>NW_027362907.1:3992500-4592117 GCF_046119375.1 Phyllobates terribilis
TGCTCGCCAGCCTGACTTCAGTCCAGTCTGCCAGTCTGACTGCAACCCAGCCCGACAGTCTGCCTACAGTCCAGCCCGCCAGTCTGTCTATGGGCTCTGCCCGCCTGCCTATTACCAGCCAGCTGTGCCTGCCAGTCTGCTTACCCGGAGCACCTGCCAGTTACCTGTTGTGCCCGCCAGCCTGACTACCTGGAGTACCCGCCAGTTACCCGTTGTGCCCGCCAGCCTGCTTACCTGGAGCACCTGCCAGTTACCTGTTGTACCCATCAGCCTGCTTACCCGGAGCACTTACCCGTTACCTGTTGTGCCCGCCAGCCTTCCTACCTGCAGCACCCGTCTGGCTATCTGCCATTCCAGCCTGCTTATCTACCTGGACCACACGTCTGCCTTCCTGCCGTGCTTATCCGCTGTACCGGTCAGCTCCTGTCATCTGACCAGTGGGAGTCACCTGCTCTCATACAAGGTCGGTCCCAGAGTAGCACCTGGTTCACCTGCCCGGTCCCTCCCTGGTTCACGGAGTCGACTAAGCCGCCGTGTGACCTTGGTCAGACCGTGTAGGCACCTAGTTTCGCCCCTCTGGTCCCTCCTTCCACCACCCGGACCCGTAACAACACATTCCTGGCCATTCTTTGCATTTCATTCTGGGTGGAGTCATGGGGTCATTGAGATCCTGGATGGGCTTGAAGTATGTGTAAGGAGTCAGAAGCGATGTTATCACTGGCACCAAACAGGAGTATCCGGGAAGAGGATCTTTTAAGATGGGATAAACCACCACACTGAGTTGTGTAAAATAATGCAGCGTGTGACTGTGCTTAATTACAAAGGTAAAATAAACTTTTATTTAAATTTGAAAAACGCACCACTAGAGATTCGAGACAGTAAACTTGTAATTCGGGGCACAGATATCTTCCCTTGATCGGTCTGCATCAGGAGGATGTGGACCCATGGATCTGTTGTCTCTGTCAAACTTACAGTTGAAACCAGAAGTTTGCATACACTATATAAGAAAACACATATGCATGTTTTTCTCAATATCTCACAGGAAATCAGAATAAACTTTGCCTGTTTTAGATCAATTAGGATCATCATCATTTTTAATATTTACCAAATGCCAGAATAATGAGAGAGAGAGCGAATGTTTTAAGGCATTTTTATTACTCACTGCAAAGTCAAAAGTTTACATATATTTCATTAGTATTTGGTGCCATTGCCCTTAAACTAAATTACTTGGGTCAAACGTTTGCAATATCCTTCCACAAGCTTCTCACGATAGTTGGTCGGAATTTGGGCCCATTCCTCCTGACAAAACTGGTGTAACTGATCCAGGTTTGTATGTCGCCTTGCTCGCACCTGCCTTTTCTGCTTTGCCCATAAATTTTCAATGGGATTGAGATCAGGGCTTTGTGATGACCACTGCAAAACATTGACTTTGCTATCCTTAAGCCACTTTGTTACCACTTTGGCAGCTTGCTTCAGGTCATTGTCCATTTGGAAGACCCATTTCCGCCCAAGCTTTAACTTCCTGGCTGATGTCTTGAGATGTTGCTTCAGTATTGCCACATAATCTTTTCTTATGATGCCATCTCTTTTGTGAAGTGCACCAGTCCCTCCTGCTGTAAAACAACCCCACAACATGTTGCTGCCACCCCAGTTGGGATGGTGTTCTTAGGCTTCCAAGCTTCTCCCTTTTTCCTACAAACGTAACGATGGCCATTATGCCCAAAAAGTTCACTTTTAGTTTCATCAGCCCGCAAGATATGTCTCCAAAAATTAAGGTCTTTGTTCCTGTGTGCATTTGCAAACGCTAATTTGACTCTTTTATGTTTCTTTTGGAGTATTGGCTGACAGAGTGGCCTTTCAGACCATGTTGATACACTACTCGTTTTACTGTGGGTATTGACACAATTTTGCTTTTGTCCTTGGGTTGATATGCACATGTCGGATCAAAGCACATTCATCTCTGGGACAAAGAACCCGTCTCCTTCCTAGGCGGGACGATGGCTGGACATTCCCATCTTGTTTTTACTTGCGTATAATTGTTTGTACAGATGAAGGAGGCACCTTCAGGTATCTTGAAATTGTACCCAAGGATGGGCCAGACCTGTGCAAGTCCACAACTCTCTTCCTGATATCTTGGCTGATTTCTTTAGACTGTCTTCTGATGCTTCACTAAGAAGCAGTGTGTTTCAGGTATGCATTAAAATACATCCACATGTGTGTCTCTAATTAAATCGGATGTTGCCAAAAACAGAAGCTTCCAAACACATGACATCATCATATGGGCAGTCCAGAATTGTTTAAATGAATAGCAATCTTAGAGTATGTAAACTTTTGACTTTGCAGTAAGCAATAAAAATGCCTTAAAACATTCTCTCTCAATATTCTGGCATTTGACAAATATTAAAAATTATGACAATCCTAATTGACCTAAAACAGAAAAGGTTTATACTGATTTCATGAGATATTGAGAAAAACATACGTATGTCTTTTTATATAGTGTATGTAAACTTCTGGTTTCAACTGTAAATACTGGACTCACAAGTAGCTATGACACAATAGAAGATAGCCTGAACTATCTCATGAAGTTGATCTTGTGGCATGATGGTGGTTCTTGGCACCATGTCCACTGCCGGGTTGGGAGATAGTGATCCCTGGACAGCAGCCTATGATATTGGAAGCCGGCTTGTCCTCGGTAAGGATGCTGGGGAATGCATGATTGGAGCTGCGTGTTGGGACTCAAAAGGAGTAGGTTATGCTTGAGACCTTGGAATGGTCTGGGAAGAAGCGCTCCCTGAAGGACGATACATTGCACACCAAATAAACTGCTCTGATCTAGGAGCGCTACCTAAGGTATCAGTGCGGAATTTGTGGATGTTGCCTTTTTGGTAATTGTAGTGTCCTGTGATGGTGTAGTTGTCTTTCTTCCCCATCTGGTTAGGTAAAATGTAATCTCCGAGTAGTTGTTGTTTAGATTATGGCCCAGAAGAACAATGAACACGTCTTTACTCTACATTTGCCAGGACTATTCCTCCCACCTTGAAAGGTTTTATCACTTAAAATTGTATTTTTCTTCTCTTTTTCACACTAATAGAGACCTTGATGTGTATGTTTTACAGCAGGGGTCTCAAACACGCGGCCCGCGGGCCGCATGCGGCCCCTGAGGCTGCTTTATGCGGCCCGCAGGCACAGACCCCTTGACGATCCCGACCTGGTCCAGGAGGAGCCGCCGACAGCAGCGCTGAATTGCCACACAGAGACTGTTTCCCAGCACTGCATTTCCAATGCCAGCCGCTGGCCAATCAGAGGCCAGCAGCTGATATCTGCGTGTCGGCGCAGTGAGTATGACGTCATTGCCATATGCAGAAGTCAGCTGCTGGCCTCTGATTGGCCGGCGGCTGACATTGAAAATGCTGTGCTGGGAGACAGTCTCTGTGCGGCAATGCAGCACTGCTGTCGGCGGATCCTCCTGGACCAGGTCGGGATCGTCAAGGGGTCGGACTCTGTGGTGCCTGCGGGCCACATCTGCAGGAAGGCCGCCGAGGGAACGGAGGACAGGTGAGAATCATCTTTTTTTTTTTTTCTATTTTATGTGTGTGAAGAACAGCACAGGGGGCACATAGCCACAGGATGGGGACCGGGATGGGGCACAGAGCCACAAGAGGGGACCTGGATGGGGCACATAGCCACAAGAGGGGACCTGGATGGGGCACATAGCCACAGGATGGGGACCTGGATGGGGCACAGAGCCTCAAGATGGGGACCTGGATGGGGCACATAGCCACAAGATGGGGACCTGGATGGGGCACATAGCCACAAGATGGGGACCAGATGGGGACCTGGATGGGGACCAGAGCCACAAGATGGGGACCTGGATGGGGAATATTGCCACAGGATGGGGACCTGGATGGGGCACATAGCCCCAAGATGGGGACCTGGATGAGGCACATTAGTACAAGATGGGCGCCAGGATGGGGAACGTTGCCACAGGATGGGGACCTGGATGGGGCACATAGCCACAGGATGGGGACCTGGATGGGGCACATTAGTACAAGATGGGGACTTGGATGGGGAACATTACTACAAGATGTTTTCCATTATTACTATATGATGCTAATTGTAAGACAATATTACTGTATGTGGCCAATTGGGGGAAATAAAATTGTAAAAAAAATAAAAAATAAAATAAAGCATGAAAAAATATTGGGCACTAAAAATGCTGTTTTATATGTAAACTAAAGTAAACACAAAAAAGTGCACGTTTATTATCGCCACATCCATAACGACCCAAGCCATAAAAAAATAAACACGGCAAAAATGTTCAAAAGGTGTATACAAAAAAAATGGTATCACTAAAAATGTCACATTGAACAAAGAATGCGGCCCCCCAAATTCAAATTTTTTCCATGTGCGGCCCATATACCCAGCCGAGTTTGAGACCCCTGTTTTACAGAAAGAAATACATGACTGAGGCCAGCACTGCTTTCACTGCTCAAGAGGAATTACCACCATTTTCTACTGAGCAATCATCAACCACATCTGATGAATCCTCTAATGACTCCTTGTAAGTAATTTTGACAACATACAAAAATAGAAATAAAAGATGAACAATTTATGTAACTTTTGAATTCAAATTAAAATTAGATTAAAGTCAAAGTTAAAGGGGTTGTGCCATAAAGAATACAGTTAACCAACCAGAAAAGATGGAATTAAATAGTTTTGTAATTTGTGTTTAAAAATTATGTTTCATTCAAAAGATACCAAGCTTTTATTTTTTGTGTTATGCTCTCTGGTGCCCCCTGGTGTTATTCCATTACGACCTGGTAGTGAGTGATCAGCTGGTCGAGTTTGCACAGTTCCATTCATAAGAGGTCCCCCCAACTCCCCACCCGCAGCATACACAACATATTCTCTGTCAGAAGTCTGACAGCGCAGGCGCCCTGCTGTAAGCACAGAGCCTGTCTGTCTATGATTCAGCCCCTGCGCTCACACAACTGACCTCTGAGTGAGATCATCTGCTTCACAGACCCGCGAGCTCGATTGCAGAGAGACGCTTCATAATTAAAAAAAAAAAAAAAAAGGCTTGGTATCTTTGGAATGAAGCATAATTTTTAATCCCTATGAATTGCAAAACTATTTCCACCTTTTCTGGTTGGTTAACTGTATTCTTTATCGTGGCACAGCCCCTTTAATATTAACATAATTTGTATTTCATATGTATAAAGGAAAGAAAAAGAAGCTTAGAAAAAGAATTAGGCAACATGTATCAGTTGTCAGGTTTTCTTTAAGCTCAGTACTAATCAAAAGTTTGAAGCATCCTTTTAATGCAATGGTTTTACTTGTTTTTATTGGAATATGAATATTGTAGATTTAGACTGTGTGCACACGAGAAGGAATAGTAGCGTTTTGGACGCAGCATATTTTTACTGTGTTGTACAGTACAAGTACAGTGGATGGGATTAACAGAATCCCATGTCCACTGTGCTTCTTTTTTTACACTGCATAAAGTCACCTGCAGTGCGTGTTTTTGAGCCGCAGCATGTCAATTTGTTTTGCGGCAATGCAAAAAACGCATGTATATCATAAATAAAGAAATAATTTAAAAAAATGACGTGGGGTGCCCCCTATTTTTGATAACCAGCCCAAGTAAAGCAGACAGGTGCAGGTTTATAATACCAAGCTGGAAAGGTCCATGAATATTGGCCCCCTCCCTGCCTAAGCCCGCAGTCGCCCCAGAATTGGCCCATCTATGAGATGGGCCAATTCGGGCACTTTGCCCGACTCTTCCCGATTGCCCTTGTATGGTTTCAAACAAGGGAATAATTTATGGGGTTGATGTCAGTTTCATAATGTCAGCTTGCATCAAGCCATGGTGTTAAGAAGTAATGTTTCTCCTTGCGGAGAGCGACATGCTAAGCACGTCAAGGTTAGGAGACTTTTCAAACCGCAATGCTCTTCTGGGAAATATGCAAATTGTCTCTTCAGAGAGGAATAGAACCAGAACTCTAGTGCCACCTATTGGAAGTATCAATCTTAAAAGCCAATATTGACCCTTTAACGAGTATTATCACATGACTTAGGATAAAATCCAAGACCAGAAGCTCACTTTGCTGACACTGTGTTTCCCAGAAGAGCATTGCTCCTTGTGCTATGAGTACAGTTTTTCCTTTTTTACCGTTTGATAGAAGGCACCCAAGTGCCGCTAAGTGTGTGTAGAAGTATGAATACCACTATAAAATACTAAAGGCAGATTAGGGACAAAGTTTTTTATATACCCCTAGGCGTTTTTAATCAAATATGAAATAAAGGCTAAATTTCATGACTTGTTAGAGAGGGGTCTCTTTTGCGGTTCTCCCCATTTTGTAAATACATTATCAATATACCCCTTCCAGGCCATTGTTTTCCTCACAGTTTGTTATATATTACTAACCCAGTAATAAAAAAAACACACACAGGATAAAATAGTTTATTTTTGAAAACACTCCCCCACACTTCACTCACCAACTTATTAAAAAGCAAAAAAAACACCCTAAAGATCTGGCGTAATCTTGCAAATCAGGAGTAGCCCAAAAATGGGAACCTGAAAGACATAAAAAGAGTTAAATAAAAACAAGAAACACTCCCTAATTCACCAATTTATTATTAAGTAATAATTAGTGATGGGCGAGCACCAAAATGCTCGGGTGCTCATTGCTCGGGTCGAGCAAATTGGAATGCTCAGGTGCTCGATCCGAGCAACGAGCCCAATGTAAGTCTATGGGAAATTTGAGCATTTTTCAGGCGACTCCCTCAGCGGTCTGCAGAGGGACTATGTGAGAACGAAGTTCCAAAAGCCCTAAAATTATCTGAAGGTAGAAAGGGTCCACAGAATTGGTCCTCCATCCTCTGTCTCTGGAGCCCACAATACTACCAGGCCAAGACAGGTCATTATGAAATTTTTGGATTTCAATGATAAAGCTGACATTATCCGAGCTTACAAACAATTAAACCACCCATTGATCATTCAAGGCCATAAAATCCTGCTTTTCGAAGACTACTCAATTGAAGTAACCAGGAAAAGGAAGTCCTTCAGCGCTTTATGCACCAGACTGCGCAAAGAAAAAATCCGCTTTCAACTACGCTATCCGGATACTCTACGCCTGAAAGACACTGATGGCTCTTTCCGGGAATTTATCTCACCTGATAAGGCAGACTCTTTTGTCAACAGGCCCAGTCCTGAACAGACCCTCCAGGCAAAAACTCCCTCTAGTTCACGGTCACCTAGGAGACCCACGAAACAAGGAGACAAAGGAGACCAGAGCTATAACAATCGCTGATTTAATGAGTTTCTCCTTTTATACGCTTGGTGGCCCTGGAGTGAAAGTCTTTTATGGAGGCAATTGTTTGAGAAAATTCTGATAAATTACCTTAATTAGGGGGGGGAGTTAGGTTTGAATTTGAATCTAAATTTAAATTTAAATGTAATCTGTTATATTGCACACATGGTCGGGCAGAAGTGAAGCCCAGGAGATAGTCTTTTCCCTAGCGAGCAGTTAAACATGTTTACGCTCTTGCTAGGTCAGTTCTTTAAAACTTTTGTATATTGTTTTTTTGAGTTTGTTTCACATGTTCGAGCTTTGCTCGTTAGTACGTAATCTAACTACATGTCATCATTATTTTGTAAGTTGTTCACCAAACATGTCTATCTTTACAGTCTTTGAATATGTATATCGTATCTTTGAATGTTAAAGGTTTGCTCTCTCCCCAAAAACGGATGAAAGTCCTTAGACATTTAAAACGTTTAAAGCCTGACATAGCCCTTCTACAAGAAACACATTTGCCTGAAGCAGATTTCCCCCGGATGAAAAAATTATGGGTTGGGGGTATCTATGGTTCACCGTCCATAGATAGAAAGGCTGGAGTCTTAATCCTTATTAATAAGCAGTTTATACACCAGCTCATAAGTGAGCAGCAGGATGGAGAAGGGAGATTGATTCAATTAACATTATCTACGTCTTGTGGAACCTTCTCTATCTACAATGTATATGCGTCTAACATAGGCAACAAACCTTTTTTTAAAGAATTGGAGACTAGACTCTTATTTGACTCCAACCCTAACAAAAAAATAGGTGGAGACTTTAACTCGGTGGTTTCAGTTCATGAGGATAGGAAAAACACTACTGGTACTCCGCAATCGGTTACCTCACATGACAAACCACTAGCACCTTTTTTGTCTAGTTGCCAATTAATTGATTCATGGAGGTTTTTGAAACCCAGTAATAGAGAATATACGCGCTTCTCACACGCCAACGACTCTTGGTCTTGTATTGACTACTTTTGTGCAAATTGATGATATTGTTATTTCTGATCATGCTTCAGTGAGGTTGGAACTATCAAAGGATTTCCCTCGGGGCCCTGACTTCTTGTGGAGATTTCCAGATTACTTTTGCAAAGACAACTCATTTATTTCCTCTCTCAAGATATGGTTTAGCGAATTTTTATCTGACAATTCGGCACACCAAGATAACCCCACATTATTGTGGGAATCGGCCAAGGCGGTACTGAGAGGAAAAATTTTGGCATATACTTTTTCTCACAAAAAAGGGTTATGAAAAAATATAGTGAATTGTCCTCTGAACTGAAACAAGCCTACACTACATTTCTTCTTGACCCTTCCCCTCTTAATAAAACACATTGGTCTCAAAAACAATCTGAATTCAACCAATATGCAGATATGAGAGAAAAATTCCATTTATCTCAAACAGAAGCATTCTTTTATAGGTTTGGTAACAAATCGGGGAGGGTGATGGCCAATTTAGCTAAAGGTATGAGAAAGCCATAGGGAATTTTTAAATTAAGAAATAATAATGGGGTTATTCACACGGACCTTAAATCAATTAATGAGATTTTAGGCTCATTCTATAAGGACCTATACAAAAAAGCAAAACAAACCTTGCCCCTCTCTGATACACTCTTGGATAAGGTCAAATTACCTTTTTTTCCGGAGGAACATAAATCTATATTAAATAAACCTCTTTCATTGGAGGAGATTACCACTACAATTAAAAATTTGAAACCAAACAAAGCCCCTGGACCTGATGGATACACTTCTGACTTCTTTAAATCCTTAACGGAAGAGGTGTCCCCGTTGTTAGTACCGATCTTCAACAAAATAATTTGTGGCAATCCCATTTTCCCTTCCGCAACTATGGCTTATGTCAAATTATTACTAAAGCCAGACAAAGATCCATTATCCCCCAATTCATACAGACCGATTTCACTTATCAATATCGACATTAAGCTTTTATCTAAAATAATGGCTGATAGACTGGCCTCCATTCTACCCCACCTTATATCCCATGTACAATCAGGCTTTTTTAAAGGTCGCTCACCCACGCTAAATATTAGGAAAGTATTATTGGCGCTCGATAAAATCCACTCTACTCCTGATCTAAAGGGATCCACAGCAATTATCTCCCTTGACACCGAAAAAGCCTTTGATAATATAAGTTGGGATTGGTTATACATGGTTTTAACGAAGATGTCATTGTCAGGCCCCTTTTTTTATGACATTCGTAATTTATACACTTCTCCAAAAGCCCAGGTGCATAACCCGGGTTTTTTATCCTCTCCCTTCCCTCTTGAAAAGGGAACGAGACAAGGGTGTCCTTTATCCCCCTTACTTTTTAATCTGGCACTAGAACCCTTAGTCCGTATTTTGTCAGACCCTAAAACTTTTTCAGGCATCTAATTTAACAAAAAATCAATTCAGGCGACTTTTTTTGCAGACGACATCATTTTGTTCATGTCAGATCCCTTCCTACATTTACCTCTGGTGTTGGATCTACTTAAAAAGTTTGGCTCATATTCTGGATTCAAAATAAACACTAAAAAATGTGAATTGCTACCATTAACTGAAAAGGGTATGAAACTCTACCCAAAAAAATCTTTCTATGATATTAATATAGCTACATCCCATATCACCTACACTGTGTTCCAAATTATTATGCAAATATTATTTTCTCAGATTTTCCCAAATTACCTATATGAATTGCAGTCATTGTAATTTTCCAGTCAAATAACTATTAGAGTACAATTGAAAGGTTTTTGTATAAACTGCCTATGATAACAGTATATTTTTAAAAAAATAAAAAACTCAAACTGCACTCAAAATGCATGTTCCAAATTATTATGCACAGCAGAGTTTTCAACCTTTTCATTTTAATAAAGAACAAAAAATGGGCCTGGAGAATCTGGAGGATCCGGAGGATCCTCATAAAAGAGGGGGTACTGTTAGAACCCTCCTGTTTGTTTTTTCCATCTTGTGTTTTGCGGTCACGTGACCATTTGCCTTTATATTCCTGCTCCGCCCTTCTGGCTGTGCTGGACTTCAGTGTTTGACTGTTTCTCTAGCCTGGTGCTTTGGTGCCCTTCTCTGTCAGTTCACTTGGTCCTTCTGGTACCTCTTGTACCTTTTGTCAGTTTGTCTTTTTGTGTTCTGCAGCAACTTCTCTGTTTAGGAGGTGTCCCATTTTTTGTCCTAGTCCTTAGTTCTTTTAGGGACCTTAATGCTATAGGTCTTCGTTCAGACTAGCCGAGTACTAAGGCGGGTCTGTTCGCTAGGAACAGGCAGCCTGCTACATCATAGGGATTCAGCTTAGTCTTAATGTAGGGACAGCTTTCCTATCTTTCCTTAGTACATGTTGCAGATCATAACATTTTATTTCTAATTGGGATATTGGTTGGTTTAATATATTTTATCTTCTGATATTTTGGGTAGCTTTATACTTTCTAAAAATTGATTGATCAGTTGGGCATTAGGTTGTGGTATTGTATTGTTTTTTTTGTAAATTGTAGAGGGTTGAGTAATAATTTGCGAAGGTATTGGCAATCTCTTTGTTTGGTCATTTTAGCTTTGACTTTAGTCGCTTGTATTTTACCTGCTCTGTTTCCCTGCCAATAGTATTTAGCTTTGCTTTTCCGTAGGTTATGCCCGTATTTATGTTGGAGCAATTGATATAAATCGTATCTTAATTTTTGTAATTTTTGGAGAGTTGTGTTTACGGGGCTGTTTTTATGCATTTCTTCTAGTGAGGCTTTGTTTTGGTTGATTTCCTCTATTTGGCATATTCTTTCTTTTTTGTTTTGGGATGCTATTTGAATTAGTTTTCCTCTAATATAAGCCTCATGAGCATACCATACTGTTGATGCGGACACGTTGAGTGTATTATTAATTATAAAATATTCTTTCAAGGTCTCCTGCAGTTGGGGCCTAATTTTATGTGTTGCGATTAGGTAATTATTTACTCTCCATGGGGAGTATGTCGTGTAGTTGTATCCCTCTTTAATGTGTTACGAGATGGGCATGGTCTGACCATGTGATGTTACCTATCGTGGCTTTTGGATGTCATGTAATAACCATTTATCTGTAAGAATTAGGTCGATTCTTGAGTAGCCCTTGTGTGAATGTGAATAGAACGTGTAATCACGTACGGAGGTGTGCAAAACTCGCCAAACATCGTAGAGTTCTTACGCCAAGAGAGTCTGAGAAAGAGAACGAGCTTTTTCTTTTTTTGAGGATGTACAGATTTGTCTATGCCTGGCATGAGGTGATATTAAAATCCCTGCGCACCAGCAGGGCTCTTTTTTTTGCATCTGTTATTACCGCTAAACTTTCCTTAACAAAGGAAATCTGCTTGGAATTAGGGGCATATTTGGAGGCGATCGTGTAAATTTTGTTATTTCTTCTGCATACTAAGATGATGTATCTGCCTTCATTGTCTACAATGCTGTTGATCAATTGGAAGGCGATGGTGTTTTTTATCACTATTACTACTCCCCTTTTTTACCAATTGCGTGAGAGTGAAACACATTGGGAAGTTTCTGTTCTGCAACCTGTGTACGTCAACACTGTTTAAGTGAGTTTCTTGAACACACAGTCGGGCCTCTCTCCATAGTAGAGATCTTTTAACCCCTTTATGACCTGGGGCATACTAGTTCGCCCCAGGTCATCATACCCGGTTCAGCACGGGCCCCGGCGCTCAGCCTGCACTGAACCAGTGATTTATACAACTGACATGTGCTCGCAACAGCCGCGGGTGGAATCGCGATCCACCCCCAGCTGTTAACCAGTTAAATGTCGCTGTCAATCTTGGCATTAGCCCCGCCCATCGGTGTTCCCATCACATGATCGCGGGTCACCGATGGGTTGGCATGACAACCCGCGGTCTGCAGCAGACCCCAGTGGTTGTCATGTCCTGATTGCTATGAGCGCCGCCGGCCAGTAGTTGATGCTCATAGCAAGTGAACAATTCTGCTGCATATAGGCGATCTGCTCATCTCCTGTATGCAGCAAAGCCGATCTAACCCAAAATAGTATCAATAAAAACGTCAGCTCGACGCGCAAAAAATAAGCCATCACCTGGCCCTAGATTCCGAAAAATGGAGATGCCCAGGGTCTCGGAAATGGCGTGGCTTTTTTCTATAAGGAAACTTTGGATTTTTTTTTCACCACTTAAATAAAAAGAACCTATACAAGTGTGGTATCTACGAACTCGTAATAACACAGAGAATAATAATAGCAGGTCAGTTTTAGTATTCAGTGAATGTGGTAAAAAAAAAAAACATTTTGTTTTGCTATTTCACCGCACTTGGAATTTTTTTCCCGTTTTCTAGTACATGATATGGTAAGAACTAGTGATGTCGTTCAAAAGTACAACTTGTCCCGCAAAAAATAAGCCCTCACATGACCATATTGAGCGAAAAATATAAAAGTTATGGCTCTTGGAAGAAGGGGAGCAAAAAATTAAAACGGAAAATCGCAAGGTCATTAAGGGGTTAAACAGACTATTTAACCCTTTCACATTGATATTGGAAATGTGAAGTACCATATACAAAATACAGAGAAAATCTATATGTCACCACTAGACAGTTAGGGAAGAATGGGGAAATAACAAAATACAAATCTCAAAAGATATAAATAACTATAACAGTTCCAAGAATAGAGTCCGGTTCTAAGTGAACCTACTGGACATGCCGTGCTATCCAGTATACAACAAGGGGAAGTGAGAATGAAAAAATATTTTTCTCGTGCTACCGCAGAGTATTGGAAAAAATAGTTGTATGATCTGCTCAAAAAAAAATAATAAAAGATCTAGGCAGAGCAACTAAATTGAGGGTACAACGGTTAGGAAAGTAAGCTTGCTGCTTGTTCAGATCCACTCCTTCCTCAACATCGGCGGTTTCTTCTTCTTTATTAGAGAACTTGTCCCTTCTGCCACAGTCGCCAGCGACCACTTCTGCATCAGAGTCATTCCCTGCCGAGGAGATGTCAGGACATGTGTGACTCCTTTCTTAGTCATGATCAGCTTCCAGGGTAGCCCCACTTGTACACGATCTCGTTGTCTTGCAGGATTTTGGTCGCTGTAGAAAACTCGCACCTCCTGTTCAGGGTGGCAGCAGACAGATCAGTGAACATCATGATGCTCCTGAACCTGTCCGGAAGCTCTGGATTTCCCGCCGCGTCTTTGGTTATGGCTTCTTTAAAGTGGAAAAAGTGAAGCCGGGCAATTACATCTCTGGGTGCAGAGGTGGGGGCACTTTTGGGTTTGGGGATCCTGTGCGCCCTGTCTATTAGAAGGTTCCGCTGATACTTTTCAAGGATTAATTCAGTAAAAAAGTCC
This sequence comes from Phyllobates terribilis, assembly GCF_046119375.1. Lineage (NCBI taxonomy): Eukaryota > Metazoa > Chordata > Amphibia > Anura > Dendrobatidae > Phyllobates > Phyllobates terribilis. Next base: position 4,006,159 of record NW_027362907.1, read on the forward strand.
GTTAGGAACTCCTTCAGTGCGTCTGCAGCAATACTCTCCGGTATCCCTCTAAAATGTAGATTGTTGCGTCTGAAGCGGTTCTCCATATCCGCCAACTTTAATCTCCGTGCATTAATCTCCTCATCTGCCTCATTATTAGCGTCGACCAGATTATTGTGAGCAGTAGTGAACTCCTCCAACTTCTCCTTAATATGTGCTTTTCTATCTCCAATGTGCACAATGTCTTTCTGTAATGCAGTGAAGGTGGAGGTAATATCACTGTGTATGCCCTGTTTAAGATCCCCTAAAAGGGACTTCAGTGTGGTCTCTGTAATGGGGGCAGAGCTGTGCCATGTGTCAGGTGCATTTGATACTTGCTGTTTGGTGTCTGGAGGTCTCTGGGCTGCAGGATGGCGATCCACATGGGTCCTCTGTCAGGGGGTGATGTTCCTGTGCTGGTCTCGGACTATAACCGCTCTTTATTAGGTGAGGTCTGACCCGATAGCAGAGGATCAGACCTCATGGAGCGTTCTGCACCGACTCTGGCTGCATGATGAGTTCTACGGCAGCCATCTTGGATTTTACAGGGTGTCGGCACAAAGACTGAGATCCTGCCCTGTGCCACATCTCTGCTCTTTGTGGTGCGCCCCATCGCCGCCCAAAGTGTACCGGAGCTTGTGCTGCACGATATTAAGGTAGTCCTCTACTTTTTTTTGCGCTGTGAGCCGCTATTCGACGGTGGAAGCTCGGAGCTGGGTCTATGTGCGGCCGCTCAGCTCCTCATCTGGACACACCCACTAAATAACATTTCCCACATGTCTACTTTACATCAGCACAATTTTGGAACCAACATTTTTTAAAAATGGGTTAAAATGGGTTAAAAATTGACCAGCGACTTTGAGGGCCCTTAATGACAGAAAATACCCAAAAGTGACACCATTCTAAAAACTGCAACCTTCAAGGTGCTCAAAACCACATTCAAGTAGTTTATTAACCTTCCAGGTGCTTCACAGGATTTTTTGGAATGTGGAAGAAAACAATGAACATTTTTACCTTTCTTTTTTCACAAAAATGTTATATTAGACTCAAATTTTCTTATTTTCATTCACAAGGGTTTTCAACAGGAAAAAATGAACCACTACATTTGTTGTGCATTTCTCCTGAAGAAGCCGTTACCCCATATGTGGGGGGAAACCACTGTTTGGGCACACGGCAGGGCTCAGAAGGGAAGGAGCGCCATTTGACTTTTTGAATGTAAAATTTGCTTGAATAATTTGGGGATGCCATGTCGGGTTTGGAGAGTCACTGATGTGCCTAAACAGTGGAAACCCCCCACAAGTGACCCCATTTTGGAAACTAGACCCCTCAAGGAACTTCTCTTGATGCGTGATGAGCACTCTTAAAAATAAAGAAATCACTTTTTAGGAAAATGAAAAAATCACTTTTTCCACAAAAATGATGTTTTAGCCCCAAATGTTTTTATTTTCACAAGGGTAAGAGGAGAAAATGGACCCCAAAAACTGTTGTGCAATTTCTCCTGAGTACAGCGATACCCCATATATGGGGAAAATACACTGTTTAAGCGCACGGTAGGGTTCAGAAGGGAAGGAGCACGGTGTGACTTTTTGAACGCAAAATTGGCTGGAATCGAGAGCGTATGCCATGTCACGTTTGGAGAGCCGCTGATGCGCCTAAACAGTGGAAACCCCCCACAAATGACCCTATTTTAGAAACTAGACCCCTCAAGGATTTTATCAAGGGTTATAGTGAACATTTTGAACCCAGAGGTACGACACAGAATTTGATACCCATTAGGTCATCATATTGAATAAGTTGTCATTAGTATTGAGCGCATGTGCTTGCTACTTGAGTTTGCATCGGGTAAGCACCATGTATTGCGGGTGCACGAGTGACATGCTCGAGTCCCCCGCCCCTCATGTTTCACGGTTGTTAGACACCCAAAAGAAAAACATGCGGGGATCGCTCGTGCATGGCAGGCAATCCCTGCAAGTTTTTTTTGTCTGTATAACAGCCGCAAAACATATGGGGTGGAAACTCGAGCATGTCACTCGAGCATCTGCAATTCTCCGTGTATACCCGAGATTTTTTGGCTGATGGAGCTGTATGGCAGCTTATTTTTTTGCAGGACAAGATGACATTTTCAGTGGTACTATTTTTATTTACATTCGTCTTTTTAGTATAATCTCTTTTTATTGAAATAAGAAAAGACATAAACATACAAAATCAACATCAGTAGAAGCCAGTGCTCAGTCTCGACGGTCAGAACATTGTATATTCACATATGTACTATTTTTCTTATAAGACTGAAGCACCTTTATCCAGCAGTATAAGCTTACTTTTATCTGTTCCAACAATGGAACCAAGAACATATATCAAATATCAACACTACCAAAACGGGAGAAAAGAAAAAAAAAAAAAAGGGGGGGGGGGGGGGAGCAGGAGAAGAAGTAATAAGAAAGTGAAGATAGGAAAGGAGAGAAGGGTTTAAGGAATGGGAACGGGGCAGGGGAGTCTGAGCTAAGGTTCCATTTTAATTTCACTAATCATCTCCAGCACCAATCCGGATCCAATTCGCCTATTCATCAGTTTTTACCCAAATAGCCCGTGGAACTCCGACGAGTCTTGAAACAAGATCCAAACACTCCAGATCTTCATGAATTTATCCGCACAATCATTGAAATCAGCAGAAAGCTCCTCCATTCTGCAGATATTAGCCATTTCATTGTACCACTCTGAGATTGGGGGGATTTGAGGTGACCTCCAATAACGTGGAATCACCGCACGAGCTGCTGTTAAACAAAATCTTAAAATATCTTTTTTTTGGGATCTAATCGATGAAGGCAGAATGGAAAGTAGGGCTATCTCAGGGCAGTTCTCAACCCTATTTCCAGTAATTAGGTTATAGTTGGAGAATATTTTATCCCACAGAGGTTTGATCCGACTACATTCCCACCAGATGTGGAGCATAGATCCCTTTTCCACTCCACATCGCCAACACATGTCTGAAGTTGCCGGAAACATGGAGTGGAGTTTCACAGGATACCGGTACCATCTTGCCATAATTTTGAAATTTTTCTCCTGCGCATAATTTGCACCTGACATTTTGTGTGTAAACAAGAAACTTTTTTCCCAGTCTGACGAGGGTATGATATGTCCCAATTCCTGTTCCCACTTATGTTGAAAATTAAGCTTTCCTGAGATATTTACCCCTATCAGACAATTATAAAGCATGGATATTACATGATTGGGAGGAGATTCCTGCAAAAACAGTCTCTCAAAGGAAGATGGTGTACACTGGAACAGGGGCACTGTCCCCCTAGACGATAAAAACGATTGTAACTGTAGATATTCCAACCACTGGAGTTTTCTAGACGGATACCTGTCTTGTATTGTATTGAATGACGGAAATCTACCATTTTCGAATATCTGCAGAAGGCGAACATCCTCCCTAGCTCTCCATCCCATGAAAGAATCCCTCAAATATCCAGGAGGGAAGGAGGGATTGGAGAATAATGGCATAAGAGGGCTGATTGTACTAGAGGAAAAGTGTTTTTTCATAATTGCATGCCAAATTTTTTTTGTACCCCTAGTCAATTCAGATAAACCTCCAATTGAGGAAACATCTGAGGCGAAGAGCCAAGGAAGGTGCTTCAAAGGAACAACTACTCCCTCCTGCTCAACAGTGACCCATTGCTTTGTCAAAGAATTATAGTGCCAGTCTAGAAGGCGACCCAAAGCAGAGGCTTGAAAGTATGTTTTAAAATTCGGAAATCCAGCTCCACCAGCTGCTTTAGGGCGGTTTAAAGTCTGCATACTTATCCTAGGTCTACCTTTACCCCACACAAACCTAGTTAATACTGTACGTAATCTGCTGAAAAAGCTGCATGGGGGAGAGATAGGGACAGTTTGAAAAATCTATAAAAAACGGGGAAGTATATCCATTTTTACGGCATTCATTTTGCCAAACCAGGACATTCTCAGTTTACTGTAATTTAGTAAATCTTTACATGTACGGTCCAAGAGAGACTGGTAGTTTAGCGCATACATTTTTGATGAATCAGAAGAAACGAGCACTCCCAGGTATTTTATCGCCTCCGATTTCCACTTAAAAGGGAAGTTGTCCATCACCTGTCTAACCTCTCTCTGTGGCAATGACACGTTTAATGCCTCCGATTTTGAGTAATTAACTTTGAAATTACTCAGGAACCCAAATCTGTCAAACTCCTTCATTAATGAAGGAAGAGATGTCTGAGGTTGAGATACATAGAGGAGGAGATCATCTGCATATAATGCTGTCTTATAAGTCCTTGTACCTATTTTAACCCCTTGAATACTACTATTTTTCCTTATAGCGTTGGCCAGGTGTTCCATCACTATCACGTACAGAAGGGGGGACAGAGGGCACTCCTGTCTAGTCCCATTTTGTATCTTAAAGGGTGAGGACAGGGTTCCATTAACCCTAACTCTGGCAGTAGGACCTGAATACAAGGAGAAAATCAACTGTAAAAATTGTGATCCAATGCCTATTTGGCTTTGTGCTTCCTTCATAAATTGCCAATGAACCCTTTCAAAGGCCTTCTCTGCATCAACAGATAAAAGGCCCATAGGTAGGAATTGCTTTTAGCTTTGGAGATTAGCAACATAGTCTTAATGGTGTTATCTCTTGCCTCTCGGCCCTGAATAAATCCTACTTGATCTGTGTTTATAAGGGAGGGTAACAATGGGGCCAGTCTTTCTGCTAGAATTTTGGAGAGTATTTTAATGTCTACGTTTATTAATGATATGGGTCTATAATTAGCCGTGTTTGTAAGATCTTTACCCTGTTTAGGAAGGATACTAATATGGGCTTCCAATGATTGGGGGACGAAGCACGTCTTATCATTTAGTGAGTTAAATGTTTTATGCATAATAGGGGATAGTTGAGTTTTAAGGGACTTATAGAATGCTGGGGTAAATCCGTCTGGGCCAGGACTTTTACCAGATGGTGTAGATTGAATAGCAAGATTGACCTCCTCCTCCGTGATGTCTTTTTCCAGTTCCCCAGAGACCTGGCTATCTAAAGATGGTAAAGAAGTATCCTGTATATACTCTTTAATTCGGGCAGTTAGGTCACTGGGAGAGAGATCAGAATATTGCCCTTTAATATTCTATAACTTCTCATAGTATGAGCGAAATATCTCGATAATTTCTGTAGGGTTATGGGCATCCTCCCCATTCTGTTTCTTGATATATGGAACGTATGTTGCCACAGAACGAGGATGAAGCAATCTTGAGAGTGCCCGTCCACATTTATCCGACGATTCATAAAAAAAACTTTTAGTTTGCTCCCTGTGTCTTAGATACTTTTGCTCAAGCAAGATCTTAAGATCATTCCTTTTTTTTGATAGTTCTGCAAGTGTATTAGGTGACAATGTATGTTTGTGCGATGTCTCCAATATGTGTATCTGTCTCAACAGGTCATTCACCCTCTGTGTTCTTTCTTTTTTGAGTCTTGAACCATGTTTAATCAACACGCCTCTCATGACACATTTTAGAGTTTCCCATTGCAGAGGAGTTGAGGTCTGATCTGTTTTGTGAATTTGCATAAAAGAATCAACAGAATCTTTTAATTCTGTCATACAGATACTATCCTTGAGAAGGTGATCATTCATTTTCCATGTCCACGAGCGTCGGACAGAGGAAGGAATAGATAGGGATAGAAAAATTGGAGCATGATCAGACCACAACATGTCGCCTATTGTGGCAGATGGGTTTAAAGAAAGAGCGTGATGACTCAACAGGAAGAAATCAATGCGACTATATGAACCATGCGCAGGAGAAAAATATGTGTAATCCTTACCCTGAGGATTCAAGATTCGCCAAACGTCTGTCAATCTGAGGGCGTGGATGGCCCGCTTCAGTGATCGGAGCCTTCTCGAAGGGACAACACCCCTTCCTGAGGATGAATCTAGCGCGGGATTCCATGTGAAGTTAAAGTCTCCACCTGCAATCAGAATACCTTCTGCAAATTCAGAGAGGGATGTTAGAAAGGACCTACACGTGGGGATCTGATCTTTGTTAGGGAGGTACCAATTTGCTATTGTATATATTGATTCCGCTATTTTAAGTTTTAAAAACACATATCTGCCTTTATCATCAATGAGGGAATCCATGAAAGTGTAAGCCAACGATTTGTGTATGGCTATGGATACACCCTTAGAGCGTGAATCCGGATTAGTGCTGTGAAACCATCGAGAATAATACCTATCACCAAGAACAGGCACATGCCCCATTTTAAAATGCGTCTCTTGTAACATAAGAACCTGAACTTTTTGTTTGTGCATAGAGTATAAAATTTCAGAACGTTTCTGTGGGACATTAAAGCCTCTTACATTCAATGAACCTACTTTAATAGATGACATGATTACCAAGGGTGAGGAAGGGGGTGGGGTAAGATGGAAGACGGAAATATAAAGAAAGGGACGAGAAAGAGGAAAGGGGAACAAAAATAAAATTAGAATAAAGAAAACAATCTGATGAGGGGAGATGAGTCTATTTTACACCTGCCAGCAGTGTGTAAACCCCTTGAGAGAATGGGCTTTCTACCGAGGAGCCGTCCCCCCCAAGCCCAAACAACAGGCCAAACCTTTTGTACTAAAACTTTGATATAAAGGCAGCCAAAAACTGACATAGATTAACATCTGCTTATCACTATATTAAATCTCAAATCAATATATCACATAACCTTATGAGATAATATCTGTACCTCCCAAGAACTGAATACCATTGACACAGTACAATTAGTTTTGTCACTGATATCCAGTCACATATGTGAGGTATTCAAAATATCAACTATATTCTACGTTGAGAACATTTTAGAGGAATATAACATTCTAATGTCTTTCACCAACATTTTAGAGGAACATAACATTCTAATGTCTTTCACCAGCTTGACTAGCACTGAGGGCTAGAGAATTGACCACAAGTCCTTTTTGTGAGAGATGTTTCAATCTGGGGGATGCGAAACGTGTTTCCTATTGATCTCTCTTCTAGATTCTTCTCTGGCTTTGTTTCTTGTCACTTTTTGTGATTGTGGATTGAGATCCGACTTGGGGCCTCCCGGGAGACTTGGCCAGTCCTCTGATGATATAGATACGAGGGGGATCCCCATGCCCTTAACAAAAGCCGGGATGTCTCCAGGGCAGCGTACCACATGTAAAACCCCAGAATGGCGGACTTGTAGGCGGAAAGGGAAACCCCAAGAATATAATATGTTCTGCTGTCTTAAAACCTCTAATAGAGGTCTTAATGTCCTCCTCTTCTGAAGTGAGTGACGTGATAAATCAGACATGAGTTGTACAGGATGATCTTGATATAGAATAGAATCTATTTTTCTGGCCTTTATTAAGATGCTTTCTTTGATTTTGTATTTATGAACCCGGCAAATCACATCTCGATGTTTTGACATGTCAGAGGGTCTGGGACCCAGGGATCTATGGGCCCTGTCTAACTCCAACTCACTCTCTAAGGGCCGACCCAGAATAGAGTTGAACAAATGGCGCAGTGTCTCATCCAATTTATTGTGCTCAATTGTCTCTGGAAGTCCTCTAATCCTAATATTATTGCTCCTTTCTCTGTTCTCAATATCGTCTATCAAATCTGTTAGATATTCCAGTTGGTATGAGTGGGAGGACAAAGTTTGTTCATGGGATTTAACTTGTTGGGCGATGGATGCTGTGTGTGACTCAGCAGCAGACACTTTTTCTGTTAACTCTTGCATGTCCCCTCTAATGGCAGCAGTTTCAGCTCTGTAGGAGGACTCCAGTCTGGACAAATAGGACTCCATGTCCTCCCTGGTTGGGATAGCTCGTATTCGAGCTTTGAGATCTCTCCACACTGCCTCATGCTGAGATAAATCATCCTGTTGGCTCTCCTCTGAGCAGCCAGGAGAGGGAGAGCGTAATAATGTGGGAAAGGAGCCTCTCTCAGGGGATCTCTGGTCATCAGTGGACCATTGGGGTCTCTGTAAGTCCGGACCCGCAGCAGAGGTAAGCTCTGCCGAGTCTGAAGTGTCCGAGGGTTGGAGCACGGAGCTATCCCCCACCACGCACCTGAATCCCGGAGGCGCGAAACCAGGGTCCGCCATCTTGGACTGGGGGGGGTCCTCCGTAGCTGCGACGGTGAGGCCTCCTGTGTTCTCCCACGCCTGAGAGGTATCGTCCGGTCTGTTGATCTTGATGGGGAGCGTTTACCACGTGGGCTCAGAGCCTCCGATGCAGGAGCCGAGGAGCGCTGTGCAGGGCCCGCCGACGCCATCTTAGATCCCGCTTGTGCAGGGGAAGCAGGTGCAGTGCTTCTCAGATAGCGTGTAATGTTCGTTGGAGATGCCCGCTGGGTACTCACACTGGTCTGTGTTATGTTCCGTTTCTTTTTTGCCGGCATTGGCAGTATTTTGGCTCGATTTGATGTGGTAGGCATGCCCCGAAGCTGGGCCAGGGACGGGAGCAAACAACCCTGCAACTTCACTCCTCCATAGCCAGGCCACGCCCCCACATTCGTCTTTTTAATCACTTTTTTTTGTTTGGCGGTATGATGATAAAGCATAGTTTTTTGATTAGTTTTTTATATTTTATTTTTAGTTTTTTAGTTTTATAGGACAGGTCTTTCCGGGCACCGCAATGCCAAATATGTGTTCTTCTAATAGTTGTTTTTTTTTCATAATAATATTTATTTATGGGTACAGAATATTTTAATTTTTTTTGGATTTATTCTTTTTTTTTTTTATATTTTTACTATTTTTTTTCACTTTCTGATACTGTTTTTCACTTTTACACTTTGTCGCACTAGGGGACTTTCATTTTTTGCAGCCTGATTGCCTTTAAAGCATAGGGATGCAGTAGCATCCTTGTGCTATGAAGTCTGTCAGCCCTGCACTGGCACAAGTTAGATAAATCGTGCATTGCACACGCTCTATCCATCTTCCTGATGCCTGGTGACCCAGATGTTGTCATGGTATTCAAGGTTAGAGGGGCGCTCTTAACTCTGCTTGCCCCGGAAATGCACAGCCTCTGTGCGGGCGCGATCACATTGTGCGTAATCGTAGGTACCTGGTCCATAAGTACCAGGGCGCAGGGACGTACTATTACTGACAATGTCAGAAAGGGGTTAAAGTGCATTTACTCCTCGCCAACGCACCCAAAAACACATGTATGTCATAAATAATTTTAAAAAATGACGCGGGGTCCCCCCTACTTTTGATACCCAGCCTAGGTAAAGGAGACAGGGCTTACATTATCAAGCTTGGAAGATCCATGGATATTGGCCCTTTCCCAGCCCAAAAATTAAAGCTCTCAGCCGCTCCCAGAATTGACGCATCCATGAGATTCGCCAATTTGGGCACTTTGCCGACTCTTCTCGATTGCCCTGGTGCGGTGGCAATTGGGGTAATAGTTTATGGGGTGGATGTCAGCTTTGTAATGTCAGTGAGCAACAAGCCTAAGGGTTATTAATGGAGAGTTGTCTATCAGACACCCCCATTACCAATCCAGTAGTCATAAAAAAAACCACAGTAAAAAATCGTTTATTTTAAAAAACACTCCCACACACCTTGCTCGCCAATTTATTAAAAAGCAAAAACATCAACATGAAGATCCGACGTAATCCAGCCAATTAGAAGTAGTCCAAAAATGGGAACCTGAAAGACATAAAAAGAGAGTTAACTAAATGAAAACAAGAAACATTCCCTCATTCACCAATTTATTATTAATAATAATTCCTGCTGCTGTGATGTAACCCATTGGGGTTCCCACAACGTCTCGCGATTCTGTACAGCAACCTTTGGTGCGTCATTCTGAGAACGACACTTCACAGATCACTCCTGGTCATGTCTCACGAGCGATGACATCAATAACTGAGTAACGTCATCGTTCGTGAGGGACCTATGAAGGGACCTATTAGCACATTCCAATAAAATGAATGAAAATTATTGCGTGAACTGTTGTTGTTAAACTTTTTATTGGTACTGTACATGAGCATCCCTTTATAGGGAACCCCTTCGGTGCTGTTACTTTTTCTTCACTTTGTAACTTATTACGCAAGGGACTATCCTCTTTTTTTCATATATCGTAAAGTTCTACATGTAAAATTTCCTTAGTTCATGTCTGTGCATGTGAATGGTTAAAGTGGATCTGTCGCCAAATTTCACAATCCTTCCTGCACTGCTACTGGTGGCATCTCACACGGCTAAATGCATGCGGATATATTGTCCTCTATTTGCTTCTTCTTGAACATTGGTTTGTGGTTGTTTTCCCTATGATCAGAATGCACCTTGGTGTTTCTAGGTTCTCCACTGATGTAATATATTTTTTTTGTTCCTTAAGGGAACCTGTGACGTGAAAAAAAGCTATTTATCTGCAGATATGGGGTTAATCTGCAGAGTAATAGCATCCTGAACCTGCACTGCACTTAGACCCCCGCTCTCAGGAGGAAATGAACTTTATTCCTCCCGGTAGTGTTCTGGGTTCAGTCACCGGGATGGTGCCGGCGTGGTTCAGTCACCGCTCTGTGTATAGAGAGGGCAGCTGTAACCGCATCCCCGGCACTGAGTAATGCTGAGCTGCTTTCAGTCAGTGCCAGTGATGTGGTTACCGCCACGGCTCACTATACACAGAGTGGTGACTGAACCTACACCTGTGCCACTCCCGAGATGGAAACCCAATGGATGCTGGGAGAAATAAAGTTCATTTCCTCCCAACAGCAGGGGATTAAGTGTCGGCGCCGGGCGGGTTCAGAATAGTATTAACATAGAGATTATCCCCATATGTGCAGGCTAATTTTGTTTTTTCACATGACAAATTCCCTTCAAGGAAAGAAGCTTTTTTATTGTAGTTATTATTTCTTACAAGCATGTAGTAATGTGTTTTTTTTTTTTTTAAATCTGCAGTGCAAGCGGACCTTCTGACCGCACCTATTATAGAGGTAAGACATTTTACGAAAATTCAGATGGTATAATGAAATATGTGACTTTATATTTTATTCCAAAATTTTTATAGGTTTTATTAAAGGTACAGTGGGTACAGAAAGTATTCAGACCCCTTTAAATTTTTCACTCTTTGTTTCATTGTAGCCATTTGGTAAATTCTAAAAAGTTCATTTTTTTCTCATTAAAGTACACTCTGCACCCCATCTTGACTGAACATAAACAGAAATGCAGAAATGTTTGCAAATTTATTAAAAAAGAAAAACTGAAATATCACATGGTCATAAGTATTCAGACCCTTTGCTCAGTATTGAGTAGAAAGACCCTTTTGAGCTGGTACAGCCATGAGTCTTCTTGGGAATGATGCAACAAGTTTTTCACACCTGGATTTGGGGATCCTCTGCCATTCTTCCTTGCAGATCCTCTCCAGTTCCGTCAGGTTGGATGGTGAACGTTAGTGGACAGCCATTTTCAGGTCTCTCCAGAGATGCTCAATTGGGTTTAGGTCAGGGCTCTGGCTCGGCCAGTCAAGAATGGTCACAGATTTGTTCTGAAGCCTCTCATTTGTTATTTTAGCTGTGTGCTTAGGGCCATTGTGTTGTTGGAAGGTGAACCTTCAGCCAAGTCTTAGGTACAGAGCATTCTGGAAGAGGTTTTCATCCACAATATCTCTGTACTTGGCCGCATTCATGTTTCCTTCAATTGCAACCAATCATCCTGTCCCTGCAGCTGAAAAACACCCCCATAGCATGATGCTGCCACCACCATGTTTCACAGTTGGGATTGTATTGGGCAGGTGATGAGTAGTGCCTGGTTTTCTGCACACATACCACTTAGAATTACCACCAAAAAGTTCTATCTTTGTCTCATCAGACCAGAGAATCTTATTTCTCATAGTCTAGGAGTCCTTCATGTGTTTTTGAGCAAACTTTATGCGGGCTTTAATATGTCTTGCACTGAGCAGAGGTTTCCGTCGGGCCATTCTGCCATAAAGGCGTGACTGGTGGAGGGCTGCAATGATAGTTGACTTTGTGGAACTTTCTCCCATCTCCCTACTGCATCTCTGAAGCTCAGCCACAGTGATCTTGGGGTTCCTCTTTATCTCTCTCACCAAGGCTCTTCTCCCACGATTGCTCAGTTTGGCTGGATGGCCAAGTCTAGGAAGACTTCTGGTGGTTTCAAACTTCTTCCATTTAAGGATTATGGAGGCCACTGTGCTCTTAGGAACCTTGAGTAATGCAGACATTCTTTTGTAATCTTGGCCAGATCTATGCTTTGCCTCAATTCTGTCTCTGAGCTCCTTGGGCAGTTTCTTTGAGCTCAGGATTCTCATTTGGTCTGACATGTACTTTGAGCTGTAAGATCTTGTGTGTACCTTTCCAAATCAAGTCCTATCAGTTTAATTAAACACAGCTGGAATCCAATGAAGGAGTAGAACCATCTCAAGGAGGATCACAAGGAAATGGACAGCATGTGACTTAAATAAGAGTGTCTGAGCAAAGGGTCTGAACACTTATGACCATGTGATATTTCAGTTTTTCTTTTTTAATAAATTTGCAAAAATTGGAGTTGGGGAACACTTTTTTAGTGTGTGACAGCAGCCAACCATAAAAATCCGATATACAGTGGCTTGCAAAAGTGTTCACCCCCTTCGCAGTTTTTGTGTTTTTCTACCTTACAACCTGGAATTTAATTGTTTTTTAAAGGCTTTGCATGAGATCATGTAAAGAACATGCCTACAGCTCTGAACATTTGGTTTTATTTTTGTTGTGAAGCAAACAACAAATAGGACAAAATACCTGAAAACTTCAATGCGCATAACTATTCACCCGTCTAAAGTCAGTACTTAGTAGAAGCTCCTTTCGCAGCAATTACAGCTGAAGGTAATTTTGGGTAAGTCTCTATGAGCTTTCTACCTCTTGCCACTGGGATTTTTGGCCATTCTTCAAGGCCAAACTGCTCCATCTCCTTCAAGTTAGATGATTTCCTCTGGTGAACAGCAATCTTCAAGTCTGACTACAGATTCTCAATTGGATTACAGTCTTGGCTTTATCACTAGAAAACATTTAGGCTATGTGCCCATGTTGCAGAAATGCTCCGGATTTTTCCTGAGCGTTTCTGCATCTCCCTGGCAGAAAAAACTCATGCGGATTGTACATGCGTTTTTCCTGCCAGGGACATGCGGATGTGAAGCGTTCTTCACATGCATTTCTGCATGCGGATTGACAAGTTCTTTTCAAGCGATTTTAGCATCACTTGGAAAGTGATTGACAACTTGGTCACACTATATAAATCCATGTGTGTTATATAGTGTGACCTTAAAGAATGTTTAAAAATAAAAAAATTAATCTATACTTACCTTCCGATGGCCCCCGAAGTCTTGCTTCGCTCCGTTCTCCCTTGCCGGCAGCTCGCGGTACACTGCACTGAAGGACCTGCCATCACATGACTATGACGTCAGCGCAGGTTCTTCAGTCCATAGCGAACTGCCGGCATGGGAGGATGAGCGCAGCGGGGGCCGTCAGAAGGTAAATATAATATTTATTTTTTATTTTAGTCTTTTTTTTTACAGGTTCTATGGTACCCTGGTCCGGAGGAGAGTCTCCTGTCCTCCACACCCGGGTACCATCCGCACATTGAAACGCTTGGATTCCGCATGTACAGATGCAGTGATGCGTAATCCGTGCGTTTCAATGCAAGTCAACGGCGGCAAAAAAAATAATTGGTAGTGCTGCGTTTTTTTCCGCAATGATAACCCGCAGCGGAAATTTCCACAGCATGTGCAGAGCACATGCGAATTATCATTGCGGACCATGGCTGGCCTTCTACCATGCGTTTCTGCAGCGTTTTTGCCGCTGCGGAAACGCTTAAAAAAAACGCATCGTGGGCACACAGCCTTACACTTTTTCCCTTAAATCACTCGAGTGTTGCTTTAGCAGTATGCTTTGGATCATTGTCTTTTTGGAAGGTGAACCACTGTCCCAGTCTCAAATCACTGACAGACTGAAACAGGTTTTGCTCAGAAAATATCCATGTATTTCGCTGGATCCATCTTTTCCTGGACTTGAACAATTTCCCCTATCCCTGCTGTCGAAAAACATCCCCATAGTATGATGCTAACACCACCATGTTTCACTGTGGGGATAGTGTTCTTGGGGTGATGAGTTGTGTTGGTTTGGCACCAGACATAGCGTTTACTTTGGTGGCAAGAAAGTTCAATTTTGGCCTCATCTGACCACATCGCCTTCCTCCACACATTTGAGGAGACTCCCACATGTCTTTTGGGAAACTCAAAATACCTTACAATTTTTGTAAGTAAAGGCTTTTTTCTTGTTCAATTATGTTTATTGGTATTTTAAAACATTTTAAAGGGAGAAATGCACACACAATATAAGCCTAAAGGTTGGGGGAGAGTAGGGGAGGTAGGAAAGCTAGGGGGAAGGAAGGGGAAGTAAAAGGTAATTCCTTTTGAAAATATGGAAAAGAGAGGCAAGTGTACAAAAAGCTGTCTTTCAATTTTACATGTAACTTACACTTGTTAAAATTATAGCTTATTCCTTATGAATTAATTGCTGAAAAAAGAAAGAGAGAAAAATTAGTAAGACACATATAGTACATTAAAAGTAGCTTAATGATATATGTGGACACTTGCCGGGGATCAAGATGTTCTCCATCGACCTGGGGGGAAGGAGTTTGATTTAAGTTTCCATTCAGTCAGAGTGAAGTATGAATAGAAGTTCGCTGACCTAATGCAAATATTGAAGATTGTTTCAATTGGAAGATGAAAAAAAAAAGGATTATGATCTTTTTATAATCTGGTTCTTGAAGATGGATTGTAATTCTATGGTAATAGTCCAAGATGGAAAATTGTATTACAATCCAGATGAAATCCAAGACATAGACCCAAATTGACCCATATTGTAATCGAATTTAGTATGAATTGTAATTCAAGTGTTTATAATGTTATAATCTTGGTTAAAATCCGTAGATATTAGCTGATATTTATTCACCTAGTCCAAGAAATTCTAATTAAAAATCAATATTTTTTATTCATTATCCATATAAAAAATCAGAAAAACAATTTTTTTTAAAAAAAAATGACAGGGGACATCCAGAAAAGAGAGATGCAATATATAGCTTGGTCATATCACATTCATCATGATTGTATAGCAGAAAACTAAACCACCTTATTCACTTGATGCATATTTGAACCGGTATTATAGACAGATGTAAACAGATTTGACAAAGTGCAAATTATGCAATACCCTAATTAAATTAAATGGTAGGGAGTCAGACATTTACATCTATGATCATAAAGTGCTAAGTGCTTATATTTAGAAAAAATAGTCTGCATTATTTCATTGCATTAGTTGGACCGTAAACAACTGCTTACAACTATGCAAAGTGCCATGGAGTAGTCAATATACCTATTAAAAATTGGTAAGAAAGTAAGAAAAGATCAAAGATATCTAATGATAGGCCAGGCGTCCGGGGGAGCCGTCCATAGGGAGTTATCCCATCAATCATGTGCCAGCTGTAAGGTGCTTTGATGGCTCATCGCACATGTGTATACTACACCTGTTTGCAAAAGGGACTTCCGGGTGGTACGCAGTGGAACGCATGTGTGGAACGCACGCGGTCCACATGTAGCGCATCCCCGGAAGTCAATAGGTGATGTCACACGCGTGTGCGCACAGCTCCCATAGGCCGCACGCCACTATACAGGAACCGGACCCGTGGAGTAAAGCCTAGCTGTGCAGAGCAGTGGAACGCATGTGTGAAACGCATGCGGACCACATGGAGCGCAACCTCAAAATGGTCCATCCCCACTTCCTAAACCATGAACCTGTAGGACATGGCATACATATCAAGGAATGACAAGGGAAAATGGGAGGGGAATGGGGAAGGAAGGAGGGAAGAAGAAAAGAAAAGAATAAACCAAATGTAAAGACAGAAAATAGATGCTGTAGGAGCATCGATTACCATAAAGTGAAATGTGAAGGGGGATGGGGGGGGGTTGAAAAAGAAAGTAAAAGTGTAAATTAAAAAAGAAAAATCATGTATGAATGAAAATATGTATTTGTTGAATGTAAAGTGTATAAATAACGAAAATAATGTATGTATAGTGAAAAAGCAAAGAATAAGTGAAAATTAATAAAACAAATATATGTAAATAAGTGTTAATATGTCTATAGTCAAAGAGAGGCTAAGTGTAACAATTAGAAACATTTAATTGTGCTAGGATTTTATGCCACGCAATCACGGAGAATAAGGGGAGAAGCCTACCCTTCTATCAGTGTCAACCGTCATATACAAAAAACATGTTCTTCCCAATTGGGGACCCCCCAACTCACTCCTGAGATCATATATTGACATGTTGGATATATATCACTTGTTAAAAAGACAGCACCGTCCAATTTTATAGTCCATGTTCATCATTGATGGATAATTCCAATCCAAATATTTCTTACTTAATTTGTTCATTGCCATAAATTTCCGTGGACAATGCCACGAATTTCAAAAATATTCAATATGTTTCAGATTCACTTGTTAAAGGGACACAGCGCCATCTATAATTATAGTCCATGCATATCATTGGTAGATGGTTCCAAACTAATGTTTCTTGATTCTAATTGTCCATTATCATGGATCTCCACAGAAGGCTCTAGGAACACGATCCCCTTCGGAAGGAGGAGTCAACCAGGTCATCAGACTCCACCCCAAGTAGCCAAGGCAGCAGGTAAGTAGTGGATATAAGTAAGTCTTTGATCTGGGATAAAAAACACAAATCAATCAATTAGAAGTACATAATGGTTTGTAAAGAGGACTACTCATCCTTCACAGTACCCATGATACACAAAAATGAAAAATGAGAAGGGGGGGGGGGAGGGAAAAAAGGGAACAAGGGAAGGGAAATTGGACCTAAGATCTATTTAAAAGCTGATTACAGCATAATTCTCGGCTACCCTATAAACGGCCTCGCAGACGCCAGGAAAAATGGTCAGAATGAAAAAGAGGGAAAAGTTAACCCCTTAAGCCCCGCGGGTGGTTTGCACGTTAATGACCGGGCCAATTTTTACAATTCTGACCACTGTCACTTTATGAGGTAATTACTCTGGAACGCTTCAACGGATCCCCCTGATTCTGAGACTGTTTTTTCGTGACATATTGTACTTCATGATTGTGGAAAAATTACTTCGATATCACTTGCGTTTATTTGTGAAAAAAACGGAAATTTGGCGAAAATTTTGAAAATTTTGCAATTTTCAAAATTTGAATTTTTAAGCCCTGAAATCAGAGCGATATGTCACACAAAAGAGTTAATAAATAACATTTCCCACATGTCTACTTTACATCAGCACAATTTTGGAACCAAAATTTTTTTTTGTTAGGGAGCTATAAGGGTAAAAAGTTGACCAGCGATTTCTCATTTTTCCAACAAAATTTACAAAACCATTTTTTTAGGGACCACATCACATTTGAAGTCACTTGGAGAGGTCTTTATGACAGAAAATACCCAAAAGTGACACCATTCTAAAAACTGCACCCCTCAAGGTGCTCAAAGCCACATTCAAGAACTTTATTAACCCTTCAGGTGCTTCACAGGAATTTTTTGAATGTGGAAGAAAAAAATGAACATTTAACTTTTTTCACAAAAATGTTACTTTAGACCCAATTTTTTTTATTTTCACAGGGGTAGCAAGAAAAAATGGACGCCAAAATGTGTTGTGCAATTTCCCCTGGGCACGCAGATACCCAATATTTGGGGAAAAAACACTGTTTGGGCGCACGGCAGGGCTCGGAAGGGAAGGAGCACCATTTGACTTTTTGATTGTAAAATTTGCTTGAATAATTAGCGGACGCCATGTTGTGTTTGGAGAGCCCCTGTGTGCCCAAACTTTGGAGCTCCCCCACAAGTGACCCCATTTTGGAAACTAGACCCCCCAAGGCACCTTTATAGATGCATAGTGAGCACTTGGAACCCCCAGGTGCTTCACAAATTGATTCGTAAAAATGAAAAAGTGAAAAAAAAAACACTTTTTCAATTTTATGAATCAATTTGTGAAGCACCTGGGGTTCCAAGTGCTCACTATGCATCTAGATAGGTGCCTTGGGGGGTCTAGTTTCCAAAATGGGGTCACTTGTGGGGGAGCTCCAATGTTTGGGCACACAGGGACTCTCCAAATGCAACATGATATCCGCTAACAAATTGAATGGAAAATCGGCTCAAATTGTTAGCGGACACCACGGTGCGTTTGGAGAGCCCCTCTGTGCCCAAACTTTGGAGCTCCCCCACAAGTGACCCCATTTTGGAAATTATACCCCCCAAGGCACCTTTCTAGATGCATAGTGAGCACTTGGAACCCCCAGGTGCTTCACAAATTGATTTGTAAAAATGAAAAAGTGAAAAAAAAAAACACTTTTTCATTTTTATGAATCAATTTGAGAAGCACCTGGGGTTCCAAGTGCTCACTATGAATCTAGATAGGTGCCTTGGGGGGTGTAGTTTCCAAAATGGGGTCAATTGTGGGGGAGCTCCAAAGTTTGGGCACACAGGGGCTTTCCAAACGCAACATGGTGTCCGCTAACAATTTGAGCCCACAATCTGTTAGCGGATATCATGTTGCATTTGGAGAGTCCTTGTGTGCCCAAACATTGGAGCTCCCCCACAAGTGACCCCATTTTGGAAACTAGACCCCCTAAGGCACCTACCTAGATTCATAGTGAGCACTTGGAACCCCAGGTGCTTCACAAATTGATTCATAAAAATGAAAAAGTGTTTTTTTTTTTCACTTTTTCATTTTTACGAATCAATTTGTGAAGCACCTGGAGGTTCCAAGTGCTCACTATGCACCTAGATAGGTGCCTTGGGGGGTCTAGTTTCCAAAATGGGGTCACTTGTGGGGGAGCTCCAATGTTTGGGCACACAGGGGCTCTCCAAACGCAACATGGCGTCCGCTAACAATTTGAGCCGATTTTCCATTCAATTTGTTAGCGGACACCATGTCGCGTTTGGAGAGCCCGTGATGTGCCTAAACAGTGGAGCTCCCCCACAAGTGCCCCATTTTGGAAACTATACCCCTCAAGGATTTTATTAAGGTGTATAGTGAACATTTTGAACCTAGAGGTATGGCACAAAATTTGTTTACATTAGGTCATCATATTGAATAAGTTGTCATTATTCTTCAGCGCAAGTGCTCGCTACTTGAGTTTGCATCGGGTACTCAGGTATGCACCATGTGCAGCGTGTGCTCGAGTGACATGCTCGAGTCCCTGCTCCGCATGTTTCACGGTTATTAGACACCCCAAAAAAAACATGCGGGGATCGCTCGTGCATGGCAGGCAATCCCCGTAAAGTTTTTTGGCCGCGAAGCATATGGGGCAGAGACTCGAGCATGTCACTCAAATACCCACGATACTCAATGCATACCAGAGCACCCGATGCAAACTCAAATAGCGAGCACTTGCTCTCAACACTAGTCGCCATATCGTCATCTTTTTTTCTTACTTTTGAAAAAAATCCCAACCCCAGCCCTAACCCTAGCACAACCCTAGCCCTAGCACAACCCTAGCCCTAGCACAACCCTAGCCCCAGCACAACCCTAGCCCCAGCACAACCCTAGCCCCAGCACAACCCTAGCCCCAGCACAACCCTAGCCCCAAACCTAACCCTAGCCCAATCCTAACCCAAGAGTTTATTTTTGACGCTGTTCCTTGTGCGGTATAAGTGATTAGACGACTTTATTCTTCGGGTCGGTGTGATTACAGCAATGCCAGAATCATATGGGGTTTTTATGACTGACAGCTGTCACACACTAAAAGACGCATTTTTTGTAAAATCTAGTTTTTGCATCGCCATATTTTGAGAGCTATCATTTTTCCAGATTTTGGCAGACAGTCATGTGACGGCTCGTTTTTTGCGGGATGACTTGACGTTGTTATTGGTGCCATTTTCAGGCACGTGACATTTTTTGATCGCTTTCTATTCCGATTTTTGGGAGGCAGAATAAACAAAAACCAACAATTCAGGGATTTTTTTTTTTTTTTTAAATTCTGTTCCGCGTGTGGTAAAATTGATGAGGTAGCTTTATTCTTCGGGTCAGTACGTTTACAGCGGTACCACATTTGTATCATTTTCTATGTTTTGGCGCTTATACACAATAAAAGCTATTTTATAGAAAAAAATATTTTTTAGCATCTCTTTATTCTGAGAGCTATAACTTTTTTATTTTTCGGCTGATGGAGCTGTATGGCGGCTTGTTTTTTGCGGGACGAGATGACGTTTTCAGCGGTATCATTTTTATTTATATGCGTCTTTTTGATCGCGTGTTATTCCACTTTTTGTTTGGCGGTATGGTGATAAAGCATTGTTTTTTGCTTCGTTTTTTTTTTTTTACCGTGTTCACTGAAGGGGTTAACTAGTGGGACAGTTTTATAGGTCAGGTTGTTCCGGACGCGGCGATACCAAATATGTGTACTTTTATTGTTTTTGTTTTTGTTTTTTATAATAATATTTATTGATGGGTACATTATATTTTTATTTTTGGTGGATTATTTTTTTTTATTTTTTTTTTATATTTTTGCAATTTTTTTTTTTTTTTTTTTCCACTTTCACACAGTTTATACACTTTATTACTTTGTCCCACTCTGGGACTTTCACTTTTTTTTCTCTGATCGCCTGCATGGCACAGGAATGCAGCACCATCCCTATGCCATGCAAGCTGTCAGAAATGCACAGTGTGAAGATTGCTTGGAGATGCACTGCGCATGTCCAAGCAATCTTCCTGCTGTCTGGTGACCCGGATGTTGTCATGACGACATCGGGTCGTCATGGCAACACCCGGGAAGCCTTTGCAGACTGCGCTGGAAGCTTGAAGAGGAGGTGAGTATCGGCGATCACCTCCCCTTGCCCCCGCAATGCCGCGATCGACTTCGATCGACTTCGATCGCAGCATCGCGGGGGTTAATGTGCTGGGAGCGGTGCAGGACCGCTCCCTGCACATAGTACCGGGTGTCAGCTGTGACAATCAGCTGACACCCGGCGGCGATCGCGCCCGCACAGCCTGTGTGCGTGCGCAATCGCCATGACGTACTAATACGGGTCTGGCTCTTAAGTCCCAGGGCACAGACGCGTATTAGTACGGCAAATGTTGTTAAGGGGTTAAAAAGGTATTAAAATACCATAAGATAAAAACATAAAAAATAGCCACCCAGAAAAAACATGAAACCTACCAACTCGAAAAAATGGGGGAAGAAATAAGAATAAATTACAAGAAAAAACTAAAACCCGTAGCTTCATTTAAACCCTGTGGATTCAAGGTCCCCAATTGAAAAATCCAACGACTTTCTAACTAACCTAAGGCTTTTCCAAGATCTCCACCCCTTAGACCTAGGACTATCTGACCTATGGCAAATGCCTTAAGGCCTTTAGGGGACCAATTGTGGTACAGTTTAAAAGCGTTGAGCGAGATTAGTGGCTTGTTGTTCAACTGACCAATAGGGATTCCCCTAATGGTGGAGGGCAAATGAGACAATTCTGCATGTAGCAGTGAGTTAGTGGCCGTAGACTTGCGATATATATCCGTAATGACACGTCCTTCACTAGAAATGTGGATTTTGAGATCCAAGAAGTCTAGCTCTCTACCTGTCACGGGTGTGTTGCCACGAAGATCGTCACGAGTACACAGCCTGACTTCTCGCAGCTGACTTGTTGGTGCTTTGTGTTTTCTCGGCAGTGAAGGAGTTAATTCTCTCTCTCTCTGGGCTAGCTGAGGTCCAGCCTCGCCCAGCTGCAATCAATGCTTCTTTAGTGAGACTCCTTCATACACCTGCAGGTCTGTTTGGGAGGTGTCGGTGAAAGCATTTCATTCAGACTTACAGAGCGGATCGTGGTGTTTGGAGTTGCTGAGATTAGTGTATTTGGAAGTGTTTTTTTCCCTTTCCTCGCTTTATCATTTATCTCCTTTCCCGTTGGTGTTCCCTCTGTTGTAGTTGTGTAGTAGTTGTATGCAAGGTGGTTTTGGTTTTTCCCTTGTACTGTCTCGTTCGTCTAAATACTGTGTGTGGGCATATTATTTCTGGTTCCCAATTGTTGTGATCGGGGTCCTTCTCAGGACTAGATTACTGAGGTGCAGGGATCCTCAGGAGGTAGGGGTTACGCTGGCGGCCTGGACCTCTGTACCTTTAACAGTACCTCCAGGTTGAGGGATTAGTCAGGGCCCCAGCTTAGGGTCAGCTTAGGCCCCCTACCTTCAGTATTCTGTGACAGTGTGACACTACCATAATGATATGTCAATTTAATGTTAAAATTATTATTATTATTGAGAGCTTTCATCAGAATATCCAAATCCCCCACTGACCCCTCCCACATAAACCATAAGTCATCGATATATCGCATCCACCCTTGCACCAAATCAATGCCAGGAATTGATTCCCCCTGGAATATGTCCCTCTCCCAAGCTCCTAAAAACAAATTGGCTTAGGATGGGGCACAAGAGACCCCCATCGCTGTGCCCTGTAGTTGTAAATAAAAATTTTTTATGAAAAATAAATACATTATGCTTGAGGACATATTCCAGGAGGATCAATATTAAGTCAACTAGCTCTGAATCCAAATCGGTAGATCTCAGATACCAAGATGCCGCTCTCAAGCCATCTTCATGTTTTATACAAGTATACAAGGCTTCCACATCTGCCGTTACCATGATGGCTTGGTCTGGAATATAAAGGTGGTTTAATCTTTGGAGAGCCACATTGGTGTCCTGGATGAATGATGGTAGGGTGGATACGATAGGTTTCAAAAAATAATCAATGACGTCGGAAATTACCTCACATAATCCCCCATTGCCTGAAACAATGGGTCTACCGGGGGGGGGGGTCAGTGTGCTTTTTGTGGACCTTTGGAATGAGATACAATGTGGGAAGTTTTGGATGAAAGTTATTAATTGTATCTAACATTTTTTTGGTAATAATACCCTTCTCCAAAGCCTTCTCCATGATGAAAATTAATTCATTGTGGAAGGTAGGGGTCGGATTATATACCAGTTTTTTTATAGCAAGATGGTGGGCTTGTTTTTCGTATAAACAGGTGGGCCGCACCACCAGATTTCCCCCCTTATCTGCTGGTTTATATACCACGTAGGGGAGGGATTGTAATTCTTTTACCGCTGCTCTCTCCTGTTTATTAATGTTTGACTTACAGGGGGACAGCTTGGAAGAGATTGAATGTCATTAGTAACTAGTTTGGTGAAAACATCGACCGCTGGGCATGTACTTAGAGGGGGGAACTTTTTGTATTTGTGAAAAAGGTTCGAAGGAATGTTACCAACCTTTGTAAGTTTATTTTCATCATCCAATGATTCCAAAATCTGAAGTGCTTCCCTTTCTTCCACGGTGGAAAACATACTCTGATGGTCGGCCTTGTTATGCAATTTTTTAAAAACTAGCTTTATAGCAAGGAGATGTACATCTCTCATCACCGAGAACGTGTCTAAATACGAAGAGGAGAAAACGTCAAACCTCTTTCAAGAACTCTGAGTTGAATTTCAGATAGAACATGTGAAGACAAGTTAATTACCCGTAAGCGGTTCTCTCCCTTTTTGGTTCCAGCAGCCTTAGCAAACATATCCTGAAATCTTCGTTCCTGTCTTTTGCCCTTGTCCATATGAAAGCCCCTACTACTGGTGCTATCAATATCACTAGAGGATGAAAAATTCATCCGTCTGTGACTGATAAGGACTTTCATAAGACTGACCTTGATTGAAGACTTTAGTGACGTTTTTATGTTTTTTAATCTGCCAGCGAAATATTTTATTGTTCTCAAAATCAGTTAGATCTCGTTAGTATTTCTTACATTTTATCTGACTGATATCTCCTTCCCATTTATTTATATCAGTCATAAGTTTTTCAAAATTTTCCCCTGTAATCTCCTTGTGAATAGTTTTCTCCAATGCCTCCAACTCATCATCCAAGTCACCAAGGGTTTTAGTATTTGTTTCAATGATGATCTGGATGAAATCCAGCGAGCATAAAGTTGCGGCCTTAATCCATTTATTGCTCAAAGTCTCGTCTTTTAGATCAAAAGATGGGTACACTTGTATACGTAAGCCACGTGGGATGATTCTTTTGGTATAATAATTCTCTAAGGATGTTTTATTCCACCATACACTGGATGTT
The DNA here is from genome assembly GCF_046119375.1 of Phyllobates terribilis. Lineage (NCBI taxonomy): Eukaryota > Metazoa > Chordata > Amphibia > Anura > Dendrobatidae > Phyllobates > Phyllobates terribilis. The sequence continues at coordinate 4,030,292 of NW_027362907.1, forward strand.
CCCTGTTTGAATAGATCTGAAGCCTTAGTTTGCCAGGCATTCATTCTGGCTTTTAAATCCATTTTAAGTATTTTGAATGGACCAATCTGTTTGAAAACAGCAAACATAATTATTCACATAGTCCAAGAAATTCTAAGCAACACTAGACACTGGGAAAATATTACTATACACTTAATCCTATGTGGTTATTTGTTTCAAACCCACCAGGATAACACAGACTCTAATTTCAATTAAAAATCAATATTTTTTATTCATTATCCATATTAAAAAAACAGAAAAACAAAACACTTTTTTAAAAATTACAGGGGACATCCAGAAAAGAGAGATGCAATATATAGCTTGGTCATGTCACATTCATCATGATTGTATAGCAGAAAACTAAACCACCTTATTCACTTGATGTATATTTGAACCGGTATTATAGACAGATGTAAACAGATTTGACAAAGTGCAAATTGTGCAATACCCTAATTAAATTAAATGGTAGGGAGGCAGACATTTACATCTATGATCATAAAGTGCTAAGTGCTTATATTTAGAAAAAATTGTCTGCATTATCTCATTCCATTAGTTGGAGAGTAAACAACTGCTTACAACTATGCAAAGTGCCATGGAGTAGTCAATATACCTATTAAAAATTGCTACAAACTGACCATATTGACAGCATTTACCTCTCAGAACCCCTACGCCGTTTCGCTGTTAAGCTTCTTCCAGGGGTGTGTCTATCCACTGAGCGGCTTGAGTATATATAGAGCCATGTAGCCAATTGCATTAACTGATGTATGAAAAAGAAAGTAAGAAAAGATAAAAGATATCTAATGATAGGCCAGGCGTCCGGGGGGCCGTCCATAGGAAGTTATCCCATCAATCATGTGCAAGTTGTAAGGTGCCTTGATGGCGCATCGTGCACGAGTATACTACACCAGTTTGCAAAAGGGACTTCCGGGTGGTGCGCAGTGGAACGCATGTGTGGAACTCACGCGGTCCACATGTAGCGCATCCCTGGAAGTCAGTAGGTGATGTCACATGCGCGTGTTCACAGCTCCCATGGGCCGCACGCCACTATATAGGAACCGGACCCGTGGAGTAAAGCCTAGCTGTGCAGAGCAGTGGAACGCATGTGGACCACATGGAGCGCAACCTCATAAAGGTCCATCCCCACTTCCTAAACCATGAACCTGTAGGACATGGCATACATATCAAGGAATGACAAGGGAAAATGGGAGGGGAATGGGGAAGGAAGGAGGGAAGAAGAAAAGAATAAACCAAATGTAAAGACAGAAAATAGATGCTGTAGTAGCATCGATTACCATCCATTACCATAGACATCTTAACACTTATTTACATATATTTGTATGCATGGACTATAATTGTAGATGGCGCTGTGTCCCTTTAACAAGTGAACCTGAAACATATTGAATATTTTTGAAATTCGTGGCATTGTCCACGGAAATTTATGGCAATGGACAAATTAAGTAAGAAATATTTGGATTGGAATTATCCATCAATGATGAATATGGACTATAAAATTGGACGGTGCTGTCTTTTTAACAAGTGATATATATCTAACATGTCATTATTTGATCTCAGGAGTGAGTTGCGGGGTCCCCATTTGGGAAGAACATGTTTTTTGTATATGATGGTTGACACTGATAGAAGGGTAGGCTTCTCCCCTTATTCTCCGTGATTGCGTGGCATAAAATACTAGCACAATTAAATGTTTCTAATTGTTACACTTAGCCTCTCTTTGACTATAGACATATTAACACTTATCTATATATATAATCGTCTTATCCCGTCTGTCTGTCTGTCTGTGTGTCTGTCTGTCCAGGAAATCCCGCTTCTCTCATTGGTCCGCCAGCGGCCAATCAGCGCCGCGGGATTTCTGAAAAAAGATGGCGGCCGTTAGCGGCTCATTTGCGGGACGGAGCTCAGCGGCGATGCAGCCGGGAGATGACCGGCGTGAGGCGCTCATCTCCCGGCCGGTACTAGCAGAACGAACCCGACCGCCGGACCCATCTGCGGGACGGAGATGCAGCCGGGAGATGAGCGGCGCGAGGCGCTCATCTCCCGGCCGGTAGCAGCGGAAGGACCGCCGGCGCCTCTGACCTCCATGCGGAAGGGAGGACCGACGAGCGGCGCTGCAGGTCGGGATACTTCTGCTGCCAGCGCCCACTATGTCCCGGGTTCTCGCAGCGTAAGTAGCCGCACAGGCAGCGGCGCTCCCCGGTCCTCACCAAGACGATTCGATGATTGGTCGCAGTCTTCGGACCCGACCAATCACTGATCTTAGCGCAAAACTTAAACACCGCTGTGCTGATTGGTCGCCGGCCCTGCCCGCGACCAATCACCGATTTGGGCGCCAAATTTAAATATCGGCCGCGACCAATCAGCACTGCGGTGTTTAAATGTGGAGCCAAGATCGGTGATTGGTCGGGGCCGATATTTATATTTGCCGCCCAAATCGGTGATTGGTCGCTGTCAGCGTCCGCGACCAATCAGCACAATAGTGTTTAACTTTGGCGACAAAATCAGTGATTGGTCGCGGGCCAAGACAGCGACCAATCACCGATTTGTGCGGCAGATTTAAATAGCGGCCGCGACCAATTGGATGTCAGCGGCGCTGCCTGTGCGGGTACTTCCGCTCCGAGAACCCGGGACATGAGCGGGCGCTCGCAGCAGAAATATCCGGACCCGCAGCGCCGCTCCCCTGTCCTCCCTTCACACCCTAGCCGCTGATCTCCCCACAGTATCCGAATGGTGTTACAAAGGTCCGGACATTTGTGTTAAAAATCGCTGATTGGTCGCTGGCGCTGCCCGCGACCAATCACCGATTTGGGCGCCAAATTTAAATATCGGCCGCGACCAATCAGAACAGCGGTGTTTATATGTGGAGCCAAGATCGGTGATTGGTCGCGGCCGATATTTAAATTTGGCGCCCAAATCGGTGATTGGTCGTGGGCGACCAATCACCGATTTTTAATACAAATGTCCGGACATTTGTAACACCATGCGGATACTGTGGGAACATCAGCGGCTAGGGTGTGAAGGGAGGACCGGGGAGCGGCGCTGCGGGTCGGGATACTTCTGCTCCGAGCGCCCGCTCATGTCCCGGGTTCTCGCAGCGGAAGTATCCGCACAGGCAGCGCCGCTGACATCCATGCGGCTAGGGTGTGAAGGGAGGATCGGGGAGCGGCGCTGACATCCAATTGGTCGCTGCCGCTATTTAAAAGTGCCGCACAAATCGGTGATTGGTCGCGGTCTTGGCCCACGACCAATCACGGATCTTGCCGCAAAAGTTAAACACTACGGTGCTGATTGGTCGCGGACGCTGCCCGCGACCAATCACCGATTTGGGCGCCACATTCAAATATCGGCCGCGACCAATCACCGATCTTGGCTCCACATTTAAACACCGCTGTGCTGATTGGTCGCGGACGCTATTTAAATGTGGCGCCAAAATCGGTGATTGGTCGCGCCCTACGTCGGCGACCAATCAGCACAGCGGTGTTTAAATGTGGAGCCAAGATCGGTGATTGGTCGCGGCCGATATTTAAATTTGGCGCCCAAATCGGTGATTGGTCGCGGGCAGCGCCAGCGACCAATCAGCGATTTTTTACACAAATGTCCGGACCTTTGTAACACCATGCAGATACTGTGGGGACATCAGCGGCTAGGGTGTGAAAGGAGGACCAGGGAGCGGCGCTGCGGGTCGGGATACTTCTGCTCCGAGCGCCCGTTCATGTCCCGGGTTCTCCTAGCGGATGTACCCGCACAGGCAGCGGCGCTCCCCGGTCCTCACTAATACAATTCCGCTCCCCGCTCCTCACCAATACGATTCGCTGATTGGTCGCGTGCGGAGAGCGCGACCAATCAGTGATCATGGCGCTAAAGTTAAACACCGCTCTGCTGATTGGTCGCGGCCGTCAGCCGCGACTAATCAGCGATTTTGTCGCCAAATTTAAACATCGCTCTGCTGATTGGTCGCGGATGCCGGACGCGTCCAATCAGCAAGATTGGCGCCAAATTTAAACAACGCTCTGCTGATTGGTCGCGGTCGCTGGCCGAGATCAATCAGCAGTATTGGCGCAAAATTTAAACACCGCTCTGCTGATTGGTCGCGGTTGTCGGCCTTGACCAGTCAGCAGTATTGGCGCCAAATTTAAACCTCACTCTGCTGATTGGTCGCAACCACCGGCCGCGACCAATCAAAGAGATTGGCGACAAATTTAATCAACGCTCTGCTGGTTGATCGCGGTCGCTGGCCGAGATCAATCAGCAGTATTGGCGCAAAATTTAAACACCGCTCTGCTGATTGGTCGCGGTTGTCGGCCTTGACCAGTCAGCAGTATTGGCGCCAAATTTAAACCTCACTCTGCTGATTGGTCGCAACCACCGGCCGCGACCAATCTTCGTTTTTTGTGCAAAATTTAAACAACGCTCTGCTGATTGGTCGCGGTCGCTTGCCGCGACCAATTAGCAGTATTGGGGCCAAATTTAAACCCCGCTCTGCTGATTGGTCGCGGTCGCCGGCCGCGACCAATCAGCAGTATTGTCGCCAAATTTAAACACCTCTTTGCTGATTGGTCGCGGTCGCGACTAATCAGTGATTTTGGTGCCAAATTTAAACACGCTCTCCAGTCCTCACTAACACGGTTCGCCGATTGGTCGCGACCGCCAGCCACGACCAATCAGCGAGATTGGTGCCAAATTTAAACACCGCTTTGCTGATTGGTCGCGGCCGCCATCCACGACCAATCAGCGATTTTGGCGCCAACTTTAAACAACGCTCTGCATCGCTCTGCTGATTGGTCGCAGTCGGCGGCCGCGACCAATCAGCAGTATTGGAGCCAAATTTAAAAACCGCTCTGCTGATTGGTCGCGAGTAATCAGCGATTTTCGTGCCAAATTTAAACACGCTCTCCAGTTCTCACTAACACGGTTCGCCGATTGGTCGCGGCCGCCGCCCGCGACCAATCTCCGATATTGCCGCCAAATTTAAACACCGCTTTGCTGATTGGTCGCGGTTGCCAAACGCGACCAATCAGCGATTTTGGCGCCAAATTTAAACACCGCTCTGCTAATTGCGCCCGGTCGGCCGCATACATATTCTAGAATATCCGATGCGTTAGAATCGGGCCACCATCTAGTTTACATATATTTGTTTTATTAATTTTCACTTATTCTTTGCTTTTTCACTATACATACATTATTTTCGTTATTTATACACTTCACATTCAACAAATACATATTTTCATTCATATATGATTTTTCTTTTTTAGTTTACACTTTTACTTTCGTTTTCACCCCCCCCCCCCCCCCCCCCACACACACACACACACACACACACACACACACACACTTTCACATTTCACTTTATGGTAATCGATGCTCCTACAGCATCTATTTTCTGTCTTTACATTTGGTTTATTCTTTTCTTTTCTTCTTCCCTCCTTCCTTCCCCATTCCCCTCCCATTCTCCCTTGTCATTCCTTGATATGTATGCCATGTCCTCCAGGTTCATGGTTTAGGAAGTGGGGATGGACCTTTTTGAGGTTGCGCTCCATATGGTCCGCATGCGTTCCACACATGCGTTCCATTGCGCACCACCCGGAAGTCCCTTTTGCAAACAGGTGTAGTATACACGCGCGAAATGCGCCATCAAAGCACCTTACAGCTGGCACATGATTGATGAGATAACTTCCTATGGATGGCCCCCCGTACGCATGGCCTATCTTTAGATATCTTTCATCTTTTCTTACTTTCTTTTTCATACATCAGCTATAAATTTTCCTTTAGCCTTCTTTTCCTCAATAAAACAGATCCTATCCCAATACATTTGGAAGTATAAAAAACCTAGACTTCCTCATAAAATCCTAACCCTACCTAATCATAAAGGGGGTATTGGCATTCCTAGTGTCCTAAACTATTATTAAGCAATCCACTTAAATAGATGGCTCAAATTAGCCAGTGCATCCAAGAGAGTGGAAGCCTCAGACATTGATCTTCTACTCCTGGGTAATAATCCACACAAATACATATGGGCAAATATTGTCCGCACTTCCGAGGCCATAAGTGATATTACTATTACCACTTCCCTTAAGATTAAACGCGACTTAGATAAAGATCTAAAAAAGAGCATACTTCCCTCAGCTCAGGCCCCTATTTCTACCATTCCGTACTTTCTAGACCCAAATTATTCAGATCCCTATAATCTTTGGTTGGATTTGCCGAACTGTTCAATCAAAGAGTTCCTGACCAATAAAATCCCATTGCTGGATTCATGGCCGGTTAATTCCTCCACGCGCCCCATTAATTTCTTACAGCATAAACATGTCACCCACATTCTTTCGATGTTTAAATCTAAATTCCCTGGTGCGGGAGGAGGTTCATGGGTGGACATGCTATGTAAACTCTCGTTCCCTTTTCCTAAAGGAATATCGAAGATATATAACCATATGATCCTGCCTCAGTCCTTCCAAAAACCTTCCTTTATATACTCTTGGGAAAAGGAACTTAACATCTCTTTGGCGGATGAAGAAGTCGAATCCATTCTTACTAATTCTCACGGATTCTCCAGGTGCATTTCTTTGCAAGAGAATTCATACAAAATATTAATACGGTGGTATAGAACGCCAGAACTATTATGCCATTATGGATCGTCTGACTCTAACCTTTGCTGGAGATGTAAAGCAGGGGTGGGAAACATGTCCCATATATTTTGGTACTGCCCTAATATTAGACCTTTTTGGGTTAAAATAGAGGAGACGTTGAAAGACCTAGGTATGATAAGGGGTCCCTTGTCTCCGAAAGAAGTCTTACTATCCTTCCCGTCTCAAAATTTTAAACCTACAAGACATGATCTGCTCCCTCTACTGTTTGGGGCGGCGAAATACCTGATCCCTCTGCACTGATTGCAGGTTACACCCCCCATTTACGTTGAGTGGTTGAATAAGGTTGACATGATTAGGCGGTTGGAGGAGCTCACTAGTTGGGAGACTTCCCAGCATTCCTATTTTCATGAGGTTTGCTTTCCCTGGAAACCTACCTGGCCGGTTTAGCGGTTTTGTGGGTTAAAAATAACAACTACTTATTCTGTCATATCTTGAGCACCTCCTTCTCCTTCCCATTACTGTTTATCTCCTACCTCATTCAGGTTGTTTATTAATCTTGCCAACGCGCCGCAACACACATAACTTTGTTTTGGTATGTGATGTCTCTCATACATTATGCTCCCTTGTATTAATTCTTTTCTGATACTTTATTCAGATATTATTCATTTTCCTAGCTTAGGTCTCTTGTTGTCTAGGTATACTAGCTTTAGTTTTGTATTTGTCTTGTTATATATTGTTTCACGTGCCTTGATTTGTTCCATTGAGATACTATTGTCTTTTTATTGATATTGTTATGATATCTCAATTTCCTAGTCTATAATTCCATATGTTGCACTGATGTCATTTGTTTCTGTTCTATTTACTTAAATATAGAATGTTTAAAAAAAATGTTTTAAATGGAACCTTTATGGCGTCACTTAAAATTCTCTCATGGAACATTAGTGGATTAGGGAATGCCAAGAAAGGGAATATTGTATTCTCCCAGATACGTAAATCTCAAGCGCAAATAATATGCCTTCAGGAAACCCATTTAACCCCGGACACTGTGTCCAGAATAAACAAACCCTGGATAAAGTGGGACAAACACGCTACACATACTTCTTATTCTAGAGGTGTAGTTACCATTGTGCATAAGTCAGTGGGATAGTCAGTTCAAACTGTCAAAAGAGACTCAACATATACAACCCACCACCAGCCAAAATGGATGTACTCCAACAGGCAGTGATTTTTGTATCACAGTACCCAGATGCTAAAATGTTATGTATGGGAGACTTCAATATGATTCTTAATACACACTTGGATAAAATGAGCCCTGCCAACACTAGGTCTGATAGTCAAGACACCGCTACTTTACATACTTTCATAACGGAGGTGGGTTGGATTGATTTGTAGAGGCAGCAGCACCCACTCAAGAGAGAATTTTCCTGCTACACACCTGCTGTTCGATGTTTATCTAGAATGGATCATATATTTGGAAACAGTACTGCATTTTCGGATTTAAGTAAAATTGAATATTCCCCTAGAACGGTGTCGGACCATGCTCCACTGATAGCATCTTTTCATTTGGGGGGTCCTAACAGACCCAAGAGGTTTCGCATACATCCGTTTTGGTTGTCTCTTATTTGAGAACATGATAGGATACCAGATCAAGGGGAAGTATTTATAGCAGGTCATGGGGACTTCCCTGACAGATTGATAGTATGGGACACACTTAAAGCATATATTAGGGGATGCGTTAAATCAACGATTTCATACATTAAAAGGGAATCTTCTATTGGGGAGCAGAGGCTTGGCGAAGAGTGCAAATTATTAGAAGCTAAATATATTAACCCCTTAATAACATCTGACGTACTAATACGCGTCTGTGCCCTGGGACTTAAGAGCCAGACCCGTATTAGTACGTCATCGCGATCGCGCGCACACACAGGCTGTGCGGGCGCGATCGCCGCCTGGTGTCAGCTGATTGTCACAGCTGACACCCGGTACTATGTGCAGGGAGCGGTCCTGCACCGCTCCCAGCACATTAACCCCCGCGATGCTGCGATCGAAGTCGATCGCGGCATTGCGGGGGCAAGGGGAGGTGATCGGCGATACTCACCTCCTCTTCCGGCTTCCAGCGCAGTCTGCAAAGGCTTCCCGGGTGTTGCCATGACGACCCGATGTCGTCATGACAACATCCGGGTCACCAGAGAGCAGGAAGATTGCTTGGACATGCGCAGTGCATCTCCAAGCAATCTTCACACTGTGCACTTCTGACAGCCTTCATGGCATAGGGATGGTGCTCCATTCCTGTGCCATGCAGGCGATCAGAAAAAAAAAAGTGAAAGTCCCAGAGTGGGACAAAGTAATAAAGTGTATAAACTGTGTGAAAGTGGAAAAAAAATAAAATAAAAATGTGCAAAAATATTATAAAAAAATTAAAAAAATAATACACCAAAAATAAAAATATAATGTACCCATCAATAAATATTATAAAAAAAAACAATAAAAGTACACATATTTGGTATCGCCGCGTCCGGAACAACCTGACCTATAAAACTGTTCCACTAGTTAACCCCTTCAGTGAACACGGTAAAAAAAAAAAAGAAAAAACGAAGCAAAAAACAATGCTTTATCACCATACCGCCAAACAAAAAATGGAATAACACGCGATCAAAAAGACGCATATAAATAAAAATGATACCGCTGAAAACGTCATCTCGTCCCGCAAAAAACAAGCCGCCATACATCTCCATCAGCCGAAAAATAAAAAAGTTATAGCTCTCAGAATAAAGCGATACTAAAAAATATTTTTTTCTATAAAATAGCTTTTATTGTGTATAAGCGCCAAAACATAGAAAAATGATACAAATGTGGTACCGCTGTAAACGTACTGACCCGAAGAATAAAGCTACCTCATCAATTTTACCACACGCGGAACAGAATAAAAAAAAAAAAAAAACAATTCCTGAATTGTTGGTTTTTGTTTATTCTGCCTCCCAAAAATCGGAATAGAAAGCGATCAAAAAATGTCACGTGCCTGAAAATGGCACCAATAACAACGTCAAGTCATCCCGCAAAAAACGAGCCGTCACATGACTGTCTGCCAAAATCTGGAAAAATTATAGCTCTCAAAATATGGCGATGCAAAAACTAGATTTTACAAAAAATGCGTCTTTTAGTGTGTGACAGCTGTCAGTCATAAAAACCCCATATGATTCTGGCATTGCTGTAATCACACCGACTCGAAGAATAAAGTCGTCTAATCACTTATACCGCACAAGGAACGGCGTCAAAAATAAACTCTTGGGTTAGGATTGGGCTAGGGTTAGGGCTGGGTTTGGGGCTAGGGTTGTGCTGGGGCTAGGGTTGTGCTGGGGCTAGGGTTGTGCTGGGGCTAGGGTTGTGCTGGGGCTAGGGTTGTGCTAGGGTTAGGGCTGGGGTTGGGATTTTTTTCAAAAGTAAGAAAAAAAGATGACGATATGGCGACTAGTGTTGAGAGCAAGTGCTCGCTACTTGAGTTTGCATCGGGTGCTCTGGTATGCATTGAGTATCGTGGGTATTTGAGTGACATGCTCGAGTCTCTGCCCCATATGCTTCGCGGCCAAAAAGCTTTACGGGGATTGCCTGCCATGCACGAGCGATCCCCGCATGTTTTTTTTTGGGTGTCTAATAACCGTGAAACATGCGGAGCAGGGACTCGAGCATGTCACTCGAGCACACGCTGTACATGGTGCATACCTGAGTACCCGATGCAAACTCAAGTAGCGAGCACTTGCGCTCAAGAATAATGACAACTTATTCAACATGATGACCTAATGTAAACAAATTCTGTGCCGTACCTCTGGGTTCAAAATGTTCACTATACACCTTAATAAAATCCTTGAGGGGTATAGTTTCCAAAATGGGGACACTTGTGGGGGAGCTCTACTGTTTAGGCACATCACGGGCTCTCCAAACGCGACATGGTGTCCGCTAACAAATTGAATGGAAAATCGGCTCAAATTGTTAGCGGACGCCATGTTGCGTTTGGAGAGCCCCTGTGTGCCCAAACATTGGAGCTCCCCCACAAATGACCCCATTTTGGAAACTAGACCCCCCAAGGCACCTATCTAGATGCATAGTGAGCACTTGAAACCCCCAGGTGCTTCACAAATTGATTCGTAAAAATGAAAAAGTGAAAAAAAAAACACTTTTTCATTTTTATGAATCAATTTGTGAAGCACCTGGGGTTCCAAGTGCTCACTATGAATCTAGATAGGTGCCTTGAGGGGTCTAGTTTCCAAAATGGGGTCACTTGTGGGGGAGCTCCAATCTTTGGGCACGCAGGGACTCTCTAAATGTAACATGGTATCCGCTAACAAATTGAATGGAAAATCGGCTCAAATTGTTAGCGGACACCACATTGCGTTTGGAGAGCCCCTCTGTGCCCAAACTTTGGAGCTCCCCCACAAGTGACCCCATTTTGGAAACTAGACCCCCCAAGGCACCTTTCTAGATGCATAGTGAGCACTTGGAACCCCCAGGTGCTTCACAAATTGATTCGTAATAATGAAAAAGTGAAAAAAAAAACACTTTTTCATTTTTATGAATCAATTTGTGAAGCACCTGGGGTTCCAAGTGCTCACTATGAATCTAGATAGGTGCCTTGGGGGGTCTAGTTTCCAAAATGGGGTCACTTGTGGGGGAACTCCAAAGTTTGGGCACAGAGGGGCTCTCCAAACGCAATGTGGTGTCCGCTAACAATTTGAGCCGATTTTCCATTCAATTTGTTAGCGGATACCATGTTGCATTTAGAGAGTCCCTGTGTGCCCAAACATTGGAGCTCCCCCACAAGTGACCCCATTTTGGAAACTAGACCCCCCAAGGCACCTATCTAGATGCATAGTGAGCACTTGGAACCCCTAGGTGCTTCACAAATTGATTCGTATTATTATATATTATTATATATATAAGATGCATAGACCTGATAGCCCCAGTTCTGTTGCAAGCATTTTCTGAAGCACTTTCGGGACGTTCTCTTCCCCAATCCTTCTATGATGTTACTTGATCCCCAAGCCAGATAAACCAATTGAGGAATGCAGCTCCTATCGCCCCATATCCCTATTGAATACAGATTACAAAATACTTACGAAGCTCATAGCCAATAGATTAAAAACAGTAATATTAAACATTATACATGAGGATCAATCTGGCTTTATGCCGGGAAGGTCTACTTCATCTAATATTAGAAGAGCTCAAGTGTTGACACAGATTGGCCATGAATATCAGAAACCCTGGGCTATAGCTTCTTTAGATACGGCGAAAGCCTTTGACTCCTTGGAGTGGACCTTTCTACAGCGTGTGCTCCTGAAATTTGGGTTTTCTGATACATTTTGTAGCTGGATTAAATTGATCTACTATATGCCAAGGGCTAGCATTCTTGTAAATGGAATACTATCAGAATACTTTAACCTGGGTAGCGGAACTAGACAGGGCTGCCCCTTATCTCCGATGCTCTTCACTCTAGCGATAGAGCCTATTGCCCTTAAAAAATTAAGTAGGACCACCTGGTGGAAGGTATTAGTGTAAACTCTAGAATAGATAAAGCGGGGTTATACGCAGACCACCTGATCCTCTTTCTAAACAAAATAGAACAATCCCTTCCAAGAGCAATTGACCTTATTAGTAACTTTGGGGAATTATTGGGCCTTAAAATCAATTGGAGCAAATCTGTGGTTATGCCACTTATAGATAACATAACTGAACCGATTTTTTTTGGATTAGAGGTACTACAAAAATTCAAATATCTAGGCATTATAATTAATCAAAATCCGATTATGGATCTGAAGGATAATGTGTACCCCATAAAAGATATGATGAGGAAAAAATTTGAAAGTTGGTCCCAACTTCTATTGTCTGTGGCGGGAATAATTAACTTAATCAAAATGATTATCCTTCCAAAATGTCTGTATGTATTAAAACATTCTTCCATTATAATCCCCAAAGATTTTTTTCGGAACCTGCACGGCATGATGGCGACATTTATATGGGGCTCAGCAAAGCCCAAACTAAGTATTGGATCTCTGCAGAGACCCAAGGATCAAGAGGGTAACGCGGTGCCTGACCTATTTCTCTATTATTTAGCTGGTCAGATACGATATTTGAAGTGTTGGATAAGCAGTGATAAACTAACTAATGCAGAAGCGCATCTTATACATTTATTAAATCAGAATACACCATGGGCTATATTAGAAGGCTCTTACAGACCACCACAGGGCTTATTATTTGCACATAGCCTAGCGATGCAGGTGTGGCGCGAGAGTAAGCTTATCGTGGGGTTTACTGATCAAATGGGAGAAACCCGAATACGGGATAATCCTGAATTTCCACAGCTTAAAAACCTACAGGACGTAATCTTCTGGAAGCAACATGGAATAACAACACTTAATCAGATTTTAGAAAACAAAATTTTATTAACATTTGATCAAATTCGTATAAGGTTTGGAATCCCTCATAGGGATTTCTGCAGATATCTACAAATGAGGCATGCCATAACACATCAATTCCCATATCCTAGAAAGCGAATATCTAAATATCCATTAATAGGAGTACTTAAAACTCAAGAACCTACAGGCGTGGTATCTTCTCTATATATACTTTTCTACTGAATTCTAAAATCACTTCTACCCAACTTTCTGTTGAGAGTAAATGGCGGCAATTAATCCCTTCTATAACTGATGATCAGTGGAATGATGCAATGGAAGCACATACGGTGGTGTCACCAGCCGCCAATAATAAACTTATTCAGTTATATATACTACATCAATCTTACCTGACCCCAGTGAGAATTCATAGAGTTGGTAGAATGGCGTCTGATGAGTGCCACAGATGTGGAGAATCAGGAGCAGATTTCTGGCATCTTATTTGGAATTGTGGAATAATACGCAAATATTGGGGTGAAGTGATAACTACACTAGAACAGATAATTGGGAAACCAATTGATACAATACCGTATGAAATATAGTATATAGGAATAGGGGATGTCCCCAGAAATTCTAAAGGATATGGGAAAGATGGTGTAACTTTCCCGTAACACACTTAAGGTGCTATGACTTCGTGAATCTCACGTTATGAGTCCTGATATATGCCCTTTTGAGTGCATGGGAAATGATATATGATATATATGGGCTGTAAGAGTGGACCTCTATTGAAACTGTAATTGCTATATGTACTGAATTCTGATAAGGAATGGGCCGGTTTAGTAAAGCGTGCAGTGCTCCACAATGAAGCTTATGTTTCAAACTGTTTGTTGTTTTTTTTCTTTTTCTTTCTTCTAACTGTTTACTCTGATTATTGAGAACGTGATGGAAATTGTATTAAACTGAGAAGGGTTAATGTTTAGATTATCCTGACCTTATATTATGACAGTATCTGTTTGTAACCATTATCCTGTGTAATTTTTCGATAAAAAGAGTTTAAAAAATAACCTGTCTTGGTATTGCAGACCCCCCAGTCCTCTAATAACCTTGGTCGCTTTTCTCTGCACCCGCTCTAGTTCAGCTATGTCTTTCTTATACACCGGAGACCAGAACTGTACACAGTATTCTAAGTGTGGTCGCACTAGTGACTTGCATAGAGGTAAAATTATGTTCGCCTCATGAGCATCTATGCCTCTTTTGATGCATCCCATTATTTTATTTGCCTTTGCAGCAGCTGCCTGACACTGGCCACCAAACGTGAGCTTGTCGTCCACCAATACACCCAGGTCTTTTTCAGTGACCGTTTTGCCCAGTGTTTTATAATTATTAATTAAGCATATAATTATACATTTTATTTCCTCTGCCCAAGTGCATTTTCTTACATTTATCCCCATTAAAGCTCATTTGCCATTTATCAGCCCAAGCTTCTAGTTTACATAGATCCTCCTGTAATATAAAATTGTCCTCCTCTGTATTGATTACCCTGCAGAGTTTGGTGTCATCTGCAAATATTGAAATACTACTCTGTATACCCCTACAAGGTCATTAATAAATATGTTAAAAAGAAGCGGGCCCAATACTGACCCCTGTTGTACCCCAGTGTTAACTGTGACCCAGTCTGAGTGTGTTCCATCAATAACCACCCTTTGTTTCCTATCACTGAGCCAGTTCTGAACCCACTTACATATATTTTCCGCTATCTCCATTGTTCTCATTTTATGTATCAACCTTTTGTGTGGAACTGTATCAAAAGCTTTTGAAAAGTCCATATACACAACATCCACTGCATTTCCTTCGTCCAGTCCAGAACTTGCCTCCTCATAAAAGCTGATCAAATTAGCTTGACAGGAACGGTCCCTCGTAAACCCATGTTGATATTGGGTCATGAGGTTATTCTTCTTCAGATACTCTAGTATAGCATCTCTTAGAAAACTCTCCAGGATTTTACCCACAGTAGAGGTTAAGCTTACTGAGCTATAATTTCCAAGTTCGGTTTTTGTCCCCTTTTTGAATATTGGCACCACATTTGCTATACGCCAGTCCTGTGCTACAGACCCTGTTATTATGGAATCTTTAAATATTAAAAATAATGTTCATGTAGCACCCTGAGGATTCGGCTGCTACAGGAGTATTGCACCTCAGCCAGAGGTGTGATATTCCACTCCCGGGTAAGGATGGAGTGTGGGACTGAGCTCGGTAGGCTGCATGCACTACACACATCCCATTTCCGAGGGGCAGGCCGACGGTACTCCCACTTAGAAATGTGCAGGTACGACCGAGTCTGTCCCTGGCTGGAGTGGGAGGGGGTTGGTACATCCCAGTAGTGTAGGGGCAGATAGGGGGTGCAGTCTGGGTAGAGCTAGGAGCTCATTGGGTGCTGGTCACCTGAGCTCACACATAGAGGGATATATAAGGAGGGCACCATCAAAGATCAGGGTCAGTTGCAGAGGACAAGTCTGTTGCCAAGAACAAGTCAGGTGCAGAGCAGGAGAGCAAGTCTGCACGCAGAGAGGAAGAGCAGAGGAGAAGAGTGGCCCTGGAGAGAGAGAGAGGAGCTGAGAAAGAATACCCAGAGGGGGAAAACAGAAGGGACCCAAGAACCCAAATAAAAGCACCGGGTGAGGAGTCAGGCAAAGGGTACCGGAACCCAAGCTGGTGGGGGCAAAAACATCCCTAGCCAGAGACCGGAGGTCGTGGGCAGCATCTGCCACGGCCACCCACCACATCCACCCCGAAGGCATACCACGTGGAGGGTCAGGGAGCCTAAAGGCCAAGGGTTGCCCAACAGAAGGCCCGAGGGAGCTGGACCTAGGTGGATCACTGGTGGGGACGGCCAGAGAAAGGACAGAGGGAGAGCTCAGGGCCACGCTCCGGACTTGTTTGGGGGTTGGCCGGATCCAGGACCTGGTGGACGCAGCACGGCTCGGGTGGTCACTTGAAGCTGGAGTGACCAGGAACATCAGCAGTGAGTAAATAACCTAAACTGCACAACCCGACTCTGTCTTTAATTGCCGTCTGTACTGCATCACCACAACCCCCATCCTCTGCACCTGTCCCCCTGAGGCTATACCCCTCCCGTTGGGGGTTATACTACCAAGCTGCACCCACATCGTCAGCCTCAGCGGACCCTGCTGCAGCGGCGGCCACAGTGACCGCAACACAACGGGTGGCGTAGTCGACACAAAAGAACTTTAAATAACATCTGTAGGACTGCCACATAACACTGAGTTTGACACCCTGGGCACGGGCCGGGTCACAGCCGCTCGGAGACTACAACCCCCATCTGATCCGGTGCCGGGTATTCCCTTCAAAAGGAATATGTCCCAGGGGGCGCGTCAACTTTGGCGTAGTCGGCAGGATTACGTGCCCGCAACAACCGGGTACTGCGTGCCTCAAGAAAAGTGCAAGTTTACCTCAAAAAGAAGTCTCCTGCCGGTTCCGGAGGGTCCACGCCATCGGACTCCATCACCAGTCGTTTCCCGCCGGTTGTCCGCCATTAATAGCTTGTTCCCGCCATCTGCCGAGTTTCCCGCCACTGGGAGACGATTCCCGCCATTTCCCAAGATTTCCCGCCTTGGAAGAGCAGCGGACGCCATTATGGGCGTGCCAGAGGACGGCAAGAGGCCACCTCCCATCGTGGGCCAGGACAGAAAATGGCGCCAAAAGTGGAAACCGCCCCCACCAACAGAGACTGTGATGCTAGAGGTGTCAGTCAGCGTAACAGAACTGCCCCTGGAGCTGACAATCACCAAGTTGCCCCGGGACCGCCCTCGAAGTGGGAGGAGACGAAAGAAAAGAGCAACGATGGGTGTCGCCTGGAGCAGTCTGGAGCGAGCACACCCGGAGGCGAGGAGTGTGAAGCGAGAGTACCCGGAGTCGAGCAGAGAGAGAGCTTACCCGGGAATGGAGCGACAGCAGAGCAGCACCGGCCCGATGGCCAGGAGCCTGCTAGAGGAAGAAGAAGGAGGGCAGAGCAGCACCGGCCCGCTGGCCAGGAGCCTGCCGGAAGAAGAGCGGAGCAGCACCGACCCGATGGTCAGGAGCCTGCTAGAGTCCACAACCCCGCTAGGTCTAGCGGAGATCTTGGCGCAGCTCCCCCGAGACCGGGAGTGTGCACAAAATGCCCTGGAGGGCCTCGCAAGGAGGATGGCCCGGGTACAGCGTGAGATACTGGCGGAGTGGAGTCGGGAGATGGCCCAGCAAGCTGGAACCCGTGAACGGAGCACGCTACCCTGGAAGAGGAAGCAGACCACCTCCGAGGATGGCGCGGGAGGACCCAAGGCCGGAGACGGCGCTGAAAAGGGAGCAAGACGCATGGAGGCAGGTAAAGGGGACGCCTATACCCCAAACCGGGAGACCGCTTACCTGCCCCAGCTCCCCGTCGCAGAGCCCGAAAGTCCCCCTGCCGTGCCCGTACCCGCCGTGTCACCGCTGCAGACTAGGCCCCGACCGGGAGCCGCCGCCGCGACCCCTGTGACGTCACGCGCCCCGACCCGGAGCGTGACCAAGCAGGAAGAGCCTCCGGCCTGGTCGCAAGGCCCAGCACCCCCGGGCGCCGCATCACCAACAGCGCCCCCTACCTCCGCGGAGCCTCCGGCCTGGTCGCAAGGCCAGGTAGCCCAGGGCGCCGCCGTATTAACGGTGCCCTTCACCTTCCAGGTGCCCCAGGCCTGGCCGCAGGGCCTGGGCAACCCGGGCGCTGCCACCGCGCCCGCAAAACCAAGGGTGCCACACCTGGGAGAGGACCTCTTTGGCCAGCTCACTTGGCCGGATGGGCAGCCCTTCATCTGGCCCGAAGAGTTCTATGAGCTGGAGCGGCAGCAGAAACTAGGGCCCTTGTGTGAGCCCCTGATCCCGGCTCCAAAGCCCGTGACTCGGGTCTCGCCTCCTCTAGAAGAAGCTCAATTCGCGTGGGACCCCACGGGAGAAGATTTGATGGGGTTCACCGGAGAGAGCCGGGCAGCCGCAGCAGAGCGCACTGAGTGCTGCCGTCAGCAGCTCGCGCAGTTCGCAAAGGAGCGGGAAGAGAGGCGGGTCCAGGAACAACAGGCCCAAATCCGGAGTGCGGAGCAGAAGAGCCGGACCAGAAGGGACCCCCGTGCAGCGCATCGTCCCCGCACCATCGGGACGGTGATAAAGTTCAACCAGCAGCACGGGTGGGGCTTTATAAAGGACCGCAACACCCTCGGTGACGTCTTCGTTACCCGAAGAGACGTTGAGTCCCATCTGCCAGAGGGTCATAAAGGCCGTGACCTCTACGTCGGTGACGAGGTCACTTTCACCCGGCACAAGTGTGCCAAAGGACCTTACGCCCTCCACGTACACCGCCTGACGGAGGAGGAGTTGCGGTGTAGGGAGGAAGAGCCAGAAGACCCGGACGGGTTCAAGGCTAAGCGGTACTACGACTAAGGACAGTAGTAAGAAAAACTGTAAATAGTTACCCGTCAGGGTACCCAAGAAAAATAAGGCTACTTTGAAGTTTAGTCCCCGTTGGGACCAGTGAATAGTTAACCCGTGTGTCCCCTATCCAAACCAGGCTGAGGACTGTGAGCAGCCATCCCTTTCCCTTTACCTGGCCGAGGACTGAGAGCGGCCATATCCCTGTAAATAGTTGCGCTTCCTAAGGCGCCCCCTACTGGTTTTATGAGAAACTGCTTTTCAAAAGACTGTCGCACTTTACCTGGTCACGAGTTGCACGGTGACCAGATGAGAAGAAAGAAAGAGACGACGAGAATGTTAATAATATATATATATATCTCTATAGTGTTTTATACGAAGTTTATATGTTTTATTATGTTATTATTGAAAAAAAATGTATGTTTTGGTGTTTTTGTCTTACAGCCCGAGGACGTGCTGTGGTTTACCAGGGGGGAATGTAGCACCCTGAGGATTCGGCTGCTACAGGAGTATTGCACCTCAGCCAGAGGTGTGATATTCCACTCCCGGGTAAGGATGGAGTGTGGGACTGAGCTCGGTAGGCTGCATGCACTACACACATCCCATTTCCGAGGGGCAGGCCGACGGTACTCCCACTTAGAAATGTGCAGGTACGACCGAGTCTGTCCCTGGCTGGAGTGGGAGGGGGTTGGTACATCCCAGTAGTGTAGGGGCAGATAGGGGGTGCAGTCTGGGTAGAGCTAGGAGCTCATTGGGTGCTGGTCACCTGAGCTCACACATAGAGGGATATATAAGGAGGGCACCATCAAAGATCAGGGTCAGTTGCAGAGGACAAGTCTGTTGCCAAGAACAAGTCAGGTGCAGAGCAGGAGAGCAAGTCTGCACGCAGAGAGGAAGAGCAGAGGAGAAGAGTGGCCCTGGAGAGAGAGAGAGGAGCTGAGAAAGAATACCCAGAGGGGGAAAACAGAAGGGACCCAAGAACCCAAATAAAAGCACCGGGTGAGGAGTCAGGCAAAGGGAACCGGAACCCAAGCTGGTGGGGGCAAAAACATCCCTAGCCAGAGACCGGAGGTCGTGGGCAGCATCTGCCACGGCCACCCACCACATCCACCCCGAAGGCATACCACGTGGAGGGTCAGGGAGCCTAAAGGCCAAGGGTTGCCCAACAGAAGGCCCGAGGGAGCTGGACCTAGGTGGATCACTGGTGGGGACGGCCAGAGAAAGGACAGAGGGAGAGCTCAGGGCCACGCTCCGGACTTGTTTGGGGGTTGGCCGGATCCAGGACCTGGTGGACGCAGCACGGCTCGGGTGGTCACTTGAAGCTGGAGTGACCAGGAACATCAGCAGTGAGTAAATAACCTAAACTGCACAACCTGACTCTGTCTTTAATTGCCGTCTGTACTGCATCACCACAACCCCCATCCTCTGCACCTGTCCCCCTGAGGCTATACCCCTCCCGTTGGGGGTTATACTACCAAGCTGCACCCACATCGTCAGCCTCAGCGGACCCTGCTGCAGCGGCGGCCACAGTGACCGCAACACAACGGGTGGCGTAGTCGACACAAAAGAACTTTAAATAACATCTGTAGGACTGCCACATAACACTGAGTTTGACACCCTGGGCACGGGCCGGGTCACAGCCGCTCGGAGACTACAACCCCCATCTGATCCGGTGCCAGGTATTCCCTTCAAAAGGAATATGTCCCAGGGGGCGCGTCATTCATCTATGACTTTACTTAATTCCTGCAGTACTCGCGGGTGTATCCCATCCGGGCCCGGGGATTTGTCAACTTTAGTGATTTTTAGATGCCGCCATACTTCCTGCTGGGTTAAACAAGTGACATTTAATGAAGAATTTTTGTTATCACTAATCATGTTTTCTGTCATGTGATTTTCTTGTGTAAATACTGTTGAAAAAAAATCGTTTAGCATATTGGCTTTTTCCTCATCCAACATTTCACCCATAGTATTTTTAAGG
Organism: Phyllobates terribilis; assembly: GCF_046119375.1. Lineage (NCBI taxonomy): Eukaryota > Metazoa > Chordata > Amphibia > Anura > Dendrobatidae > Phyllobates > Phyllobates terribilis. Next base: position 4,050,721 of record NW_027362907.1, read on the forward strand.
GGGCCAACACTACCATGTTTTAGTTTCTTACTATTTATGTAGTTAAAGAATATTTTGGGATTATTTTTACTTTCTCTGGCAATGAGTCTCTTTGTCTCAAACTTTAGTGCCTTGATTTGGTTTTTACAGAATTTATTTTATTTTCTGTATTTATTTAATGCCTCATCACTACCTACTTGCTTTAGTTCTCTAAATGCTTTCTTTTGTCACTTATTGTGCCCCTTACAGCTCTATTTAGCCATAGTGGTTTCCTCCTATTTCTTGCATGTTTATTCCCATAGGGTATATATTGTGCACAGGTCCTATTCAGGATGCTAATAAATGTCTCCTATTTGCTTTGTGTAGTTTTATGTCTCAGGATATCGTCCCAGTTTATTGCACTAAGAACCTCTCTCAACCTTTGGAAATTTGCCTTCCTGAAGTTTACTGTCCTTGTAACCCTTCTACTACACATTTTATTAAAGGATACATGAAAACTTATTATTTTGTTAACACTATTACCCAAGTGACCCCCAGCTCGTATATTTAATATGCGGTCTGGCCTGTTGGTTAATATTAGGTCTAGCAGTGCCCCCCTTCTTGTTGAGTCCTGAACCAGTTATGAAAGGTAATTGTCTCTCATAGTTGTCAGAAACCTATTACCTTTGCTTGAACTACAGGTTTGTGTTTCCCAATGTATTTCCGGGTAGTTAAAGTCCCCCATAATAATGACTTCTCCTTGAGTCGCTGCTTCATCTATTTGCTTTATGAGGATATTCTCTGTTGCTTCCATTATTTTTGGAGACTTATAACAAACCCCTATCAGTAATTTACTATTTTTCCCCCTCCCCTTATCTCCACCCACAGGGACTCTACATTTTCATTAGATTCATATATATTGTCACGCAAGATGGGTTTTAAGGATGATTTTACATATAAACACCCCCCCCCCCTCGCTTGTTTGTACGGTCATTTCTGAACAGACTATAACCCTGTAAATTAACTGCCCAGTCATGGCTCTCATCCAGCCATGTCTCAGATATCCCCACCATGTCATAATTATTTTCCAACAAAATGTATTCTAATTCCTCCATTTTGTTGGTGAGGCTTCTTGCATTAGTGTACATGCATTTTATGTATCTCTCTATACCTCTATTCCTTCTTACTATATTGACTTTTCTAACCCCACCTCCAGTTTCTTTATTTCTGCCCAGGTCACTATCTGCACTATCTTCCCCACCTATAAAATGAATACCCCCCACCACCCCCAATCCCTAGTTTAAACACTCCTCCAACCTTCTAGCCATTTTCTCCCCCAGCACAGCTACACCCTCCCCATTAAGGTGCAGCCCATCCCTAGCGTGGAACCTGTAACCAACTGAGAAGTTGGCCCTGTTCTCTAGGAACCCAAACCCCTCCTTCCTACACCAATTCCTGAGCCACTTATTTATGTCCCTAATTTCCCATAGCCTCTCTGGCGTGGCACATGGTACAGGCAGTATTTCAGAGAATACCACCTTGGAGGTCCTTACTTGAAGCTTGCAGCCTAAATCCCTGAAATCATCTTTAAGGCCCTTCCACCTACCTCTAACTTTGTCATTTGTGCCAATGTGCACCATAACCGCTGGGTCCTCACCAGCCCCTCCCAGCAATCTGTCAACCCGATCAGCGATGTGCCGGACTCGAGCGCTAGGTAGTCAGCGCACTGTTCGACGATCCTTGTCTTTGTGACAGATTGCCCTATCTTTTCCCCTAATAATTGAGTCCCCCACTACCAGCACCTGCCTGGCCTGCCATGCTCTCCTATTTCCCCCCTTACAGGAGCTGACACTCCTCCGACTTTCTGAGGACATGCCTTGCTGCTGCAGTGCTACCCCTGTACTGACACTCCCCTCATCTCCCAACTTTGCAAACTTATTGGAGTGTGCCAGATCAGGACTAGCCTCCCTTGCATTCTTCCCTCTACCCCCCCTTCTAACTGCCACCCAGCTAGCTGCCTCACTGTCCTGCAGCTACCTACTACCACCCTCCCCCACATCTACCCCAGTGAGCAGCTGCTCAGTGAGCAGCAGACTCCTTTCCATATTGTCAATGGAGTGTTGCCAGCTGCTCATTTAGATCCAGTACCTGGGCTTCCAAACGCACAGCATGCACACATCTCGCACAGCAGTATGCACCCATGACCGGCTGTTCAAGGATTGCATACATGTGGCAAGATGTACACTGGATACCATTGTCAATAATGGAGCTCATTTCCTAATGGGGATTGCACTAGACAGAAATGTTAAGTAAAAAGAATTGTAAAGAATTAATAAAATACAGACAGCAATTCAGTCTAAATTCCTCCCTTCCAAACTCCGTGAATCCAAAGTCACTGAATCAGAAGTCACACACTTACTTCCTTTCGAACTTGCGCTCCAGTCACACTCAGCTCGTTCACACTTGCTAAGGAAGAAGATTTAAAGAGTTTTTTTCCCCCTTTAGCAGCAATCCAACCTACAGCTCAATGCACTTCCAAAGGACTGGATGCCCCAACCAGCTGCCCTTTATAAACCAATAATTATGACCCCCTCACCCTTAATGAACCCCTTGTGAGTATAGCTACACCTCAGGATTTAAGTGCAATGTAGTTAACCCTTAAACACACATGTAGTAAAATAAGAAACTGTAGAACTGTAGAGAGCAAATAGGTTTTAAAAAGCCCAATAAAATTAAACGGTAGAAAATCACTCAGCAGTTCACAATTCAGCAACTCACAGCAATTCACAGTGATATTTTCTGCAGGATTCCCAAATACCTTTTCACTGAATCACAAGTCACACACTTTCTTCCGTTTGCACTTACGCTCCGGTCACACTCAGCCTGTTCACAGTCGCTAAGTAAGAAGATTTAAAAAGTTTTTTTTTTTTTTCCTCTTTTGTAGCAATCCAACCTTCAGCTCAATGCACTTTCAATATATTGCTCCATACTGAATAATGGACCCCATGTAATGCTCCATACAGGATTCTGGCCTCCATATAATGCTCCATGCAGGATGGGCCCCATATTTTTATTTATTTATTTTACTCACTTATATAGTGCCATTAATTCCACAGCGCTTTACATACATTATCGGCACTGTCCCCATTGGGGCTCACAATCTATATTCCCTATCAGTATGTTTTTGGAGTGTGGGAAGAAATCAATGCAAACACGGGGAAAACATACAAACTCCTTGCAGATGTTGTCCTTGGTGGGATTTGAACACAGGACCCCAGTGCTGCAAAGCAACAGTGCTAATGCTCCATGCAGGCTTGTCCCCATACAATGCTCCATCCAGAATACTGGCCCCAATATAATGCTCCATCCAGAATACTGGCCCCAATATAATGCTCCATCCAGAATACTGCCCCCAATATAATGCTCCATGCAGAATACTGGCCCCAATATAATGCTCCATCCAGAATGCTGGCCCCATATAATGCTCCGTTCAGAATACTGGCCCCATATGATGCTCCATACAGGATTCTGGCCCCATATAACGCTCCATACAGAATACTGGCCCCCATATAGTGCTCCATGCAGGCTGGGCCCCAAATAATGCACCATGCAGGCTGAGCCCCATATAATGCTCCATGCAGGCTGGGCCCCAAATAATGCTCCATGCAGGCTGGGCCCCATATAATGCTCCATGCACCCTGGGTCCCATAGGATGCTCCTTGCAGGCTGGGTGCCATACAATGCCCCACATAATGCCCCACGCAGTCAGGGCCCCATATAATGCTCCTCGCAGGCTGGGCCCCATATAATGCTTCATCCTGTATGGGCTCCATATAATGTCCCATGTTGTATGGCCCCCATATAATGCCCCATCCTGTATGGGTTCCATATAATGCCCCACCTTGTATGGGCCCCATATAATGCTCCATGCCTCCATACATAAAAAAATAAAATAATCAAATACCTCTCCTCGCTGCGGCTACTCTGCTCTGCTCCGGACTCCTCAGCGTCGCCTTCTTCCTGCTCTCTGCGCTGTGACTGCACGCCGGGATACCCGACGGTGAGTGGGCCCCCCGTCTGCTCAGGGCCCCGGTGCTTGCCTGGGTGCTGACGCTGGGCCTGGTTATAAGGTATAGCAGTACAGGATCACTGCTATTCCTTATGACCTGTCAGTGCTGCAGACTGTACTGTGCATGATCAAGCTATCTTGATAGTGCCTGGTGACCCGAATGTCGACATGACAACACTGGCACTGAGTGCTGGCTGTCATTTGTCAGAATCAGCTGACACCCGGCAGCGATCACGCCCGCATAGCCTCTGTGCCCACGCGATTGCCAAGATGTAATAATGCGTCTCTGGTCCATAAAGCCCAGAGCACACGGACGTATTATTACGTATAATGTCAGAAAGGGGTTAAAATAATTTATGTCTTTTGTATTATCAACCAAACCTGCTCCTTTGGTGCGTTTTTTTTTGATAGAGCAAGGAGGAAACTTCTTTTTCTCTAACCTTTTTTAGGTGGGAACTTAGCGCGAGCAATTAACCTCGAATAACAGCTTTATTTGCTTCCCAAACCACTGGGGGAGGGGTGCCAGATCCTGAGTTTTCAAGGAAGTAGAAATCTAAAACCTTGGATATTTTGGTAAAAATTTCCTCATTACCCAGCATAGATTTGTTTAACCTCCATGTAAAGTGAAGATATGGCCAATTCCAAGAATACAGGTTCATGATGAGATAGCGTTATAAAACCAATTGAGGTAGATTTAATCAGGGACAAACACAAGCTTTGAAGAAAGATGTAGTCGAGTCTATGATATGTGGAGTGTGGATTAGAGAAAAAAGTATAATCTTTCATAGAGGTTGAGGAGGCTCCAGATGTCAATAAGTTGTAAGGAATTTAAAGATAAATGGATTCTTTTGAGGACTCTTTATGACGAAGTGGAGAGACCAGTGGAAAAGTCAAAGAGTGGATTTAAAGTGGTGTTAAGATCTATACCTAGTATGAGAATGCCCTCTTTGAAGGAATTCAGGGTCTCTAATGTTCTGATGAGCCATGCTGATTGGCCCTTGTTTGGTACTTCAAGGTTACAGAGTGTGACAGTGGTATTAGTAACATATCCCTTAACAAAAACTTATCTGCCTTCTGCATCAATTAAGTGATCTTTTGACGTGAAGGGCAAAATTTGGGGTATTGCAATGCTAACTCCCTTAGCTGTAGCTGAGCTACACCTATGGAACCATAGACTAAAATTACCGTATTTTTCGGACTATAAGACGCACCGGATCATAAAATGCACCTAGCTTTTAGAGGAGGAAAAGAGAAAAAAAATATAAGCAAAAAATGTGGTCATGATGCCCTGTTAAGGGGGAGGGGGTCTGCTTCTGACACTGTTATAGGTGTAATGTCCCCTAATTCTGTTAATATCCCCCATCCTGGTATATATGGCCTTCTCTCTCCTATTATACGAGGCCCTCATCCCCATCCTGATATGTATGGCACCCCAATCCCCCATCCTGGTATGCAAGGCTCCCACATCCCTCTTCCTGGTATGTACAGTATGGCACTCTTCATCCTGTTATGTATGGCCCCCCTCACACCCATCCTGGATTGTATGGCACCTTCATCCTCTTCCTGATCTGTATGGCACTCTTCATCCCTATATGTATGTCCCCCCTCATCCTGGTATGTATAGCCCCCCTCATCCTGGTTTGTATGGCTCCCTACATCCATGTATGTATGGCCCTTTCATCCCTGTATGTATGGCTCCCTTCATCCTTGTATGTATGGCCCCCCTCATGCCTCATCCCTGTATGTATGGCCCCTCTCATGCCTCATCCCTGTATGTATGGCTCCCCTCATCCCGCTATGTATGGCCCCCCTCATCCTTGTATGCATGGCCCCCTCATCCTGGTAGCCGCGCAGCAGCTAAAGTGTGTGCGCTATTAGGGAGAATGAATGGTCACTGCTCCCCATACACGCAGTCCCGGCATGGTGAGCAGTGACTATTCCATTACAGAGTGTGACACAGCGCTGGAGGAGAGAGGAAGTGAGTATGAGTGTTTATTTTTTTTTTCTGTGCAGCGTGACGGGTATTAGGGGGTGCCAAGCATACCTGAATGAGGGGGACATAAATACAGGGATGAAAGGGGCCATAGATACAGGGATGAGGGGGGCAATACATACAGGGTGCCATACTTACCAGGAGCCGGGCTGCAGGCACAGTGTGCCAGTTATTAAGGAAAATTAATATTCACTACTCCCCACGCCCATGGACGTGGGGAGCAGTAAATATTCATTTTCTTTAGTAGTGGGCACAGTGTAGGCTGCAGCAGGTGGCTGCTGCCTCCTATGCACCGCTATTCCGCCACTGTCGCTTCCCCCACCACCCACAGCTACAGTATTTATGTATATCGGACTATAAGACATACCCCCACTTTGCTCCAATATTTTGGAGGAAAAAATTGCGTCTTATAGTCTGAAAAATACAGTAGATCCAGAAATATTTGGAGTGCGGCCTGATTTGCAGGCTATTGAAGCATACTATGGAACCTTGATTTCCAAATGAAAACCTTCTGAACTGTGTCAATGACTGCCTTCTGGACATCTGTCAAGTCAGCAGTCTTTCCCATGATTGTGGAGCCTACTGAAAAAGATTAATGGATCTTTTTAAACGCTTAGGAAGCCTTTGCAGGTGTTTTTTGTTAATTATTTTACTTTACTGAGAAAATTAGTTTTGTGTTTTCATTGGCTGTAAGCCATAATCATCAACATTAACAGAAATAAACACTTGAAGTAGATCACTCTGTTTTTAATGACTCTATATAATATATCAGTTTCACTTTTTGTATTGAAGAACTGAAATGAATTAACTTTTTGATGATATTCTAATTTAGTGAGATGCACTTGTACTTGTAACTTGAAGACATACTTGTAACTTGAAGGTGAGCATGTGGGTAAACATATTGTAGTACAGAGTCAAAGAAAAATATCTATGGTGTGATGTGTTCACTACGGACCCTCTCTTTATCATAATTATATTCTCACCACTTTTTACTATCACTTTCATTTTACTATTACTTAAACAAAAACCAAGTTTTATGTCCTGCTACAGATAGATTATTGCAATGGTCTTCGGCCTTCCTGCAATTTATTGTAATTTCATCCCTCCAAGGAGCATTTCTTCTGCAGGTTTATTCAAACACGACATAAACCAGTGCAGAGATCAACATAAACGTGGCCTTTCTGGCAATATGAGAAAACAAAACATAACTTATAGCACTGTCCATATACCTGTTGGGATCTGTCCCCTCAGGGTACAATCAACAGTCCTGCACAGTTGCACATAACCTCTTCCCTGGAGGTCTCTGGCCTCTACACACACAGAGAGAGAAAAAAAACATCAGTGGCTGGGCATTAAATTTCCTGAACCAAACCCTTGGGGTGGAGATGTGGTGAGTAGACGCTGCTGCATGTAACAGAGCAGGGCTTGAACAGCACAGATGCCGGGGAAGCGGCCCTGCACAGATGCCGGGGAAGCAGCCCGGGCCCCGATAACGAGTGGGCCCCCCTGATGGCCCAGGGCCATGTGACATGCCTGAGGCCCTGCACTGCCACATGACTGAGGAGCTGGACGGGACACAGGCCAGGGGGCAGGTAAGCGAGCTTCCCCAATCCCCATATAAAAAATATTTTTAATGTGTGTGCGCATGTATGATGTGAATGTCTGTGTATGTCAGTGTGTATGACTGTGTATATATATTTATGTCTGTTTTATATGTGTCTTTAAGAATGTGTTCAAATATGTATGTGTATGTATCTAAGCATGTCTGTATATTGTGTGTGTATATCTGTGTACCATGTTCATGTGTGTATGTGTGTGCATGCCTGTGTACCGTGTGCATGCGCATGTCTGTGTACTGTGTGTGCATGTCTGCGTATTGTGTGCATGTCTGCGTATTGTGTGTGTGTGCGTGTCTGCTTTTTGTGTGTGTGCATGTCTGCGTATTGTGTGTGTGCGTGTCTGCGTATTGTGTGTGTGCGTGTCTGCGTATTGTGTGTGTGCGTGTCTGCGTATTGTGTGTGTGTGCGTCTCTGCGTATTGTGTGTGTGTGCGTGTCTGCGTATTGTGTGTGCGTGTCTGCGTATTGTGTGTGTGCGTGTCTGCGTATTGTGTGTGTGTGCATGTCTGCGTACTGTGTGTGTGCGTGTCTGTGTACTGTGTGTGTGCGTGTCTGCATACTGTGTGTGTGTGCGTGTCTGCGTACTGTGTGTGTTTGCGTACTGTGTGTGTGTGCGTGTCTGCGTACTGTGTGTGTGTGCGTGTGCGTACTGTGTGTGTGCATGTCTGCGTACTGTGTGTGTGTGCGTGTCTGCGTACTGTGTGTGTGTGCGTGTCTGCGTACTATGTGTGCGTGTCTGCGTACTATGTGTGCGTGTCTGCATACTGTGTGTGTGCGTGTCTGCGTACTGTGTGTGGGCCTGTGTGTCTGCGTACTGTGTGTGGGCCTGCGTGTCTGCGTACTGTGTGTGTGTGCGTGTCTGCGTACTGTGTGTGCGTGCATGTCTGCGTACTGTGTGTGCGTGCATGTCTGCGTACTGTGTGTGCGTGCATGTCTGCGTACTGTGTGTCTGTGTGCGTGTCTACGTACTATGTGTGTGCGTAAGTGTCTGCGTACTGTGTGCGTGTCTGCATACTGTGTGTGTGCGTGTCTGCATACTGTGTGTGTGAGTGCGTGTCTGTGTACTGTGTGTGTGCGTGTCTGCATACTGTGTGTGTGTGCGTGTCTGCGTACTGTGTGTGTTTGCGTACTGTGTGTGTGTACGTGTCTGCGTACTGTGTGTGTGCATGTCTGCGTACTGTGTGTGTGTGCGTGTCTGCGTACTGTGTGTGTGTGCGTGTCTGCGTACTATGTGTGCGTGTCTGCGTACTATGTGTGCGTGTCTGCATACTGTGTGTGTGCGTGTCTGCGTACTGTGTGTGGGCCTGCGTGTCTGCGTACTGTGTGTGTGTGCGTGTCTGCGTACTGTGTGTGCGTGTCTGCGTACTGTGTGTGCGTGCATGTCTGCGTACTGTGTGTGCGTGCATGTCTGCGTACTGTGTGTCTGTGTGCGTGTCTACATACTGTGTGTGTGCCTGCATGTCTGCGTACTATGTGCGTGCGTGAGTGTCTGCGTACTATGTGTGCGTGTCTGCATACTGTGTGTGTGCGTGTCTGCGTACTGTGTGTGTGTGCGTGCATGTCTGCGTACTGTGTGTGTGCATGCATGTTTCCATTTGTTAAGGATGAGGGGGCAGCCTGGGACCTGTGTTGTGTACCTATATTACTCCGCCGTATCTGTGCTTCATGAATCGTGGTATGTGCTAAAGGCGTCTACTGAGACTGTTTCGCCCGGGGCCCACAAAAACCTGGAGCCGGTCCTGGTAGGAGATCTGCTATGTTCCCAAATGATAATCCGCATGTGCTGTGCACATGCTGCGGAAATTTCCGCTGCGGTTATCATTGCGGAAAAGTCCGCAGCACTACCAATTATTTTGCGGAATCGCGGCGATTTCACCACCATTGACTTGCGTTGAATCGCTTAATATCCGCATGACTACATGTGCACATGTGGATATTAAACGATTCAATGTGCGGATGGCACCCAGGTCTGGCGAAGAGGAGACTCTCCTCCAGACTCGGGTACAATAGTACCTGTAAAAAAAAAAAAAAAGAATTTAAAATAAAAAAATACATTATACTTACCTTTTGATTTGTCCCCGGTCTCCATAGCGTCCTGGCTCCCCGGCAGCTCACGTTGGTCTAAAAGGACCTTCCATGACGTCATTTATTCATGTGACGGGTCACATAACCGCTGACGTCGGTGGTCGCGTGACCCGTCGCATAACTAAATTACGTCATGGAAGGTCCTTTTACACCACCACGAGACACCGTAGAGACCGGACCATCGGAAGGTGAGTATATGTTTTTTTGTTGTTTTTTTTTACCATTTTTATTCTTTATTTTAACAAACTTGGTCACTCTTTATAAAATCCATGCCGTTTGCTTGGATTTATATAGTGTGACAAAGTTGTCAAGCACTTTCCAAGTGATGCTAAAATCGCTTGGAAAGCTCTTGACAACCCGCATGCGAAATCGCATGATCAAAACCCTTCACAAACGCTTGTCCATGACTGAAAAAACGCATGTAAACCCGCATGTTTTTTTTTCTGCCAGGTAGATGCAGAAACGCTCAGGAAAAACCCGGAGCATTTCTGCATCATGGGCACATAGCCTAACAGCCACTCACAAAAAAGATCCATCCCTGTCATGGCCGATTAACCCCTCTGAGCAAATAACATGCTGGAGTCAAATGGTTTTCACATTACGGGAGATAGCAATCTGCGTGATGCATATCTCCCCCCTACTTACATTGCCAGTGATCCTTTCAAACCGTCCTGGCAGGTTTTGACAACTGGATGTGGTGTTCAGCTTTTACACCATTTATGGTTTCTGGTCTCGGTCAGAATACCGACTCTGGATCAACCTTATGGAACGGAAAACAATTTTTCTGACTCTCAGTTTTTCCTCATGCTGAGGAACCTTTAGCTTTGAGAACAGATGGACATCTCGACAGCGATGGCCTACTTTGAACCATTAGCAGAGCACATAGTGTGGTTGCTGACTTTGCCAGGCTAGTTAAACCTTGTGTCTGTTCACTTGGCTTGTTGCATTCCGTGACATGCTGTAACATTCCCAGAGTCCCCTATTCAAAAGAAAGAGACTAAAAAAGGCTTCTTTCAGGCTCATTATGGAGGAGAAAGTTTCTGCATACCATTTGTTTATTGTAAAGGAAGCGCAGTGGGATGTGCCTTCCTACACAGAATGCCACAGCAAAGGAGGGTATACTATGTAATATAGGTTTTCCTTAGTCAGCTTCTATAGCGGATAGATGCCTTGACACTCATCCTGACCGTGGCCAATGTCAGACATATACCTCTTGAGGGCATGCACCTACCAGTGAACACAAATGCTGTGTATACCTAGCTTCACAGTTGATCACATTAGTTTGAACTTCTTTAGTGCCAATGTCAAGTGTGACAGTGACATTTAACTGACTACTACATAGTGGTCCTCAGTTCTGTTGACCATCGGCCCTCCATGTAGTACAACCACAGGTTTCTGAAGGGTTATTGTAAAGTTTTTTGTTTTATTTTTAAGTAGTAAATGAAAAATCTATGTAAATTTGGAATCTCATAAGTAAACTGGCCTGTAGAGCAGAGTCAACATATCACCAACAGATTACCATTAAGTGAACGGCGTTAATCAGTGATGAGAGAACACTAAAATGCTCAGGTGCTCGTTGCTAAGGTCAGGCAAATCGTAATGCTCGGATGGTCAACACAAGCAGCCCAATGTTATTCAGTGGGAAACTCGAGCATTTTTCCGGCGGTTCCCCCGGAGTTCTGAAGGGGGCCGAAAAATTGGCCAAATCGGTGGAAACAGTGCTGAATTGTTATGGAAACAGCATGGGGAAGACCTCTGGAAGCATTGACTCCCTGGTCACTGCTGTTAACATTTTTACTCCACTTTTACTGACTGAGAATAAAACATACAAAAACTAAGCCAAAATGGACTTTCCTTGAAAAAATGGTAAGGAACATTCTTTCCAGGGTAATGACTTGTATGTAAAGCAAAAACACAAATGCTCCACCAAACGTTGGCCTATGTTCACACATAGCGTTTTTAATGCATTTTTGCACTTTTGCATTGCTTTCAACAATGAAAAATACATACATCAGTAAATGTGATTTTAACATTTTACTACCTTATCTGGCCATATGGTGTTTAAGACATGATAAGACAAATCCTGTTTCATTTATGAAGGAGGTACTCTGAAAGTCGCAAAGCCTATTTTTACAAGGCCTTCACTTTGCCCTTACTATTGTTAGACAGCCGTCAGCCGGCTATGCTTTGTTGTTCCCATTATTAAGGAGTGGGTCTCTTATTGTCACGGGTGTGTCAGAAGTGGCAGACAGTCGCCCTGCAGTTGGCTGCAGGAGATCTCTACTTTTGGCATTACAGACATCTTACAGACTGTCTGGCTATGTGCCCACGATGCAGAAATGAAGCAGAAAATTTCTGCAGCATTTCTGCATCTCCCTGGCAGAAAAAACGCATGCAGATCGTGCATGCGTTTTTCCTGCAGAATACATGCGGATCCACATGCGGATTCACATGCGTTTCCGCATGCAGATTGACAAGCGCTTTCCAGGCGATAGCATCACTTGGAAAGTGCTTGACAACTAGGTCACACTGTATAAATCCTTGCAACCAGCATGGATTTATACAGTGTGAACCGTAAAAATTAAAACAAATAAAGCTATACTCACCCCCGAGGCCCCGGCGTGGCTGCAGCGCTCGTTCATGTCTGGTTCCCGGCTGCCGGCATATCGCGAGACAGAGCGGTGAAGGGCCTGCGGTCACATGACTGTGACGTCACCGCAGGTCCTCAAGCGATGCCGGCATTCAGAGAGAAGACGCCGGACAGGTGAATATAACTTTATTTGTTATTTTATTCTTTTTTTTACAGGTAAAATGGTACCCAGGTCTGGAGGAGAGTCTTCTCTCCTCCAGAACTGGGTACCATCCGCACATAGAGACGCATAGAAGCCGCTTGTACAAATGTACAGTCGCGGTTTCTATGCATCTCAATGCAAGTCAATGGCGGGAGTTCCGCTGCGCTTCCGCAAAATTAAATGACATGCTGCGGATTTTTGTACGCAGCATAAACGCTGCGGAAAAATCCGCATCATGTGCATAGAACATGCGGAATCCCATTGGGGACCATGGGGTGCGGATTACCTAGCGTTTAACAAGCGTTTATGCTGCGGAAATTCCGCAGCATAAACGCTTGAAAAACGCTACGTGGGCACCCAGCCTCTCTAGGACCTAGCGGCTAACTTCCTCTTGTTAAATAACTCCCTGCTCTGGGTGTATAAATACCTGCTGTGTATCATAGGGAGGTACTGGCAATATTCATTTACTTCTTGTGAAGGCTTTTGCAAGAGTAGTACTGCTTCCTCTCTGGTGCCTGAGTACGTGTGCGCATTTGTCTGGAGTTGTCTAAAGCTAAACAATTTCCCCTGTTTGTCATCCCTTGTTGCCTTTAGTGTTCTGTGGGGATCGACTACTGCTCATCTCCTCCCTTCCCGAGCCTGAGTCTAACGCCAGGGAAGGACAGAGCGAGGTACGCGTGCGGCGATTGGTGAAGAGCCAATATAGGGTCGATAGGGGAGATGGGATGACATTAGACCAGACTAGGAGGTTTCCACTCCCCCCTTTCCCTAGAGTCTGGGCTCTCTTTTTCTCTTCCCTTTGTGTTGCACTAAGTCTTTCCACACTTTGCATGACATTATCGCTGTCCAAGCACATTTTGAAAAGGAAAAAAAAAACAAAAAAAAAAGACACTTTTTTTCTCTGTGTGTTTTTGGGCGTGGGCGTTTTTTTTTTCCTTTCTCCCCTGGTTTGGGTTCAGTTGCAGAGCTCGCAGAGCAGTTACGCTCTCTGTTTCTGGAGGTGAATGACCTCCGCTGTAATGTTAAACAGCAGCATAGGTGGCTTCAGGTTGCCAATGTTGGGTCTCTGCATGTAGGCCTGCCCAGCCTGAACCCAAGGTTGCCCTCCCGGACAGGTATTCTGGAGGTAGGGACAAGTTTTTTGTATTCAAGGAGGCATGCAAATTGTATTTTGAACTTCGTCCTTATTCCTCCTGAAATGAGGAGCAACGGATTGGAATTGTGATCTCTCTACTGCAGGGAGATCCTCAGTCGTGGGCGTTTTCTTTACCCCAGGACTTGGTTTGTCTCCAGTCTTTGGAGGTTTTTTTTGAGGCTCTGTCCCTCATCTATGATGACCCTGACCGAGTCGCCTTGGCTGAGTCGGTTAGTGTAAATGTACAATTCGGAATTCTGTATATGGGCAACGGATTCCAAATGGAATGACTCAGCCCTTAGAAGTCAATTTTGTGAGGGGCTTTCTGAAAGGTTGAAAGATACCTGAAACCCCTCAGTCCTTGGAGGCTGCCATGCCGTTGGCCATACGTCTTCAGAGATGCCTTTGGGATAGACGAGTGATACCACCTTCTCCGAGGCCTTCTGGTCGGGGTTGTGTACCTCTGCAGGGGGAGCAGTCTAGGGGTGTACCAGTACTGGGCTAGGTGGAGGAACCCATGCAGTTAGGGCGTATCTCTGCATCATACATCTCCCTGAAGATTTGCAAGAAAAAAGGCGTATTTTTTTTGTGGGAAAAAGGGACATTTTGTTGGGACCTGTCCTTCAATTCCTAAGCAAAAGGAGACTCGATTAACTCTTGGTAGTCTGGAGTTGGATAACCAAGAGCACATAGTGTGGTTGCTGACTTTGCCAGGCTAGTTAAACCTTGTGTCTGTTCACTTGGCAAACATGAAGGATTTCATTGCGGCAAGTCTGGAGAAGGGACATATCAGACCCCCATCTTCGTCCGTGGCGGCAGGGTTCTTCTTTGTGAAGAAAAAAGATGACTGTCTACATCCCTGTTTAGATTTACGGGCATTAAATCAAATTACTATCCGTGGTCCATACCCTCTTCCTCTGATTCCTGATTTGTTCATCCAGGTTGTGGGAGCTAAGGTAGTCTCCAAGTCGGATTCAAGGGGAGCCTCCAATCTGGTTAGAATCAGAGAGGGGGAAGTCCAGAGCTGTAAAGTCGAGGTCGGTGATCATTTTGGTGGAGTCGGAATTGTAGTCGGTATAAAATGCAGGGCTGTGGAGTCGGTAAACCAAACCTTCGACTCCAACTCCGACTCCTCAATTTCCATGACACCCACTCCAACTCCGACTCCACGATTCCATCGTATATTGCTTTGGAATTCCTAACTAAATAAACCATCATTTCTCTCCCTAGCTCAGCAGCACCTCTCCCTACTCTGCCTGTCTGAAGGGTAGGGTCTTTATGACCGACAAGTCTTGAATCTGGAATTTCTATGAACAATAAAATATTTCAGTCTATGTGAAGAAGCCAGTGCCAGGTCCTACTTGTGCACCGAAGTATACCCAGAAGTGTAGTGTTTGGTATCATAAGTATTTTTTCTCAGGAGTTGGAGCCAAAACCAGGAGTGGGTGATAAATGAAGAATTTGTGCTTTTGTTTCTATTATACCTTTTCTTTGATTGTTCTTCACCTGGTTTTGACACCCACTCCTGAAAAAATATACTGACCGAATACTGACCAAATACTGATAGTGGGGCCGTGGCCAAATACGGATAGTGGGGCTATGGCCTAAGGCCAAGGATTGAAACTCACAATTTAATCATTGAATTCGGGTTTTTTCTTTTTGTCCCATTGCCACAGGTATATAAAATCCAGCACCTAAATATGCAGCCTGCCCCTTCAAACATTTGTGAAAGATTGACTCATTTTAAAGAGCATCCTGAATTCAGCATGTTTCTGTAAGGCCTCATACCCATATGTGAGAAAAAAAAGGTCCGTATTCTAGACCGAAGAAACGGACGAGTGCCATGCGAGTGTCATGCGACTGCTATGCGATTTTTCACACCTAGCATCCGTATGGCATCTATATACAATGCGTTTTTTTTCTCTGCAGCTATTATTCTGCAATCACTTACAGGATCATTTACAGTGTTCTGTGCTACAGAATGGTAATGTATCCGTAAAAATCAGATGGCATACAGATGGTCCTCATGCCGTCCGTTTTTTTTTCTCGCACCTATTGACTTGCATTGGCGAGTCTCGTCCGAGATACGCGGCAATATGCAGCATGCTGCGATTTTTTTTCTCAGTTCGATTTCAGCTGAGAAAAAAAATCGCAAATTAGATGTAACCCATTGAATAACATTGGTCAGAGTGCAATCCGATTTTTTATCGGATTGCACTCTTCCGTTTTTCTCGCAAGTGAGCCCTAATAACATGTTGTCACAAGTCAGTTCATGAAAGTCCAAAACAGACATGGTTGGGTGAGTTTGGAGTGGAAGAACTTGACTGACCTCAACTCTATCAGATACATTTTGGCTGAACTAGAGATTACAAGCCAGGTCCTCTTGTCCAACATCAGTCGCTAACCTGATAAATTCTCTTCTGGATGAATAGATAAAAAATTGCACACAAAAAAAAAAGTTTTTTTTTAAATGCCTTCCAAATGCGTGGGAGCTGTAATATTTCCAAAACGAGATCAACTCCATATTAATGACCATGCATTTAGAATGGAATATCATAAAAGCTCCTTTGGGATTAATGTGTATGTGTCCCAATTGTTTTATCCCAATAGTGTGTAATAGGTTCTGCATGTGTAAATCTTAAGGTGAATGAGAATTATAATCAGTTTTTGTATAAATTGTAGGAAACTATAAACAAAAAGAAAAAGCAAAAAAAACAGTCCATTGGAAGACGCCGGTAACAGATAATGAAGATGAGGAGGTGCAGCCAAGGTAAGCAAGAAATATGGCTATCATTCCGGTATTGTTACATTGTAGTATAAGGCTCTGTTCACATGTCCAGTAGTTATTTCCATTTTTGGATCCATTTGATATGATAAAAATGGAAATATTCAATGCAAAATTATGTCATTTAAATAGGGACGAGAATGTCTTAAATTGTCTTCTTTTTTTACTGCAGTCCATTTTTTTAGCATGATAAATGTGAGGAGCTGCCCATTTTCTAAAGACTATGATACTTTTCCAGCAACGGACCACCATTTTTGTTAATATTATTATTGTGTTTTATTAGTGATTTACTTGTCATGTTTTATATAGTTCTGCTAACTTGTCAGTGTGTACACTAGATTCACTTGTAAAATGTCCAGCATTCCACTAATCTGTATCTCAGGACATCTTTATCACAGGAGTCCATTGTTTCAACAGCCAATGGTCTCATTAGTGGATTGAGACACAGTGGAGCCGTCATCACAGGGGGTCTTACATCTTTTCTCAAATGAAGGCTTCTAGAATATTCTTCATTGCTTTTGGCTTACAGTGAATGCTTGAGTGGGAGGGTGATCACTTCTGTGCTGGGAGGTGGCTGACCCCAGAGATGTAGAGAAAAAGACATGTTTTAGTGGGAGAGTTGATGGAAGGACACTGGAGAGATAGGACCTATGGCTGTGGCAGAAGAGATGATGGATGGATGGCTTGTGGAGTGTTGGAGCTCAGTTATCAACTGATCCCAGGTTGAGAACTTAAGGACTGAGAGAACTGTATTTTGGCCATTTACTTGGAATGCAAAATTATGTCATTTAAATGGGGACAATAATGTCTTAAATTGTCTTCTTTTTTTACTGCAGTCCATTTTTTTAGCATGATAAAAGTCAGTGGTACATGGATCTTAATGGATGTCATCTGCTTTGCCACCTGTTAACTAATTGTTTTTTAGAACTGTGAATGCCCAGAACACTGGAGGTGTTCAGAG
Organism: Phyllobates terribilis; assembly: GCF_046119375.1. NCBI lineage: Eukaryota > Metazoa > Chordata > Amphibia > Anura > Dendrobatidae > Phyllobates > Phyllobates terribilis. The sequence goes on from NW_027362907.1 coordinate 4,068,117, forward strand.
ACACTTGTAGTAAAAATTAATTTGTAGCAAGCTGTAAATGTTTTGTGCTACATGTTTTCCCAGACATTCGTGCCTGAATACGCCTGGGAAGAAAAGGAGAAGAGGATGTATAATATATATGTATATATACAGTACAGACCAAAAGTTTGGACACACCTTCTCATTTAAAGATTTTTCTGTATTTTCTTGACTATGAAAATTGTACATTTACACTGAAGGCATCAAAACTATGAGTTAACACATGTGGAATTATATACTTAACAAAAAAGTGTGAAACAACTGAAAATATGTGAGATTTCTTGCTTTATAAATGGGGTTGGCACCATCAGTTGTGTTGTGCAGAAGTCTGGTGGATACACAGCTGATAGTCCTACTGAGTAGACTGTTAGCTGCTTTTTTCTTGCCATAATACAAATTCTAAGTAAAGAAAAACGAGTGGCCATCATTACTTTAAGAATTGAAAGTCAGTCAGTCCGAAAAATTGGGAAAACTTTGAAAGTGTCCCCAAGTGCAATTGCAAAAACCATCAAGCGGTACAAAGAAACTGGCTCACATGAGGACCGCCCCAGGAAAGGAAGACCAAGAGTCACCTCTGCTTCTGAGCATAAGTTTATCCGAGTCACCAGCCTCAGAAATCACAGGTTAACAGCAGCTCAGATTAGAGACCAGGTCAATGCCACACAGAGTTCTACCAGCAGACACATCTCTTCAACAACTGTTAAGAGGAGACTTTGTGCAGCAGGCCTTCATGGTAAAATAGCTGCTAGGGAACCACTGCTAAGGACAGGCCACAAGCAGAAGAGACTTGTTTGGGCTAAAGAACACAAGGAATGGACATTAGACCAGTGGAAATCTGTGCTTTGGTCTGATGAGTCCAAATTTGAGATCTTTGGTTCCAACCACCATGTCTTTGTGTGACGCAGAAAAGATGAACAGATGGACTCTACATGCCTGGTTCCCACCGTGAAGCATGGAGGAGGAGGTGTGATGGTGTAGGGGTGCTTTGCTGGTGACAATGTTGGGGATTTATTCAAAATTGAAGGCATACTGAACCAGCATGGCTACCACAGCATCTTGCAGCGGCATGCCATTCCATCCGGTTTGCGTTTAGTTGGACCATCATTTATTTTTCAACAGGACAATGACCCCAAACACACCTCCAGGCTGTGTAAGGGCTATTTGACCAAGAAGGAGAGTGATGGGGTGCTACGCCAGATGACCTGGCCTCCACAGTCTCCAGACCTGAACCCAATCGAGATTGTTTGGGGTGAGCTGGACCGCAGAGTGAAGGCAAAAGGGCCAACAAGTGCTAAGCATCTCTGGGAACTCCTTCAAGATTGTTGGAAGACCATTTCCGGTGACTACCTCTTGAAGCTCATCAAGAGAATGCCAAGATTGTGCAAAGCAGTCATCAAAGCAAAAGGTGGCTACTTTGAAGAACCTAGAATATAAGACATATTTTCAGTAGTTTCACACTTTTTTGTTAAGTATATAATTCCACATGTGTTAATTCATAGTTTTGATGCCTTCAGTGTGAATGTACAATTTCCATAGTCAAGAAAATACAGAAAAATCTTTAAATGAGAAGGTGTGTCCAAATTTTTGGTCCATACTGCATATACAGGTGCATCTCACTAAATAAGAATATTATCAAAATATTAATTTATTTCAGTCTTTCAATACAAAAAGTGAAACTCCTATATTATATGGAGTCATTACGAACAGAGTGATCTATTTCAAGTGTTTATTTCTGTTAATGCTGATGATTATGGCTTACAGCCAATGAAAGCACAAAAGTCATTATCTCAGTAAATTAGAATACTTTATAACAACAGCTTGATAAATGTTTTTAAAATCTGAAATGTTTCCCTACTGAAATGTGTGTTCACTAAATGCACTCAATACTTGGTCGGGGCTCCTTTTGCATCAATTACTGCATCACTGTGGCGTGGCATGGAGGCGATCAGCCTGTGGCACTGCTGAGGTGTTATGGAAGCCCACTTTGCTTTGATAGCAGCCTTCAGCTCGTCTGCATTGTTGGTTCTGGTGTCTCTCATCTTCCTCTTGACAAGGTCTGACGAGTTTACTGGCCAATCAAGCACAGTGATACTGTTGTTTTTAAACCAGGTATTGGTACTTTTGGCAGTGTGGACAGGTGCCAAGTCCTGCTGGAGAATGAAATTTCCTTCTACCAAATTTTGTTAGAAAAGTGAAGCATGAAGTGCTCTTAAATTTCCTGGTAGATGGCTGTGCTGACTTCAGTCTGGATAAAACACAGTGGACCTACACCAGCAGATGACATGGCTCCCCAAACCATCACTGATTGTGGAAACTTCACACTAGACCTCAAGCAGCTTGGATTGTGTGCCTCTTCACTTTTCTTCCAGACTCTGGGACCTTGATTTCCAAATGAAAATTGGAACGCTGGGACCCTCTGCTGTGTGTCAATGACTGCCTTCTGCGTTCAAGTCAGCAGTCTTCCCTATGATTGTGGAGCCTACTTAAACAGACTAAAGGCCCCGTCACACTAAGCGATGCAGCAGCGATCCCGACAACGATACGACCTGTCAGGGATCGTTGCTGCATCGCTAATACATCGCTGGTGAGCTGTCAAACAGGCAGGCTCACCAGCGATGAGGGGAGCAGCGATATCGTGGAAAGAATCGTTCCACGATGTCCTGCTCCCGTTACCAGCCTGCTGCTTAAGCAGGAGCAGGCTGGTAACTATGGTAAATATCGGGTTACTAAGTGCGCGTGTGCCCCTAGTAACCCGCTGTTTACCATGGATACCACTGTGCTACGGTGCGCTGGAGCCTCCGCTCAACGTAGCAGAGTGGTATCTATGGTAAACAGCGGGTTACTGAGTGTGCGCGTGCCCCTAGTAACCCGATATTTACCATGGTTACCAGCCAGATCGTTGGTCCCGCTGGTCACACACAGCGATGTGTGCTGGCCAGCGGGAGGCCAACGACCAAAAAATGGTCCAGGACACTTTGCAACGATCAGCGACCTCACAGCAGGGGCCTGATCGTTGCAAAGTGTCACACATAGCGACATCGCTGGTGAGGTCGCTGGTGAGTCACCAAAACCGTGACACAGCAGCGATCTCGCTAGCGATATCGCTTAGTGTGACGGGGCCTTAAGGGACCTAAACGCTTAGGAAGCCTTTGCAGGTGTTTTTTGTTAATTCTTTTAATTTACTGAGATAATTACTTACGTGTTTTCATTGGCTTTAACCCATAATAATCAACATTAACAGAAATAAACACAAATAAGTCACTCTGTTTGTAATGACTCTACATAATATGAGTTTCACTTTTTGGATTGAAGAACTGAAATAAATTAACTTTTTGATATTCTAATTTAGTGAGATGCACATGTATGTGTATATATACACTGCTCAAAAAAATAAAGGGAACACTTAAACAACACAATGTAACTCCAAATCAATAAATCTTCTGTGAAATCTACCTGTCCAGTAATGAAGCAACACTGATCTGATTGTGAATCAATTTCTCCTGCTGTTGTGCAAATGGAACAGACAACTGGTAGAAATAGGCAATTAGCAAGATACTCCCTATAAAAGAGTGGTTCTGCAGGTGGTGACCACAGACCATTTCTCTGTTCTCATCCTTTTTGGCTGTTGTTTTGGTCACTTTTTCATTTTGCCATTGCTCTCATCCCTAGAGGTACCGTAGCATGAGGCGGTATCTACAGTACAACCCACAGAAGTTGCTCAGGTAGTGCAGTTCATCCAGGATGGCACATCAATGCGAGCTGTGGCAAGAAGGGTAGCTGTGTGTGTCAGCACAGTGTCCAGAGCATGGAGCAGATACCAGGAGATGTGGAGGGAGCCATAGGATTGCAACAACCCAGCAGCAGGACCGTTACCTCCTCCTTTGTGCAAGGAGGAACAGGAGGAGCTCTGCAAAATGACCTCCAGCAGTTCACAGATGTCCATGTGTCTGCACAAACGGTTAGAAACCGACTCCATGAGGGTGGTATGAGGGCCCGACGTCCACAGATGGGGGTTGTGCTCACAGCCCAACACCGTGCAGGACGCTTTGCATTTGCCAGAGAACACCAGGATTGGCAAAGTCGCCACTGGCGCTCTGTGCTCTTCACAGATGAAAGCAGGTTCACACTGAGCACATGTGACAGACGTGACAGATTCTGGAGACGCCATGGAGAGAGATCTGTTGCCTGCAACATCCTTCAGCATGACTGGTTTGGCTGTGGGTCAGTAATGATGTGGGGTGGCATTTCTTTTGAGGGCCGCACAGCCCTCCATGTGCTCGCCAGCAGTAGCCTGACTGCCATTAGGTACCAAGATGAGATCCTCAGACCCCTTGTGAGACCATATGCTAGTTCAGTTGGCCCTGGGTTCCATCTAATGCAGGACAATGCCAGACCTCATGTGGCTTGAGTGTGTCAGCAGTTCCTGCAAGATGAAGGCATTGAAGCTATGGACTGGCCCGCCCATTCCCCAGACCTGAATCTGATTGAGCACATCTGGAACATCATGTCTCGCTCCATCCACCAATGTCACGTTGCACCACAGACTGTCCAGGAGTTGGCAGATGCTGTAGTCCAGGTCTGGGAGGAGATCCCACAGGAGACCATCCGCAACCTCATCCGGACCATGCCCAGGCGTTGTAGGGAGGTCATACAGGCACGTGGAGGCCACACACAATACTGAGCCTCATTTTGACTTGTTTTAAGGACATTATATCAAAGATGATACAACGAGTAATCAGTTAGGAAAAGACACTGTAGTGCTGTCATACATGTATATGTTTTATAAAGCAAAAGAAAATAGTATATAAGAAGAGTTTAAGTGAAAAAATATACAACGTATACCTCAGATATATTGTGTTCAGGAAAGCTACTGTTTACTCGTTGTATCATGAAATGATGTGTTTATATGTTATAAAATATGACATTGTTTCTGTATAGATCCTCATCCCTGATGAAAATCATGTTATGATTGAAACCATCGTCGGATTTTTTCTTTTGGATCAAATGAATAAAAGGATCTTCTTTTTGCATATTATCTCCTTGTCTTCCAGGATAGTATATTATATATTGGACATCTTTTTCCTGAGCACCAGAATATTATCGGTTGAACACAGCCTTATCCTCTATTATTACCATCATTTTATAGACGGTCATCTTGGCTAGCTCATACATAAATATGACTTGTAACTATGTAGTATATGATTTGTTACACAGAGTCCCGTCAAGTCACTGCTTAGTTATTGTTTTGCTCCAAAAAATCAACATTTTAATTTTTATTCAAGGACAGAAATCCTTAAAGAAGTCGTCCTCTACTTTCACATTGATGCCCCATCCGTAGGGCATCAACAATTAAAAACACAAGAAATGCACTGTACAAGACCACAACATTATACTCTCATGGTCAATCCTCAATTCATATTATAATTAAAATATCGCAGAATGCAAAAATACCCCACAGCAAACCCAAGACAGTATATCAATGCCAAAGTAGTGGACAACCCCTTTAACTGTATTGACTGAACAGTACCATTATATGCCACCATAACATTACTAAATATGTAACTGTAACGAATACTGCCATATAGCTAGTAAATTATAAAATAATACTTTTCTAACATGACTTTAGCACCACCATACTGTAACTGAAAAGCAACATCATATTGTGACTTGATTGCTTGGGGGCTCAGCAGTTGGATCCCCAGCAATCAGTATGTTGTCACTTAATTCTAATTCTCATATAGAAGTTGGCTAAACCTATAATTTGGTCTTGAATCGGTTGACTATCTAATGTCTGTGGGGGCAGGGCTGATTGTAGCTTTTTTGTTGCCAGACGTGAATATTCAAGTGTCACTGCTCCCAGCAGTTCAATATAAACCTGCAATGAATAGACACAATTCCATCATTGTTTTTTTTGGAGTTTTGCTTTTAAGATATTCATTGTGTGGTAAAAGTGACATGTGAACATGATTCTCCAGGTCATTGCAATTACAGCAGTACCAAACTATCATAGATTTTTACTTTTTGTAAAAAAAAAAATGAAGATTTGGTTTGTGATGCCATTTTTGAAGACCTGTTATATTTTTATTCTTCTGTCCATAGAGCAATGTGAGGGCTGTTTCTTGCTTTGTAAGTTGAAATATTTATTGAAATCAATTCAGAGTGCAGAGAACATTTTGATGGCTTTTTGCTGCATTTTTAGGTGTGAAAAAGCAGTTCTATTACTTTTTTTCTCTGTACTGTATGGCTAGGTTGACACATGTTGGGTTTTTCAGTGTTTTTTGCTGCAGATTTTTATGCAAATTTTCAGCTGCATTTTGCAGTACCAGCAAAGTCTATAAGAAACCAGAATTCTCTATTCACACATCTTTTTTTTGCGTAATTTGGGCCTTGGTTGGGTTTTGGAAAATAGAACATGTCACTTCTTTTAGCGTTTTTCCACCCATAGGAAGTAATGGGTGGGGAAAAAAATGCTGAAAAAACGCAGGTAACGTTTTTTCAGCGGTTTTGATGGCAAAATAGAATGGGGTTCTTTTTTCACAGAACTTTATGTACATGCATAAATAGAGTGTGGGGTTTTTACTCACTTGGGTGTGTCAGGAGGCAAACAGGAAGCATTTTCCTTTAAATGTTCGTGTCAGTTTATTACTTCATAAACCAGGCAAAAGCAAAGGAATGCAAACATCCTTTAGTTCAGGCAAAAACAAAGTAAAGAGTCCTTAAGGCAAAGTTTCTGCTTAGCCAGTCGTGTGGGCACACAGGCTGGATAGCATCCCGTTCTCTGGCTCAGTCAGGAGACCACAATACACAAGAGGCCTACTCCCTGCAAACACACAGACCATGTGCCAAACAACGGTCTCCATTTTATAGCTTAACCACACCCAGAGGTGAGGTATGTGGCTAGCTAGACCCGCCCATCTCTCCAACTACCCGTAACCCGGGCCAAACAGTCTTATTAGTGCTTATGTGCACTAGAGCAACATTCTGGGTTATGTCACAGAGGACAGACATCTCTTTGATACATACCTCCCATCAACTATGTGTTCATTAGCTACCTTACATACCTCCCCCTCTGCCTATTTCAGTGGGGCTTGGCACCTTCTACTACTTGACAAGGGATTCTCGAGAGGGCATCGGCATTACCATGTACAGTTGTGCTCAAAAGTTTACATACCTCGGCAGAATTTTTGCTTTCTTGGCCTTGTTTCAGACAATATGAATGATAACAAAAAAACTTTTTCTCCACTCATGGTTATTGTTTGGGTGAAGCCATTTATTGTCAAACTACTGTGTTTTCTCTTTTTAAATCTTAATAACAACCAAAAACATCCAAATGACCCTGATCAAAAGTTCACATACCCTGGTGATTTTGGCCTTTTAACATGCACAGAATTTGTCACAAATGGGTTTGAATGGCTACTAAAGGTAACATCCTCACCTGTGACCTGTTTGCTTGTAATCAGTATGTGTGCATAAAAGCTGAGTGAGTTTCTGGGATCCAGACAGACTCTTGCATCTTTCATTCAGCCACTGACGTTTGTGGATTGTGAGTTATGGGGAAAGCAAAAGAATTGTCAATGCATCTATGGGAAACGGTAGTTAACTGTATAACACAGGAAAGGAACACAAAGAGATATCCAGGGAATTGATAATGCCAGTCAGCAGCATTCAAACTGTGATTAACAAATGGATAATCAGGGGCTTTGTAAAAACCAAGCCACGGTCAGGTAGACCAACAAAAATTTCGGCCACAACTGCTAGGAAAATTGTTCGGGATGCAAAGAAAAACCCACAAATAATAGCTGAAATTCAGCACTCTCTGAAAACTAGCGGTTTGGCTGTTTCAAGATGTACAATAAGGAGGCACTTGAAGAAAAGTGGACTGCCGGGTTGAGTCACCAGAAGAAATCCATTACTGCGCAAATGCCATAAAGTATCTCGCCTACAATACGCCAAACAGCAAAGAGACAAACCTCAAAACTTCTGGACCAAGGTAATTTGAAGTGATGAGACCAAAATTGAACTCTTTGACCACAACCATAAACGTTACATTTGGAGATAGGTCAACAAGGCCTATGATGAAAGGAACACCATTCCTACTGTAACGCATGGAGGTAGCTAGCTGATGTTTTGGGGATGTGAGAGCTACAAAGGCACAGGAAACTTGGTAAAAGTTGAAGGAAAGTTGAATGCAGCACCTTATCATAAAATACTAGAGGCAAATTTGCACTCATCAGCCCGGAAGCTGCGCATGGGAGGTACTTTGACGTTCCAACATGACAATGATCCAAAACACAAGGCCAAGTCGACCTGTCATTGGCTACTGCAGAACAAAGTGAAGATTCTGGAGTGGCCATCTCAGTCTCCTGACCTCAATATCATTAAGCCTCTCTGGGGAGATCTGAAACGCACAGTTCATGCTAGATAACCCAGGAATTTACAGGAACTGGAGGCTTTTTGCCAAGAAGAATGGGCAGCTTTACCATGTGAGAACATAAAGAATCTCATCCACAACTACCACAAAAGACTTCAAGCTGTCATTGATGGTAGGGGGGGGCAATACACGGTATTAAGAACTGGGTTATGTGAACTTTTGATCAGGGTCATTTGGATGTTTTTGGTTGTCATTAAGATTTAAAAAGAGAGCACAGTAGTTTGACAATAAGTGGCTTCACCCAACCAATAACCATGAGTGGAGAAAAAGTTTTTTTGTTATCATTCATATTCTCTGAAACAAGGCCAAGTAAGCAAAAATTTTGCCGGGGTATGTAAACTTTTGAGCACAACTATAGCTTCGCTGCTCTATGTTCTACCTGGAAGTTGAAATCCTGTAGGGCTAAAAACCAGCGGGTGACCCTAGCGTTTTTTCCTTTTTTTCCCCTTCATTCATCTGAGTGGGGCATGGTCGAATACAAATCTAAACTTTCGTGCGATAGTACCGTAACGTGTCCACCACCCACTTTATGGCCAAGCACTCTTTCTCTATGATAGAATAATTTTTCTCGCATGAGTACAGCTTCCCACTCAGGTAGAGAACAGGGTGCACCTCCCTGTGTATCTCCTGGGAAAGGACTGCTCCTAATGTGACATCTGATGCTTCTGTTTGGAGTATAAATTTTTTCTTGAAGTTGGGGGCAACCAGAACCGGTTGCCTACACAGAGCCACTTTCATTTCTTGAAAGGCCGTCTCCGCCTCTACAGTCCATTTGGCCATGGCTCATTTTGTTCCCTTAATGAGATCAGTCAAGGGTGCGGCCATCATGACGAAGTTTGGGATGAACCTCCTGTAGTATCGCACGATTCCCAGAAAGGTTCTAACTTGCTTCCTCGACAGTGGTTTCGGCCAAGCTTGGATTGGTTCCAATTTAGTGATTTGGGGTTTGATCTCGCCTCTACTCACTACATATCCCAGGTATTTGACTACTACTTTCCCCATGGCACAATTTTTTCAGATTTATTGAAAACCCCGCCTTCTTTCGAGCATCAAACACCACCTGGACCTTTTCCAGATGAATTTTCCAGTCCAGTTTGCAATATCATCCAGGTACAGTTAGGTGCATATATATTTGGACAGAGACAACATTTTTCTAATTTTGGTTCTAGACATTACCACAATGAATTTTAAACAAAACAATTCAGATGCAGTTGAAGTTCAGACTTTCAGCTTTCATTTGAGGGTATCCACATTAAAATTGGATGAAGGGTTTAGGAGTTTCATCTCCTTAACATGTGCCACCCTGTTTTTAATAGGACCAAAAGTAATTGGACAATTGACTCCAAGGCTATTTCATGGACAGGTGTGGGCAATCCCTTTCTTATGTCATTTTCAATTAAGCAGATAAAAGGCCTGGAGTTGATTTGAGGTGTGGAGCTTGCATTTGGAAGGTTTTGCTGTGAAGTAAACATGCGGTCAAAGGAGCTCTCCATGCAGGTGAAACAAGCCATCCTTAGGCTATGTGCCCACGATGCAGAAATGAAGCAGAAAATTTCTGCAGCATTTCTGCATCTCCCTGGCAGAAAAAACGCATGCAGATTGTGCATGCGTTTTTCCTGCCAGGGACATGCGGAAATGAAGCGTTGTTCATTTGCATTTCCGCATGCGGGTGTCAAGCGCTTTCCAAGTGATTTTAGCATCACTTGGAAAGTGCTTGACAACTAGGTCACACTATATAAATCCATGCAACCGGCATGGATTTATATAGTGTGACCGTAAAGAATGTTAAAAATAAAAAATAAATCTTTACTTACCTTCCGATGGCCCCTGGTGTCTTGCTGCGCTCATGTGCTGGCTGCCGGCACATCGCGGGACACTGTACTGAAGGATCTGCCGTGACATGACTGCCCTTCGCGATCTGCTCGCTAGCACAGGGAAGGAGTCCGGGGGCCGTCGGAAGGTGAATATAATCTTTATTTTTTATTTTATTCTTTTTTTTTACAAGTTTTATGGTACCTGGGTCCGGAGGAGAGTCTCCTCTTCTCCACACCCGGGTACCATCCGCACATTAGAACGCATGGAATGCGCATGTACAGATGCAGTGATGCGTTTTTCATGCTTTCTAATGCAAGTCAATGGCAGCGAAAACGCAGCGCTTCCGCAAAATTAATGGACATGCTGCGGATTTTTGAGCGCAGCATAAACGCTGCGGAAAAATCCACAGCATGGGCATTGAAAGTGCGGAATTGCATTGGTGACCATGAGGGAAGGTTTCCCAAGCGTTTACGCTGCGGAAATTGCGCAGTGTAAATGCTTGAAAAACGCATCGTGGGCACACAGCCTTAAGCTGCAAAAACAGAAAAAAAAAACATCCGAGAAATTGCTACAATATTAGGAGTGGCAAAATCTACAGTTTGGTACATCCTGAGAAAGAAAGAAAGCACTGGTGAACTCATCAATGCAAAAAGACCTGGGCGCCCACGGAAGACAACAGTGGTGGATGATCGCAGAATAATCTCCATGGTGAAGAGAAACCCCTTCACAACAGCCAACCAAGTGAACAACACTCTCTAGGAGGTAGGCGTATCAATATCCAAATCTACCATAAAGAGAAGACTGCATGAAAGTAAATACAGAGGGTTCACTGCACGGTGCAAGCCACTCATAAGCATCAAGAATAAAAAGGCTAGACTGGACTTTTCTAAAAAACATCTAGAAAAGCCAGCACAGTTGTGGAAGAACATTCTTTGGACAAATTAAACCAAGATCAATCTCTACCAGAATGATGGAAAAAGAAAAGTATGGCGAAGGCATGGTATAGCTCATGATCCAAAGCATACCACATAATCTGTAAAACACTGCGGAGGCAGTGTGATCGCTTGAGCATGCATGGCTGCCAGTGGCACTGGGTCACTAGTGTTTATTGATGATGTGACACAGGACAGAAGCAGCCGAATGAATTCTGAAGTATTCAGAGCCATACTGTGTGCTCAGATCCAACCAAATGCAGCCAAACTGATTGGTCGTCGTTTCAGACTACAGATGGACAATGACCCAAAACATAAAGCCAAAGCAACCCAGGAGTTTATTAAAGCAAAGAAGTGGAATATTCTTGAATGGCCAAGTCAGTCACCTGATCTCAACCCAATTGAGCATGCATTTCACTTGTTAAAGACTAAACTTCAGACAGAAAGGCCCACAAACAAACAGCAACTGAAAACCACCGCAGTGAAGGCCTGGCAGAGCATCAAAAAGGAGGAAACACAGCATCTGGTGATGTCCATGAGTTCAAGACTTCAGGCAGTCATTGCCAACAAAAGGTTTTCAACCAAGTACTAGAAATGAACATTTTATTTACAATTATTTCATCTGTCCAATTACTTTTGGTCCCTTTAAAAACAGGGTGACACATGTTAAGGAGCTGAAACTCCTAAACCCTTCATCCAATTTTAATGTGGATACCCTCAAATGAAAGCTGAAAGTCTGTGAACTTCAACTGCATCTGAATTGTTTTGTTTAAAATTCATTGTGGTAATGTCTAGAACCAAAATTAGAAAAATGTTGTCTCTGTCCAAATATATATGGACCTAACTGTATATCATTAAGTATTTCTTATGGGGTGCAAGGATTCAATCCATGACTCTCTGGAAGGTGTCAGGTGTTCCCTGCAGTCCAAACTGCATCCGAACATATTGGAAGCATCTGTCCGGCATAGATAACTCAGTCTTCTCTTTAGGCTCCCTGTGAAATAGGGATCTGCCAATATTCCTTCATCAACTCCAAGGCGGTTATGTACCTTGCTGGCCCAAGTCTCTAAATCAGCTCATAGACACGCTGTATCGTATATTGGTCGAATTTAGAGACCTCATTCAACTACCGATAGTCATTGCAGATTCTCCATTCGCCATCTCGTTTTGAGACCAGTACAGTTGGGCTCGACCAACTGCTCTTGGATTCCTCAATGACCCTGAGTTTCAGCTTACGACTCACTTCTATGGAGAGCAACTCTCGTCAGGCCTCAGGAATCTGATAGGGCTTCAAGTTCACGCGCACATGAGGTTCCGTCAGAACCTCGTGCTTTATAACCTTTGTGCATCCCGGAAATTTCGAGAACAGATCCCTGTTCTTCTGTAGCAATTCCCGACACTGCTGTTTTTGGTCTTTCATTAGTGTCTCCGCTATTGCGACTCCTCCAACCTCGCCTTCTGGTTTGGCCAACAAGCTCGGAGCTTCAACAGCCTCTCTGTCTTGCCACGGTTTGATGAGATTCACGTGATAGATCTGGTATGGCTTACGTCATCCTGGTTGATGAATCTTATAATTCTCTTCACAAACCTTTTTCACCACCTCATAGTGCTATTGCCACTTGGCCAAGAACTTACTTTCAACAGTAGGAATTAACACAAGGACTCTGTCACCAGGAATGAACTGCCGCACTCTGGCTGATCGGTTGTAGACCCTGACCTGAGCCTCTTGTGCCCGGAGGTGATGTTATTTTATGATGGACATCACCTTCGCAATCCTCTCCTTTATCAGGGCTACATGCTCGATGATGCTCCTCTGGGGTGTGACCTTGGCTTTCCAGGTTTCCTTTGCTACATCCAGGAGACCCCGCAGATGTCTGCTATACAGGAGTTCAAATGGCGAGAACCCAGTAGAGGCCTGTGGAACCTCTCAGATAGAGAACAACGGATACGACAGGAGACAATCCCAGTCTCTGCCATCCTTTTCTATGACCTTCCTCAGCACAGTTTTGTTGAACCTCTCCACGAGGCCATCTGTCTGAGGATGGTATACTGATGTTTTCAGTTGGGAGATTTGCAAGACCTTACGCAATTCCTTCATCACCTTACTCAAAAAGGGTGTTCCCTGGTCGGTCAGGATCTCTGTTGGTAACCCTGTCCGGGAGAAAACATTGACCAACTCGCGAGTTATACTCTTAGCTGAGGAGTTTCTCAGAGGGATCGCTTCAGGATAGCGGGTGGCATAGTCCAAGATGACCAATATATATTGATGCCCACAAGTAGATTTATCGAGGGGACAGACCAAATCCATAGCAATTCTCTCGAACGGCACTTCAATGATGGGCAAAGGCACGAGGCGACTTCGAAAGTGAGAGGTGGGGGCGGATAATCTGGCATGTAGGGCAGGACCTGCAATACTTTACTATTTCCTGGTGAAATCCAGGCCAATAAGGCTTCTGCATGATTCGTTCCTGCATTTTTCCACTCCCAGATGTCCTCCCAAGACATGTCAATGGCCATGTCCAACACCCTTAGTCTGTAGGGCCCTGTACCAATAACTGTTCCACAAGCTCCTCCCTCACTTTCGTAACACGGTACAACTCCCCACTCAACATTAAATAGAGAAGTCTTGTGTCAGCCCCCGGCTCCTGTGCAATCCCATTCATGACCGTGACATTATTAAAGGCTTCCCTCATAGTTAGGTCCCTATGTTGGGCATATCCAAAATTCTCACTGGTCACCCCTAACTCCGGAATGTCTGACTCAGGAGACACTATCGCCTCATCATCCACAAGAACACAAAAGAGAAATCCGTCTGACTCTGGGTGTGGTGATACCACTTATGCTATGTTCACACACGTTGTTTTTTTCTGCTGAAAATCTGCTGCTAACTTTTCTCTGGCAGGAAAACAGTTGCGTAAAAAACATGCGTATTTGCTGCGGATTTTGTTGCGTGTTTGCTGCGTATTTTTGACCAGCCATTACTTCCTATGGGTTAAAATACGCAGCAAAAACTCAGGTGCGTTTTCTGCGCAGAAACGCTGAAAGAAGTGGCATGTTCTATTTTCCAATTACGCAAGCAAGGCAGAAAATACGCAGCAAACAAAAAGCAACATGTGTGAACAGAGAATTCTGGTTTCTCATAGACTTTGCTGGTACTGCTAGACCCAGCTGAAAATTTTCATAAGAATCTGCTGCAAAATACGCAGCAAAACACAACGTGTGTGAACAAACTGGTTTCTTATCAAAGCAAGCGAGCCCAGAACCCTTCCCCAACAGATCCCAAAACAAACAAAAGTCCCGGCCTATAATGATGGGGTGCAACAAGTCTTGGACAACAGCGACCTCGTGGGACTCAATACCGTGGCCCGTTTCATTGTCCACTCTGGCCGTGGGGAAGTCTTTAGCATCACTATGAATGATTCTTTCCTGGGATCAGTTGGAGAGGAAATGTGGCCTTCACAAGTGTCACCAGACTCCCGGAGTCCAGCAGTCCCGTTACCTGCCAACCATTTACCTTCATAGGACATGCTTGTGGCCCCTCGTTGGGTGACAGTTCACACTGCAGGCCAGACACTGCAGTCCATCTGCTCGAGGGTCAGGGGACAACGGGCAGCTATATGGCCTGGGCCGCTGCACTTCCAGTAAATAATTTCACTCGTAGGGACTTTGAGCATTACCTTCCCCGCCCCTTTGGACCTGGGACGTCCCACCCCCTTTTGGGTCTCCGCCCCCTGTATTGAGTGGGCTGCCTTCCCAGGGAGCCCTCAACCCCTTGTTGTCTCTCGACCAGTCCATCTACATTCCGGGGATCACCTTGGGCAAAACAGGTCTTTACTGGCTTCGGCATGGAATGCACAAACCGATCCATCATCACTCGCTTTACCATCAGCGCAGGGGTAGAGGACTCCGGCTGCAGCCATTTTTGACCAGGTGCAAAAGGTCAAACATTTGGGAGCGAGGGGGTTTGTACCGGTAATACTCTCAGCGGTGGACCCACTGTGCCCTGACAGTCAACGTCACCCCCAGGTGAATTTCGGTTTTAAGTTTTCCATATTCCTTGGCGTCCTGCAGAGCTAAGTCATAGTAAGCCTTCTGGGACTCCCCCATCAAGTATGGCACCAGCACTTCTGCCCACTGCTCTGTCTGAAGTTTCTCCCTCTCGGTGACCCTTTCAAATACAGTCAGGAAGGCCTCTGTCATCCCCTGGGTCATTTTCTGTAGGGCTCTCCTTACTGCCTTCCAGATAGAAAAATCGTCCACTGACCTGGTCTTTGCGGTCGCCGTGCCACCGATCGTCTCTGCAAGTAACTTGAACTGCTGCTGCTGTTGATGATACTCATCCTGTTGCTGCTGCTTCTGGAGCTGGATCTGCTGCATCAGCAACTTAGTGGTCTCTTGTTGCACCATTTGTTGCTACTGCATTAATTGCTGGTGTTGCTGATGTTGTGCCTGCTGCGCCTGCACCAAATGTTTCAGCAGGTCCTCCATTTTGTCTGCTGTCACTTGCTGGCTTGTGGCAGACTTCACCCTGAACATGCAGTCTTCCTTTTAGCGGTCACACGTTTCTGCTGGGAATGCTGTCCAAACTACTAACACCAATTGTGGGGTTTCTACTCACTTGTGTTCATCGAGAAGCATTTTCCTTTAAATGTCCATGTCGGTTTATTACTTCATCAACCAGGTAAAAGGAATACAAACAGCCTTTAATTCATGTAAAAACTAAGTAAAAAGTCCTTAAGGCAAAGTCTCTGGTTAGCCAGTCGTGTGGGCACACAGGCTGTGGATAGCATCCCTTTCACTGGCTCAGTCATGAGACCACAACACACAGGAAGCGTTCTCCCTCCAAACACACAGACCATGTGCCAAACACCGGCCTCCTTTTTATATTTTAACCACTCCCAGAGGTGAGGTATGTGGCTAGCTAGACTCGCCCATCTCTTCCAACTACCCGTAACCCGGTCCCAGGTGCACCAAACAGTCCTCTTACTGCTTGCGTGCACTGGAGCAACATTCCGGGTTACATCAGAAGACAGACATCTCTGTGATACATACCTCCCATCAACTATGTGTCCCTTAGCCACCTTACAAGAGACAGTAGGACTGTTAAAAAAAACGCACAAAAAATACAGTAAAACCTGCATTTTTGACACAGCTGATTTCCTGCCAGAGACTAGGTTTTGCTGCAGATTTGTGATGCTGAAAAACCAGACATGTGTGAACAGAGCTTATGTGTTTTTATGCATATGGACATAACAAAATATTTTTAATTGTGTATTTTATTTTAATGAGGGAAGGCAGCACCAGAGCCATTATCTTTACATGAATATATCACAAGAACATTTCATCAGTGTATAAATACAGCACCAGCACCACCATCAGTACTTAAACACAGCTGATACATAAATTCATCACTAGAACCATAATCAGTAATTGAATATAGCACTGGAACCATCATCAATGCACAAGTACAGTATCAGAACCCTCATCATTACTTGAATACATCAGCAGAACCACCAACAGTACATGAATACTTGACTAGAACTACCATACAGAGATAACAATATCACCAGAACCACCATCAATACATTAATACATAATAAAAAAAAAACAGAATTTGTGCATGAGTACTTTTCCAGAATCATCATCAGTACATAGATACAGCACTAAGCTTAAAGGATTTGCCCTGTTAAACTCTGAAAATGTTGTACCTCTGCGCAGTTTGTTATTAAAAAATAAACCAGCTGTACTCATTGTCCCCAGGTCCACTGATACATTTCAGCTGCTGCACTAGTGCCTGGAATTGACTGCAGTCCTGATGTCACTTTGACAATGCGGCAGCTAATAAGTAAGCTCTGCCAGAATAGATAGAATGACTTGCTCAGAGCCGCTGAGCTAGGTTGTTGTCTGACACACTGTCGATGTGACATCAGTAATGCAGCCAATTCCAGACACCGATGCAGAAGACTTAGCACTGCACCTGGAGACAGTTTGTAATGCACGTATTTTATGTTTATACAGTATAACAAACTGCACTTGGGTAAAAAAAAATTCTGAATTGTGACATCTCCTTTAAAGGTGCTCTGTCAGCACAAAATTACTGCTCAAACAAAGTACAAGCTCTCGGTGCATCACCTCTGGGCCAATAATTTAAATTTCACTTTCTCATCTGCTTTGCTTCCATCTATCTCTGCCTTTCTCAGGCCTTATGAATTTAGAGCTGATAATCAGAGAAGAAAGGAGTATGAAGCAGATGTAAAGGTGAATTTAAATGATTGGCACAGCCGTGAAGAACCAAGCACATGTACTTAGCTTGAAGAATCATCCTTTGCTGAGTCCCTTTAATACAGCAATCAATTGCAATGTCAAATCTTGCCCCAACATATACATTTTTATCTCCCAAATCTATAACTCCCAGTATGTCCATAACAATGGTAAGGAGATATTAAGCGTTGCTATCAGTCAACATCAGACTGCGGACTATACAGAAGCCACAGTACTGATGAGACAGGCAACATCACAAATAAACATTTATATCCCGGTACTTTATAAGCGACATCTTCTCTGATTGGTGTTGTTTTCTTTCTATTCTTCTCCATGTTGTCCAGACGCCATGATGACTTTTCACATCCACAGCTTGTGTCTACAGACTTCCATCTTCTCTAGTCTTCTGCAGCACATCCCAACACAGTACCTTTCAAAATAAGAGTATCATTATAATGTTCCTGATTGAAAATATCTGCCCTATGCTGCAGGGCTGTGGAGTCGGAGTCGTGGAGTCGGTGTCCATTTTGATGGAGTTGGAATCGGAGTTGGTATAAAATGGACCGACTCCAACTCCTAAAATATATAATAAATTGGGTACAGTAGTTCAATGAAGTTTGTGGGGAATATTTTTTTCATAATAATTTGGGAAATTTATGAAATGTCCTATAAATGTCTGTCCTATTCCTCATCTAAGGGTCTAGGACGTGCAAGAAAGAGTTTCCAGTTTGTCAGGGAGCGCTTCCAGGTGATTCATTACTTACTCCAAATCTTTCAGGAATAATCCAGTTTATTTTTATACAAACAACGCGTTTCGGCTATACATAACATTAGCCTTCATCAGGTAAAATCATAATTGTCTTTAAAGGATACATTTATATAGAATAAAAAGAGGAGGAGGAACTAATCCAACCCCTCAATCAATTTTCAGCAATTTAAAACACGTGCAATTTCTAAAAGGTATTAAGCAGTTAATAAAAAGTGAACTCTATGAATTTAGAAAGGGGAGAGGGGAAAAAATTAAAAAAAAATAAAAAAAAACACCACTATATATTGTTTTTTCCTATTCAATAAAATTTTTTCTATAAAATTGTTTGTCATATGACTCCATTTACTATCCTATTTTCTACTTCACTGATAAGGGAAAAAGGGTCTAGACTTTTAGCTGAGATGAATCTGTGCTGCTACAGTAAATTTATCACTTAAACATGAACTATGTATGTCTGAGTCGGAGTTGAAGTCGGTGTCATGGAAATTGAGGAGACAGAGTCGGAGTCGGAGGTTTGGCTTACCGACTCCACATTCCTGCTATACTGTGCCCCTGAATAATTGCCCCTCACTGTGCTTCTTGTACAAAATTTGACACCCACTTTGTCCTTCTCAAGATATATGTCCTAAACTTCCCTGTACTAGAAAATATTTCCTCCACAATATCCCCCCTTATGATTTATAACCGCTACACTGCTCTCCTTGTCAACCACAGCCTCCATACAATTCTGTCTTAGGAGCGATGACCACCACAATTGTCCTTATGAATTATAACCACCAGACTGTTTGCTCATATTAGCTATAACCACCAGACTGTTTTCCCTTTTGAACTATAATGTCTACATTCTCTGATTTTGTGAACTATAACTGCCACACTAACCACCCTTATGAACTTTAACCTCCACACTGTTCCCTTATGAGCTATGACATCCACACCATCCCCAGTTTATGCTGTCCCCTATCTACTAATTATGTTGATGCTGTAGCCATCTCCACACTGTCCCTTCTTTATCAAGTCTCCCACAAGCTGTCCCCTCTCCATTCATACTTCCCCCTCATGCTGACCCCTCTCCATTCTATCCCACACACGATGCCTTCTCTACAAACAGTTCACCACAAGCTGCCCCTTTTCAATACTGTGCATCCCACAAGCTATCCTCCTTACTGACAACATAATGTTCCTCCCATGCTGCTTTCTAGCACATTTCTCCCCCCTCTTGAACCATGTTCTCCCATACTGCCCTCTCATACTCAAGGCTGTGGATTCGGAGTCAGTGTTCATTTTGGTGAACTCGGTATAAAATGGACCGACTCCTAAAATATATAATAAATTGAGTACAGTAGTTCAATGCAGTTTGTAGGGAATATGTTTTCATAAGAATTTTGGAAAGTTATGAAATGCCCTACAAATGTCTGCCCTTTTATAGTCTAAGGGTGTAGACTTTTAGCTGAGATGAATCTGTGCTATCGTAAATTTATCACTTAAAGATGAGCCATGTATGAGGGATTCGGAGTCATGGAGTCGGAGTCGGTGTCATGGAAATTGAGGAGTCAGATTCGGAGGTTTAGCTTACCGTCTCCACAGCCCTGCTCATACTAATACAAAATTATAGTTTTCAGTGTCTTCAGCTAATACTGAGAACTTACCTTAAAGAAGTTGTCAACAACTTTTACAATGATGCCCTATACGTAGAATAGGGCATCATCGTCTGATTGGCTGGGGTCCAGCACCCTCGCCGATCAGCTGTTATCGGTGGTGGCGGCGGCTGCTGGAAATGCTTACTTGTAGAGCTTGGCCATCTAATTGTAGTGGCCACCACGGGGTACTGCATATCCGCCTCCTATTCAATTCATTGGGAGGCAGATATAAAGTACCCACAGCGACCTCAACAACTAGATGGCCAAGCACCGCAAGTAAGCACTTTTGGCCAACGACAGCTGCTGCCGACACCGATAGCAGCTGATAGGTGTAACGAGTCTGGGAGGTGGAACCTCTGAGCAACTATACAAAGGGGCAGTCCTTGTAAGGAAGCGGGTGGCTCCCAGGGAAGGCGGGCAGGTAGTCACGGCAATTGACAGGGACAGTCTCTGGGTAGAAGGGGCAGGAGGTCACGGCTAGTGACGGGGACAGTCTCTAGACAGGCGGATGGTCACGGCAAGTGACAGCAGGGTAAGAGTCTCTAGATGGGCAGGTGGTCACGGCAAGTGACAGCAGCGAAAGAGTCTCTAGACGGGCAGGTGGTCACGGCAAGTGACAGCAGGGAAGAGTCTCTAGATAGGCTAGCAGGCAGGTAGCAGGTGAGCGCTCCCAGGTGAGCGGGCAAGAGTCTCTGGACAGGCAGGTGGTCACGGCAAGTGACGGCAGAGCCTCCAGGTAGGCTAGCAGGCAGGTAGCAGGTGAGCGCTCCCAGGTGAGCTGGCAAGAGTCTCTGGACAGGCAGGTGGTCACAGCGAGTGACGGCTAAGCCTCCAGGTAGGCTAGTAGGCAGGTAGCAGGTGAGCACTCCCAGGTGAGCGGGCAAGAGTCTCTGGACAGGCAGGTGGTCACAGCGAGTGACGGCTAAGCCTCCAGGTAGGCTAGCAGGTAGGTAGCAGGTAAGCGCTCCCAGGTGAGCGATTAAGAGTTTCTGGACAGGCAGGTGGTCACAGCAAGTGACGGCTAAGCCTCAGGTAGGCTAGCAGGCAGGTAGCAGGTGAGCGCTCCCAGGTGAGCGAGTAAGAGTCTCTGGACAGGCAGGCAGGTATCAGGCAGGTATTTGGCAGGTACTTCCTGGTCCGCAGGCGGACTGATCCATAGACAGACTGGCAGGTGCTGGTAGGCAGACTGTCGGACCACAGGATAACAAGCAGGTAAGCAGATATCAGGCAGGTATCAAGCAGGAATCTGGCAGGTGACTGGCAGGTAACTGGTAACGGGACCTGAGGGCTGAAGCTGAGTTGAAAGGCTTTGCAACAACATTGCTCGGGCACCTCCATTTTGGAGGAGGTGCCTTATATATGGTGAGGTCCTCCGGCCATTGGCCGGGGACTCCTTAGGACGACGCGCGCGGCCCCTTTAAGAGAGGGGGAGCATGCTCGCGCGCCCTAAGCGCAGAGGCCGGGAAGCAGCGCGCGCTGCCAGCAGAGCGGGAGGAAGCCGCCGGGCACGGAGCGGAGAGGTGAGGGGAACGGCGTCCCTGTCTGGCAGGAGGCAGGGACGCCGACACTACAATAGGCCAGGGTCCGCCAGCCCTGCCAATCAGACATTGATAGAGCATCAATATAAATGTAGTGGACAACTTCTTTAATGCACCTCTAAAGCACAGTTGTGATGTCAGCCGTAAAATAAGTTCACTTCATTATGCCACTGCACATCGTGGAAGTGGAGGATGAGCGCTTATTCTCTGCCGTGCCAGTCATTTGTGCAATTGTGAACATGTGTATAAGTGTAACATACCTGGTGGCGGGCTTGCATGGTGCACCATCTCTCACTATGCAAACTTGATCTTCAGTCCAGTCTGCTAGCCTGGCTTCTATTCATGCTGTCTGTTTGTCTCTGTTCTGACTGCTTAGGGCGGCGGCCCGGTTACTTCCTGTTTCTTGTAGCTGCTGTGGGCACACCCCTAATGCATTCTCAGCCTATTGCAGTCTGTCACTGGATATTTAAACCAGCTCCACCTGAAAGCTGATGCCTGAGCAGCTCTATCATTTAGTGTGCTCCTTGACTCTGAATGTGCTAGGTCCTGTTCTGTGTTTTCTTGCCTGTCTTTCTGCCTTCCTGGAGGCTGTATTTCCAGGCCAGTCTGAACATGCTCCTAGCCTGTTCGTCCCGCTTTCTAGGGGCCGCATACCTAGATCTGTTACCTGTGTTTTCTTGCCTGTCTGTCCGCCTTCCTGGAGGCTGTATTTCCAGGCCAGTCTGAACACGCTCCTAGCCTGTTCGTCCCGCCTTCTGGGGGCCACATACCCAGACCTGCTCCTGCTCCTGTATCTCGCTGCAGTGTCAGTTCCTGTCTGAACACTCAGTTCCTGTCTGAACACTCTCCTAGCCTGTTTCCTGTTTTTCTCTATGTCCGTTTTTCCCTCTATGTCCCTTTTTCTGCAGAGTCTGAACCTGCACCTAACTCCTACTTGTTGTCGCTGTACTTCCGTTTGTGAGTTTAGAGTCCACTCGCTACTTCATTGCAAGTATCTTGTGTGTATCTGGTTCTGCCTTTCCCTTCCAGTCTGTTCGGTGTGAACAGAGCCCTGTCCCCTCTGCTCTGCCTTGCTCACCGCTCCGACGGATTCTACCCGCTCTGCCTTGCTCACTGCTCCGGCGGTTTATCTCTGCTCTGCTTTACTCACCGCTCCGGCGGTTTCTGCCCGCTCTGCCTTGCTCACCGCTCCGGCGGTTTATCTCTGCTCTGTCTTACTCACCGCTCCGGCGGTTTCTGCCCACTCTGCCTTGCTCACCGCTCAGGCGGTTTCTGCCCGCTCTGCCTTGCTCACCGCTCCGGCGGTTTCTCTCTGCTCTGCCTTGCTCACCGCTCCGGCGGTTCCTGACTATGCTTACCCCTTTAATTTAACTGCACTAATACACTTCTACACCCTGACATTTTCTTTAAATATTGGAAGCAGCAACTTGATGACGTTGAAATCCCTACTAAGATCAGATTAGGCTGGAATATATTTAGAAAATACATTATAAACGAATCATGGAGAGAGACTCAGAATAAAATAATACACGGGGCCATTTACGCTTTTAATATACCGAAAAAAGATCCCTTGTCAAATAGGATGATTGCATGCCCTAAATGTCATCACCCATACTCTGATCTTATGCACGGCCTATGGTCCTGCCCTGATTCAACAGTATACTGGAATCAAGTCTCAGATGTGATAAAGACTATATGGGGCCCAGGATACACTCTCTCTCCATATGTAGCCATACTACATCATTGGAATAACCCAGAAAATCCTGACCAAAAATCAAAAGGCCCCCCAAAACTACTTCATACTCTATTCTTCCTGGCAAAAAAAGTTACTTAAACATTGGCTGGATCCTATCATTCCCCCTATAGCAGAGCTAATAATCCAAATGAAACATTTTATGCGAGTAGAGCAATTAGATACCCTTTGTAACAAAGAACAGCAAGCTGGCAAATTTCTATCAAAATGGAAGCAGTTTATTATAACATGCTGTTCTCTGTCTGAAAAGAATAAAATTGTCAAACCATTTACTTCTACAGAATGGTATATTCTGGAGGATCTAAATAATAACCTAGGACTCTTACGTGTTAACTAAAGCAGGGGAGATAATCATCACAATTTATCGTTATTTAATTAATTCCATTGACTGTAGATGACTGTAACTTGCTAATACTTAGTTTAGATGTCTATTTGTTAAGCCAGCTAACCGGAACTTATTGATTATTCATTGTGGATGATCTGTGTACAGGTTCCTTATTATGTGCATCCTGGCTTTGATTTATTTGTTTTATATGTCTTTCTATGATTTGTTCTGTTGAAAAAAACAAATAAAAATGATGTTTGAAAAAGGCTGATGTATCTGATAGGGCCGCCACTGTCACAGTTCCTCCTTTGGTGGAAGACGGCGAATATGAAATTTCTCGTATCTTGAATTCTAGATGGCATAGAGGGAGATTACAGTGTCTTGTCTCCTGGAAGGGTTTTGGTCCCGAAGATAACTCCTGGGTAAGGACGGATGATGTATCTGCTCCTAGGCTTGTTAAAGCTTTTCCACAGGAGGTTTCCGGATAGGCCTGGGCCTGGAGAATCCGGAGGATCCACATAAAAGAGGGGGTACTGTTAGAACCCTCCTGTTTGTTTTTTCCATCTTGTGTTTTGCGGTCACGTGACCATTTGCCTTTATATTCCAGCTCCGCCCTTCTGGCTGTGCTGGACTTCAGTGTTTGACTGTTTCTCTAGCCTGGTGCTTTGGTGCCCTTCTCTGTCAGTTCGCTTGGTCCTTCTGGGACCTCTTGTACCTTTTGTCAGTTTGTCTTTTTGTGTTCTGCAACAACTTCTCTGTTTAGGAGGTGTCCCATTTTTTGTCCCAGTCCTTAGTTCTTTTAGGAACCCCTCCCTTAATGCTATAGGTCTTCGTTCAGACTAGCCGAGGACTAAGGTGGGTCTGTTCGCTAGGAACAGGCAGCCTGCTACATCATAGGGATTCAGCTTAGTCTTAATGTAGGGACAGCTTTCCCCTATCTTTCCTTAGTACATGTTGCAGATCATAACACTTTATTTCTAATTGGGATATTGGTTGGTTTAATATAATTTTATCTTCTGATATTTTGGGTAGCTTTATACTTTCTAAAAATTGATTGATCAGTTGGGCATTAGGTTGTGGTATTGTATTGTTTTTTTTGTAAATTGTAGAGGGTTGAGTAATAATTTGCGAAGATATTGGCAATCTCTTTGTTTGGTCATTTTAGCTTTGACTTTATTCGCTTGTATTTTACCTGCTCTGTTTCCCTGCCAATAGTATTTAGCTTTGCTTTTCCGTAGGTTATGCCCGTATTTATGTTGGAGCAATTGATATAAATCGTATCTTAATTTTTGTAATTTTTGGAGAGTTGTGTTTACGGGGCTGTTTTTATGCATTTCTTCTAGTGAGGCTTTGTTTTGGTTGATTTCCTCTATTTGGCATATTCTTTCTTTTTTGTTTTGGGATGCTATTTGAATTAGTTTTCCTCTAATATAAGCCTCATGAGCATACCATACTGTTGATGCGGACACGTTGGGTGTATTATTAATTATAAAATATTCTTTCAAGGTCTCCTGCAGTTGGGGCCTAATTTTATGTGTTGCGATTAGGTAATTATTTACTCTCCATGGGGAGTATGTCGTGTAGTTGTATCCCTCTTTAATGTGTTACGAGATGGGCATGGTCTGACCATGTGATGTTACCTATCGTGGCTTTTGGATGTCATGTAATAACCATTTATCTGTAAGAATTAGGTCGATTCTTGAGTAGCCCTTGTGTGAATGTGAATAGAACGTGTAATCACGTACGGAGGTGTGCAAAACTCGCCAAACATCGTAGAGTTCTTCTGCCAAGAGAGTCTGAGAAAGAGAACGAGCTTTTTTTTTGAGGATGTACAGATTTGTCTATGCCTGGCATGGGGTGATATTAAAATCCCTGCGCACCAGGAGGGCTTTTTTTTTGCATCTGTTATTACCGCTAAAGTTTCCTTAACAAAGGAAATCTGCTTGGAATTAGGGGCATATTTGGAGGCGATCGTGTAAGTTTTGTTATTTCTTCTGCATACTAAGATGATGTATCTGCCTTCATTGTCTACAATGCTGTTGATCAATTGGAAGGCGACGGTGTTTTTTATCACTATTACTACTCCCCTTTTTTACCAATTGCGTGAGAGTGAAACACATTGGGAAGTTTCTGTTCTGCAACCTGTGTGCGTCAACACTGTTTAAGTGAGTTTCTTGAACACACAGTCGGGCCTCTCTCCATAGGAGAGATCTTTTAACCCCTTTATGACCTGGGGCATACTAGTTCGCCCCAGGTCATCATACCCGCGGTTCAGCACGGGCTCCGGCGCTCAGCCTGCGCTGAACCAGTGATTTATACAACTGACATGTGCTCGCAACAGCCGCGGGTGGAATCGCTATCCACCCCCAGCTGTTAACCAGTTAAATGTCGCTGTCAATCTTGGCATTAGCCCCGCCCATCGGTGTTCCCATCACATGATCGCGGGTCACCGATGGGTTGGCATGACAACCCGCGGTCTGCAGCAGACCCCAGTGGTTGTCATGTCCTGATTGCTATGAGCGCCGCCGGCCAATGGTTGATGCTCATAGCAAGTGAACAATTCTGCTGCATATAGGCGATCTGCTCATCTCCTGTATGCAGCAAAGCCGATCTAACCCAAAATAGTATCAATAAAAACGTCAGCTCGACGCGCAAAAAATAAGCCATCACCTGGCCCTAGATTCCGAAAAATGGAGACGCTCAGGGTCTCGGAAATGGCGTGGCTTTTTTCTATAAGGAAATTTTGGATTTTTTTTTCACCACTTAAATAAAAAGAACCTATACAAGTGTGGTATCTACGAACTCGTAATAACACAGAGAATAATAATAGCAGGTCAGTTTTAGTATTCAGTGAATGTGGAAAAAAAAAAAAAAAACATTTTTTTTTGCAATTTCACCGCACTTGGAATTTTTTCCCCGTTTTCTAGTAAATGATATGGTAAGAACCAATGATGTCGTTCAAAAGTACAACTTGTCCCGCAAAAATTAAGCCCTCACATGACCATATTGAGCGAAAAATATAAAAGTTATGGCTCTGGGAAGAAGGGGAGCAAAAAATTAAAACGGAAAATCGCAAGTTCATTAAAGGGTTAAGCAGACTATTTAACCCTTTCACGTTGATATTCAAAATGTGAAGTACCATATACAAAATGCAGAGAAAATCTATATGACACCACTAGACAGTTAGGGAAGAATGGGGAAATAACAAAATACAAATCTCAAAAGATATAAATAACTATAACAGTTCCAAGAATAGAGTCCGGTTCTAAGTGAACCTACTGGACATGCCGTGCTATCCAGTATACAACAAGGGGAAGTGAGAATGAAAAAATATTTTTCTCGTGCTACCGCAGAGTATTGGAAAAAATAGTTGTATGATCTGCTCAAAAAAAAATAATAAAAGATCTAGGCAGAGCAACTACATTGAGGGTACAACGGTTAGGAAAGTAAGCTTGCTGCTTGTTCAGATCCACTCCTTCCTCAACATCGGCGGTTTCTTCTTCTTTATTAGAGAACTTGTCCCTTCTGCCACAGTCGCCAGCGACCACTTCTGCATCAGAGTCATTCCCTGCCGAGGAGATGTCAGGACATGTGTGACTCCTTTCTTAGTCATGATCAGCTTCCAGGGTAGCCCCACTTGTACACGATCTCGTTGTCTTGCAGGATTTTGGTCGCTGTAGAAAACTCGCATCTCCTGTTCAGGGTGACAGCAGACAGATCAGTGAACATCATGATGCTCCTGAACCTGTCCGGAAGCTCTGGATTTCCCGCCGCGTCTTTGGTTATGGCTTCTTTAAAGTGGAAAAAGTGAAGCCGGGCAATCTCTGGGTGCAGAGGTGGGGGCACTTTTGGGTTTGGGGATCCTGTGCGCCCTGTCTATTAGAAGGTCCCGCTGATCCTTCTCAAGGATTAATTCAGTAAAAAAGTCCGTTAGGAACTCCTTCAGTGCGTCTGCAGCAATACTCTCCGGTATCCCTCTAAAATGTAGATTGTTGCGTCTGAAGCAGTTCTCCATATCCGCCAACTTTAATCTCCGTGCATTAATCTCCTCATCTGCCTCATTATGAGCGTCGACCAGATTATTGTGAGCAGTAGTGAACTCCTCCAACTTCTCCTTAATATGTGCTTTTCTATCTCCAATGTGCACAATGTCTTTCTGTAATGCAGTGAAGGTGGAGGTAATATCACTGTGTATGCCCTGTTTAAGATCCCCTAAAAGGGACTTCAGTGTGGTCTCTGTAATGGGGGCAGAGCTGTGCCATGTGTCAGGTGCATTTGATACTTGCTGTTTGGTGTCTGGAGGTCTCTGGGCTGCAGGATTGCGATCCACATGGGTCCTCTGTCAGGGGGTGATGTTCCTGTGCAGGTCTCGGACTATAACCGCTCTTATTAGGTGAGGTCTGACCCGATAGCAGAGGATCAGACCTCATGGAGCGTTCTGCACCGCCTCTGGCTGCATGATGAGTTCTACGGCAGCCATCTTGGATTTTACAGGGTGCCTGCCCTGTGCCACATCTCTGCTCTTTGTGGTGCGCCCCATCGCCGCCCAAAGTGTAGCGGAGCTTGTGCTGCACGATATTAAGGTAGTCCTCTACTTTTTTTTGCGCTGTGAGCCGCTATTCGACGGTGGAAGCTCGGAGCTGGGTCTATGTGCGGCCGCTCAGCTCCTCATCTGGACACACCCACTAAATAACATTTCCCACATGTCTACTTTACATCAGCACAATTTTGGAACCAACATTTTTTAAAAATGGGTTAAAAATTGACCAGCGACTTTGAGGGGCCTTTATGACAGAAAATACCCAAAAGTGACACCATTCTAAAAACTGCAACCCTCAAGGTGCTCAAAACCACATTCAAGAAGTTTATTAACCTTCCAGGTGCTTCACATGATTTTTTGGAATGTGGAAGAAAACAATGAACATTTACCTTTCTTTTTTCACAAAAATGTTACATTAGACTCAAATTTTCTTATGTTCACTCACAAGGGTTTTCAACAGGAAAAAATGAACCACAATATTTGTTGTGCATTTTCTCCTGAAGAAGCCGATACCCCATATGTGGGGGAAAACCACTGTTTGGACACACGGCAGGGCTCAGAAGGGAAGGAGCGCCATTTGACTTCTTGAATGTAAAATTTGCTTGAATAATTTGCGGATGCCATGTCGGGTTTGGAGAGTCACTGATGTGCCTAAACAGTGGAAGCCCCCCACAAGTGACCCCATTTTGGAAACTAGACCCCTCAAGGAACTTCTCTAGATGTGTGATGAGCACTCTTAAAAATAAAGAAATCACTTTTTAGGAAAATGAAAAAATCACTTTTTCCACAAAAATGATGTTTTAGCCCCAAATGTTTTTATTTTCACAAGGGTAAGAGGAGAAAATGGACCGTAAAAACTGTTGTGCAATTTCTCCTGAGTACAGCGATACCCCATATATGGGGAAAATACACTGTTTAAGCGCACGGTAGGGTTCAGAAGGGAAGGAGCATGGTGTGACTTTTTGTACGCAAAATTGGCTGGAATCGAGAGCGTATGCCATGTCACGTTTGGAGAGCCCCTGATGTGCCTAAACAGCGGAAACCCCCCACAAATGACCCTATTTTAGAAACTAGACCCCTCAAGGATTTTATCAAGGGTTATAGTGAACATTTTGAACCCAGAGGTACGACACAGAATTTGATACCCATTAGGTCATCATATTGAATAAGTTGTCATTAGTATTGAGCGCATGTGCTTGCTACTTGAGTTTGCATCGGGTAAGCACCATGTATTGCGGGTGCACGAGTGACATGCTCGAGTCCCCGCCCCTCATGTTTCATGGTTGTTAGACACCCAAAAAAAAAACATGCATGGCAGGCAATCCCTTCAAGTTTTTTTGGCTGTATAACAGCCGCAAAACATATGGGGTGGAGACTCGAGCATGTCACTCGAGCATCTGCAATTCTCGGTGTATACCCGAGCACCCGATGCGAAGTCAAGTAGCAAGCAGTTGCTCTCAACACTAGTCGCCATATGGTCATCATTTTTTTTTTTTTTTTTTAACTTTTGATAAAATCCTAACCCCAACCCTATCTCCAACCCTAACTACTAGCACAACCCTAAAAGTAACACATCCCTAACCTTAGCACAACCCTAATCCTAGTACAACCCTAAGCCTAGAGGTTTTTTTAACACCTTTCCTTGTGATTAGACGACTTTATTCTTTCGGTCAGTGCAATTACAGCAATACCAGATTCATATCGGGTTTTTATGTTTGGCAGATGTCACACACTAAAATACACTTTTTTTTGCAAAGGCTAGTTTTTGCAATCATTTTTCCATATTTTGACCGACAGTCATGTAAGGGCTTGTTTTTTGCGGGACAAGTTGACGTTTTTATTGGTACCATTATCAGGCAAATTACATTTTTGATCGCTTTGTTTTTTATGCAGTTCCGCGTGTGGTAAAATTGATAAGGCAGCGATATTCTTCGGGTACGACATTTATATAGTTTTTTTCATGTTTTGTCACTTTTACACAATAAAAAATATTTTATAGAAAAAAAATTTTTTTTGCATCGCTTTATTCTGAGAGCAGTAACTTTTAGATTTTTTCGCTGATGGAGCTGTATGGCAGCTTATTTTTTTGCAGGACAAGATGACATTTTCAGTGGTACTATTTTTATTTACATTCGTCTTTTTGATCACTTTTTTTTGTTTGGCTGTATGATGATAAAGCATAGTTTTTTGATTAGTTTTTTATTTCTTTTTTTTACTGTGTTCACTAAAGGGGTTAAATAGAGGGATAGTTTTATAGGACAGGTCTTTCCGGGCGCCGCAATACCAAATATGTGTACTTCTAATATATATATATATATTTTCATAATAATATTTATTTATGGGTACAGAATATTTTTATTTTTTTGGATTTTTTCTTTTTTTTTAAATATTTTTACTATTTTTTTTTTCACTTTCTGATAACTCTTTTACACTTTGTCCCACTATGGGACTTTCATTTTTTTGCAGACCGATCACTTTTAAAGCATAGGGATGCAGTAGCATCCTTGTGCTATGCAGGCTGTCAGCCCTGCACTGGCACAAGTTAGATAAATCGTGCATTGCACACGCTCTACCTATCTTCCTGATGCCTGGTGACCCAGATGTTGTCATGGTATTCAAGGTTAGAGGGGCGCTCTTAACTCTGCTTGCCCCGGAAATGCACAGCCTCTGTGCGGGCGCGATCACATTGTGCGTAATCGTAGGTACCTGGTCCATAAGTACCAGGGCGCAGGGACGTACTATTACTGACAATGTCAGAAAGGGGTTAAAGTGCATTTACTCCTCGCAAACGCACCCAAAAACACATCTATATCATAAATAATTTTAAAAAATGACGCGGGGTCCCCCCTACTTTTGATAACCAGCCTAGGTAAAGGAGACAGGTGCGGGCTTATATTATCAAGCTGGGAAGATCCATGGATATTGGCCCTTTCCCAGCCCAAAAATGAAAGCTCTCAGCCGCCCCAGAATTGACGCATCCATGAGATGCGCCAATTTGGGCACTTTGCCGACTCTTCCCGATTGCCCTGGTGCGGTGGCAATTGGGGTAATAGTTTATGGGGTGGATGTCAGCTTTGTAATGTCAGTGAGCAACAAGCCTAATGGTTATTAATGGAGAGTTGTCTATCAGACACCCCCATTACTAATCCAGTAGTCATAAAAAAAACCACAGGAAAAAATCGTTTATTTTAAAAAAACACTCCCACACACCTTGCTCGCCAATTTATTAAAAAGCAAACAAATCAACATGAAGATCCGACGTAATCCAGCCACTTAGAAGTAGTCCAAAAATGGGAACCTGAAAGACATAAAAAGAGAGTTAACTAAATGAAAACAAGAAACATTCCCTCATTCACCAATTTATTATTAATAATAATTCCTGCAGCTGTGATGTGACCCATTGGGGTTCCCACGACGTCTCGCGATTCTGTACAGCAACCTTTGGTGTGTCATTCTGAGAACGACAATTCACAGATCACTCCTGGTCATGTCTCACGAGCGATGACATCAGTAACATCATCGTTCGTGAGGGACCTATGAAGGGACCTATTAGCACATTCCAATAAAATGAATGAAAATTATTGCGTGAACTGTTGTTGTTAAACTTTTTATTGGTACTGTACATGAGCATCCCTTTATAGGGAACCCCTTCGGTGCTGTTACTTTTTCTTCACTTTGTAACTTATTACGCAAGGGACTATCCTCTTTTTTTCATATATCGTAAAGTTCTAGATGTAAAATTTCCTTAGTTCATGTCTGTGCATGTGAATGGTTAAAGTGGATCTGTCGCCAAATTTCACAATCCTTCCTGCACTGCTACTGGTGGCATCTCACACGGCTAAATGCATGCGGATATATTGTCCTCTATTTGCTTCTTCTTGAACATTGGTTTGTGGTTGTTTTCCCTATGATCAGAATGCACCTTGGTGTTTCTAGGTTCTCCACTGATGTAATATATTTTTTTTGTTCCTTAAAGGGAACCTGTGACGTGAAAAAAAGCTATTTATCTGCAGATATGGGGTTAATCTGCAGAGTAATAGCATCCTGAACCTGCACTGCACTTAGACCCCCGCTCTCAGGAGGAAATGAACTTTATTCCTCCTGGTAGTGTTCTGGGTTCAGTCACCGGGATGGTGCCGGTGTGGTTCAGTCACCGCTCTGTGTATAGAGAGGGCAGCTGTAACCGCATCCCCGGCTCTGAGTAATGCTGAGCTGCTTTCAGTCAGTGCCAGTGATGTGGTTACCGCCACCGCTCACTATACAGAGTGGTGACTGAACCTACACCTGTGCCACTCCCGAGATGGAAACCCAATGGATGCCGGGAGAAATAAAGTTAATTTCCTCCCAACAGCAGGGGATTAAGTGTCGGCGCCGGGCGGGTTCAGAATAGTATTAACCTAGAGATTATCCCCATATGTGCAGGCTAATTTCGTTTTTTCACATGACAAATTCCCTTCAAGTAAAGAAGCTTTTTTTATTGTAGTTATTATTTCTTACAAGCATGTAGTAATGTCTTTTTTTGTTTTGTTTTGTTTTTTAAATCTGCAGTGCAAGCGGACCTTCAGACCGCACCTATTATAGCGGTAAGACATTTTATGAAAATTCAGATGGTATAATGAAATATGTGACTTTATATTTTATTCCAAAATTTTTATAGGTTTTATTAAAGGTACGGAAAGTATTCAGACCCCTTTAAATTTTTCACTCTTTGTTTCATTGTAGCCATTTGGTAAATTCTAAAAAGTTAATTTTTTTTCTCATTAAAGTACACTCTACACCCCATCTTGACTGAACATAAACAGAAATGCAGAAATTTTTGCAAATTTATTAAAAAAGAAAAACTGAAATATTACATGGTCATAAGTATTCAGACCCTTTGCTCAGTATTGAGTAGAAAGACCCTTTTGAGCTGGTACTGCCATGAGTCTTCTTGGGAATAATGCAACAAGTTTTTCACACCTGGATTTGGGGATCCTCTGCCAATCTTCCTTGCAGATCCTCTCCAGTTCCGTCAGGTTGGATGGTGAACGTTGGTGGACAGCCATTTTCAGGTCACTCCAGAGATGCTCAATTGGGTTTAGGTCAGGCATCTGGCTAGGCCAGTCAAGAATGGTCACAGATTTGTTCTGAAGCCTCTCCTTTGTTATTTTAGCTGTGTGCTTAGGGCCATTGTGTTGTTGGAAGGTGAACCTTCAGCCAAGTCTTAGGTCCATAGCATGATGATGCCACCACCATGTTTCACAGTTGGGATTGTATTGGGCAGGTGATGAGTAGTGCCTGGTTTTCTGCACACACACCGCTTAGAATTACCACCAAAAAGTTCTATCTTTGTCTCATCAGACCAGAGAATCTTATTTCTCATAGTCTAGGAGTCCTTCATGTGTTTTTGAGCAAACTTTATGCTGGCTTTAATATGTCTTGCACTGAGCAGAGGTTTCCTTCGGGCCACTCTGCCATAAAGGCCTGACTGGTGGAGAGCTGCAGTGATAGTTGACTTTGGAACTTTCTCCCATCTCCCTACTGCATCTCTGGAGCTCAGCCACAGTGATCTTGGGGTTCCTCTTTATCTCTCTCACCAAGGCTCTTCTCCCACGATTGCTCAGTTTGGCTGGACGGCCAGGTCTAGGAAGACTTCTGGTGGTCCCAAACTTCTTCCATTTAAGGATTATGGAGGCCACTGTGCTCTTAGGAACCTTGAGTAATGCAGACATTCTTTTGTAATCTTGGCCAGATCTATGCCTTGCCTCAATTCTGTCTCTGAGCTCCTTGGGCAGTTTCTTTGAGCTCATGATTCTCATTTGGTCTGACATGTACTTTGAGCTGTAAGATCTTGTGTGTACCTTTCCAAATCAAGTCCTATCAGTTTAATTAAACACAGCTGGAATCCAATGAAGGAGTAGAACCATCTCAAGGAGGATCACAAGGAAATGGACAGCATGTGACTTAAATAAGAGTGTCTGAGAAAAGGGTCTGAATACTTATGACCATGTGATATTTCAGTTTTTCTTTTTTAATAAATTTGCAAAAATTGGAGTTGGGGAACACTTTTTTAGTGTGTGACAGCAGCCAAACATAAAAATCCGATATACAGTGGCTTGCAAAAGTATTCACCCCCTTCGCAGTTTTTGTGTTTTTCTACCTTACAACCTGGAATTTAATTGTTTTTTAAAGGCTTTGCATGAGATCATGTAAAGAACATGCCTACAGCTCTGAACATTTGGTTTTATTTTTGTTGTGAAGCAAACAACAAATAGGACAAAATACCTGAAAACTTCAATGCGCATAACTATTCACCCGTCTAAAGTCAGTACTTAGTAGAAGCTCCTTTCGCAGCAATTACAGCTGAAGGTAATTTTGGGTAAGTCTCTATGAGCTTTCTACCTCTTGCCACTGGGATTTTTGGCCATTCTTCAAGGCCAAACTGCTCCATCTCCTTCAAGTTAGATGATTTCCTCTGGTGAACAGCAATCTTCAAGTCTGACTACAGATTCTCAGTTGGATTACAATCTGGGCTTTATCACTACAAAACATTTAGGCTATGTGCCCACGATGCAGAAATACTCCGGATTTTTCCTGAGCGTTTCTGCATCTCCCTTGCAGAAAAAACGCATGCGGATTGTACATGCGTTTTTACTGCCAGGGACATGCGGATGTGAAGCGTTCTTCACATGCATTTCTGCATGCGGATTGACAAGCGCTTTCCAAGCGATTTTAGCATCACTTGGAAAGTGCTTGACAACTTGGTCACACTATATAAATCCATGTGTGTTATATAGTGTGACCTTAAAGAATGTTTAAAAATAAAAAAATTAATCTATACTTACCTTCCGATGGCCCCCGAAGTCTTGCTTCGCTCCATTCTCCCTTGCCGGCAGCTCGCGGTACACTGCACTGAAGGACCTGCCATCACATGACTATGATGTCAGCGCAGGTCCTTCAGTCCATCGCAAACTGCCGGCATGGGAGGATGAGCGCAGCGGGGGCCGTCAGAAGGTAAATATAATATTTATTTTTTATTTTATTCTTTTTTTTACAGGTTCTATGGTACCCTGGTCCGGAGGAGAGTCTCCTGTCCTCCACACCCGGGTACCATCCGCACATTGAAACACTTGGATTCCGCATATACAGATGCAGTGATGCGTAATCCATGCAAGTCAACGGCGGCGAAAAAAATAATTGGTAGTGCTGCGTTTTTTTCCGCAATGATAACCCGCAGCGGAAATTTCCGCAGCATGTGCACAGCACATGCGGATTATCATTGGGGACCATGGCTGGCCTTCTACCATTCGTTTCTGCAGCATTTTTGCCGCTGCGGAAACGCTTAAAAAAACCGCATCGTGGGCACACAGCCTTACACTTTTTCCCTTAAACCACTCGAGTGTTGCTTTAGCAGTATGCTTTGGATCATTGTCTTGTTGGAAGGTGAACCACTGTCCCAGTCTCAAATCACTGACAGACTGAAACAGGTTTTGCTCAGAAAGATCCATGTTTTTCGCAGGATCCATCTTTTCCTGGACTTGAACAATTTCCCCTATCCCTGCTGCCGAAAAACATCCCCATAGTATGATGCTAACACCACCATGTTTCACTGTGGGGATAGTGTTCTTGGGGTGATGAGTTGTGTTGGTTTGGCACCAGACATAGCGTTTACTTTGGTGGCAAGAAAGTTCAATTTTGGTCTCATCTGACCACATCGCCTTCCTCCACACCTTTGAGGAGACTCCCACATGTATTTTGGGAAACTCAAAATACCTTACAATTTTTGTAAGTAAAGGCTTTTTTTCTTGTTCAATTATGTTTATTGGTATTTTAAAACATTTTAAAGGGAGAAATGCACACACAATATAAGCCTAAAGGTTGGCGGAGAGTAGGGGAGGTAGGAAAGCTAGGGGGAAGGAAGGGGAAGTAAAAGGTAATTCCTTTTGAAAATATGGAAAAGAGAGGCAAGTGTACAAAAAGCTGTCTTTGAATTTTACATGTAACTTACACTTGTTAAAATTATAGCTTATTCCTTATGAATTAATTGCTGAAAAAAGAAAGACAGAAAAATTAGTAAGACACATATAGTACATTAAAAGTAGCTTAATGATATATGTGGACACTTGCCGGGGATCAAGATGTTCTCCATCGACCTGGGGGGAAGGAGTTTGATTTAAGTTTCCATTCAGTCAGAGTGAAGTATGAATAGAAGTTCGCTGACCTAATGCAAATATTGAAGATTGTTTCAATTGGAAGATGGAAAAAAAAGGATTATGATCTTTTTATAATCTGGTTCTTGAAGATAGATTGTAATTCTATGGTAATAGTCCAAAATGGAAAATTGTATTACAATCCAGATGAAATCCAAGGCATAGACCCAAATTGACCCATATTGTAATCGAATTTAGTATGAATTGTAATTCAAGTGTTTATAATGTTATAATCTTGGTTAAAATCCGTAGATATTAGCTGATATGTATTCACCTAGTCCAAGAAATTCTAAGCAACACTAGACACTGTGAAAATATTACTATACACTTAATCCTATGTGGTTATTTGTTTCAAACCCATCAGGATAACAGAGACTCTAAATTCAATTAAAAATCTATATTTTTTATTCATTATCCATATAAAAAACAGAAAAACAATTTTTTTTTTAAAAAAATGACAGGGGACATCCAGAAAAGAGAGATGCAATATATAGCTTGGTCATATCACATTCATCATGATTGTATAGCCGAAAACTAAACCACCTTATTCACTTGATGCATATTTGAACCGGTATTATAGACAGATGTAAACAGATTTGACAAAGTGCAAATTATGCAATACTCAGTCAAATATAATAAATTAAATTAAATGGTAGGGAGTCAGACATTTACATCTATGATCATAAAGTGCTAAGTGCTTGTATTTAGAAAAAATTGTCTGCATTATTTCATTGCATTAGTTGGACCGTAAACAACTGCTTACAACTATGCAAAGTGCCATGGAGTAGTCAATATACCTATTAAAAATTGGTAAGAAAGTAAGAAAAGATCAAAGATATCTAATGATAGGCCAGGCGTCCGGGGGAGCCGTCCATAGGAAGTTATCCCATCAATCATGTGCCAGTTGTAAGGTGCCGCACGCCACTATACAGGAACCGGACCCGTGGAGTAAAGCCTAGCTGTGCAGAGCAGTGGAACGCATGTGTGGAACGCATGCGGACCACATGGAGCACAACCTCAAAAAGGTCCATCCCCACTTCCTAAACCATGAACCTGTAGGACATGGCATACATATCAAGGAATGACAAGGGAAAATGGGAGGGGAATGGGGAAGGAAGGAGGGAAGAAGAAAAGAATAAACCAAATGTAAAGACAGAAAATAGATGCTGTAGGAGCATCGATTACCATAAAGTGAAATGTGAAGGGGGTGGGGGGGTGAAAATGAAAGTAAGGCTGAGTTCACACGATGCGTTTTTCATGCGTTTCCGCTGCGTTTTTGCAGTTGCGTAAACGCCGCGGAAACGCATGAAAAACGCATGGTAGAAGGGCAGCAATGTTCCCCAATGGAAATCCGCATGTCCTGTGCCCATGATGCGGAAAAATCCGCAGCATGTCAATTAATTTTGCGGAAACGCTGCTCTTTTGCCGCCATTGACTTGCATTAGACCGCATGGAATTCGCATCACTGTATATGTTGATGCGCTTTTCATGCGGTCTAATGTGCGGATGGTACCCGGGTGTGGAGGAGAGGACTCTCATCCAGACCCAGGTACCATTAAAAAAAAAATGAATAAAATAAAAAATACATATATTCTCACCTTCTGACGGCCCGCGCTGCGTCCTGCCGGCTTCCCGCGCACTTCGCGGTTGAATGAAGGACCTTCGCTGACGTCAGAGTCATGTGACGGGTCACGTGACGCTGACGTCGGAAGGTCCTAAAGTCTTCACTGCCGGCAGCCGAGACCGAGCGAAGCAGGACACCGGGGGCCATCAGAGGGTAAAGTATAGATTTATTTTTTATTTTTTGACATCACACACTATATAAATCCATGCCGGCTGCATGGATTTATATAGTGTGAAGTTGACAAGCACTTTTCAAGTGATGCTAAAATCGCTTGGGAAGCGCTTGTCAACCCGCATGCGGAAATGAAAGTGAAGACCGCTTCATTTCCGCATGTCCCTGGCAGGAAACCGCATGTACAATCCGCATGCGTTTTTTCCTGCCAGAGAGATGCAGAAACGCTCAGGAAAAAATCCTGAGCATTTCTGCATCGTGTGCACATACCCTAAAAGTGTAAATTAAAAAAGAAAAATCATGTATGAATGAAAATATGTATTTGTTGAATGTGAAGTGTATAAATAACGAAAATAATGTATGTATAGTGAAAAAGCAAAGAATAAGTGAAAAGTAATAAAACAAATATATGTAAGTAAGTGTTAATATGTCTATTGTCAAAGAGAAGCGAAGTGTAACAATTAGAAACATTTAATTGTGCTAGGATTTTATGCCACGCAATCACGGAGAATAAGGGGAGAAGCCTACACAATGCCACGAATTTCAAAAATATTCAATATGTTTCAGATTCACTTGTTAAAGGGACACAGCGCCATCTATAATTATAGTCCATGCATATCATTGGTAGATGGTTCCAAACTAATGTTCCTTGATTCTAATTGTCCATTATCATGGATCTCCACAGAAGGCTCTAGGAACACCATCCCCTTCGGAAGGAGGAGTCAACCAGGTCACCAGACTCCACCCCAAGTAGCCAAGGCAGCAGGTAAGTAGTGGATATAAGTAAGTCTTTGATTTGGGATAAAAACACAATCAATTAGAAGTACATAATGGTTTGTAAAGAGGACTACTCATCCTTTACAGTACCCATGATACACAAAAATGAAAAATGAGAATGGGGGCGGGAGGGAAAAAAGGGAACAAGGGAAGGGAAATTGGACCTAAGATCTATTTAAAAGCTGATTACAGCATAATTCTCGGCTACCCTATAAACGGCCTCGCAGACGCCAGGAAAAATGGTCAGAATGAAAAAAAGGGAAAAGTTAAAAAGGTATTAAAATACCATAAGATAAAAACATAAAAAATAGCCACCCAAAAATAAACATGAAACCTACCAACTCGAAAAAAATGGGGGAAGAAATATGAATAAATTACAAGAAAGAACTAAAACCCGTAGCTTCATTTAAACCCTGTGGATTCAAGGTACCCAATCGAAAAATCCAATGACTTTCTAACTAACCTAAGGCTTTTCCAAGATCTCCACCCCTTAGACCTAGGACTATCTGATCTATGGCAAATGCCTTAAGGCCTTTAGGGGAACAATTGTGGTACAGTTTAAAATGACGCGGAATAGTTTTAATGTGGGGTCATCAATGCCAACTGCTTTTTCGATGTCCTTCACATGCTCTCTTTCCCGTATTTTGAATTCTCTCGTGGTAAAGCCAACTTAAAGTTTTCGGTAGCGACATTCGGCATAGTAGATTACTCCTTTGGAGCTGTAATTCAGATGTTTGCATTTCTGGAAAGTTCTGGTGCCATCATGGTTGGCAAATGTTTTGGCTTTCACGAGATTCCAGCAAGCCTTACAGTGGCCACAAGGAAAGAAACCCTGTGGAATAGTAGAAGGTTCCTTGTTTTTGGCAGTTGAATCATAGTAACTATGTACTAATATATCTTTCAGATTTCTACATCTCTTTGCCACCATTGATGGGGCTGAAGGGAGAATTTTGGACAAAACATGGTCCTTAGCAAAACTTTCCAATGTTTGTTGATAATTGATGTCAATTCATCCCATTGGTTATTATACGTTGATATAAACCGTACCACTCCATCATTATTTGTATCAATCTTCCTGGGCGCATTATGAATGAGCTGTTCTCTGGATACTTTTTTGGCTCTCATATATCCGCGTCTAATTTGTCTTCGACTGTAACCCCTAGCCAAAAAGCGTTGAGCGAGATTAGTGGCTTGTTGTTCAACTGACCAATAGGGATTCCCCTAATGGTGGAGGGCAAATGAGACGATTCTGCATGTAGCAGTGAGTTAGTGGCCATAGACTTGCGATATATATCCGTAATGACACGTCCTTCACTAGAAATGTGGATTTTGAGATCCAAGAAGTCTAGCTCTCTATGAAAATGATATGTCAATTTAATGTTAAGATTATTATTATTATTGAGAGCTTTCATCAGAATATCCAAATCCCCCACTGACCCCTCCCACATAAACCATAAGTCATCGATATATCGCATCCACCCTTGCACCAAATCAATGCCAGGAATTGATTTCCCTGGAATATGTCCCTCTCCAAGCTCATATAAACAAATTGGCATAGGAGGGGGCACAAGAGGCCCCCATCGCTGTGCCCTGTAGTTGTAAATAAAAAAAATTATGAAAAATAAATACATTATGCTTGAGGACATATTCCAGGAGGATCAATATTAAGTCAGCTAGCTCTGAATCCAAATTTGTAGATGTCTGATACCAAGATGCCGCTCTCAAGCCATCTTCATGTTTTATACAAGTATACAAGGCTTCCACATCTGCCGTTACCATGATGGCTTGGTCTGGAATATAAAGGTGGTTTAATCTTTGGAGAGCCGCATTGGTGTCCTGGATGAATGATGGTAGGGTGGATACGATAGGTTTCAAAAAATAATCAATGACGTCGGAAATTACCTCACATAATCCCCCATTGCCTGAAACAATGGGTCTACCGGGGGGTCAGTGTGCTTTTTGTGGACCTTTGGAATGAGATACAATGTGGGAAGTTTTGGATGAAAGTTATTAATTGTATCTAACATTTTTTGGGTAATAATACCCTTCTCCAAAGCCTTCTCCATGATGAAAATTAATTCATTGTGGAAGGTAGGGGTCGGATTATATACCAGTTTTTTTATAGCAAGATGGTGGGCTTGTTTTTCGTATAAATAGGTGGGCCGCACCACCAGATTCCCCCCCGTATCTGCTGGTTTATATACCACGTCGGGGAGGGATTGTAATTCTTTTACAGCTGCTCTCTCCTGTTTTATTAATGTTTGACTTCCAGGGGGACAGCTTGGAAGAGATTGAATGTCATTAGTAACTAGTTTGGTGAAGACATCGACCGCTGGGCATGTACTTAGAGGGGGGAACTTTTTGGATTTGTGAAAAAGGTTCGAAGGAATGTTACCAACGTTTGTAAGTTGATTTTCATCATCCAATGATTCCAAAATCTGAAGTGCTTCCCTTTCTTCCACGATGGAAAACATACTCTGATGGTCGGCCTTGTTATGCAATTTTTTAAAAACTAGCTTTATAGCAAGGAGATGTACATCTCTCACCACCGAGAACGTGTCTAAATACGAAGAGGAGAAAACGTCAAACCTCTTTCAAGAACTCTGAGTTGAATTTCTGATAGAACATGTGAAGACAAGTTAATTACCCTTAAGCGGTTCTGACGCGCCCCCTGGGCCATGTTCAGGGGATACCCGGAGCCGGATCTGGATAGGGGTAGTAGTCCTTGTGGCGGTGACCCGGTCCGTGCCCAGGGTGTCAAACTAAGTGGCAGTCTAAGGCAGTAGATGTTAACTTGATCGACTACGCCACCCGTTGAGTGCGGCTTTGAAGCCGCCGCTGCAGAACAGTCCGCTGAGGCCGGTGGTATGGGTGCAGCAATGATGGTATAACCCCCAACGGGAGGGGTATGGCCTCAGGGCAGCTGGTGCGGATGA
Organism: Phyllobates terribilis; assembly: GCF_046119375.1. Classification (NCBI taxonomy): domain Eukaryota; kingdom Metazoa; phylum Chordata; class Amphibia; order Anura; family Dendrobatidae; genus Phyllobates; species Phyllobates terribilis. The sequence goes on from NW_027362907.1 coordinate 4,109,833, forward strand.
TGGGGGTAGTTATGGTGTAGTAAGAAGAGTCAGAGACACGAGATGCAAGTTCAGTGTTTTTACTCACGGGTGTTCCTTGGTCACTCTGGCCTTGAGTGACCACCCGAGCCGTGCCGCGTCCACCAGGTCCTGGACTCGGCTAACCCCCAGGCAGTCCGGAGCGTGGTCCTGAGCTTCCCTGTCTCTCTCTCTTCCTCCTGGCCGTTCCCACCAGGGATCCACTTATGGCCGGCTCCCTCGGGTCTCTTGGTGGTCAACCCTTCTCTGGGTTCCCTGACCCTATACTCGGTGTGCCTTTCTGGTGGATTTGGTGAGGGTCGTGGCAAATCTTGACCAAGACCTCCGGTTTCTGGCTGAGGATAAGTGGCCTCCACCAGTTCGGGTTCCGGTACCCGTGTCCGCCAACCCTTCACCCTTCTGGCTTAATTCTGGGATCTTGGGGTTCCTTCTGTCTCTCTCTCTGGGTCTTTCTTACTCCTCTCTTCCTCACTGCAGATTTGGCCTTGGAGCTGGGCCCAGCCGGAGCCACAGCTCCCTGTCAGCCCTCCTGGCTGAGCTCCTCTGAGCTGACTGACTCTCAAAGACTGACTGGCCCTGACCTAAGATGGTGCCCACCTTATATACTCCCTCTATGTGTGAGCTCAGGTGACCAGCACCCAATGAGCTCCTAGCTTTACCCAGACTACTCCCCCTATCTGCCCCTACACTACTGGGATGTTCCACCCCCCTTCCCACTCCAGCCAGGGACAGACGCTGTCGTACCTGCACATATACCTAGTGGGAGTACCGTAGTTCTGTCCCCCGGAAATGGGATGTATGTAGTGCATGCAGCCTACTAAGCTCAGTTCCACACTCCATCCTTACCCGGGAGTGGAATACCACACCTCTGGCTTGAGGTGTAATACCCCTGTAGCAGCCGAGTCCTCAGGGTGCTACATTCCCCCCTGGTAAATCACAGCACGTCCTCGGGCTGTAAAAGAGCAAAAACATACAATTTTTTTTATAACATCATAAACATATAAAACAGTATATATATCATCAGCAGCATAAAACTTTTTCATAATAAACTTTTCATCGTAAATATTCTTGTTCCTCCGGCCACGGTGCAACTTGTGACCGGGTAAAGTGCAACAGTTTCTTTTAGAAAAAACACAGTTCTTTATAAAACCGGTAGGGAGCGCTTTAGGAAGCGCAACTATGTACAAGGGGGGTATGTGGCCGCTCTCAGTCCTCGGCCAGGTATTAGGAAAGAATGACCGCTCTCAGTCCTCGGTCAGTGGGAATAGGGACACACGGGTAACAGTTCACACTTGTCCCAACGGGGACTGTACTTTTCTGGTAACAGTTCGCTGTACCCTTACGGGTAACTATATACAGTTCTCTTTACCGTACTTTAGTAACGGCGTCCTCCTGCTCCTTCTCGCGGGTAGGCTTCAGACCCGTCCGGGTCCTCTTGCTCCTTCTCACACCGCAGCTCTTCCTCTGTCAACCGGTGTACATGAAGGGCATAGGGTCCTTTGGCGCATTGGTGCTGGGTAAAGGTGACCTCGTCACCCAGGTATAGGTCACGTCCTCTGTGTCCCTCCGGTAGGTGGGACTCGACATCTCTGCGGGTCACGAAGACGTCTCCGGGGGTGTGGTGATCCCTGATGAAGCCCCAACCGTGCTGCAGTTGGAATTTAATTACAGTCCCGGTGGCACGGGGAGCGTGGGCTGCACGGGGGTTCCGTCGGGTCCGGCTCTTCTGTTCTGCACTCTGTATTTGCAGCCGCTGCTCACGGACCCGCCTCTCTCTCCGTTCTCGCTCGAAGACCTCCAATTGCTGCCGGCAGCACTCCGCACGCTCAACTGCAGCCGCCCGGGTTTCCTGAGTGAACCCGATGAGGTCTCCTCCAGTGGGGTCCCACTCAAACTGCGCCTCCTCTAACGAGAGTGGGGTCATCTTGACAGGCGCCGGAGCCGGGATCAGGGGCTCGCACAGGGGCCTTTCCTTCTGGAGTTGGAGTTGGTAGTACTCCGGTGGCCACACAAAGGGCTGCCCATCCGGGCAAGTGTGCTGGGCAAACAAGTCTTCACCCAGGTGCGGCACTTTGGATGTTGAGGGCGCGGTGGTAGCAGCGGCGCCCGGGTTCACCAGGCCTTGGGGCACCCTGAAGGTAAAGGGCACCGTGAAGACGGCGGCGCCCGGGGGTACTCGGCCCTGCGACCAGGCCGGTGGCTCAGTGGAGGTAGAGGGCGCTGTTGGAACTGCGGCGCCCGGGGGTACTCGGCCCTGCGACCAGGCCGGTGGCTCAGTGGAGGTAGAGGGCGCTGTTGGAACTGCGGCGCCCGGGTGCGCTCTCTCCAGACTCCTCCAGGCTGCACCGATCTTCGCTCTTTTGTTCTGTATCCGCCCACATCGAGGGTGGTCCTGGGGCAACTTGGTGATTGTCAGTTCCAGGGGCAGTCCCCTCACGCTGATGGACATCTCTATCACTACAGTCTCTGCTGGTGGGGGCGGTTTCCGCTTTTGGCGCCATTCTTGGTCCTGGCCCACGATGGGAGGTGGCCTCTTGCCACCCTCTGGCACGCCCATAATGGCGTCCGCTCTGCCAAGGCGGGAAATCTTCTCTGATGGCGGGAAACGTCTCCCATTGGCGGGAAACTCCGTGGATGGCGGGAAAAAGCTGCAGATGGCGGGCAACCGGCGGGAAACGACCTGTGATGGGGTCCGATGGCGGGGACCCTCCGGAACCGGCGGGAGACTTCTTTTTGAGGTAAATGTGAACTTTTCTTCAGGCACGCAGTACCCGGTAGTTGCGGGCACGTTATCCTGCCGACTACGCCAAATTTGACGCGCCCCCTGGGCCATGTTCAGGGGATACCCGGAACCGGATCTGGATAGGGGTAGTAGTCCTTGTGGCGGTGACCCGGTCCGTGCCCAGGGTGTCAAACTAAGTGGCAGTCTAAGGCAGTAGATGTTAACTTGATCGACTACGCCACCCGTTGAGTGCGGCTTTGAAGTCGCCGCTGCAGAACAGTCCGCTGAGGCCGGTGGTATGGGTGCAGCAATGATGGTATAACCCCCAACGGGAGGGGTATGGCCTCAGGGCAGCTGGTGCGGATGATGGGGGTAGTTATGGTGTAGTAAGAAGAGTCAGAGACACGAGATGCAAGTTCAGTGTTTTTACTCACGGGTGTTCCTTGGTCACTCTGGCCTTGAGTGACCACCCGAGCCGTGCCGCGTCCACCAGGTCCTGGACTCGGCTAACCCCCAGGCAGTCCGGAGCGTGGTCCTGAGCTTCCCTGTCTCTCTCTCTCTTCCTCCTGGCCGTTCCCACCAGGGATCCACTTATGGCCGGCTCCCTCGGGTCTCTTGGTGGTCAACCCTTCTCTGGGTTCCCTGACCCTATACTCGGTGTGCCTTTCTGGTGGATTTGGTGAGGGTCGTGGCAAATCTTGACCAAGACCTCCGGTTTCTGGCTGAGGATAAGTGGCCTCCACCAGTTCAGGTTCCGGTACCCGTGTCCGCCAACCCTTCACCCTTCTGGCTTAATTCTGGGATCTTGGGGTTCCTTCTGTCTCTCTCTCTGGGTCTTTCTTACTCCTCTCTTCCTCACTGCAGACTTGGCCTTGGAGCTGGGCCCAGCCGGAGCCACAGCTCCCTGTCAGCCCTCCTGGCTGAGCTCCTCTGAGCTGACTGACTCTCAAAGACTGACTGGCCCTGACCTAAGATGGTGCCCACCTTATATACTCCCTCTATGTGTGAGCTCAGGTGACCAGCACCCAATGAGCTCCTAGCTTTACCCAGACTACTCCCCCTATCTGCCCCTACACTACTGGGATGTTCCACCCCCCTTCCCACTCCAGCCAGGGACAGACGCTGTCGTACCTGCACATATACCTAGTGGGAGTACCGTAGTTCTGTCCCCCGGAAATGGGATGTATGTAGTGCATGCAGCCTACTAAGCTCAGTTCCACACTCCATCCTTACCCGGGAGTGGAATACCACACCTCTGGCTTGAGGTGTAATACCCCTGTAGCAGCCGAGTCCTCAGGGTGCTACAGTTCTCTCCCTTTTTGGTTCCAGCAGCCTTAGCAAACATATCCTGAAATCTTCGTTCCTGTCTTTTGCCCTTGTCCATATGAAAGCCCCTACTACTGGTGCTATCAATATCACTAGAGGATGAAAAATTCATCCGTCTGTGACTGATAAGGACTTTCATAAGACTGACCTTGATTGAAGACTTTAGTGACATTTTTATGTTTTTTAATCTGCCAGCGAAATATTTTATTGTTCTCAAATTCAGTTAGATCTCGTTGGTGTTTCTTAGATTTTATCTGACTGATATCTCCTTCCCATTTATTTATATCAGTCATAAGTTTTTCAAAATTTTCCCCTGTAATCTCCTTGTGAATAGTTTTCTCCAATGCCTCCAACTCATCATCCAAGTCACCAAGGGTTTTAGTATTTGTTTCAATGATGATCTGGATGAAATCCAGCGAGCATAAAGTTGCGGCCTTAATCCATTTATTGCTCAAAGTCTCGTCTTTTAGATCAAAAGATGGGTACACTTGTATACGTAAGCCACGTGGGATGATTCTTTTGGTATAATAATTCTCTAAGGATGTTTTATTCCACCATACACTGGATGTTCCCTGTTTGAATAGATCTGAAGCCTTAGTTTGCCAGGCATTCATTCTGGCTTTTAAATCCATTTTAAGTATTTTGAATGGACCAATCTGTTTGAAAACAGCAAACATAATTATTCACATAGTCCAAGAAATTCTAAGCAACACTAGACACTGGGAAAATATTACTATACACTTAATCCTATGTGGTTATTTGTTTCAAACCCACCAGGATAACACAGACTCTAATTTCAATTAAAAATCTATATTTTTTATTCATTATCCATATTAAAAAAACAGAAAAACAAAACAATTTTTTAAAAATGACAGGGGACATCCATAAAAGAGAGATGCAATATATAGCTTGGTCATGTCACATTCATCATGATTGTATAGCAGAAAACTAAACCACCTTATTCACTTGATGCATATTTGAACCAGTATTATAGACAGATGTAAACAGATTTGACAAAGTGCAAATTATGCAATACCCTAATTATATTAAAGTAGGGAGTCAGACATTTACATCTATGATCATAAAGTGCTAAGTACTTATATTTAGAAAAAATTGTCTGCATAATCTCATTCCATTAGTTGGAGAGTAAACAACTGCTTACAACTATGCAAAGTGCCTTGGAGTAGTCAGTATACCTATTAAAAATTGCTACAAACTGACCATATTGACAGCATTTACCTCTCAGAACCCCTACGCCGTTCCGCTGTTAAGCTTCTTCTGGGGGTGTGTCTATCCACTGAGGGGCTTGAGTATATATAGAGCCATGTAGCCAATTGCATCATCTGATGTATGAAAAAGAAAGTAAGAAAAGATGAAAGATATCTAATGATAGGCCAGGCTTCCGGGGCTGGTGCGTCCATAGGAAGTTATCCCATCAATCATGTGCCAGCTGTAAGGTGCTTTGATGGCGCATCGCTTGCGTGTATACTACACCTGTTTGCAAAAGGGACTTCCGGGTGGTGCGCAGTGGAACGCACGCGGTCCACATGTAGCGCATCCCTGGAAGTCAGTAGGTGATGTCACACGCCCGTGTGCACAGCTCCTATGCTTATTCTTTGCTTTTTCACTATACATACAGTACAGACCAAAAGTTTGGACACACCTTCTCATTTAAAGATTTTTCTGTATTTTCATGACTATGAAAATTGTACATTCACACTGAAGGCATCAAAACTATGAATTAACAAAAAAGTGTGAAACAACTGAAAATATGTCTTATATTCTAGGTTCTTCAAAGTAGCCAACTTTTGCTTTGATGACTGCTTTGCACACTCTTGACATTCTCTTGAATGGGACTTGAATGGTGTGGCCCCCATGCTCCCCTGACCTCAACCCCATTGAGAACCTCTGGAGCATCATCAAAAGGAGTGTCTATGATGGCGGCAGGCAGTTCACATCTAAGCAACAGCTCTGGGAGGGTATTCTGTCCTCATGCAAAACAATTGAAGCAGAAACCATCTAAAACCTGACAAATTCAATGGACGAGAGAGTTCAGAAGCTCCTTTCGGACAAAGGGTCCTATGTGCAAATGTAACATCACCTAGAATAAAGTTTTGAGTTGAAAACGGTTTGATTTCAGTTTGTAATAACCTGCTAATGCTTATAATTTCAAAAATGACCATTTTTTTGTTCTTTATTAAAATGAAAAGGTTGAAAACTGCTGTGCATAATAATTTGGAACATGCATTTTGAGTGCAGTTTGAGTATTTTATTTTTTTTAAATATACTGTTATCATAGGCAGTTTGTACAAAAACCTTTCAATTGTACTCTAATAGTTATTTGACTGGAAAATTACAATGACTGCAATTCATATAGGTAATTTGGGAAAATCTGAGAAAATATTATTTGCATAATAATTTGGAACACAGTGTATATTGCATCTCTCTTTTCTGGATGTCCCCTGTCATTTTTTTTTTTAAAAATTGTTTTTCTTTTTTTTAATATGGATAATGAATAAAAAATATTGATTTTTAATTGAAATGAGAGTCTCTGTTATCCTGATGGGTTTGAAACAAATAACCACATAGGATTAAGTGTATGTTAGCTGATATGTAGTCTGTGATGACTGAGTAAATTACTGGGATTTTATTCCCGTTGGTGATAATTAGCATTGGGATTAGATTTGTTTCAAGATATTTTGCAGTTTTAGGCTGCGTGCCCACTATGCGTTTTTCAATCGTTTTTGCCACGGAATTTCCGCTGCGAAAACGCTTGGTAATACGTGCCCCATGGTCCCCAATGATAATCCGCATATTCTGTGCACATGCTGCGGAAATTTCCGCTGCAGATTATCATTACGGAAAAATACTCAGCATGTCCATTAATTTTGTGGACACGCTGCGTAATTGCCGCCATTGACTTGCATTGAATCGCTTAATATCCGCATGACTACATGTGCACATGCGGATATTTAGCGTTTCAATGTGCGGATGGTACCGGGGTTTGGAGAAGAGGAGACTTTAAGATAAAGAATAAACATTATACTTTCCTTCCGATGGCCCCTGGTCTCCATAGCGATGCGTCTTGGCTCCACAGCGTCTCGCGATGGTCTAAAATGACCTTCCATGACGTAATTTAGTCATGTGACAGGTCACTTGACCGCTGACGTCGGCGGTCGCGTTACCTGTCACATGACTAAATTACGTCATCAAAGATCCTCTTAGACCACCGCGAGCCGTACAAGAGACCGGACTCACCGGAGAAAAGACCGGGGGCCATCTCAAGGTAATCATAATGTTTATTTTTTACTATTTTTTTTTTCAACTATTAACTTGGTCACACTATATAAATCCATGCCGGTTGCATGGATTTATATAGTGTGACCAAGTTGTCAAGCACTTTTCCAAGTGATGCTAAAATCGCTTGGAAAAGCGCTTGATAACCCGCATGCAGAAATGCACGCAAAAACGCTTGACAAGCGCTTCTACCATGGCAGGGAAAATGCATGTAAATTCCGCATGCTTTTTCCCTGCCAGGAAGATGCGGAAAAAATCTGCAGCATTTCTGCATCGAGGGAACTTAGCCTTAATGTTCTTAGGAGATTTAGTCCTACTGGCAAAAAAGGAAGTAAATCTTGCTTCCTAAATTGACCTGCAAAGTGGCTGATTCTAACCAACAGTAGCTTATTCCCGCACAAAGTGTTATGGATCCGAGTGGTGGAACCTCTGTGCTGCGGTGCAAAGAGGGACCAAAGGGGCGTGACTAAGTATCTACTCGGACTGACCAAGGTCGCACGGCGGCTCAAATGACTCCGTGAACCAGGGAGGGACCGAGCAGAGGGACCAGGTGCCACTCTGGGCCAGTCTTTGTATGAGAGCAGGTGACTCCCATGGGTCAGATGGCAGGGACTGACCGGTACAGCAGATGAGCACGGCAGGCAGGCTGATGGGTGGTCCGGGTAGACAGACTGGCGGACACCCCGGGTAACTGGCTGGAGCCTCCAGGTAGGCAGGCTGGTAGGCACAGCAGGTAACAGGCAGGAGCCTCCAGGTAGGCTGGCTGGTAGGCACAGCAAGTAACAGGCAGGAGCCTCCAGGTAGGCTGGCTGGTAGGCACAGCAAGTAACAGGCAGGAGCCTCCAGGTAGGCAGGCTGGTAGGCACGGCAGGTAACAGGCCGGAGCCTCCAGGTAGGCTGGCTGGCAGGCAAGACAGGTTACTGGTAAGTTCTCTGGGTAGGCGGACTGGCTAAGCCCATAACAGACTGGCGGGTTGGACCGTAGGCAGACTGGAGTGTGTTCCGGCTGGTGGAGACAGGTAGCAGGTAAAGGCTCCAGATAGGCTTACTGGCCAAGCCGAGAGACAGACTGGCAGACTGGATTGGAAGCTGACTGTCGGGCTGGACTGGTAGTCAGGCTGGCGGGCTAGACTGGTAGTCAGGCTGGCAGACTGGACTGGTAGTCAGGCTGGCGGACTGGACTGGTAGTCAGGCTGGCGGACTGGACTGGCAGTCAGGCTGGCGGACTGGACTGGTAGTCAGACTGGCAGCGGGACCTAAGGGCTGAAGCAAAGTTAGCACACAGAGCAACAACCTTGCACGGGCACCTCCATTTTGGAGGAGGTCCCTTATATGTGAGAAGTCTTCTGGCCATTGGCCGGGGACTCCTTAGGACGGCGCGCGTGGCCCCTTTAAGAGGGAAGGAGTGCGCGCGCCTTAAGCACAGTGCCCAGGAAGCTGCGCGTACCGACTGCAACAGCAGGGGAGCCTCAAGACGCCGGGGTAGGAGCGCGGCGGTAAGGGGGACGACATCTCTGCCTGGCAGAGGGCAGAGATGCCGATGCTACACAAAGTAGTTATTTTGTAGTTTGTTAGACAGATTTCCTGGCTTGTAGAGTGGCTCTTGATAGATCTATAAAGAGATGAAATCATAATGGGCCTATAGTTTTTGAGTTCCACATCATTGATAGTGGTATTTCTTGTTAAAAAGGAGTAGAAGTTTACTTTAACGTCTCTTGGAATATCGGGAGAGATGTAATGAGGCTTTGCAATCCTATAGACCTTGGCGACTGTCTTATCTTTGCATATGTTTGAAATTAGTTGAGCTAGTATTTTGGTGATATAGCTATCTAATTTAATTGGTTGGACTGATTTAGGAATGCTTCTTATTTTAAATTGTTCCTTCTAGAAATGTCTTCAAGATTAGACATCTTAGCTTTAAAAGATGAGACCTTTTTGTAAAGAATTAATTGAGCTCACCATCTCCGAATGATTTTGTGTTGTTTACTAAGATACTACCTTATCGATTCTTACTTTCATTTTTGTAATTTCAGAGGATGTAACTAAACTACCGTATTTTTCGAACTATAAGACGCACTGGACCATAAGATGCACCCCAAATTTTGGGGTGTAAAATAGGAAAAAAAATAATTTTTATAAGATGGGGTCCGTCTTATACTCTGATTAGGTATCTTACCTTGGGGGGGGGGGGTGGAGCAGGATCGCAGGTCCCTCCATTTCCTGCCTCAGGAACTCGGCGGCAGCAGAAGAGGTGAGATGCCGGTGTCTGGTTGGGGCCTGGCCTGGCCTGTGGACTGGGGCCTGGCCTGGCCTGTGGACTGGGGACGGGCCTGGGGCTTGTGGACGGGCCTGGGGCCTGGACCTGTGGACTGGGGCCTGGCCTGGCCTGTGGACTGGGGCCTGGCCTGTGGACTGGGGCTTGTGGACGGGCCTGGACCTGGGGCCAGTGGACTGGGGCCTGTACCTCTGCTGGTGTCCGGTGGTGATGCAGAGGAGCCGGGGCCTCTGTCGGGCTGTGAGTGGTTTCCGGAGATGCGGCAGAGCAGCGTGTGCGGTTTCCGGCGTCCTGAGGCTGTGATCTGCAGGAAAATGGACGCCGGAGCTCCGGGTCGGCGCATGCGCCGGCGGCCATTTTCCCGTGGATTACGGCCTTGGGAAGATGGCCGCCGCCCCCGGAAGCCGTACACCGTGCTCTGCCGCACTGCAGGACATCGCTCACAGCCCGGCAGAGCCCCCGGCTCCTCTGCCTCACCGCCGGACACCAGCAGAGGTACAGGCCCCGGCTCCAGCCGCATCTCACCTCTGCCGCCGCCGGAGGACCCTGCGATCCCCGCTCCACCACCAACGGTAAAGTACTGTTCGGACCATAAGACACACCCCACTTTCCTTCCAAATTTTGGGGAAAAAAACTGCATCTTATGGTCTGAAAAATACGGTATGTGAATCAGGGCTATTGACCTCCATTAATATATCCTTAATGAATGTCTCTCATGGCATTGCTTGAATAAGGGTAACTTTGTCTATTGCGGTCGTAGTTTTGTGAAGAAAATTACCTTCTGGGTTAGTCAAGTACCTGTCTAAAATATTAACTTGAGTTGGGGTGGGGCGACATTCAAGGGATTGAAGTAGAGCATTGCAAATTCTCCTCAAACTCTTCTGTTACAGGTGCGTTGGTAGCGTGTATGTTCTTAATGAAATAATTATTAAGGACCTGAAATGACTGATGACCATTAGACTCGTTATAATTATTTTGTGATTGGATGCCTTTTGAGTTTTCAGAGCTTGCATCTGACGTGTCTAAGGGGTATTCAGATTGAATTGAGACAAAGCTATTGCTTCTATGGTAAGAAGATGTAGAGGATGTGTTAGTATAATTTAGACCATTGGTTCGTAAGGTTGCAGATTCTTTCTTTCTCTCTTGGAGATTTAACCCTCAACTGGTGAGGTGGGGTTTTTGTCACGCAACTGGTGGTGGGGTTTCCAATACCCCAGTGTTTAGAAATCTCTTATTTTTACTGAAAATGCAAAGATCACATTAGTTTTAATCGTTTTCTTATTGGCGATTGATTACACATGAGTATAACAAATTTTTGACACCCGCAAGTATCGGAAAATGTAATACTTTGATGATTCAATCCGAGGGCATTATGAAACGTGGCAGCCGATCAAAAATTCACTGGGGTGTGCCAAACCCCACCTCACCAGTTGAGGGTTAAATCCTCTGTGTTAATGCGCTCTTAAGAACTCATCTCCTGATAGCTATTCTCATTTTTTTTATTAGATTCATGTGATTGACAGGTGGCAGACAGCCTTTTAAAGGTCTCTTCATTATCTTAAGGGTAGGAGTTATGATCCTTTGATTATGATTGTTCCTCATCTGGACATATTTAAGGGGAAGCATAGATGGGAAGTTTAATCCCTTATAAAGAAACGCATATCTCTCCATTAATTATAAACTCCTCTATGCCATTGTTATTTGGCTGGAGTAGCAAGCTTTTATATTGGAATAGTAGTCTGTGACTGCTACTGACAGTTCCTGGATGCTCTTTTCCTGTTAACAGTCACTATCCATGGACTCATATCTCTGACAGGGAGACAATCCCTGCCTGTAATTTGTCTCCAAATCCTCTCCATTTGTCCATCTATCATCGATTTGCCTCCTATCCATTCCTGTTACAAGTTGCTCAGCTGTTGTACTCTCCTGCTTGCTATATAGAGGCTGTGCCTCTGCCTCCTGTCTCTCCCCGGCTTCTGTGCTGCGCTCACAACACTTAATAATTGGTGGCAAAAACCCTGTTGGCAAGCACAGCAGTCAGATGTTTTTTGTAGTTGATGATGAGGTTTGCACATGTCAGAAGGAATTTTGGACCACTCCTCTTTTCAGATCATCTCTAAATAATTAAGATTTTGAGGCTGTCGCTTGGCAATTCGGAGCTTCAACTCCCTCCATAAGTTTTGTATGGGATTAAGGTCTGGAGACTGGCTAGGCCACTCCATGACCTTAATGTGCTTCTTTTTGAGCCACCCCTTTGTTGCCTTGGCTGTATGTTTTGTGTCATTGTCTTGCTGGAAGATCCAGCCACGACCCATCTTCAGTGCTGTTACTGAGGGAAGGAGGTTGTTGGCCAAAATCTTGCGATACATGACCCCATCCATCTTCCCTTCAGTATGGTGCAGTCGTCATGTCCCCTTTTGCAGAAAAGCACCCCCAAAGTATAATGTTTCGCCCACCATGCTTCACGACTGGGACGATGTTCTCAGGGTTATACTTATCCTTCTTCCTCCAAACACGGCGAGTTGAGTTAATGCCAAAGAGCTCAACTTTTGTCTCATCTGACCACAGCACCTTCTCCCAATAACTCACAGAATCATCCAGGTGTTCATTCGCAAGCTTCAGACTGGCCTGCACATGTGCCTTCTTGAGCAGGTGGACCTTGCGGGCACTGCAGGATTTTAAACCTTTAAGGCGTAATTTTCGGTGACTGTGGTCCCAGCTGCCTTGAGATAATTAACAAGTTCCCCACGTGTAGTTTTAGGCTGATCTCTCACCTTCTTCATGATCAAGGATACCCCACGAGGTGAGATTTTGCATGGTGCCCCAGATGGATGTCGATTGACAGTCATTTTTTATTTCTTCCATTTTCTTACTATTGCACCAACAGTTGTCTCCTTCACATCCAGTGTCTTACTTATGGTTTTGTAGCCCATTCCAGCTTTGTGCTGTTCTATTATCTTGTCCCTGACATCTAGGTTTTCCACACTGGGAGCAAGAATTCAGTTTGGCGCAACCCCCCTTCCTCATGCGGTTTGAGTAGTCGTCATGTGACCGTTCATTCATATGCGACTTACACACTTACAATCATGTGCCAACTAGCTGCTCTTCCTAATTCTCAATGTTCAGTGAAAAACTGAGAGCAGCAACCAGAAACGCTAGATTTCACTTGACCGTAAGTATGCAAATCGCTTGAGTGAATTGGCCATGTGATGACTTCTGGAACTAGCAAGCTGAGTTGACAGTGAGTATATTACACGCTTTTAGGATTGGAATGCTACGGGGCAGTCATTCTAGGTGACAACAGGCTTCTGAATTCTCACAATGCGTGTACTGCACACTTTTAGGATTCTTCCATGATTGCGGCAAGAGTGTACGGTCATACAAACGCAGTGTTTGCAAACTTCCAACCAGATTCCGACTAGATGTGTCCAGCCTCACTCAATTAATTTTAATTTAGCGAGGCCATGCATGTCTAGTTGGCACATGATTGCATGTATGTAAATCGCATACATGTGGTCTCTTGACTTCCTGCTCTCACCGATGGCACCAGAGAATCCAGTTAGGTTGCAGTGCTCACTGTGGGAATTCAGAAGTCTGCAGTCACGTAGAGTAACTGCATACTTTCATTACAAACTTAGACAACCCTTTTAATGCTCCTAACATAAATAAAAATATAGTAACCTATAATTTGTCAAACACAATGCTTTATTAATATAGACATGTATCACGTAATCATACAAGTCATGGATTATTACATGTGTACACGATCAAATTCAATAACAGCACAATAATACATCAATAAAATCACTATCAGTACAGAAATGCATCAGTAGAACCGACATCCATACAGAAACACACCATCACAAACCTCATCAGTACAGATATACATCACCAGAACCACCAGCAATACAGAAATTCATTACCATAATGACTAGCAGTACATAAATACATCACCAGGACCACCATTGATACATCACCAGAACCACTTTTCATTCATGAATTCAGCACCAGAACCACCATCAGCACAGAACTACATCACCAAAACCGGCATCAGTTCATGGTACATTAATAGTAATGTCAGATCAGATCCATACACATTTGTATCATTTTTATCGCATGAACCTAAACTCCCAGTATATCCTTAACAATGGTAAGATGATGCTGGGAGTTGTTGTTATAAATCATCATCAGGCTGCGGACCATACTGAAACCACAGTACTGATGAGAATTAGTATCACATACAAACATTTACGTCCAGGTACATTGTCTCTGATTGAAATCATTCTCTATTCTTCATCTTGTTCAGACGCTATATTGACTTTTCTCATCCACACTTTGTCTTTGTAGACTTCCATCTTCTCCGGTCTTGTGCAGTACATCACCACACAATGCCCATAAAAATAGTAGCGTGATTATAATGTTCCTGAATAAAAATAACTGCCCTATGCTGAGTCCCTCAATAAATAATTGCCTCTCACTGTGTTCCCTGAACAAAATATGACTTCCACACACTGTCCTCCTTATGGTACTTGCCCTTCATTTCCCCTCTCCTATACTGTATATACTGGGCCCCCTCTTCACACTGTCCTCTCACACTGTCTCCCCTATAGTGCCCAGTCTCTACACTGTGCCCCTCATCACATTCCCCATCCTCGGCACACTGTACTCCCATGCTGCCCTTTCTTTATACTGCCCCCACACACTATTCCTCTCAATAGTCTCTGCACACATTTTTCCCCCCTTCCTCATACTGTCTCCTCACATATTTATCCCCTCGGTGTCTATTTTGTCTACTTGCACCCCATACTGTGTCCGCACCCATTCCCACACTTTGCTCACCATACTGTGTCTGTAACCATCTGTCAGGGAAATATTGAGAGATATTGAAAATTTTCCTTCTCCCCCTGAAGCCCCCCTCACCACTCCCTTATCCCCTATTTGTCACGAGACAAGAGCTGACACTCCACGCAGCTGTCTGTATGCCAATAACAGTACAAGAATCTCAATAGCCTATTCTATTTAACATACGAATGCAGTTCCTCTTAGCACAGACCTGCGAAGTAGACACCTCCAGCAGATGGGCAGAGATGGAAGGAGAGAGGAAATGGCTCGTTAGGCATCAAACGCACTTACAATAATTAAGACAATTCCCCAACCACAAACTGCAGGATTTTTGACTCCGATACGAAATACGGAATAACTAAAGTTCCATACGTCCGATAATAACGGGACCTATATTTTTAGTGGCAGGGTCAGCCAAGGAATAATATGCTTATTTTTGCATAGCCATAAACCCCTCCGTGGAGCTGTAGCGCAAAAGCACCAGAATAACGGATCGAAACTGCGCCATGTGTGGTCTCTAAATGAAGCTAAAATCATAACGGAAAAAATGGCGTCGTTTGCAAGCTTCTGTGATCAACAAGCGATAAGTTATCCCAAAAGCAGGTTTTAAATACAAACATGAAGGGTGGAGCCCGAGCCCACATGATGTCATCACAGGGGTGTGTGGGCCGATCTTCCCCTTCGACACAAGAGAGCCGACGGAAGATTGATCAATGTTCTTTGCCAAGTGGGTATAGAGACTATAAGCAACAGATTGCTTTAGATAACGCTCAAATCAAATCTGGGAGCCCCCCCTACAGCTATACTTATTCGTCTCTGCGAACTCTATAATAAGTTTCTTCTGTAATCCTATTTTATGTAACTGTCTATTCTGTACTATAAATGTCTCCTTTATAACATCCTTGTATATATTTTTCCTAAACACTGCCTCCCTTTTGGATTAAATATAAATATTTCTGTTTCTTTTGTCCTGTAATCGCTCCCTCCCCCGAAGCTATATGCTACCAGAACGCAGGCGTTTGGCCAGGCCTGTATTATATTTCAAACTCGGCCGGTGGTGGCAGCCAATAATATTAATAATTGGGCTATTGTGAAGCTGACAGTGATCGTATGGAGGGCGTAAACACATATTCCATGCGCTGGAATCCAGAGGTGTGACGCCATATGCCCAGTGGTTGCTTGCCGATACCTCCGTAGTGAGTAGTGGGGCCGTGTGCTCGCGGATCCCTGGCAAAATCCTGATAGTGACGGCACGGTGAGGTATTGCGTGATCTCCCCGGTGTCGTCCCTGTGGAATACATGACACCATCCCTCCCTCTCTTGCTCCCAATACTGTGTCTGTACCCATCTCCCCTTCCTCGCTCCCCATACTGTCAGCACCCATCCCCCCTTGCTCTCCATACTGTGTCTGCACCCAACTCTGATCGCTCCCCATACTTTCTCCTCAAATCCCTCCCCACCCTATTACAACAAATCTTCTATCCGGCTTCACTGAAGCACTTACCACCGACGTTGTATGCACCTCTGCGGTGCCGCTGATCTGATTACGCTGCTGATGTCACCCAGATGTGATTCGGAAGTGAAAGACGCGAGTACATTTGATTGCTGAAGCTGGCGCGCTGTGCCTTCTCTAATCCATCTGTTAGCTTAACATTATGTTGGGCCTCCCAATACAGTATACAGTATAAAGGCATCACACAGCCCTCATACAGTATGATAGTCCCACATGGTCCACTATATAGTAGGATTGTTCTCCACAGTCCCGAGTCTCTGTCCCCTCTTCTAACCTGTGTCTCAGTGAATGCGCATGGCGTGATGCAGTGATGTCACCGCACAGCCTGATATCCCCTGTGCGGTGCCGGCCTCCAGCTGGCCAGAGGTATCCTGTGGCCTAACAGTAAGCGATGTGGCACTAATATAGTAGCTCTATGCTCAATCACAACTGTTAGGGTATGTTCACACTAGGCGTTTTTTCAGCATTTTTCTCTGCAGCAAAACCTGATCTCTTGGCAGGAAAGAAGCTGCGTCAAAAACTCCAGTTTTGGTGCGTTTTTCAAGATCCCAAAATTCAGCTTTGCTTTCATCACAGAAGCATGAACACATGTCACCAATGCAAAATATATGTGAAACTATATTAACCCGAATTACAAATATAACAGTTGAGGGAGGTTAATTGTTCAGGAATAGTTTACTTAAGACACTGGCAGTGCATTGAGTTTATAGGACACTATTTATTTTCAAACTATGGTCTGCCATTGAGTTGCTCAGGTATTGTTCAATCACACACCTGGCTCAACCAATGTTTATTGTTGTAAACATCAAAAATTTAATTAAACTGTACTAATCCAAATTGTAATCTCAGGTGACCAAGACAAGATGGTAAACTTGGGAAAAACACAAAAATAAATGAGTTTCACATACTGTTGTACTTGATTTTTTTTCACTAAAAATGCAGCAAAGCCTGATGTCTGTGTTCACACGAGGCGTTTTTTGCTCTATTGTACAACAAAAAAACATGCAAAGCACAAAATACTGATGACACAAAAACCAAGGTGTGTGCATGAGATTTCTGAAATCTTAAACTTTGCTGGTACTGTAAAACACAGCTGAAAATTTTCATTAAAAAAAAGCTGAAAAAAAACCTAGTGTGAACGTGTCCTTATCAGTATCAGCATCCACAGGAAGCTGATATTGTTAACAGTGTACCAGACAGTGTGGCCCACGGCTGTACCGACCCGTCTAATGGCCAGTCTGGCCCTTTGTATGTGTAGTGCTCTGTCTTTTTATCATGGTGGTCAGCTACATCCTTAATGCATTAGTATTGTGATCAAATATTGGTAAATTAGGCTGCTTTTTGCTCTTACAGTTTTGGGGGATTTAATGTCCTTTTCAGTGAATTGCTTGTAATTTTAGTGTAGGAACTCACAAGAAAATGGGGACCTATGACACAGGTTACAAACTTGCATATTTTGCTCAAAATATAAACCATTAACTCTAATATTTTTAATCTTTGCAGGATACAACCAGGCTCTGTAGTGTTGGTGGGGAAAATAGGATGGTTGGCGCACTTATACATAATAAGCCGGCGTGGTGCACTACACGTATCTGTGTGACTGGCACATTATGCAGGTTTTATTCACATGCATCTAGAATTCTAATCATTCACCCCTTTCCCTATGAATGGTCGGTGTGAGTGGTTGTTCACCAGTATTTTGCACCTGTGCTACCTCCCAGCTTTTATCCCTGGAGCTTGCTGTAGCCAGCAGTTAAAGTATGAACTTATGACTTTTCTTACAAAATCTTCAGTTTTTCTCAAATTAGTTAATGCAAAAATGTATACACCCCACATCAAAAACTACTACATCTAGTATTTGGTATGAGCTTCATGACTTTTAAGGACAACACCAAGTTTTCTAGGCATGGAATGAACAAGTTGGTGACATATTGCAACATCTATCTCTTCCCTTTTTTCAAGAACAACCTCTTTTAGAGCCTGGATGATGGATGAGAGTGATGCTTAAAGGGGTTTTTCACATAAACAAAAGTACATTTTAATCAATAGATTTTGGAATAATAAGTTCCACAATCGGATGTGTTTAAATAAAATGTTTCTTTGCTGAGATCTTATAAATGTGCCCCTGTTGTGTACTGTGTAATGGCCATGTCTCACCGACCATACAGAGACATAGTCTGATAATGCCACATCTCTTGGGCAGGGGGTGGGGGGAGCCAAAGAGTATACAGACATTACAGCGTGGGTTCACAGCTGATTCTTTTTGTGAGATAAAACATTTCCCTGCCTGTTCTTAAACAATGTTATACTTCAAAGAAAGAATCATCTGTGGTCCCCTGCTGTAATGTCTGTTCACTTTTTTTCAACCCCCTTGCCCAGGAGATGTAGTATGATCAGATCATGTTCCTGCACGGTCAGACACAGCCATTACATAGTACACAGCAGGGGCACATTTATAAGATTATCTCAGCACAGAAACCTTTTTTTTAAACACATCTAATTGTGGAAATTATAATTATTTCAAAATCTATTGATTAAAATGAACTTCTGTTCATGGAACAACCTCTTTAACTTGTCTCTTCAGAATTCCCCATAGGTGTCTTGATTGGGTTCAGATTAATTCTTGGCCACTGAATCTCTTTCCCCCAGTTCTTCAAAAATGTAACATATACAGTACAGACCAAAAGTTTGGACACACCTTCTCATTTAAAGATTTTTCTGTGTTTTCATGACTATGAAAATTGTACATTCACACTGAAGGCATCAAAACTATGAATTAACACATGTGGAATTATATACTTAACAAAAAAGTGTGAAATAACTGAAAATATGTCTTATATTCTAGGTTCTTCAAAGTAGCCACCTTTTGCTTTGATGACTGCTTTGCACACTCTTGGCATTCTCTTGATGAGCTTCAAGTGGTAGTCACCGGAAATGGTCTTCCAACAATCTTGAAGGAGTTCCCAGAGATGCTTAGCACTTGTTGGCCCTTTTGCCTTCACTCTGCTATCCAGCTCACCCCAAACCATCTCGATTGGGTTCAGGTCTGGTGACTGTGGGGGCCAGGTCATCTGGCGTAGTACCCATAAATATTATGCCTCGTCAGGAATGACCTGACCTATGAAACAATCCCACTATTTACCCCTTTAGTGAACACGGTAAAAAAAAAAAAAAAAAAATGAAGGAAAAAAAAGGTGTTTTATCATCATGCCGCTGAAGAAAAAGTGGAATAAAACGCGATCAAAAAGACAAATGTAAATAAAAATGTTACCGCTAAAATCGTTACCTTGACTCTGTCAGCCGAAATATGAAAAAATTATAGCTCTCAAAATATGGCGATGCAAAAACTAGTGTTTGGAGAAACTAGTGTTTGGAGGAAAAAAAGCACTTTTAGTGTGTGACAGCTGCCAAACATAAAAATCCATTATAAATCTGGTATCGCTGTAATCGCACCGACCTGAAGAATAAAGACGTCTAATCACTTACACCGCACAAGGAATAGCGTAAAAAATAAATTAAGCCAATTCTTCACCTGCTGCTGATTTGTTCCTTCTGCCTCCCAAGGATTGCAGTAAGGCTCGGCTCACATTTATCCTGTGCTGAGCACTCACAGTGCTTCCTGTGTAAATCTCTGAAATACGTGATTCAGACGGAACCCCCGGCGGAAGATTTCCTATAATGAGGCAAATGGAGACCCTGTGGACGCCGTGTGGCCTGTAATCCCACGATGTCCGTCTTTTTTATTAGGTGTGCATAAAAAAGTGCCGTCGGCCATAGTTTTATTCACCTCTGAAAAAAAAGGACACTGCTAAACAGAGGCCAGACAGGGTCCAGAGTAACTCTGCTGCCTCATTATAATGAATGGATCCCTCTGGAGTTTCATCTGAATTACGTCACTCTTAGATTTAAATGGAAACCCCGATATCACTGCTGAGCTTAGAGCACAGGATAAATGGGAACATTTTACATAACATTTTGGATCACAATAAAAGCTTTGGCTCAATCCACGAAAAAAGCAAGTACCCACTCGGGTCCATCATCTGTTAACGGAAATATAGGGGGCTTCCACGTTATTAGTAGCACAAAAGCTCTGGAAAAGCGAAATGGCTCTTGCCCCCAAAAGAAATTCAGTAAATTCTGTGCTCCCAAATACAAATGCCCACCTCCCTTTTGAGCCCCACAGTGTGCCTAAATCGCAGTTAGCATCCACATGTTTGGCATTACTTTTGCGACAAGAGCCCGCCTAATTAACGGGTGCATGTCTCCAGAAGCACAAGCTAGGCGTAACGTACTGGTCACTACAATGGCAGTTTGCAATTTTCAGTCAGCAGCATCCACTGCTGCTTGTTTCTGGAAAACACCCATGTAGTTAAAATCCTCACCACACCTGTACATAAATTCTCAAAGGGGTATAATTTCCAAAATGGAGTCACTTGAGGGGAGATTCTGCTCTTTTAGCACTTAGGGTCTCTGTTAATGGAGTCTGCAAACTATTCTAGCAAAATCTGCGCTCCAGGAGGCAAATAGCGCTCCTTCCCTCCGGAGTCTCACGATGTGGCTAAGCAGTACTGTACAGCCACATATGGGGTATTTCCACATTCAGCATAAATTGTGGGACAAATTTTGGTGCCATTTTTACCCATTTTCCTGTGTGAAAATGTAAAATCTAAAACAAAACTTTGGTGGTGAAAAATGTAATTATTCTTTCTTCACCGCCCAATGGGGTAAATTTCTGTGAGGCACATGTGGTGTCAACATGCTCACTGCACCGCTAGATGAGTTCATTTTCCCTGCTATCCTTGTGAAAATGAAAATATTGGGGGCTAAAACAAATTTTTTGTGGGGAAACTACTGTATATATTTTTTTATTTTTACACATCCATGTTGTAAAATTCTGTGATGCACCTGTGCTCACCACACATCTAGATTTATTCCTTCTGTCTAGTTTCCAAAATGGGGTAATTTGTATGGTTTTTCCACTGTTAAAGCACATCAGGGGCTTTCCAAACGCAATATGACACCTGCAGACTATTCCATCAAAGTGTGCATTCCAAAATTTCTCTTCTTCCTTTCTGAGCCCTGCCGTGCGCCCTTCAATAGTTTTACCCCACATATGGGGGCATCAGCGTACTCAGGAGAAATGGCTCAACAACTTTTGGGGTTCAATTTCTCATGTTATCCTTATGAAGATAAAAAAAATGGGGCCTAAAAGATTATTTTTGTTCAAAAAAAGTGTTTTTTTTTTTATTTTCATGGCTCTACATTATAAACTTTTGTAAAACACTTGGGGTTCAAAGTGCTCACTATACATCTAGATAAGTTCCTTAAAGGGTCTAGCTTCCAAAATGGGGTCACTTGTGGGGGTTTTCCACTGTTTAAGCCAGGGCTGTGGAGTTGGTATAAAATGGACCGACTCCGAAAATATATAATAAATTGGGTGCAGTAGTTCAATAAAGTTTGTGGGGAATATTTTTTCACAAGAATTTGGGAAAGTTATGAAATGTC
Organism: Phyllobates terribilis; assembly: GCF_046119375.1. Lineage (NCBI taxonomy): Eukaryota > Metazoa > Chordata > Amphibia > Anura > Dendrobatidae > Phyllobates > Phyllobates terribilis. The sequence continues at coordinate 4,131,331 of NW_027362907.1, forward strand.
CTATGAATGTCCTATTCCTGATCTCAGGGTCTAGACTTTTAGCTGAGATGAATCTGTGCTACAGTAAATTTATCAATTAAACATGAGCAATGTATGAGGGAGTCAGAGTCATGGAGTCGGAGTTGGTGTCATGGAAATTGAGGAGTCAAAGTCCAAGGTTTGGCTTACCGACTCCACAGCCCTGGTTTAAGCACATCAGGGGCTCTCCAAACACGATATGACACACACAGACCATTCCATCAAAATGTGCATTCCAAAATTATACGTCTTCCTTTCTGAGCCCTGCCGTGTGGCCAAACAATAGTTTTACCCAACATATGGAGGCCTCAGCGTACTCAGGAGATAATTTTTGTTGAAAAAAAGAGATTTTTTTATTTTCACGGCTCTACGTTATAAACTTTTGTAAAACACTTGGGGTTCAAAGTGCTCACCACACATCTAGATAAGTTCCTTAAGGGGTCTAGTTTCCAAAATGGTGTCACTTGTGGGTTGTTTCCCATGTTTAGGCACATCAGGGGCTCCCCAAACACGACATGGCGTCTGCTAATTATTCAAGGAAATTTTACATCCAAAAAAATCAAATGGCGATGCTTCCCTTCCGAGCCATGCCGTGCTCCAAAACAGTGGATTTCCCCCACATATGGGGTATCGGTGTACTCAGGATAAATTGCATAACAAATTTTGAAATTTTGGGGTCCATTTTTTCCTGTTGTACAGCCGAGCATGTGTTTGCATCTTCTTGTTGACATGACTGCTACTAGAAGGTAGGACTGTGGAGTCGGTTTGCCAAACCTCTGACTCCTCAATTTCCATGACACCAACTCCCTCATGCATGGCTCATATTTAAGTGATAAATTTACTGTATCACAGATTAATCTCAGCTAAAAGTCTAGACCCTTAGATGGGGAATAGGACAGACATTTATAGGACATTTCATAACTTTCCCAAATTCTTATGAAAAAATATTCCCCACAAACTGCATTGAACTACTGTACCCAATTTATTATACATTTTAGGAGTTGGAGTCGGACCATTTTATACGGATTCCGACTCCACCAAAATGGGCACCGACTCCCGACTCCACAGCCCTGCTAGAAGGGAGCATGCCCCATATTTTTGAACTAACCAAACAGATATCATGGCGCTGGAGCTCTGAACAGCACTGGAACAGGCCATGTCCCCTCTTCTCAGGGTGGCTGTTCCTTACGGGGGGGGGCTGAACACTTGTGTATCATGTAATGACCCGGATGGGAAGGGTGAGTGGTCAGGAGCAGATTCTGTCACGTGGAATTGCAAGGGTTATAAAGATAATTAAACTGCACTGACCATTTTGTCTTTATAGTGTATGAGTGCAGGAACAGTACACATTTTTTTTATCTCCCCAGAGTACCCCTTTAAATAAATGCGAACCTACATATGTTTTGTATCTGCAAACTTGTAATGACCTGGAGAATCATAATGGCTGATTAGTTTTAACATTTAGTGAGCATGGTAGATAAAAAAAAAAAAAACAGTTGTGGAATTGCACTTTTTTTGGAATTTCACCACACTTGGAAGTTTTTTTCCCTGTTTTTCAGTACATTATAGGGTAAAATCAATGGTGTTGTTGAAAAGTACAACTCGTCCTGCAAAAAAATAAGTCCTCACACAGCCATATTGCCAGAAAAATAAAAAAAGTTAAGGCTCTAGAAAGAAGGGGAGCAAAAAGAAAGCACAAAAATTGAAAATGGCCAGGGGGTGAAGAGGTTAATTTGCATAAAAAACATGAATCAAAAACGCAATATGTGAACATTGCCTAACACTGACAGGTATAATGTATTGCAGTGCTGGAGCATTGAAATGTGTTGTACCAGTAATCTAGAGTAATAAAAATTAAAATCCTATAGGACAAAGTAAAAAAAAAAAAGTAAAAAATTGTAAAAATCTAAAAAAAAAATTACAAAATAAAAATAATAAACATACCAATAAATAACTATATTTATGTAAAAACAAAAATAAAAGTACACATTTGTTATCGTCGAAATGACCTGATCTATAAAACTGAAGTTAACCCCTTCAGTGAACACCGTTAAAAAATAAATTAAAAACTTGGCAAAAAAACTGGAAAAGCAAATCACAGTGGGCTGTGCCTTTCTACACAGAAGCCCACGGCAGAGAAACGTATGCTATACAGTATGTTTTCCTTGCAGTGCGCCCCTATAGCTGATGGATGACACCCATCCTGACTGTGGCCAATGTCAAGCACAAACAGAGTGTGTACCTAGCCTTACAGTTGTCTCTGTTCACATCAGTTTTACTTCTTTAAAGTGTGATAGTGGCATGTAAAAGACTTCAACATGGTGGCCATCAGTTCTATTGACCATGTGCCCACCGTGCAGTATGGACGCAGATTTCCGAAGGGTTATCTTGATTGCCGGATGCCCACTTTTTAAAAAATTATGGCTGTCAGAAAATTGTCGACAAAGCCAAATTGTTTTTGTAATTGGTTTTATTTTATTTTTAAGTAGTAAATCAAAAGAAGAATATATAGATTTGGTATCCCGTAACCATACTGACCCATAGAACAAAGTTAACAGATCACCACCACATTACCACAAAGTGAGCAGAGCTAATGCAAAACTCCAAATAAGAATTTGTGGAACTAGTGTTTTTCTCCTCACCGTTTCCACTTATTTCATAAATAAATGGTGTTCTGCAAATAACAAGCCCTCTTGCAGCTATGTTGAAATATAAAAAGTTTATGGCTCTTATTAGAAATGGAGTAAAAGACAAAGTTACACTATCCTGGGAAAAAGCTCTATGTCTACCTCGTTGCAACCTCCTGCTCAGGGTTTGTTATTCGAAGGATGACATGTGTAATAGATTCCTTTGACTAAGGCCCCCTTAACACATCCATATAATACTGGTACCATTGTCATCAGTATTTTGGATCAGTGTTCCATCCGTGTGCCATCCATTTTTTTTCCACTATGACTTCAGAAATATCAATTCAAAAGCTTCTCCTATACTTTGCAATGTTAAACATGTACAGCACAAAGATGTTACAAGGATGTTTTACACAGAGCCATAAACTTGTATTGGCCCTTGTCATCCATGCAGCCGGGAGAAAATGGACTGGTCATACGAAGATCACCATAGATTATAATAGGTATGTGTGGATACTTGTCTCCGGTGCATGTGAAACCGGATGCCACATGTACCGGAAACACGTACATGTGAAGGAGGCTTTAGGGCTCTTTCACATGTCTTGATATTTCCGGTACCAGAAACACCAGTACCGGAGATATCTGTGTCCGTGTGTGGATCACACGTACAGGGGCTGGGGAATCAGTGTACAGTTAGCCCTGTTCCCAAGCACCGGGTGGGTGCTGAACTCTGCCTTCATCATAGTTCCCTGCTTGCGCTGTGATCAGCACCAGCAGGGACAATTTTGAGAATAGAAGTGTCTGCTCCCGCAGTGTCCAACTGTAGAAATGAGAATTAAACAAAAAAAAACTTATACACATCTGTCCTAAGTGTCCACTGCTGTAATCCATGCAACCGCTCACACAGAGGAGCCGGGGAAAATGGCTCCTGCAGCAAGAGGGCACCGGACCTCTGCTGAGCTCATCAAGCGGTGTCCTGTCACTCACTGAGCGCAGCTCCGGGGCCCTCTCGCTGCAGCATGTCATTCTCCGCGTGTAATCATTCGCATGGATTACAGCGGGGGGACACCTAGGACAGGTGAGTATAAGTTTTTTTTATTTTACAGTTGGACACTGTGGGAGCAGAATACTACTATTCATCATTGTCCCTGCTGGTGCTGATCGCAGTGCAAGCAGGGAACAATGATGAGGGCAGCATTCAGCACCCGACACTTGGGAACAGCGCTAACTGTACCGCTGATCCCAGGCTCCGGTACGTGTCATACGGATAGCATCCGTGTGCCGTATGTGTTTACACAGACCCATTGACTTGAATGGGTCCATGTGATCCAAGCTGCTGGCCAAAAACAGACATGTCTACGTGTGTGTCACTCGGACACACGGTCCGTGGAAACACACTGACATTTGCGTAGACCCATTCATTTGGTGTCTTGGGTATGTGTGGAAACTGACACCACACGTACCGGACACACTGACGTGTGAAAGAGCCCTTACACTGTATGGACAAGGATGGAAAGTCACCTCTTAATCATTGAATTCAGGTTTTCTCTTTTGGTCCCAATGGCACGGGTATATAAAATCCAGCATCTAAACATGTAGTCTGCCTCTGCAAACATTTGTGAAAGAATGGCTTGTTCTAAAGAGCTCACTGAATTCAGCATGTTGCTGTAATATGTTGTCTTAAGGCAGTTCATGAAAGTCCAAATAAGCCATAGTTGGATGAGTTTGATGTGGAAGAACTTGATTAACCTCAACTCCATCAGATACCTCTATCAGATGAGCTAGAGATTGCAAGCCAGGTCCTCCTGTCCAACATCAGCGACTGACCTGATAAATACTCTTCTAGAAGAGTGGATAAAAGTCAACATAGAAATATTCCCAATTTTTTTTTTAAGAAAGCCTTCCAAAAGAGTGGAAGCTTTATTACCTGCAAAGGGAGATCAACTCCATATTAATGACCCTGGATTTAAAAAGGAATGCCATAAAAGCATCTCTGGGAGTAATGTGTATGTGTCTCAATAGGTTTATCCATATGGTGTGTAATAGGTTCTGCTTCTTTCATTAGTGAGAGGTGGAGACTGCTGCTTTTGACAATGTGTAAATATGGAGATGAATGAGAATCATAATCAGTTTTGTTATATATTTTAGGAAGGCAACAGAAAAAAAGAAAAAGGCCAGTAATTGAGGAAGAGGCTGTAGAGGCAAAGTAAGCACAAAATAAGACTTTTGTGGATGTGGACATACCAAATATTTTAAATTGTTATTTTATTTTTAATGAGGGAAGGCATCAACAGAACGATCATCGTTAAATGAATACATCACCAGAACATTCCATCAGTATTCCACAAGCATCACCATCAGTACTTAAATACACCATTGATACATAAATTCATCATTGGTTGGGTGAAGCCATTTATTGTCAAACTACTGTGTTTTCTCGTTTTAAATCTTAATGACAACCAAAAACATCCAAATGACCCTGATCAAAAGTTCACATAACCCAGTTCTTAATACCGTGATTTGCCCCCTCTAACATCAATGACTGCTTGAAGTCTTTTGTGGTAGTTGTGGATGAGATTCTTTATGTTCTCACATGGTAAAGCTGACCATTCTTCTTGGCAAAAAGCCTCCAGTTCCTGTAAATTCCTGGGCTGTCTAGCATGAAATGTGCGCTTCAGATCTCCCCAGAGTGGCTCAATGATATTGAGGTCAGGAGACTGAGATGGACACTCCAGAACCTTGAACTGTCTGCATCTGAATCTAGGAGCGCAATCTGAGGTATCAGTAAGGAATTGGTGGATGCTGCCTTCCATGGTAATTGTAGTGTCTTGTGATGGTGTAGGTGTCTATCTTCTCTTTTGCCACCCATCTGGTTAGGTAAAATGCAATCTGATTAGTTGTGGATTAGGGCCCAGGAGAACAATGAACACGTCTTCACTCCACATTTGCTAGGACAATGCCCCCACCATGATGGTTTTATTAGTTAAAATGTTATTTTTATTTTGTTTTTAATACTAAAAGAGACCTTGATTTGTATGTTTCTGCAGTAAATCATGTGGGTGTAAAGACATCCCCCCCCGCAAGTTCATCTGTGTCGTGGAAGATTCAGAGTTGTAAGTAATTTTGACAACATAGAATAATAGAAATAAAAGATTAACAATTTATATAACTTTTGAATTCAACTTAAACTTAACTTAAAGTAAAAGTTAATATTAACATAATATGCATAAAGCAAAGTGATAGTGTCTTTTCTAGCCATATATATGCTGTTTTGCACAGCTGGACCATTCTAGGGCTAAGCCAGGTGCTATGTTATCTATGTTGGCTATATGCTCTTATTCAGGGCTGTACGCGCTCATAGGCAGAGGCCTGTCATGTCAGGGATGCGAGTGGCTAGTAAAAGTTTGTTTTTCTCTGTTTGGTACTGTACTTAAAGGGAACCTAAGAACACAGCTTTTCAGAGTAAAATATACATGGATGAGTTCATTCAGTCAGTGATGGAGATATGCTGCCCACGGATTAGGCAGCATGTGTCCATTTCCCTTTAACCCCTTCACTCCCGGGCAATTTTCTGCTTTGTTTTCATTTTTGATTTTTGTTCCCTTTCTTCCCAGAGCAATAACTTTTTTATTTTTCCCTCAATATAGCCATGTGAGGGCTTGTATTTTGAGGAAGTTGTACTTTTGAAAAACATCATTGAATTTACCATATAGTGTACTGGAAAACAGGGAAAAAATTCCTAGTGCCAAAGTTTTGTTTTTTTTAAATAAGTGCAATTCCACAATTGTGTTTTTTTTACCATGCTAGCTAAATTCTAAAAGTGATCTGCCATTATTATTCTACATGTCTTTACGAGTTCACAGATACCAAACATGTATAGGTTCTTATTTGTGTAAGTGGTGAAAAAAAATCCAAAGTTGGTAAAAAAAACAAAAATGTCGCCATGTCTGAGTCCCGTAGCGTCTCCATTTTTCCGGATTTTGGGCTTTATTTTTTGTGGCCTGAGCTGACGTTTTTATCGATACCATTTTGGGGTACATACAATGTTTTGATCCCCTTTTATTGCAATGTTGAGGCGACCAAAAAAATGTAATTCAGGCGTTTTGAATTTTTTACTCATTATGCCGTTTACCGATCGGATTAATTATTTTTATATTTTGATAGATCGGGCATTTCTGAACCTGCCGATACGTATATCACAAATATGTGTTTTTTGTTTTTTTTTATATAGTTTTATTTTGAATGGCGCAAAAGGGTGTCGATTTGAACTTTATATGGTTTTAATTTTTTTAAATATTTTTGGAAATCTTTACTTTTCTTGGGAGACTTCAACTGCGGTTATCCGATTGCTTGTGCTGAACATATTAGGGTTTCAGCCTTGCTATGTGTAGCAGAAATGCTCATATACTATGAACGCTGGCCACTGGGTGGCGCTCATAGCAGACAACCTGCAGTCTTCTACAAAACCCGTGTTGGCAGGCCAACCCATGGGCGCCCTGCGATCATGTGACAGGTGCGCCGATGGCCGTAGCCATTGACGCGCTTCCAGCCCGGGCATGTTAAATGCCGCTGTCAGAGGTTGACACCAACATTTAACATGTTAACAGCCGTGTGTGGATCACGATTACACCCGCTTCTGTTAGAGACACATGACTGCTGATCAGATCAGCTGTCATGTGCCTGAAAAGATCAAGGCTCAGCGCCGGAGCCTCATCAAAGGGAGAGACACAACATACGACTTCCCCCAAATGTCACGTCGTGTCATGAAAGGGTTAAGCTCAGTACTAATCAAAAGTTTGAAGAATCCTTTTTATGCAATGGTTTTCCTTTTTTTATTGGAAAGTACTCATTGTAGATTTAGACTTAAGGCTGTGGGCCCAAGATGCGGATTCAAAGCTTTTCCGCGACGGCGTTTCCACCGCGAAAACACATTAAAAACGCTTGTTAAGTTGTCTTCCATGCTTCCCAATGATAATCCGCATGTGCTGTGCACATGCTGCGGAAATTTCCGCTGCGGATTATCATTGCATAAAAATCCGCAGCACAACCAGTTATTGTGCAAAATCGCCGCCATTGACTTGCATTGAACTGCATACATACATACTTGCGGATGTTATGCGGTTCAATGCGCGGATGGTACCTGGGTCTGGTGAAAAGGAGACTCTCCTCCAGACCCGGGTACCATTAGTAAAAAAATAATTAAAACGTAAAAAATAAATAAAAAAAAAAACATTAAAGTTACCTCTTTGGCGGTCCCCAGTCTCCTCTCCGGTGGCGTCTTCTGTCCTCGGCGTCCCGCGGTGTTCTGAAAGGACCTGCGGTGACGTAATTTAGTTATGTGATGATCACGCGACCTCTGACGTCAGCGGTCGCGTGACCTGTCAGCTGACTAAATGACGACCACAGGTCATTTCAGGACGCCGAGGACAAAGGATGCAACGGAGAGGTAAAAAGTATAATGTTATTTTTTTATTTTTTATATTTTATATTTATATTTTAATTCTTTTTTTTTTTACTATTGATGCTGCATTTAAAGCAGCATAAGTTGGTGACACAATATAAATCAATATAAATCAATGCCAGTTGCAAGCACTTTTCCAAGTGATGCTCAAAATCGCTTGGAAAAGCGCTTGAAAAAACACATGATAAAATGCATGCAAAAACGCTTCTCCCTGGCAGAAAAAACGCATGTAAAATCCGCATGCGTTTTTTTTCTACCAGGGAGAGGCAGAAACGCTCAGGAAAAATTCAGCATTGTGGGCATATAGCCTAAGACACCAAATCCACAAAAGGACACATATTGAAACAAAGTGTAAAAAAGCACATGTGAAACAAACCAAAGTATGTGCTGGCTTATGAAGGGCTGAATTGTTCAGTCTAAGCAAGCTTCATTTACCACTGCTGCCATTTTGAGTTAGAAGCTGCTTGAGACAATGCCGAGGATGTATAAGGCTGTGTGCCCACGATGCGGATTTAATGCGTTTCCGTGGCTGCATTTCCGCCACAAAAACGCATTAAAAACGCTTGTTAAATTGTCTGCCATGTTTCCCAATGATAATCCGCATGTGCTGCAGAAATTTCTGATGCGGATTATCATTGTGGAAATATCCGCAGCACAACCATTTATTGTGCATAATTGCGGTGTGTTGTGTGGTTCAATGCGCGGATGGTACCCGGGTCTGGAAAAGAGGAAACTTTCCTCCAGACTCGGGTACCAATAGTAAAAAGAGAATTAAAAAAAAACATTATACTTACCTCTCCGGTGGCCCCCGGTCTCCTCTCCGGTGGCGTGCTCTGTCCTCGGCGTCCCGCAGTGTTCTCAAAGGACCTGCGGTGACGTCATTTAGTCATGTGATGGTCACGCGACCGCTGACGTCGACGGTCGCGTGACCTGTCAGCTGACTAAATGACGTCAACGCAGGTCCTTTGAGAACACCGTGGGATGCAGATGACCGAGGGCGCCACCAGAGAGGAGACCGGGGGCCACCAGAGAGGTAAGTGTAATGGTTTTTTTTTTGTTTTTTTACATTTTAATTCATTTTTTTTACTATTCATGCTGCATTTAAAGCAGCATAAGTTGGTCACACAATATAAATCCATGCCAGTTGCATGGATTTATATTGTGTAACCAACTTGTCAAGTGATGCTCAAAATCGCTTGGAAAAGCGCTTGAAAAAACGCATGCAAAAACGCTTCTCCCTGGCAGAAAAAAACACAAGTAAAATCCGCATGCTTTTTTTCTGCCAGGGAGAGGCAGAAACGCTCAGGAAAAGTCTGCATCAGTTCTGCATTGTTGGCACATAGCCTAAAGGTTTAACACATATCCTGGTTTGTTTTAAGTGTATTTCTTTACTCCTAGTTTCCATTTGTGTACCTTCGTGATTTTGCTGCCTTCAGTCTGAATCTACAATGAGCACATTTCAATAAAATAAAGGAAAATTATTTATGTTCAAACTTATTATTGGTACTGTGTATGAGCATTCCTTTATAGGGAACCCTTTTGATGCTGTTAGTTTTTCTTCTCTTTGGAACATATTAGCAAGGGGCTGTCCTCTGTCTAATAAAATATCCTTGCGTTCTGAACCTGCCTGGCGCCGGCATTTAGACCCCTGCAGCTGGCAGGAAATTAACTTTATTCATTAACTTTATTAATCAGAGCAGTGACTGAACCAATGTTGGTGCCACCCCCATGACTGAAACCTAATCACTACCGGGGGAAATTTAATTTGGGGGGTCTAAGTGTCGGCGCAGGGCAGGTTCAGAATTGTATTAACCTGCAGATTATCTCCATATGTGCAGGTTAATTGCGTTGTTTCACTTGAAAGTTTCCCTTTAATGTAAATTTCAGTACTATTGTTTTACTCTATAACAGTTTTTTTATTGTAGTTAATATTTTGCACATGCATGTAGTAATGTGCTTTTTTCTAATCTACAGCATTGTGGAACATTTGTATCATTCATGCGGTATGTCCTTATTTTATTTATTCCAAATTTTTATGTCTTTTATAAAGGATACATATAAACAATGGCTTAGTGATAAACCCTTCACAGTTAGCAAATAACTGCATGCAGTTTGACAAGTGACACATCCTTGAATTCTGTGTTTCAGCCTCTATCTCCTGCTGTCCTCAGATTACATAGACAAAACCTGCTGACAGATTCCCTTCAATAGAGCATGGATCTGGGGTCAGCAATTAGTTTTCTCAAGGGCTCACATAAGAGACTGCGCCTGTTGTGCAGGGTTAAACCAACACACTGAATTTAAGAATATTAGTAGAAATATTAAGCAAAGTTATTATTATATTAATTTTGACTGCTTGCTATTTATCACAAGCATGTTGATCAACTGCCACTATTAATAGAGCTTATTGTAACGTGCTCTTACTTCGAGCAGCCAATCAAAACCATATAATTTATTGATTTTTATATCGCCCATGCCCCAAAGCTCCCTCCCACGCACAGTATAATAGCCATCACAGCCACCATACACATAGTAGATGCCCCTATGGCAGGATGGCTACTGTTCACCCTACACATTTTATGGTACCCCATACATACAGTATCATTCCTCAAAGTTCTCCCCCAGACACACACAAGGTATGATACCAAACAGATCCCTCCTCACACAGCCACCATATGCACAGAATGCTGCCCACAAAATGTGTTGGCTCCACACCCCCAATTCAATATGATTGCCCCACTGTACCTCTGTGACTGTCTGAACCCAACCTGAACAGCTGTGGGGGAATTCTAAAGAGACAAGTTAAGAATCGCTCTACATTCAGGCTCTAAAAAGGTCCTTCTATAAGAATAGAAAAAGATAGATGTTACAATATGTCACCAACTTTTTCATTCCATGTCTAGAAGACTTGGTGCTGTCCTTAACAATATAGAGGTCATACAAAATACTACATGTAGTAGTTTTGATGTGGGGTGTATACATTTTTGCATCAACTAATGTGGGAAAACTGAAGAGTTTGTAAAGAAAGTTATAATATTAACCTTACCTTTATGCTTTATGGGTCAAAAAAAATGTTCTGTGAAACCCTTCTTATCAGCATTTTGGAAATTGTTCTTGTGTTCAGTGAGGTATTAGTTAAAATCCTACTTTTTGAAGGAGTTGTGGTCACTTTTTGCTGAGCACTGCAAAAAAAATTACATTTAAACATGCATAAATATATCACCTATTTTCATGTTACATACATTATTGTATTACCCTGACTAATCAGTATTTCCTCTAATTACTATTTAGCATAAGAAGAGCATGACTTGATTTGTCAGGTATGTACTGCACATTACCATTCCATGTCTCCTAACCTTGTCTTGTGGTAATCAGTATTAACCTTCCTGACAGCCCCATTATTCAAGTTTGACACATCAATTTATGTGGTAATAACTGTAAAATGCTTCTGCCAGTGATACTGAGATTGTGATTTTCTTTTCTCTTTCGCTTCATTAGGTGACCCAGGAAACCATGGGTGTTTGCTGCTGCCACTAGGAGGCTGACACTATGCACAAAAAAGTTAGCTTCTCCCCAGCAATGTACACCCCACTGACTGGCATTAAGTTAATCAGTTTAGTTTAGTGTCAGTAGGAGGTGGACACTGATATTTTACTAGACCCAGATTTACCTCGAGTTTCGTAGTTTTCCAGTAGTGTCTCCCTCTTCTTCAGAAGGCTCTTCTCCTAGATTAGCTCTGGAGGGATACAGTGTGCGACGGTCACACTGTACTCCCATTTAAAGGCTATGAGTATGGTGTGAACTGCCACTCCATATCCTCATGACTATCGGCTAGGACCCCAACCCCTTACAGTGTGTTCAGGTGATCCAATCGTCGTTCCTCGCACCCCTCTCCTGCCCGGTTGTCTACCAGAGCTTGACAGTTTCAGGAGCGGTGGACGTCCTACAACCCAATGAAGCCTGGACATCTTTTGATCCCACTACATCTTCAGGGATGGAGAGGTACTTCTTTTTCGCTCTCCATCAGGTTCTCATTCCAGAGGCTAAGAGAAGACAAAGTTCGATAGGAAGAAGAAAGAAGATTCCATAGGCATGGGGCTGATTTTATTGTTACTGTGTACTGTTACATTGTGCTTACCCGGGCACGTTAGTCTGAACTTTGTGCATTTACAGTACAGACCAAAAGTTTGGACACACCTTCTCATTTAAAGCTTTTTCTGTATTTTCATGACTATGAAAATTGTACATTCACACTGAAGGCATCAAAACTATGAATTAACACATGTGGAATTATATACTTAACAAAAAAGTGTGAAACAACTGAAAATATGTCTTATATTCTAGGTTCTTCAAAGTAGCCACCTTTTGCTTTGATGACTGCTTTGCACTCTCTTGGCATTCTCTTGATGAGCTTCAAGAGGTAGTCACCGGAAATGGTCTTCCAACAATCTTGAAGGAGCTCCCAGAGATGCTTAGCACTTGTCGGCCCTTTTGCCTTCACTCTGCGGTCCAGCTCACCCCAAACCATCTCGATTGGGTTCAGGTCTGGTGACTGTGGAGGCCAGGTCATCTGGCGTAGCACCCCATCACTCTCCTCATTGGTCAAATAGCCCTTACACAGCCTGGAGGTGTGTTTGGGGTCATTGTCCTGTTGATAAATAAATGATGGTCCAACTAAACGCAAACCGGATGGAATAGCATGCCGCTGCAAGATGCCGTGGTAGCCATGCTGGTTCAGTATGCCTTCAATTTTGAATGAATCCCCAACAATGTCACCAGCAAAGCACCCCCACACCATCACACCTCCTCCTCCATGCTTCACGGTGGGAACCAGGCATGTAGAGTCCATCCGTTCACCTTTTTTGCGTCGCACAAAGACACGGTGGTTGGAAACAAAGATCTCAAATTTGGACTCATCAGACCAAAGCACAGATTTCCACTGGTCTAATGTCCATTCCTTGTGTTCTTTAGCCAAAACAAGTCTCTTCTGCTTGTTGCCTGTCCTTAGCAGTGGTTTCCTAGCAGCTATTTTACCATGAAGGCCTGCTGCACAAAGTCTCCTCTTAACAGTTGTTGCAGAGATGTGTCTGCTGCTAGAACTCTGTGTGGCATTGACCTGGTCTCTAATCTGAGCTGCTGTTAACCTGCGATTTCTGAGGCTGGTGACTCGGATAAACTTATGCTCAGAAGCAGAGGTGACTCTTGGTCTTCCTTTCCTGGGGCGGTCCTCATGTGAGCAAGTTTCTTTGTAGCGCTTGATGGTTTTTGCAACTGCATTTGGGGACACTTTCAAAGTTTGCCCAATTTTTCGGACTGACTGACCTTCATTTCTTAAAGTAATGATGGCCACTCGTTTTTCTTTACTTAGCTGCTTTTTTCTTGCCATAATACAAATTCTAACAGTCTATTCAGTAGGACTATCAGCTGTGTATCCACCAGACTTCTGCACAACACAACTGATGGTCCCAACCCCATTTATAAGGCAAGAAATCCCACTTATTAAACCTGACAGGGCACACCTGTGAAGTGAAAACCATTTCCGGTGACTACCTCTCGAAGCTCATCAAGAGAATGCCAAGGGTGTGCAAAGCAGTCATCAAAGCAAAAGGTGGCTACTTTGAAGAACCTAGAATATAAGACATATTTTCAGTTGTTTCACACTTTTTTGTTAAGTATATAATTCCACATGTGTTAATTCATAGTTTTGATGCCTTCAGTGTGAATGTACAATTTTCATAGTCAAGAAAATACAGAAAAATCTTTAAATGAGAAGGTGTGTCCAAACTTTTGGTCTGTACTGTATCTCTACAGGGGCCCTGCTTATTTGTGTTTCCCCTGCAGCAGGCTGTATCTGGGCATGTTAAATGGGACTCTAGGCTACTTGCAACGTCTTTTACAGCCTTCATGCCGCAACCCCCCTCTTCGCCAGCCTCACTTTCTAATTTAGGCTCTGGCTTCAGTGTGGCCTAATTGCAGTGTTTAGCTCTGCCCCTTCCCTGTCCCCTCAAGCGGGCTTTTCTCTGTCTGTGGTTAGCTCCACCCTTATCCGGCCTCATTGAGTGGGCTTCTCTGTCTGCCTCGGTCAAGTCCCCTTCCCAGTGGCGCGGAATCTGCGTGCCTTTTTACCTCCTCTTTCTCCTGCTTCATCCTGCTGCCCCCTAATTGCCGACATCCAGCCAGCTTGTGACAGGCGCTTTCCTCCGGTCGCCCTGAGCCCTCCCTTCTCCAGGAGTATCTTCAGCAGTTCCTTCCTGGTACATCCTCTCCTCAGACTACTAGCAGCAGACTTTAGGACCTCATCACTTCTGTGGGTAAGCTCTGCTCTGCAAACTGGCACTCTCCTCAGCAAATCTTTACCTGTCCCCTGACCTCTGGCATTGGTTAGTGACTCTGCCGTCTCTTTTATCATGTCTAAGTCTAAAGGAGAGCACTCTCGCCCTCCAGCCTCTACTACTCTGGTAACTGAATTTGTCTGTTCTTTATGTAAATGCAGTCTCCCTTCGGGTCACTTTTCTTTCCTCTGTCGGAACTGCAACATTACTCCCGCTCCTGCTACCCCAGAGGTCCCATTGCGTCCGGAGTGAGTGTTCCCCCTATCACGGGTGGGCGACTTCCCTGTTACCCTGGTAAGGTCCGTGACAGATTGTATCTCAGATCCTGGTATCTGCATTATACAGATTAGCTACACCTGCTTCTACCACTGCCAACGAATCACAGGAACCTCCGGCTAAGCCTACTAATTTCGGCTTTAAGAGATCTAGGCAGGAAAGCCGTTCCAGGTCCTCCTCTCTCTCCCACACTCCCCCTGGTCCTTCCCGGCGGGCAGCTTCTTCCCGGTCCTCATCCCCTGACTCACCTGTCGAGCCAGACTCGGATACGTTTACCGAACCTGACTCTGACATGGACTATGACCAGGCCTCTAACAAGTGGGACATAGTTCAGAGCCTTATTTTAGCTGTCAACCAGACCTTTAACATTAAGGATACCGCTATGGAAGCCGCTGAACAGCCAGTTTTGTTTTTGATGGTCTAGACCAACCCCTAATTTATTCGCTGCTCAAAAGGAATTTGAAGAGGTCCTTTCCAGGGAGCGAGAATACCTCACCAGATGCTTCCAGAGAGGGAAGCGTCTCGGCATCCTGTACCACTTTGCTCTCTGACGTTACTGAGAACTGGACCACATCCCCCATGGTAGACCTCCAGTCTCTAGGTTATCCACCAACATGGGTCTTCCTGTTACGGACGGGGCATCCCTCAAGGACTCCCATGACAGGCTCTTAGAGTAGTTTTCCAAATCAGCCTTCGAAGCAGCATCTTCCATGTTGTGCACTGCCTTTGCCACTACATGGGTTTCAAAATCCATCTCTGCATGGGCTAAACAACTCAGTCAAGTCATCCTCACTGGAGCTCGGGCTGAGGAGTTAGCTGATTTGGCGGATCAGATATCTCATGCGGGAAAATACGTGGTATCTTCCTCCTTTTACGCAGCTTCATGTGCCGCCCAAGTGGCCAGTAATGTAGTGGCCATCCGCAGAACCATTTGGCTAAAGGCGTGGCAAGTGGACTTGACATCTAAGAAGTCCCTTACCAATCTACCTTTCCAGGGATCGCAGCTATTTGGTACCAAGCTGGACCAGATTATTAAGGACGCCATGGTAGGGACAAGCTCTCTCCGTCCTCTGGCCAAACCCCGACGTCCTCCTCCGAAACTTAAGCTTTGGTCTTTTCGCCCCTTTCATCCACGGATGAGCCCTCAAGCTGGGAGAAGCAGCAGGCACGTAAGGAGAGGAAAAGGGTTTCCTTTAAACCAACCCCTTTCAAGGCAGATCCTCCACGGCCCAGCCTGGCATGTTCTCCTCCGCTTTACTCACTACCACCCAGGGATTCCCACAGGTTGGGCGGTCGTCTCATGTATTTCAAGGACATCTGGCTAGCTTCCATTGAGGACACCTGGGTCAGAGAAGTTGTATCTTCAGGATACAAGACAGATTTTGTTTTGTGGCCCTGAGATTACTTCGAATCCTTCTCCCCAAGGGATCCATCTCTGGTCCTGGGTTTTTTTGGAAGCCGTTGCCTCTCTCCTCAAATCAGGGGTCATCGTTCGTATTCCAATTCAGGAACGTTTCACAGGCTTTTATTCGAGACTCTTTGTGGTTCCAAAGAAGGACTGGTCAGTTTGTCCCATTCTGGATTTAAAATTGCTGAACAGAAAGGTTTGTCTTCACCATTCGTTCAGTAATAGCTTCCATGGAGTTGCAAGAGTTCCTGTGCTCTATAGACATCCAAGACACCTACAGTACAGACCAAAAGTTTGGACACACCTCATTTAAAGATTTTTCTGTATTTTCATGACTATGAAAATTGTACATTCACACTGAAGGCATCAAAACTATGAATTAACACATGTGGAATTATATACTTAACAAAAAAGTGTGAAACAACTGAAAATATGTCTTATATTCTAGGTTCTTCAAAGTGGCCACCTTTTGCTTTGATGACTGCTTTGCACACTCTTGGCATTCTCTTGATGAGCTTCAAGAGGTAATCACCGGAAATGGTCTTCCAACAATCTTGAAGGAGTTCCCAGAGATGCTTAGCACTTGTTGGCCCTTTTGTGTTCACTCTGCGGTCCAGCTCACCCCAAACCATCTCGATTGGGTTCAGGTCTGGTGACTGGAGGCCAGGTCATCTGGCGTAGCACCCCATCACTCTCCCTCTTGGTCAAATAGCCCTTACACAGCCTGGAGGTATGTTTGGGGTCATTGTCCTGTTGAAAAATAAATGATGGTCCAACTAAACGAAAACCGGATGGAATAGCATGCCGCTGCAAGATGCTGTGGTAGCCATGCTGATTCAGTATGCCTTCAGTTTTGAATAAATCCCCAACAGTGTCACCAGCAAAGCACCCCCACACCATCACACCTTCTCCTCCATGCTTCACAGTGGGAACCAGGCATGTAGAGTCCATCCATTCACCTTTTCTGCGTCACACAAAGACACGGTGGTTGGAACCAAAGATCTCAAATTTGGACTCATCAGACCAAAGCACAGATTTCCACTGGTCTAATGTCCATTTCTTGTGTTCTTTAGCCCAAACAAGTCTTTTCTGCTTGTTGCCTGTCCTTATCAGTGGTTTCCTAGCAGCTATTTTACCATGAAGGCCTGCTGCACAAAGTCTCCTCTTAACAGTTGTTGAAGAGATGTGTCTGCTGCTAGAACTCTGTGTGGCATTGACCTGGTCTCTAATCTGAGCTGCTGTTAACCTGCGATTTCTGAGGCTGGTGACTCGGATAATCTTATCCTCAGGAGCAAAGATGACTCTTGGTCTTCCTTTCCTGGGTCGGTCCTCATGTGAGCCAGTTTCTTTGTAGCGATTGATGGTTTTTGCAACTGCACTAGGGGATACTTTCAAAGTTTTCCCAATTTTTCGGACTGACTGACCTTCATTTTTTAAAGTAATGATGGCCGCTCGTTTTTCTTTACTTAACTGCTTTTTTCTTGCCATAATACAAATTTTAACAGCCTATTCAGTAGGACTATCAGCTGTGTATCCACCAGAGTTCTGCACAGCACAACTGATGGTCCCAACCCCATTTATAAGGCAAGAAATCACACTTATTAAACCTGACAGGGCACACCTGTGAAGTGAAAACCATTTCCGGTGACTACCTCTTGAAGCTCATCAAGAGAATGCCAAGAGTGTGCAAAGCAGTCATCAAAGCAAAAGGTGGCCACTTTGAAGAACCTAGAATATAAGACATATTTTCAGTTATTTCACACTTTTTTGTTAAGTATATAATTCCACATGTGTTAATTCATAGTTTTGATGCCTTCAATGTGAATGTACAATTTTCATAGTCATGAAAATACAGAAAAATCTTTAAATGAGAAGGTGTGTCCAAACTTTTGGTCTGTACTGTACCTCCATGTCCCTATCTTCCCAGTGGATCAGAGATTCCTGCGCTTTGCGGTACTTCAGGACCACTTCCATTTCGTCACCCTGCCATTCGGCCTTTCTACAGCTCAGACTTTTCACAAAGATAATGGCAGCGGTAATGGTCCTTCAGGTCAGGGGCCTAGTGATCATTCCTTACCTTGAGACATTCTCGTCAAGGTTCCATCCTTCTCCCTCGCCCAGTCTTTCCATTGCTCTTGCTCTTGATACACTGTCTCGACTCGGGTGACTTGTAAACAGGAAAAAATCTTGTCTTGTTCCTACCCAGCGCCTGATCTTCCTCGGCATCCTACTCTCCGCGCACCAGCCGATTGTTAGCTCTCTTCAGACCCCTCAACCATTATCGCTCTGCTCGGCTATGGCGGTCCTGGGGAGGATGGTGGCGGTGTTGGTAGCGATTCCTTTTGAGCAGTTCCGCAACAGACCACTTCCGCACGCCATCCTTTCCTAATGGAACAGATCATCTCTCTCCCTTGACCGTCCAGTTCGGATCTCGTCCCGGGTCAGGATGTCTCTGAACTGGTGACTGTGTTCCCCTCTTATTAATCAGGGTCGATTCCTTCTCCCCGTTCACTGGCAAGTGGTGACTACAGATGCCAGCCTCCTTGACTGGGGAGCGGTACTCCACAACATTGCTGTCCAGGGACATTGGTCGTAGGAGGAGTCCACTCTGCCGATCAATATTCTAGAGATCAGAGCCATTCCATTGTCCCTTTGTCACTGCAGGACCTTCTCGGAGGCCTACCAGTCCGAGTTCAGATAGACAATGCCACGGTGGTGGCATATGTCAACCACTAGGGAGAGACTATTGAGTCCTTTGGCATTATCCGAAGTCTCCAAGATCCTTCTCTGTGCTGATAGCAGGGTTCCGGCAATATCCGCAGTGCATATCCCCGGCGTCGAGAACTGGTCCGCCGATTTTCTCAGTCGCGATGGTATGGTCTCTACATCAGGACGTCTTCCTTCAGATTTGCCTGAGGAGGGGCACTTCGGTTGTAGATCTCATGGTGTCCTGGTTTAACCGGAAGGTGCCGCAGTTCATTTCCAGGTCCCTCCGACCCCCTCATGGTGGGAGTCGACGTGTTGTCGATACCCTGGTTGCAGTTTGCACTTCCTTATCTGTTCCCGCCTCTTTCCCTTCTTCCCAGACTGTTGAAGAAGATCAAAGCAGAAGGGGTGCCGGTCATCATGATCGCTCCGGATTGGCCCACGAGGTCCTTGTATGTAGAGGTCATCAGTCTTCTCGCAGATGCCCCTTGGAAGCTCCAGGACAGATCAGCTCTGCTTTCCCAGGGCCCCATCTCCCACCGGAAATTCTCGGTTGCTCGATTTGACGGCTTGGCTGTTGAAACCCTGGTCCTAAGAGCATCTGGATTTTCAGAACGAGTTGCTGAGACGATGATCTGGGTATGGAAGCCATCATCGTCTCGAGTATACTATCAGACGGCCTTTTTCCATTGTGAGATTAATCACAACGCACCTATGACATTCGCCCTTCCGGCAATTTTAGCCTTCCTTCAGGCTGGGCTTGACGCACGACTTGCTGTCAGCTCCTTGAAGGGCCAAGTCTCTGCACTTACTATCCTCTTCCAGAAGAATTTGGCATCTCGCTCTCAGGTCAAAACCTTTCTTCAGGGAATAGCTCACTCTGTCCCTCCGTACCGAACGCTCGTCGATCCCGGGTGGGCCTCAACCTAGTTCTGGGGGCCATTAGGAGTTCCCCCTTTGAACTGCTGCAAGAAGTGTCTCTGTCTTTTTTCTCTTGGAAGGTGGTCTTTCTGGTGGACATCACTTTCACTCGGTGTATTTCAGAGCTGGCGGCCTTTTTTTCTATTGATGTCCTTTCCTGATCCTCCACCAGGACAAGGTGGTCTTGCGACCGGTGCCTTCGTTCCTCCCCAGGTGGTCTCCACCTTTCACTTCAGTGAGGACCTCATCCTCCCTTGTTTTTGTCTGGCTCTGTCACCCTCTGGTGTGTTCCCTGAATAGGTTGGACATTGTCAGAGCAGTTAGGGTTTATCTTGCAAGGGCCGCCCCCTTCCGGAAGACGAATACCTCTTTGTTATCCCTGAGGGGGTGCGGAAGGCCTTCCGGCTTTTAAGGCTACAATTTCTCTCTGGATCCGGACGGCAATCTTTGAGGCATACCGGAGTAAGAACAGGACTGCTCCTCCCGGAATTAAGCCCAATCTACCAGAGCTATTGGCGCCTCCTGGGCAGTCCGCTCTACAGCTGTCATGCTAGCTATGGAAAAAAACCAGCGTACGAAGATGGGAAAAGGTGGTTAGCCCAGCAACTAGAGAAAAGGGGGAGTGGAGACCCCAATGCAGATCTAACAACTCCATGACTCCCCTATCATCCCTAAATAGGTTCCGCACCGATCGCCAAGCAGGATACCTTAGCCCTGGCTGACCCTAGAGCTAGGCCCTAGTTAGGGAGGGGTGAGCACTAGTCAGCCCCACTGCAACTAAAGACAAACAAGGGAGACATACAAGGGGATACACTTAACTTTGAGAAGACACCAGAGAGATAACGACTACAATCTACAAAGGAACTCCAAGGATAACCTAGCCGACTACTAGAATTCAGACCTGTACAGAGGAATTTACTCTATCACCAGCAAGTTTCTGGATAAACTGAGTGTATTTAACCCCTTAATGACCGGATCATTTTGCGTTTTCTTTTTTGCTCCCCTTCTTTCCAGAGCCAGAACTTTTTTATTTTTTGCTCAATATGGCCATGTGAGGGTTCATTTTTTGCGAGACGAGTTTTACTTTTAAATGCCATCACTGGTTTTACCATATTGTGTACTAGAAAACAAGAAAAAAATTCCAAGTGCGGTGAAATTGCAAAAAAAATGCAATTCCACATTTGTTTTTTGTTTTTTTACCACGTTCACTGAATGCTAAAACTGACCTGCCATTATTATTCTCAAGGTCATTATGAGTTCTTAAACACCAAACATGTATAGGTTATTTTTTATTTAAGTGGTGAAAACAAATTCCAAAATTTGGTAAAAAAAATGTTTAGAGACCCCTAGCGTCTCCATTTTTCAGGATCTGGGGCCGGGTGAGGGCTTATGTTTTGCGCGCTGGGCTGACATTTTTATTAATACCATTTTGGGGTAGATCCCATGTTTTGATCGCCCTTTATTGCATTTTATTACAATGTTGCGGCGACCAAAAAAAACGTAATTCTGGCGTTTGGAAATTTTTTCTCGTTACGCTGTTTAACGATCGGATTAATTCTTTTTTTATATTGATAGATCGGGCGATTCTGAACGCGGCAATACTAAATATGTGTATGTGGGGTTTATTTTTTATTTTATTTTGAATGTGGCAAAAGGGGGGTGATTTAAACTTTTATATTTTTGTAATATTTTTAAAAACATTTTTTTTACACTTTTTGCTTGCTTCAATAGTCTCCATAGGAGACTAAAAGCAGCAGCTGTCCGATCGCCTCTGCTACATAGAGGCGATGAGCAGATCGCCTCTATGTAGTAGAAATGCTCACTTACTATGAGTGCCGACCACTGGGTGGCGCTCAAAGCAATCGAGACATGCCAATCCATCGATGACCCACGATTACGGGACTGGGTCACCGATGGGTGGGGCTTAGGACATGCTTCCTGTAAGTGCAAGTTAAATCCCGCTGTCAGAGATTAACAGCGGCATTTAACTGGTTAACAGCCGCGGGTGGATCGCGATTCCACCCGCGGCTGTTGCGGGCACATGTCAGCTGTATAAATCAGCTGACATGTGCCCGGTTCAGCGTGGGCTCAGCGCCGGAGCCCCCGCTGAACCGGCCTTTCCGATGTGGTGCGTACTATTACTGACCACGTCGGAAAGGGGTTAAAGATCCAGCAAAGGTGTGTCAATTAGCCGTAGAAAGTGGAGATCACCGCTGGGTCCTCCGATGATGGAAGGATCAAGAAGATGTCTGCAAGGCCAAGTGCAGAGACTTTCTATAGCTGGATCCAGAATGACTGTCTGTCAAACCTGACACAGCTGTGACAACAGCTTTGCAAAGCGGCAACCTGGTCCTCCATCCACACGTTCACCAAGTTTTACAGGTTTCATACCTATTCTTCAGCAGATGCCACCCTAGGTAGGAGAATCCTTCAGGTGACAGTGGTTAGTTCTCCCACCTGAATGGAGTTTCTTTCTGTTGTTTCCCTCGCCAGGGACTGGTTTTGGACATCCCATGGTTTCCTGTGTCCCCCAATGAATCAATAGAGAAAGCAGGATTTTTGGTTACTCACCATAAAATCTGTTTCTCGGAGTCTTCATTGGGGAACATAGCACCCTCCCATTTTGACAGCTTTACTAACTTTTATTGTTATGTTACAGTTTGTTTTTTTCTTGTATTTCTCTCTGTTTAATGTTGCTTCTCCTACTGCTTGTATACAAACTGATTAACTTAATGGCAGTTGGTGAGGTGTACAATGTACAAAAAAAAATAGCTCCTCCCCAGCATAGTGGCAGCCTTCTAGTGGCAGCAACATACACCCATGGTTTCCTGTGTCCCCCAATGAAGGCTCTGAGAAACAGATTTTACGGTCAGTAACCAAAAATCCTGTTTTTGTAACACATTGTACCTGTTGCTACTGGTAAATTTAGATCAGTATGTTTTGTTGTTATTCATGAAAATATTTCAAAGTTTCAGAAAATTTTGAAAAATATGAAACTTTGAAAGTTAATTGTATACCCTTAATGACCTATAGAGTAGTGTTCAAAATAATAGCAGAGTTCAAAAACATGAGTTAAGCACAAAATCTTCATACTAGTTTTTATTTCGATTCATTGGAAACATTGCACACTGTTTTGTAATTCAAAACATGAAGAGAAATGTATATAATTTTTAACTACTTTACAGAAAATAACAAAAAAATGAACATTGGGCTGTTCAAAATAATAGCAGTGTCTGCATTTGTCTTTACAAACTCACAATATGTACTCTTTTTTGGAGATTTAGCATTCCTGTGGATCACTAACCTAATATTTAGTTGTATACCCACAGTTTTTTTGGAACTGGTTCATATCTATGTTGCATAGAGTCAACGAACTTCTGGGACCTGTCAACTGTTATTCCAGCCCAGGATGCTTTGACTACATCCCACAATTTTTTGGCATTTGTTGGCTTTGCCTCAGAAACTGCATTTTTTATGTCACCCCACAAGTATTCTATCGGATTAAGGTCCGGGGATTGGGCTGGCCACTCCATAACCTCCAATTTGTTGGACTGGAACCAAGATTTTGCTTGTTTACTGGTGTATTGAGGGTTGTTTTCCTAAACTGACTTGGTCAAATAACTTGACCCAGTCCACACTTACTTTTACTTTGCATGATAACAACAGCCGTGGCTGTGATTAGTATGTACTCCAGCGGTTCAGTATGCTTCTTAGCACATTTTGGTGAATACATAATGGCCCTCGAATTTGATTCCCCTCATTATCCTACCACCCACCCCTCTGTTGTAACTTGTGGGGTTGAACACCTGTGAACAGGGTGCCCGTGACAGGGCATCCACATTCCTTTGTGACTTCCTACCTCGATGTTCCACTCAAAAACTAATTTTTTTTAAGGACAGAAACCATCTGATGACCCCATCATTCCCCTCATTGCTTGTCTGGGCATATATAGATAACCGTTGAGTAAACCCGCAGTCATTGGGCTTTGCAGTCAGGGAGAAGTTGGCAGCCACCACATGTCCTGGCCCTTGGCACAGCCAGCACCTGATAGCAGTGGGACTTAGCGAGATCGGTTTAGGGTATACTGGACTCTTCCCGATCAATTGTGGCATGGTCCGGACTAACCGCAGCAGAGAATCGTATCCCTATGACATGTTTCTGGGCTCGTAGGGCCCGGCATGATATTTGCAGTGGGGCAGAATCTCGTACAAAGTCGTGTGTGGCCACCTTACCCTAGATCAGGCCACCTGATATAGGCTTCATGGGTCCCCTTGTCACGCCAAGCGCTGTATGGCTACTGGCGAAGGTCGCACCAACTGGTCGACTACTACCCTCTCTACCATCTAGGCTGGGCTCAAGGTCTCAGGCTGGAGCCATTTTTTACTGTAACTGTAACAAATCAAACGCCAAGCGGGGCTGGTTTCTACAAATGACAACTGGTACTCAAGGTGTTCCCATACATATGTATTAACTTCCATACGGGCAAGGATCTCACCTTTGAGTTTCCCATAGTTCTGGCCATCCTCCTGGCGGAGGTTAAAGTACCTCTGTTCCTGGCTGGGAGTCTCGCATCAGGAACGGAGTCACCACTTCAGCCCACTGTAAAATTGGCAAGCTCTCCCACTTCGCTGTGCATTCAAACATGGTGAGGAAAGCTTCTATGTTGTCCTCTGGACTCATCTTCCTCAGTGTCGACCTGACTATGTCCCAGGCCTCAAGACGAACCAGGGTTGGCAGTCTCTCGCAGGGCCACAGTCTGTTGCAGAATCAGATTGTTCGTCTGCTTCTACTGGTACAGCTGTTGCTGTTTGTGCTGATCCTGTTGTTGCCACTTAAACTGCAGCTGCTGCTGCTGGGGGAGGACCAAGGGCCTGATTTGTAATTTTGCAGCCTTAATTACCGACACGCAGTTTTCTTTGGGGTATGTTTCAATTCACACTGCTCGCATTCTCCACCATATGTAAGGCAGCAGTGTTTCCACCACAAAATTTAGTGAGACAGTGACCTAGGCAAGTTAAGTAAAATGTCCTTTATTGTCCAAATACTGCACACATGAAATTGCTCACCTCCGATTAGCAGCTGGGAACACTTCAATAAAGCCCAGTGCAGCTAGCACTTGCATCCCCGTAAGGTTCTTGGGTGCCATCGTTGATGCCCACGTTGCTGGCTCTGGTCTGTGCTAGCTTCACACAGCTAGTCATACATCCACAGTGCCTTCAGTTCTGCTTCATGTGAAATCCAAAACTTAACTGCAGGTTTAAATAAAAACCATGACCATGGGCCATTTGTACAGTCCAGAATGGAGGGAGAAATCCGTCCCACTACCATCCTACAGATCTCTCCAAAAATAAAAGCCCAATACAGGTTTTCCTAAACTGATTTGGTCAAATAACTTGACCCAGTCCACACTTTTATTTTGTATAGTAACTGTGATTACTCTGCTCTCCAGCGATTCAATATGCTTTTAAGCACATCCTGGGGGATACATACCGGTCCTCGAATATAATTCCACTCACTGTCTCACAGTAGGCTTGTTGCTCTTTACGCTGTTTAACTGGCAAGTAATATATTGTATCTATATAAAGGTCCTTTATTTCTGGGATCATCTCTGAGCTCTTGGTTTCATGATTGTGGTATTATCTTAGTTATATCTAACATTATTACACTGTGTGACTTTCAGTATTTCTTATGACATGTACAATTATATTGATAATATATGCTAATTGCTTTCCTAGTGTTGCTAGTGCCACATTACTATTGTAAACCGATGGCTACAAAATGTGGAGGGGGGGGGAATGCCTCTTGCATCAGGGAGACTTTTGTTTGCTACCACATTTTCAGAACTTCCCCCTGATGCTTATCTTTTTAGTTTGGCCTCTTATATTATTATTACAATCTTTTTTTTTCATTTGACAAATCCAGTATTAGGGTATGTGCACACAGCATCGCAGCTGCCACATATTCCCAATTGAAGCCACTTCATGATAACGCCTGCAATTGTTTTCCTAAAGCAGTTTCACTGGCGGTTTTCAATTTGTACTCTGAATATAGAGCATGGCAGCTTCCCAAAAGAAGCCGCCCAAAGATTGAACATGTTACTTTTTCTAACCGCTTCAGGGTTTACGAACCCTAAAACAGTTAAAAGAAGTGAAATAAGGCATAACGTGGCCAGCAATCACAATACATTACTGTGCACAATGCTCATTTTATGGGATGCCTATGTGGCACTTTTTCAAGCGGATTCTGGGCAGAATGTAGCTGAAAAAGACGCTTGTGCAAATGGCCTTAACTGGTTCCTGTCCCATTTGGTTTGTTTTGTGTTTAGTTCATCTCACAGGGGTCTTGTTGTAGTGTGTTTGGAGATTTAGGCTACGTTCACATGTTCAGTATTTTACATCAGTATTTGTAAGCCAAAATCAGGAGTGGGTGAAAAATACAGAAGTGTTGCGTGTTTCTACGGGCTTCGTTCCCATGATGAGCTTTTATTGCGTTTTTGACACTGCTCATTTTCCCTGCATCTTAAACGCAACATCTTACAGTTCCAGCAAAGTGGATGGGATTTCTAGAAATCTCACGCCCACCGTGCTTCTTCTTTACGTTGTGTAAACTGACCTGCGGTCCATTTTTCAAATGCGCAACATGTCAATTTCCCTTGAGGGTACGCTGAGGTTTCTGTGCAGATTTTCCTCATAAACTTACGCTAGATTCGGAAAATCCGCAGGTAAAAATGCACATGTGTTTTTAGTGCATTTACACAGCTTAAACGCATCAAAAACATATGTAATCCGCACCTAACTATATGAATAAATTTCAATGAAATCAAAATACCAAGGAGTTTCAAAAACAAAGCAGCTTTATTTAAAGAATGACACACCAAACAGAGACAGTGTTAAATAACGCTCACAAAAACACAATGAAAAAATGCAAATGACTTAATTTAAATAATAGGTGTAGAAATGGTGCAGAAATTCGGCAACATCAAAAGCTCATTGTGGGAATGTAGCCTTATACTTTGTTCTACTCCTTGTTTTGGCTTACAAATCTTCAGCTAAAATACTCACCAAATACTTCACGTATACACGTGGCCTTATTGTTCCGTTCCTGATTTTGGCTTACTGATGTAAAATACTGACTAAATGCTGGACATGGTCTTAAATGTACTGTAGGTTTAATTCTGTAAAAGTTATCTATTAACCATTTTATGTGAACTGACTGTTTTAAAGGTATACAAATTAAAATTTTTTAAATTTTCATCAAATTTCAGATATACTCAGAATTAGTCCTAAATTATAATGACCTAAATTTAGTAGAAGGTATAACCCCCTCACAACCTTGGACATATTGGTACGTCCAAGGTCGTGTCCCTTCCTTTGATACGGGCTCCGATGCTGAGCCCGCATCTTTCCCTGCTCATGCGACATCCACATGCGGCTGTTAATCACTGACAGCAGCATTTAACACGCAATGTCTAGAAGTGTGTCACAAGACCCACCCATCAACACTCCTGTCACGTGATCACGGGGCGCCGATGGGTTGTCATGAGAGCCAGGGGTCTGCCGAAGATTCGGCATTCATAAGAGATAGTGATTTCAACTACACTTAGCAGGGCTAAAGCCCTTCTATGTGTAGCACAGGCGATCGGATGATCACAGCTTCAAAGTCTCCTAAGGGGACTATTGAAGCCAGTAAAAAGTTAAAAAAAAAAAAAGTTTTAAAAAGTAATAAAAAAATGAAAACGAAAAGTTCAAAACACCCCCTTTTGCTCCATTCAAAATAAAACAATAAAAAATATAAAGTAAGCTAATCAGATTTGTAAATAACGTAACGAGAAAAAAGTTGAAACTCCAGAATTACTTTTTTTTGGGCCGCCACAACATTGCAATAAAATGCTGTAAAGAACGATCAAAACATTGTATCTATCCCAAAATGGTATCAATATAATGTCAGCTCACGGCACAAAAGATAGCCCCTCATATAGCTCCATATCACAAAAAATAAAAATGCTATAGGTCTTGGGAAAATGGCGACAAAGCAAAATTTTGTCTTAAGAATTTCATAATTTTTTTTCACCATTTAAATAAAAAAATGTCATCAATGTAGTAGTGCAATGCACAGCCCATAGTCATCCATATATGTAGTATAATACACAGCCAATAGTCATTCATGGAGTATAATGCTCATCCCATAGTCAACCATGGAGTATAATGCTCATTCCATAGTTATCCATGGAGTATAATGCTCATCCCATAGTCATCCTTGTTGTATAATGCAAAACCAATAGTAATCCATATAGTATAATGCACAGCCCATTTTCACAGCCCATTTTCATATTTTTTTTTATCAATGTAGTATAATGCGCAACCCATAGTCACCCATACAGTATAATGAACAGCCTATAGTGTTCCATATATTAACCACTTTATGACGTCAGACGTAATAGTACTCCTGATATCATAACCCCCTGTTCAGCGCGGGCTCCAACACTGAGCCCGCACTTTTCCAGGCAATATATATAAAAGTTGACCCCATGCGACCCCGGTCACGTGCACGCCAACGTCAGCTGCTTACCTCTGATTGGCTGGCAGTGTGTTTTGCTGCGCACGGACCCAATGGGTCTGTTCGCTACACTACACTTCAGTTGAATGTGCGTCCGAGGATGCACATCTAGCTAAAATATTTGCTGATGTTGGCGGGCTCCTCACCCGCTGGGCCCAGGCAATCACAACTGCGACTGCGGTAGTTATTCCCCATGCCGACAGCGAGTTGGCCTCCCCGTTTGTCCAATTACCCCAGCATTTCCTGGGTTCGCCGGATGGTGGCACCAGCCCCGCATACAGTGGTGGCCAAAAGTATTGGCACCCCTGCAATTCTGTCAGATAATACTCCGTTTCTTCCTGAAAATGATTGCAATCACAAATTCTTTGGTATTATTATCTTCATTTAATTTGCTTGCAAGGAAAAAACACAAAAGAGAATGAAGCAAAAATCAAATCATTGATCATTTCACACAAAACTCCAAAAATGGGCCAGACAAAAGTATTGCCACCCTCAGCCTAATACTTGGTTGCACAACCTTTAGCCAAAATAACTGCGAACAACCGCTTCCGGTAACCATCAATGAGTTTCTTACAATGCTCTGCTGGAATTGTAGACCATTCTTCTTTGGCAAACTGCTCCAGGTCCCTGATATTTGAAGGGTGCCTTCTCCAAACTGCCATTTTGAGATCTCTCCACAGGTGTTCTATGGGATTCAGGTCTGGACTCATTGCTGGCTATCTTAGAAGTCTCCAGTGCTTTCTCTCAAACCATTTTATAGTGCTTTTGGAAGTGTGTTTTGGGTCATTGTCCTGCTGGAAGACCCATGACCTCTGAAGGAGACCCAGCTTTCTCACACTTGGCCCTACATTATGCTGCAAAATTTGTTGGTAGTCTTCAGACTTCATAATGCCATGCACACGGTCAAGCAGTCCAGTGCCAGAGGCAGCAAAGCAACCCCAAAACATCAGGGAACCTCTGCCATGTTTGACTGTAGGGACCGTGTTCTTTTCTTTGAATGCCTCTTTTTTTTTCCTGTACACTTTATGTTGATGCTTTTTCCCAAAAAGCTCTACTTTTGTCTCATCTGACCAGAGAACATTCTTCCAAAACGTTTTAGGCTTTCTCAGGTAAGTTTTGGCAAACTCCAGCCTGGATTTTTTATGTCTCGGGGTAAGAAGTGGGGTCTTCCTGGGTATCCTACCATACAGTCCCTTTTCATTCAGATGCCGACGGATAGTACGGGTTGACACTGTTGTACCCTCGGACTGCAGGGCAGCTTGAACTTGTTTGGATGTTAGTCGAGGTTCTTTATCCACCATCCGCACAATCTTGCGTTGAAATCTCTCGTCAATTTTTCTTTTCCGTCCACACCTAGGGAGGATAGCCACAGTCCCATGGGCTTTAAACTTCTTGATGACACTGCACACGGAAGACCCAGGAACATTCAGGTCTTTGGAGATGGACTTGTAGCCTTGAGATTACTCATGCTTCCTCACAATTTGGTTTCTCAAGTCCTCAGACAGTTCTTTGGTCTTCTTTATTTTCTCCATGCTCAATGTGGTACACACAAGGACACAGGACAGAGGTTGAGTCAACTTTAATCCATGTTAACTGGCTGCAAGTGTGATTTAGTTATTGCCAACACCTGTTAGGTGCCACAGGTAAGTTACAGGTGCTGTTAATTACACGAATTAGAGAAGCATCACATGATTTTTCAAACAGTGCCAATACTTTTGTCCGGCCCCTTTTTTAGGTTTGGTGTGGAATTGTATCCAATTTGGCTTTAGTACAATTCTTTTTGTGTTTTTTCAATTTAGACAAATTAAATGAAGGCACTAATACCAAAGAATTTGTGATTGCAATCATTTTCAGGAAGAAACTGAGTATTATCTGACAGAATTGCAGGGGTGCCAATACTTTTGGCCACCACTGTATGTGGTATCTACATACTCTGACTGACTTGGAGAATCATACTGCCCGGTCCGTTTTACTACATACTTTAGTGTACATGGTAAACCCAAAAAACAATTTTGGTATTGCAATTTTTTTGCAACTCAGCACACTTTTATTTTTTTTCTCTGCTTTCCAGTGCATCACATGATAAAATGAATGATGTAATTTAAAAGTGCAACTCACCCCACAAAAAAACAAGCCATCATACTTCTATTTTGTTGGAATAGTAAAGGAGTTATGGCTCTTGGAAAAGGTGGAGGTGAAAACGGAAAATCACCCTGGGATGAAGGGGTTGAAGGGATTGTCCTCTTTCAGCAATCTTTTGCACGCTAGCTTTGCTTGCTCTTACTGCGTTATATACTGAGTCTTCCCCACTACCCCTCTCTCTGTTTAGCTGCAGCATAATGTCAACAGCCCTGCACCCAAACAATACTAAACTCCGTAGCTTCTGCCATTTACATTCGCAGACCTGCTGAGTGGAGTGATTAGCTGCAGGGCTGTCGACGTAGCGTCACTGCTGAATCCACACAACAGGGACCAGAGCAACAAAACACAGTATTGGCGGTTTGTTTAACCCCTTTACGACCAATGGCGGACATAGCATGTCATGAGCAGTTTCCACATCATGACGTGCTATGTCCATTGTGATTTAAAACTGTCAATGCGTGTAAACATGCTGTGACAGTAACATGCTAACAGCTGAGCAGCACGGGAAGAGGTGCGGGGACCCATGCCGGTGGTCAACGTGCTCAGAGTGCTGTGTTTGGTCAGTCAATGTGACTGACACAGTATGATCATGCAGGAAGTATTAAAATATCAGCACCTCCCACATGATCACCGCAGGAGCTTGACGCAGCTAACAACCGAGCTCCTGCAATGAGAGCCAGAGACGGTGCCAGCACAGCCCCAGGCTCATTATCCCTCCAGATGCCACGATTGAGAGCGATCGCAACATTTGAAAGGTTGTGAGAGGGAGGCGGCTCCCTCTCTAAATCCCATTGGCACCCCCGTGACCAAATCAAGGGGAGTCGATGGTTGTCACGGCACCCAGATGTCAAACAATAACCACCTGGTGTGCCATGTACAGTGGCCTGTTACACCCAGCCATAGACTGGTTATAACAGTGGTTCTGCCTGTGTAATCACACAGGTCTCATACATTGCAATGCATGATGCAAAAACAAAAAAGTACACACATTTAGTATTGCCACGTCTGGAACGATTTGATCTACAAAACTGTCTCACTAGTTAACGTTTTCAGTGAACACTGTAAAAAAAAAAAGTGGAAAAAACTATGGTTTTTCATCATACCGGTGGAAAAAAAGTAGAATAAAACACAGTCAAAAAGACCAATGTTACTAAAAAGAGTATCGCTGAAAATACAACCTTGCCCTTCAAAAAACAAGCCAACATACAGCCCCATCAGTGAAAAAAATAAAAAAGTTATAGCTCTCAGAATAAAGCGATGCAAAAACAATATTTTTTCTATAAAATAGTTTTTATTGTGAAGAAGTGACAAAACATAAAAAATTATATAAATGTGGTATCGCTGTAATCGTACTGACCCGAAGAGAAGAATAAATAAATGTTATCACTTTTACCACACTGTGAACGCCATTAAATAAAACCGCCCAAAAAACAATTTCTGAATTGCTCTTTTTTGTTAATTCTGCCTCCCAAAAATCATAATACAAAAGCGATCAAAAAATGTTATAAGCTAAAAAATGGTACCAATAAAAACATCAACTTGTCCCGCAAAAATAGAGCCCTCACATGACTCTGTCGGCGTGAAAATGATAGCTCTCAAAATATGGCGATGCAAAAACTTTATTTTGCAAAACAATGCGTCTTTTAGTGTGTGACAGCATGACAGCAGCCAAACATAAAAAAAACTATATACAGTGGCTTTTGGAAGTATTCACCCCCCTTCGTGTTTTGCTACCTAACATGGAATTTCACAGATTTTTTTTTAAGGGTTTGCATAAGTTTATATAAAAAACATGCCTACAAATGTGAACATTTGGTTTTCTTTTTATTGTGAAGAAAACAACATATAGGACAAAATACCTGAAAACTTCAGTGTGCATAACTATTCACCCCCCTAAAGTGACTACTTTGTTGTGCCTCCTTTTGCTGCAATTACAGCTGAAAGTCACTTTGGATAAGTCTCTGAGCTTTCTTTATCGCTTTGTCACTGGGAGTTTTGCCCATTACTCAAGGCAAAAGTGCTCCAGTTCCTTCAAGTCAGGTGGTTTCCTCTGATGAACACTAATCTTCAAGTCTGACTACAGATTCTCAATTGGATTAAGGTCTGAGCTTTCACTAGGCCACTGCAAAACATTTACACATTTCCCCTTAAACCACTTGAGTGTTGCTTTAGCAGTATGCTTTGGGTCATTGTCTTTTTGGAAGGCTAACCTCCTTCCCAGTCTCAAATCACTGACAGACTGAAACAGGTTTTGCTGAAGAATATCCCTGTATTTAGCGCCATCCACCTTACCTCAGACTCGGACCATTTTCAATGTCTCTGCTGCTGAAAAACATCACCACAGCATGATGTTGCCACCACTATGCTTCAGTGCGGTGTTCTTGGGTTGATGAGCTGTGTTGGTTTGGTGCCAGACATAGCATTTACCTTGGTGGCCAAAAAGTTCTATTTTGGTCTCATCTGACCACTGCACCTTCTTCCATACATTTGAGGAGTCTCCCACATGATATACAATTTTTTTTGTGTGTGAAGAGACAAGACACTGGTACCAGAACAGCATGGAGGTGTGGCAGAGGGGAGGAGTTTGATCAGGTCTCTGGGGACAGCATTGTCAGGAAAATGAGCTGAGGAGAAAAACAGCACGTGTACAAGTTCTGAGGTGGTTATGACACTAAAGAGAGAGACGGGAGGAGCAACAGTAGCGTCCGGAGCTCCTGTCAGGAAGAAAGGTGCCACGTATCCACCGAGGACAGACGTCCACGTTCAAGCCCCGAAGACCCAAGTGATGCCAGTAAAGGTTCCCAGCCCAGAAGTCGACGGTGAAGACTCGAGCGATGCCAGTCAAGATTCTTCATACGGGTGACGTCTGTCAACAGAACGGGAACAGGTTGTGGTGGCACAGTTCTCAGACGTGTGCGGCAGTGACAAGACGTCGCAAAAGCTTTTCAGTTGTCAGATTGGAGATTCATGGTCGGGTCGACGACCAAGAAGGATACACGAAACGGGCCGTTACCGCTGACAGGGACATATAGTACCGGTCACAGATAGAGGGAAAGACAGTAGTCATTCGAGGACCAGCAGACGCCAGAGCGGCATTGCAAAAGTGGATAGGGAGTTACGGGGCAAAGGGACAGCGAGTTGTGATAGGAACAGAGTATTGCCAAAGCTTTAAAAGACTGCCTCTTGCCCACTATAGTTAATATAGTTCCCCTTTCCTCCAATAGATCATTTGAAACTACCAACCCCTGAATTCTAGTGTACTCTGATAATTTATTCTGTTATGTGATTGGCTGCTAATTTTACTGTCAAATGTTGTAAAGAAATTGTTACCATATAATACATTTTACAGTTTATATTACTTGTTTGACTGCACTATATTTGGCGTATTCGGCAGGATGCAACATTCCAGTGCGGAAAAGGCGGGACAGGGTGATGGCGGACATGTCAGGAGAAGTATTGCCCTAGGGGCCCTGCTCAGTAACTTCCCAAAATTTGCGGGGAATAATATAGAGTTGAGGGATTGGGTGGAGAGACTGCAGATGATGATCAGCATGTACCCTATGACCCCAGCCATGCAGGCAGAGCTAGCCTTTATGCACAGTGACACTACTGACCTTGGTAACTTACCCATGCGCTTATTTAAATGAATTCAAGGGGAAAGTGAGACTATTGCTCTGCGGGAGGTGACGGCCCATATCGCCAAGAAGAGGAATTTCAAGGGCTAGGATCCTTAGACGAAGTACTGTGGGATCAATTTGTTGCCGGACTAAGGGAACCCTGCCTGCGACAGGCTCTGAAGGAGCAGTAACTGACTAATCCGGACATGACTTTCTTGGAAACGGGGCTGAGGCACAAGTTCGAGAAAAAGAGGCACCCGCCTTGATGGGTATGGTCTGGAGTCACCAGGTAGCTACCGCATCGGAGGCTAACAGGGAACCTGACTGGGCACGAGAATTTCGTCAGGATATTAGAAATATTCGAGGAGAGTTACACAATCTCAAAGGAGCCTCTAGTAACTTGCCAAGGGATGGCCCCTCAGATATATAAAAGAAGGACCAAGGAGAGGATGCTATACCCGCACATTCCTTGTCTCAGACCCGTCACCGGACGGAAGAGCAAAGAGTTGAATGTTGGAACTGTGGTGACTGAGGACATATATCCTGAGAGTGCCCAAGCCGGAGCCAAGGAAGAAGGGGGCATCCTTTAAACTAAGGAGCCCCACAGTTGAGGAGCACACCGTGGGGTACCATGTCCCAGGAGAAGGGGAGGAAGGCTCCGAAAACATTGTCTCTGAAAGGCCCATGATTTGGGACGGATTTGATGGGAAACGCATTCAATGTTTAATGGACATGGGGTGACCACTGTGGCTGAAGAATACTTCTACGCTCACTTCCCTGCAGTCAGCTGGTCCAACAAGGGGCCGAATATTAGACTAGTAGCTGCCAACCAGCTCCCCATTCCAGTGGCTGGGGTGATATGGATGACTGTCTGTATGTGTGGATGAAAATTAGGAAAGAAAAGGATTGTGTTGGTGAAAGGCCCAATAATCCCCGGGCCCATAGTGACATTGAGAATGAATAGCCTAAAGGAAGTAGGGGAGTTCCTGATTGGTGAATCACAAAGAGGCAACTGGAATCGCGTAACCAGGCGTCACGTTAGACAAAGTGTTTTTCAATAACTCATCCAAGGGAGTCAGGTCCAGAACTTACCAGACACCTCTCAGCTTCTTGGCAAAGTGATTATGCCTCCGGAGGCTGCCGTGACTCTACCCATTGGACAAACTACACTCACCCTCCCTGTAAGGGCTTGTGTACCTATCGAGGGGGTGAAGTTGCAATTTGAGCCCAGAGAAGGTGACAAAACCTGGGCTCTTGGTCACCTGAACTCTCACCCCAGTGCGGCACAGGCATGTGCCAGTATGCTGCGTTAACTTGAGCGAAATAAATTTATAGTTGAACCCTCAGAATGAAATCGCCCAGGTGAACTTAATGCCAGAGGATCTCCCCAAACTAGACTCCATTGAGTTAACACCCCTGGAAGGAGATCCATGGACTCTATCAGTGTCTCTCACTAAGAGAATAAAAGAAAGGGGAGCATGGGTTGGTTGCTCTCTCCTAGAACAGATGAAGGCTGACCTTACCGAATTTTCCCCTGAGCAAGCAGAACAAATTGAGGGCCTACTGCAGCGTTATCACGGGGTGTTCGCTCGTCGTGAAGACTATTTTGGGTGCACTGAGGCTATCCAGAATGAGATACCTATGGGGGACACCGCTCTCATTAGAGAGAGATACCGTAAGATTCTGCCACGAATGTATCAAGAAGTGAAAGACCTCTTGTCCCATATGTTACGAAATGGAGTAATTTGAGAAAGTCAGAGCCCTTGGGCTGCACCCATTGTACTAGTTCGGAAGAAGAATGGGACGGTTGAACGCTTGTACGATGTGGGATTCCTATCCCCTGCCGCGGATTGAAGAGTCCCTGTCTGATTTAGGAAAAGCTTAATATTTCTCCTCCCTCAAGCTGGCCAGCGGCTACTGGCAAGTTCCTATGGCCGACGTCACGGGGTTACCGTGACAGTTTGGAGCCAGAAGACCTCAGAGTCAGATGGCTCCTACTGCTGCTTTGAGAAGAAGCACTTCTCCTTCATTTTAAATGTGTTGGTTTCTTTTGGCAGAACAGGGGTTAAGCGGCCATCTTGAATTTCCCTGTTCACAGCTGAGCTAGGTTAATCACTCACTCTCCCTTTATAATCTGGGCTCTGACTCTGTTCTTTGTCAGAGCTAGCATCTTGCTGCATGGCTAGTGGAGAGTGGAGTTTATGAAAAGGAGCTTTGGAGGAATTACTTGTGACTGGTGTTTTGTTCGTATGTGTGGTTATTCCTTTTCCATTTTGGTTCATTCACCCTATCTTCACACCCTGGTGATTCCCTCTGTTATATGTGAGAGAATATTTTGTGTGCCTGGAGTTTTCTGTTTACCCCTTTCTGTGTTGCCCTGTTTGTCGGGTGGGTGTACTTCGGTGCACAGAAGCGCCCCTCTTCCCCGGGTGGGGGAGGAGATCAATCGGAGGGCTAACTCAAGAGTTAGGGAGAGGGTGGATGCCACGGCATCCTCATCTTCAGAGGTATCCTGTGGAATAGGGCAAGCAAGGGCGCCCCCTAGTGTTAGGGTCAGGGTAGGAGCCCCTGAACCCTGTGCACTCGGCAGCTGTGCCGTGACAGCCGATAAGGGTCGGTTGAAGACTGCCTTCATCCTCCCCATTGGTCTGTACGAGTTCAACCAGATGCCCTTTGGCCTAACTAACGCACCTGGAACTTTTCAACGGTTGATGGAGAGATCAATTTAAAAGCGAGCTTAATCTATCTGGATGACATTGTATTATTTTCCACCTTCGAGGAAGATCTCCGTCGGTTAGAACAAGTGTTAGAGAGGATCCAAAAGCTTGGGCTGAAGATTAATACTCCGAAATTTCACTAATTTCACTTGTTCCAGAGGGAGATTGAGTATCTGGGGCACAGTCTCCTGTGCTGGGGTCTACCCCACCCAAGAAAAAGTGTTGGCTGTACAGAACTGGCCCATTCCGACTAATATAAGAGAGCTAAGAGCGTTCCTGGGCCTGGCAGGCTACTATCGAAGATTCATCAAAGATTTTGCCTAAATAGCGACCCCTCACCACAAGCTTCTGAGAGGATCAGCTGGGGAACATAGACAATGGGCCATTCAGTAGGGGCGCCGACAGCAAGAAGCCTTTTGTACCCTGAATATGGCATTAACCAATGCTCCCATATCGGCCTATGGCGACTTCTCCCAACCCTTCTTACTATACACGATGGAAGTCTGTACGGCTTAGGAGCAGTATTAGTGCAAATTCAAGAAGGCAAAGAACGGGTGATTGTATATGCTTGTTGGTCACTGAGAGAAACTGAAAGGAACCCTGATAACTACAGTTCATTCAAGTTAGAGCTGAAAAGGTTGTTAAGGATCTGTCAGGGTCAGAGGTTCAGGTGAGAACCGATAACAATCCCCTTGCTCATCGCGAAAATGCAAAGTTAGGAGCGCTGGAACAAAGGTGGGTTGCCAGAATATCCAAGTACCAGTGCTGAATCGCGTATTGGTCAAAAGCTCAGAATACCCATGCCGATATTTGTCTCAAGTCACTTCAATAAGTCCAAAGGGAGACACAGATGAAGATCTAGAAGGCGACGAGAACACGGATTTCACTCATTTTGCAGCCGACGTGGTGGCTGCTCAAGAAAAAGAAGGGGAGCGTAAACCAGGGCTGTGGAGTCGGTAAGCCACAGTTGCGACTCCGACTCCTGGATTTTATCAGGTTCCGGCTCCGACTCCGACTCCTTCATAAATGGCCAATTTGTAACAATAAATTTACTGTTGTAAAATATTAACATTGTGCTTATTCAGTTTCTCACCATCATATAAGTAATCAGACCACTTAGAGCAAAAACTATATTTATTAGAATACAATTAGAATATAGCAAATAACTTTTATAAACTTTTCTAAACTCTTGTAAGTAAATATGCAATAAACACTGTTATGCAGTTAATAAGAAGTCTATAAATTTGTCCTCAGAAAAAGTATTGCCTCTGTCAGATCCTCCTTCATGGATGCCCTCAAATCTGATCTAATTATTTTGAGAGCAGAGAACAACCTCTCTACACTAACTTGGGTTGGTGGCAAAGCAGTAACCACTCGGGCAACATCTCTGACAATGTCAGGATACAGAGGAATCGCTTGTTGCACTGTTATTTTTGTTGAACGGTCAAATTTCTCAATTTCTTTTAGTGCACATGAAAAATTCTGCTGAAATGTACTGGCTGTGTTCTTTGATGGGGATGACTCTTCTATGCGGGAACGCTTTGCACGGTCCTTGTGATCCAAATATTTTTCTAAATTAAATTCTTCATCAGTTGATGAGGGTGAAGATGTGGCAGGACGACCAAATTCTTCTTGTTCCTCCTGACTGTTCTGCAACCCTTTCATCCTTACTGCTATTTCAAACAGAGCTTCTTTTCCTTTAGTTAGCTGTTGATCATCTAGAAGAATCCGATGCATTGGGTCTACCTAAACAGCTGCCAAAAGAATGTTATTTTGTAATAGTAGCTCCTCTCTCCGTTTCATTGATGTAGTAATGCCACTTGCAATTAACCCTCCTCTTTGGGACAGGCGAAACATCAGGTTCTTCCACTCCTTTAAGAAAATACCTGGAGTTAAGTCCTCTGCTTGTAATTTTTTAGTCACTGTAAATGGGTGCTCTAGCAATTTTTCCAGCTCAGTCACCTGATGCCACTGACTTTCATTTAGCGTCAGTTGAGGGTTAGCCATGTCTACAAGAAAGGTTTTCAGTTCAACCAAGCGCTGAATCATTAAGTAAGTACTGCCCCATCGTGTGGCTTGATCAATAATTGCCCTTTTTCCAGCACGTCTCTTCAAAATTGAGTCAACTTTAGGGGTTCTGGCAACAGTAGCCAATTTTCTCACCTTGCCAATCAGTGCAGCAGCATGTCCTTCTTGCAGACAGTCTCTTATAGCCAGCTGTAGCGTATGCACAACACAGCGCATGTGATGAATGAAAGAACGTATTGACACAGTTTCAACAAGATCATCTAAACTATCATGTTGCTGTTCATGTGAAGCAACTTCAATTTGCTCCTCAGTTACAATACTGTGTTCCTCTATTTCAAACATTTCTGTGTCTGTGGACCCAGAATGTTCTTCTAGCTGCTGGTCACCATCATTACTCTCATTCCTGGATCAGTAGTGGGCAGAGACCTCAACTTCGACTCATATGCCAGCAAGGTGGAGGTGGGGTACTGCTATGGGCTGGTTTTATTAAAGATTAGCTATTTGGACTTTTTTTTGGTTGAAAACTCAATGTCAACTTCCAAACCTACTGCCAGATTTTAGAAGCTGTGCTGCAGGAAAAGACTGCATCTTCCCAGAAAAACATGATTTTCATGCAGAACAATGCACAATCGCATGCAAAAATAATAAATAACTAATAATAATGAATAAAAAAACAAAAGTTGAAAAAAATAATGTATTCATTATTATTTATGTATTACATATATACATATATATATTTTTAGCTATATATTTGTTATGTATGTTTTTTATTTATTGTTAATTCTTTTTTACACTTTTACTTTCAATAATTCCAATATTGTTTAGGATCCCATTTGTTATATTTACTTCATGGTCTATAGTCTATATTGGTCTATTATCACCATCATTTACCTATCTTCTTCCATGCACACAAAGTACGTTTATTATTAGGGGTAGTCATCATCCATTCATTTAATGCCTTCCTTGGATACTCGGTGCTAAAGATTTTTCTAAGCCCTTGCATATATCGGAGCAGCCACACTCATTCATTCATCCTTGACATGCTGTTGTTCTTAATAGTGCAATAACGCTCCTGCTACTCGTTGAGGTTCCTCGTCACCTCGTGTCGAAGTGCGCATGCTTGACCTTAACTCCTGGGTTCCTGCTCATGTAGCACAGCACAGCGGGACTCCGGCGCATGCTGGACGTACTTTGCACATCGCTACAATGGTGTCTGGGCCTGGCTTGCGTCTCGCTGCCCCGAAACAGAAAGAGGACATTACACCATCCCATGAGCCGACATGCTATGCGCCACACACGCGACTTGAATGCTTATTGATTTCAGCTGGAATTGCGGTTCTGGCCTCATTCTATTGGTCATTACACAATACTTTAATCCACAGCACTTTCTCCCCTTTACACACGTCACCTGCGGAAGCAGGGTAAAACACACATGTTGGGGCTCTGGGTTTGTCCTGTCTGATCGTGATCCTGCCCATTTCTCTGTAACCTGTTTCTGAGCCAGTCCTATCTCTACAAAGTCCTGAGTCTGATCTGCATTGTCCGCACCTACAGTGCTGGCCAAAAGTATTGGCACCCCTGCAATTCTGTCAGATAATACTCAGTTTATTCCTGAAAATGATTGCAATCACAAATTCTTTGGTATTATTCTCATCATTTAATTTGTCTTCAATGAAAAAAACACAAAAAGAATTGCCCTAAAGCCAAATTCGATATAATTCCACACCAAACCTAAAAAAGGGGGTAGACAAAAGTATTGGCACCCTTTGAAAAATCATGTGATGCTTCTCTAATTCGTGTAATTAACAGCACCTGTAACTTACCTGTGGCACCTAACTGGTGTTGGCTATAACTAAATCACACTTGCAGCCAGTTAACATGGATTAAAGTTGACTCAACCTCTGTCCTGTGTCCTTGTGTACCACATTGAGCATGGAGAAAAGAAAGAAGACCAAAGAACTGTCTGAGGACTTGAGAAACCAAATTGTGAGGAAGCATGAGCAATCTCAAGGCTACAAGTCCATCTCCAAAGACCTGAATGTTCCTGTGTCTTCCGTGCGCAGTGTCATCAAGAAGTTTAAAGCCCATGACACTGTGGCTAACCTCCCTAGATGTGGACGGAAAAGAAAAATTGATGAGAGATTTCAACGCAAGATTGTGCGGATGGTGGATAAAGAACCTCGACTAACATCCAAACAAGTTCAAGCTGTCCTGCAGTCCGAGGGTACAACAGTGTCAACCCGTACTATCCGTCGACGTCTGAAGGAAAAGGGACTGTATGGTAGGATACCCAGGAAGACCCCACTTCTTACCCCGATACATAAAAAAGCCAGGCTGGAGTTTGCCAAAACGTACCTGAGAAAGCCTAAAACGTTTTGGAAGAATGTTCTCTGGTCAGATGAGACAAAAGTAGAGCTTTTTGGGAAAAAGCATCAACATAGAGTGTACAGGAAAAAAAAGAGGCATTCAAAGAAAAGAACACGGTCCCTACAGTCAAACATGGCGGAGGTTCCCTGATGTTTTGGAGTTGCTTTGCTGCCTCTGTCACTGGACTGCTTGACCGTGTGCATGGCATTATGAAGTCTGAAGACTACCAACAAATTTTGCAGTATAATGTAGGGCCCAGTGTGAGAAAGCTGGGTCTCCCTCAGAGGTCATGGGTCTTCCAGCTGGACAATGACCCAAAACACACTTCCAAAAGCACTATAAAATGGTTTTAGAGAAAGCACTAGAGACTTCTAAGGTGGCCAGCAATGAGTCCAGACCTAAATCCCATAGAACACCTGAGGAGAGATCTCAAAATGGCAGTTTGGAGAAGGCACCCTTCAAATATCAGGGACCTGGAGCAGTTTGCCAAAGAAGAATGGTCTACAATTCCAGCAGAGCATTGTAAGAAACTCATTGATGGTTACCGGAAGCGGTTGTTCGCAGTTATTTTGGCTAAAGGTTGTGCAACCAAGTATTAGGCTGAGGGTGCCAATACTTTTGTCTGGCCCATTTTTGGAGTTTTGTGTGAAATGATCAATGATTTGATTTTTGCTTCATTCTCTTTTGTGTTTTTTCCTTGCAAGCAAATTAAATGAAGAGAATAATACCAAAGAATTTGTGATTGCAACCATTTTCAATAAGAAACTGAGTATTATCTGACAGAATTGCAGGGGTGCCAATACTTTTGGCCAGCACTGTATACCGCTACCCTCACCAATTCAGTCTGAACCTGCACCTGTGACCCTGCTTGTGTTTCTTAACCTATCCTGTCCATTCCTGATCCAGAACCTGTTCTGTCTACCAGCCGAGCAGTCCAGATCCTGAACCTGTACTGTCTAACCAGCCACACGTCTTCCTATTTACCAGTTCCTTGCCGGTTCTGCTTCCCTGACCCTTTGGGGGACAGTTGCTGCGGCTCCGGGGTCTGCCCCACCGTCAGGGATTCTAGTGAAGAACCAAGTGGTCACTTAGTTATGCCTCTCCAGACTCTCCCCGGACTGTGGCATAGTGGTTCCACAACCACGTGCGTAACTCCCTACACTTTTCCCTATCTACCTAATCTCTAAATGTATTTTCTTACTGTACATCCTGTGACGTTTTGTTTGAGAAGAGTCTTTCCCCCGGATGATGATTTGTTTGAGGGCGGTACTAGAAGCTGTTGGGCGATGCTGGTATTACTCACTGCTTCTACATTATCTCCGCCCCCTGATGACGTCTTCGTTCACAGAAGCGACAGTTGAGATAGAAGCACTCACATCTCCCATGGCATCCATACCCATGATTCAGGACTTCTTCAGAGGGGGCAGCGATGCAAGAAACTAGTGAGTAATTGCAGCACTGTCCCCTGTGACATCCTGTTCCAGACAGGCAATGGACTCTGAGGGGAGTGAGTGCAGTCCAAGCCTTCTGTGACTTCACGTTTGAGACTCCTCAAATGAAACGTCACAGGAAGTACAGTAAAAAGCACATTTAGAGATTAGCTAGATATGGAAAAGTGTATTTGTGTAATAAAACTCATTACAAAAGTGGTTAGGGTGTAAGGATAGATATTTAGAAAATACATTTTAGGTGCCCAACCACCCCTTTGAGGCTACGAAGTCCCTGATTTTCCCAATTTATGTCCTTATACAAAGTAAGGCCAATCTTGAATCACTATTTTCATTCAGACAGTCTGAGGAGGGTATCGCAAACAAGGGATTGCACTGACTACTTCTCACATGATTGTGAAAAAGAACTTTGATCTTTATATCTCTCTCAAATCTGATCTGCAGTCCACTATTTTAGAATGATCTTCATGACGAAGATTTTGTATCTCTTCAGAAGCATTGCTGTAAACATTCCAAGGACTCGAATCTCTAAATTCCAAGCTCTATTCATCAAAGTGTTTTCGGCCAAAACTTTTTGAAAAGGCTCATAAAAATTTTTTGCAAATTGATGTTGCGAAAAAAAATTGCGATTTTTTTATTTATTTTTTTTCTCTTATGGCAAAAATGTTATTCCAGTTTTTATAAGATGTGCAAAATTTATTAAGTGGGTCTTAATAAATTTGTGCGAAACGCCAGTCGTACTGATTCTGGGCCCAAGATTTGCACAAAAAGGGATGTTTTTTTCTAATAATTTATGTCTGATGGGAGCCCCTCACGTTATGGTCTATGCTAAGCCTGCAATTTTAGACTTGACTAAAGGTTGGTGTATTTCAAATATGACACATACCTTATTTTTCAGATTATAAGACACACTTTCTTTCCTCAAAATTTGCAGGGGAAATGGGAGTGCGTCTTATAATCTGAATGTAGCTTACCAGCTGAGGTGGAGCAGGGACCCAGGGTCATTGCTGCAGGAAACTGGGGGCGTTTGGAGGAGTGCGGCGATGCTGTTGTTCCCAGGCTGGTAGGAGGGGGTGTTGGGCAGTGGAGGGGTTCGCCGACATTTTGAGAAAGCCTGGAGCCCCCACACTTTCCATGATTTTGAATGCAGTGGACTTTGGGAAAATGGTCGCCGAAGGCGGCGCATGGCAGATCGACATCTTGGTGCTGAGATATCAATCTACGCATGTGCCACCTTCACAAAATGTCAGCAGAGCCCCCGCACTACTGAACACCCTCTCCTACCAGCCTGGGGCCCACAGCATCGCCCCACTCCTGCCTCCAGCTACCGTAAAAACAGACTATAAGACGCACCATCATTTTATTAAAAAAAAATTTTTCCTATTTTCTTCTTCAAAATTTGTGGTACGTTTTATAATCCAGTGTTTCTAAT
Organism: Phyllobates terribilis; assembly: GCF_046119375.1. Classification (NCBI taxonomy): domain Eukaryota; kingdom Metazoa; phylum Chordata; class Amphibia; order Anura; family Dendrobatidae; genus Phyllobates; species Phyllobates terribilis. Next base: position 4,175,387 of record NW_027362907.1, read on the forward strand.
AATCCGCAAAATACGGTAGGTGGTAACAGATTTAAAATTAGTTTGCTAAGCTTTGTTCTGCTAGATGAACTCTTGATACAGAAGATATGAAAGCATCCTCTTTTGCTTCAATTCTCCAACCATGTCTGCTATCATCACCGTTTGGAAACACTGGATGATTAAAAACATGTCCATTTATCTGAGATTTCCGTTAAATCATATTCCTTATCTAAATATGTCATCATGAGTTATTGACTCTAGCAGACGTGTGGAAGTTCCTCTCCTTTATCATTTGATGAGATTGTTAAAGGGCACCTGACAGCTGATACATGCTGCCCGTGGACCGGGCAGCATGTATCAGACACTAGCTGCACGACTTCAGCCATTCATGTGCAACTGTGAAACACTGCAGAGTTTCAGAGAAATACATAGTTTAATAGTCGCCGTGGACTGCGGCCATGGACACGTCTCTCCCTCTGCAGGGAGAGACCTCTCATTCTAGGGCAAGGTGTTGGCGAGAAGCCACCAGGGACCCTCCCGTCTGACTAGTCTCTTGTATGACAGTACCCGGTAGCTTTCCAACTATGTTTTTATCTGAAACACTATGGCATTTCAGAGTTAGACTTATATGGCTGGAATCATGCAGCCAGGGTTTGATACATGGTGCCCTTTGATCGGGCAGAATGTATCAGCTGTTAAGTTCCCTTTCGTCTCTTCAACATGGATAGTTTTTACCAATATCTGCAGATTAGACACTTTATCTTCCGTTTTCCCTTACTCTTGTAATTCTTCTTTCTTTCCCTTTCAAAACTTTTCTCTTAATACAAAAGTCCTCAATTATTTACAAGTTGTTAAATGCCCCCCTGGATGATCAGAAACTCCCTTATATGGTCAAATGGAAGGAGGGTTCATCCTTTCCATTTACATGAACGCAGTGTTATTGAGCTCTAGTTGGGTCTCAAAAAACAACTACATGTATTAGTCCTATAGAACAGGGGTGAAGAAACCTCCATTTGGATATTCATACCATCCTTCGGGGACCGTACAAATTGTATGCTAACTCCACCCACAAATTAAGCCTTAACGCTGGCACTGGTGTCAGGACGTAATCAGCATTACGTAGTGAAAGCGTTCAGTAGTGAATGCTGCATTGCATGTGCTCACAGAGTAAGAAGAAACTAAGGGGCATCAAAACTAAGCTGCCAACCCACGCACTGTAGTCCCCAGAAATCTGCTTGGCGGCAGGAAAAAAGGCCATCTAGGGCTGTAAATGGCCCTTGGCCCTGAGATTCTCCACCCTTGCTATAGAGATGCTATTTGACACTTGGAAGACTAGCCAACTGTTCTCAAGGTTTTTTCCTTTCTGTTGGAAAGGCTGTTTCCAACCAGGAATCTAAGCCATGCTTGGTGGTTTTGTCCAATAGTGAGTGGAATTCGGACTAATATTTTAAAACCTCTTTCTATGGTTACTAAAACTGACATCCAGGCACATCCAGGTTTAGCAGATCTGAATATTGTCGTTGAAGATATCCCACTTAAAATAAACTCATTTTCATCATGAAACTGGCAATTGAAATTGAAAAATATGGTCCCTGTGGTCATCCTAGTCTTTGGCTACTTCTTCTATTGAGTCTTAGGCTATGTTCACACACGTTGTGTTTTTTTCAATCAAAAATATGCAGCAAAACTGATCTCTGGCAGGAAATCTGCCTAAAAAATGCTTGTTTTGCTGCTTTTTTTCAGGGGTTTTTCAGCATTTTTTTCACTGTCCTTCTGTCTCTATTCATGCATGTACATAAAATTCTGTGAAAAAAAGAACCCCTTTCTATTTTGCCATCAAAAATGCTGAAAAAATGTACCTGCGTTTTTTGGTGCGTTTTTTCAACGGGTTTTTTTTACCACTCATTACTTCCTATGGGTGAAAAAACGCTGAAAGAAGTGACATGCTCTATTTTCCAAAAACCCAACCAAGGCAGAAAATACGCAGCAAAAAAATACAAGTTGTGTGAACAGAGAATTCTGGTTTCTCATAGACTTTGCTGGTACTTCAAAACGCAACTGAAAATTTGCATAAAAATCTGCCACAAAATTCGCTGAAAAACACAACGTGTGTGAACATAGTCTTAGTCTTTTGTTTGCTATTTTCTTTACCTCCTCACCCCTACCTACTCCCCCTCCAAATCTTTATTCTTCATCCCTTCCTCCTTCTTTCCCCATCTTGCACATCTTAAGTTTATTTCTTCTTTCTTCCTCTTCTCTTATTTTACTCATACTTGACAGGCTGACATATGATGGCATTTTCCATATCACATTATATGATATATACTACATTTTATATATGCTGGCCTGTGTGCTAGCAGATGTTTTCTTGTAACTGCTTGTTCTTGCAATTCTGTGTTATCTTGCTATACTTTTCATAAATAATGATAAAAATCTATTGCAGAAAAGCTGCCATTTTCTGAGACCTGTCCATCAATGGAGCTCTGGGGGTCTTGCTTTTTTGCATCCCGAGCTGCTGTTTTTTTATACTAATTTTTAACTTTTTTATTTTTGAAGGGAACAAAGGACTGATTATAAACTTTTGTATAATTGGATTTTTTATGTTTTATGAACAAAGTTTTTATTTTATTTTTACTTTACTTTACTTTTTAGTCACCTTAAAGGGAACATGTTACCAGTAGTGATGAGCGAGCATGCTCGTTACTCGAGATTTACGAGCATGGTCAAGCGTTTTCCGAGTATTTTCAGTGTGCTCGGGTGTTATGTTTGACTCACTCCGTGCACATGATTTGCAACTGTTTGACAGCTTTAATTCATGTGAGGAATGCCTGTTTCTTAGGCATTCCTCACATGTATTAAAGCTGTCAAACAATCGCAAATCATGCGCACAGAGAGACTTAAACATAACACCCGAGCACGCTGAAAATACTCGGCGAGCACTCGAGCATGCTCGATGAAAGGGTTAACAGAACATACTCGCTCATCACTAGTCATCAGAAATAATACTATTAACTTGCAGATATCCGGTTAATCTGCAAGTTTAACCGCACCCCCGGCCCTGACTGACATTGGCTCTGCATTGCGGCTGATTGTCAGTCAATGCTGGGGCGCCATTACAGCCGCTGCGGTCTATACTCGGAGCAGGTGACTTGGCCAGCACCACCCTCACCCCCATGACTGAAACTGAACGCTGGTGGGGAGAATACAGTTAATTTTCTCCCCGCTGCATTCGGCTACGCGCAGGCGCCGTGCAGCATGATAACGCTGTTGACATGCAGCTTAATGAATGGTGATTGTAAATGAAGCTGTTGTAGTTCTGAATGTAATGATAATGCGACTGCTGAAAAGTCATCTGTACAGAACAGGAAATCCAGTATTATGCTCAGCGATGTGTGAAAATTACAATATTTCAGTTTTTTCTTTTAAATATTGTAATATGGAAAATGGAAAGAAAATCTTTTTTCGATATCAATAATGATTTATTGTATTCCTATAATAATAATGATCTAGAAGTTGACTTCTACAATTAAGTCCTGGTTGAAATCTTTTAATTAATTGGAAATTTCAAATTCCTTCTGTTTTATGAAAATGTTATTTCCAGTCCTCTCCTTGTATTAGACCTGTTAAAAGGGTTGTTAGGATGATACATAAAAGTGATAAAGCAATACCTCCCCCCCACCCCCCTGTGTTGGCATGCAGCTGGCACATGCCTGAGTCAGGTAGAGGATCATTTCAGAAGGAGTGGGCTTGTGTAAAGTGCGGGATCCTTTCTTACCATGTTGCATTTAGTTTACCTGTGGCTTGATGTTCACCAAGCTGTCCATGTAACCTCGAAGCGTCATTAGCATTTTTTGGAAAGTGGTGAGAAAAGCTTTTTAGCCTAACTTAATTCTCTTCAAAAAAACATAATATATATATATATACACATAATATTATCTGTGTTAAATTACCAGACTTGTAAAGACTTGATTGCAAGAGTCAAGAGTATTTATTTATTGAAACCTCTTTATTTTTCCATCAACAGTTCGTGTAATCTAAAAGAAGAAAAGCCAATAAAAACAATGCCGGCCTTCCACATTTTATATAAGAATTTTATCACAGGCTGTGATTCTTAGTTCACGACCGGCTGCCCTACTGTAAGTGGGAATATAGAATGTTATATATGTGTGTGTGTGTGTGTGTGTGTGTTTTATACTGTTTGTAGTAACTATTTCTAATATATATTTGTACATACGTATATGTTTGTGTGTGTGTATATATCTTCACTGATTCACTCATAAAGAAAATCTTGATTGGCTCTGTTCTGCACTGTATCCTGCAACCTACCTGATTGACAGGTCTCTCCTGTGTGTACATAGGGAGAGTCCTCTCAATTCCCTGGTGCATCACTGTGATAAGCTGGCTGAGAGAGTCACTGGCATTCGTGCTGCCAGGCTCTGATTCGTGCTGCCCATGATTTACTCAGCACAAATTAGTTGACAGGTTCCCTTTAATGATTCCCATGCAGTCTACTTACTTTATACAGCAGCTACTATGTTCATCCACTGTTATTTAATGAGGTGTTGTCAAGTTCTTAAATTGCTTTAATTACTTTTTAATGACAGCATGAAAATAATCAAGTTTGTCTTTGCCTTGTTTTTCCTATCTGCTGTCATTCTGCTATTAGAGATTTTATATTTTATAGCGTACCAGTAAAATCTGCTTGTGTCAAGAAACCCATTGCCAAAACTTTATCTTACGACTATTTTTTTTTTAAATCAAACGTTTTTTATTAATTTTTATAGGGCTCGGGGTATAGACATTACTGGGCAGGCTGGGAGCCTTCCCCAGTGATGTCCATACCCCCAGCCCTACTCAGTGATATTTATGCCCCCCAGCGTTATCTATGACCCCAGCTCACCCCATTGATGTATATGCCTCCCAGCCCTCCTCAGTGATGTCTATGCCCCCAGGGATGTCTGTGCCCCTTAGCCCTCCACATTGATGTATATGCACACCAGCTGTCCCTACTGATGTATATGCTTCTCAGCCCTCCCCAGTGATTTTAATGAAGAGGAGATTCTAATGTAATACAGCACTTTGTTTTGCAACTTTCAGAGTCTCTCTCTACTCCCTTGTAGCTTTTTATTTTTGTAAATCACTTTCTCAACTAACCTATTAATTTATTTTCTATAGACCATGCACAGCCCTGTGTGGATGATGGGAATGTGATACACTTTATTAAAAATCACATTCTTAATTTTTCTCAGTCATGTAGTAACAGTTATTCAAACCTCACGTTATGTAAAGGCAATTTTATTTAGTTGACATGATCAAATGGTATATACCGTATATACGCAAGTCTAAGCTGACTTTTTCAGAACATTTTTTATGTTGAAAAAGCCCCCATCGGCTTATACGTTATATACTCAGGTATAGTATATACGTTCCGATGGTGGTGGGGAGGTTGCGGCAGCAGAAGAGCACTGCACAGGCAGTAGCCGCTGCTGCAGCTACCACGTGTGCCCGCTGCTAAAAGAAAATTAATACTCACTCTTCTCCATGCTCATGTGAGTGGAGAGGAGTGAATATTAATTTTCTTTAATAGCGCGCACTGTCAGCAGCGCCGCAGCTTCTGCTGCGGCTCAGCTATCCTCTGTGCCCACTATTAGAGAGAATGAATATTCACTCCTCTCCACTCCCATGGGCACACACAGGATTGTTGCTGACAGTATGCGCTGTTAAAGAAAGTGGATATTCACTCCTCTCCACGTCCATAGTCCTGGTGTGAAGAGGAGTGAATATCCCCACAGCTCACATTGGCATCTGAGGGCGCATGGCAGTGACATCATGCGATGCTCAAGTGCTCAGATGAACTAGTGGCAGAACAGGATACAGCGCTGGAGCAGAGGGGAGGAAGGAAGGTGAGTAAAAGTGTTTATTTTTTTCTTGTGTGCGGTGATGGGGGGGGCATGTATACCAGGATAGGGGGCCATGCATACCACGATTGGGGATGAGGGTTGCCATACATAGCAGGATTGGTGATAAGGTGACCATGCATACCCGGATTGGGGATGAGGGGACCATTCATACCAGAATTGGGTATGAGGGGACCATGCTTACCAGGATTGGTGATGACGGGAGCCATGCATACCAGGATTAGATGAGAGGGCCATATATACCAGGATTGGGGGACCATGCATATGAGGATTGGGGATGAGGGGGCCATACCTACCAGGATTGGGGATGAGGGACTCATGCATACCAGGATTAGGGTGAGGAACCCATGCATTCCAGGATTAGGGATGAGGGACCCACGCATACCAGGATTGGGGATGAGGGGCCCACGCATGCCAGGATTGGGGATGAGGGGCCCATGCATGCCAGGATTGGGGATGAGGGGCCCATGCATACCAGGATTGGGGATGAGGGACCCATGCATACAAGGATTGGGGATGAGGGGCAATGCTTGCCAGGAAGGGGAAATTTACCAGTAGTTGCTGCATTTCCCACCCCTGGCTTATACTCGAGTCAATACTTTTTCCTATTTTTTGTGGTAAAATTAGGTGCCTCGGCTTTTATTCGGGTTGGCTTCTACTCTCGTATAATGTAAAAAACATTTAAAAAGACCAAAACGATAATAAGACAAAAACTGACCTAGTCTCTGTAGGACTTGGGTCCAGCCAACTGCCCTGAAACCTCAAACAATGTATAACATGATTGGTGTATAACATGTTTAATAATTATACAAAAAAGATGATTACATACAGATTAGTCAGGGCTCATATACTTGATAAATTTAATGTACTCAAGAATATAGAAAGTGCATAACATTCATATCAAGTGCAATGGGAAGCAAATATGCTTTACGTATACACAGCAGCAAATATGTGAATAAAATCCTATATCAATCCGCAGCATTACTAATGTTAATCTGCAGTTTTGGTATTCAGCACTTATGAGGAGTTTTTAGTACAGAGTAAATTAGCATGAGCTCACTATAAAAGAGTAATACAATACCAGCACCACCAATTAAAAGTGGGTCCATTTAGAGGGGTTGTGCCACCATAAAGAATACAGTAAACCAACCAGAAAAGGTGGAAATAGTTTTGTAATTCATAGTGATTCAAAATTATGCTTCATTCAAAAGTTACCAAGCTTTTATTTTTTGAATGCTGCTCTCTGGTGCCCCCTCATGTTATTCCATTACGTCCTGGTAGTGGGTGATCAGCTGGTTGAATTTGCGCAGTTCCTGTCATAAGAGCTCCCCACCCGCAGCGTGCACAATGTATTCTCTGTCACAAGGCTCAGATTCAGACCCTCCCCCTGCACTCACAGCTGATTTCCTGGTGATTCACCCTCTCCCCCTGCACTCACAGCTCATCTCCAGGTGATTCACCCTCTCCCCCTGCACTCACATCTGGTTTCCTGGTGATTCACCCTCTCCCCCTGCACTCACAGCTCATCTCCAGGTGATTCACCCCACCCCCTGCACTCACATCTGATTTCCTGGTGATTCACCCTCTCCCCCTGCACTCACAGCTCATCTCCAGGTGATTCACCCTCTCCCCCTGCACTCACATCTGGTTTCCTGATGATTCACTCTCTCCCCTGCACTCACAACTGATCTCCGGGTGATTCACCCCACCCCCTGCACTCACATCTGGTTTCCTGGTGATTCACCCTCTCCCCCTGCACTCACAACTGATCTCCAGGTGATTCACCCCACCCCCTGCACTCACATCTGGTTTCCTGGTGATTCACCCTCTCCCCCTGCACTCACAACTGATCTCCAGGTGATTCACCCTCTCCCCCTGCACTCACAGATGATCTCCGGGTGATTCACCCCACCCCCTGCACTCACAGCTGTTCTGCAGATGAGACACCTCCTCCCCCTGCACTCACAACTGATCTCCACGTGATTCACCCCACCCCCTGCACTCACAGCTGTTCTGCAGATGAGACACCCTCTCCCCCTGCATTCACAGCTGATCTCCACGTGATTCACCCCACCCCCTGCACTCACAGCTGTTCTCCAGATGAGACACTCTCTCCCCCTGCACTCACAACTGATCTCCAGGTGATTCACCCATCTCCCTGCACTCACAGCTGATCTCCAGGTGAGACACCTCCTCCCCCTGCACTCACAGCTGATCTCCAGATGAGACACCCCCTCCCCCTGCACTCACAGCTGTTCTCCGGGTGAGACACCCCCTCCCTCTGCACTCATAGCTGATCTCTGGGTGAGACACCCCCTCCCCCTGCACTCACAGCTGAAATCTGGATGAGACACCTCCTCCCCCTGCACTCACAGCTGAAATCTGGATGAGACACCTCCTCCCCCTGCGCTGACTGCTGATCTCCAGGTGAGACACCTCCTCCCCCTGCACTCACAGCTCATCTCCGGGTGAGATACCCCCTCCATCTGCACTCACAGCTGATCTCCAGGTGAGACACCCCCTCCCCCTGCACTCACAGCTGATCTCCGGGTGAGACACCCCCTCCTTCTGCACTCACAGCTGATCTCCAGGTCAGACACCCCCTCCCCCTGCACTCACAGCTGATCTCCAGGTGAGATACCCCCTCCCCCTGCACTCACAGCTGATCTCTAGGTGAGACACCCCCTCCCTCTGCACTCACAGCTGATCTCCAGGTGAGACACCCCCTCCCTCTGCACTCACAGCTGATCTCCAGGTGAGATACCCCCTCCCCCTGCACTCACAGCTGAAATCTGGATGAGACACCTCCTCCCCCTGCACTCACAGCTGAAATCTGGATGAGACACCTCCTCCCCCTGCGCTGACTGCTGATCTCCGGGTGAGATCATCTAGTTCACAGACTTGTAAGCAGCATAGCAGAGACTCTTCCTGTGCTTAGTCTGTGAATCAGATGATCTCACGCAGAGATCAGCTGTGAATGCAGGTGGAGGTAGTGAATCACCTGGAGATCAGCTGTCAGTGCAGGGGGAGGGGGTGTCTCACCCTGAGATCAGCTGTGAGTGCAGGAGGAGGGGGTATCTCACCTGGAGATCAGCTGTGAGTGCAGGAGGAGGGGGTGTCTCACCTGGAGATCAGCTGTGAGTGCAGGAGGAGAGGGTATCTCACCTGGAGATCAGCTGTGAGTGCAGAGGGAGGGGGTATCTCACCTGGAGATCAGCTGTGAGTGCAGGAGGAGGGTGTGTCTCACCTGGAGATCAGCTGTGAGTGCAGGAGGAGAGGGTATCTCACCTGGAGATCAGCTGTGAGTGCAGGGGGAGGAGGTGTCTCACCTGGAGATCAGCTGTGAGTGCAGGAGGAGAGGGTATCTCACCTGGAGATCAGCTGTGAGTGCAGGAGGAGGAGGTATCTCACCCGGAGATCAGCTGTGAGTGCAAGGGGAGGGGGTATCTCACCCGGAGATCAGCTGTGAGTGCAGGGGGAGGGGGTATTTCACTCGGAGATGAGCTGTGAGTGCAGGGGGAGGATGTGTCTCACCTGTAGATCAGCTGTGAGTGCAGGAGGAGAGGGTATCTCACCTGGAGATCAGCTGTGAGTGCAGAGGGAGGGGGTATCTCACCTGGAGATCAGCTGTGAGGGCAGGAGGAGGAGGTGTCTCACCTGGAGATCAGCTGTGAGTGCAGGAGGAGAGGGTATCTCACCTGGAGATCAGCTGTGAGTGCAGGAGGAGGAGGTATCTCACCCGGAGATCAGCTGTGAGTGCAAGGGGAGGGGGTATCTCACCCAGAGATCATCTGTGAGTGCAGGGGGAGGGGGTATTTCACTCGGAGATGAGCTGTGAGTGCAGGGGGAGGCTGTGTCTCACCCGGAGATCAGCTGTGAGTGCAGGAGGAGGTATCTCACCTGGAGATCAGCTGTGAGTGCAGAGGGAGGGGGTATCTCACCTGGAGATCAGCTGTGAGGGCAGGAGGAGGGGGTATCTCACCCGGAGATCAGCTGTGAGTGCAGGAGGAGGAGGTATCTCACCTGGAGATCAGCTGTGAGTGCAGGAGGAGGAGGTATCTCACCCGGAGATCAGCTGTGAGTGCAGGGGGAGGGGGTATCTCACCCGGAGATCAGCTGTGAGTGCAGGGGGAGGGGGTATTTCACTCGGAGATGAGCTGTGAGTGCAGGGGGAGGATGTGTCTCACCTGGAGATCAGCTGTGAGTGCAGGAGGAGAGGGTATCTCACCTGGAGATCAGCTGTGAGTGCAGAGGGAGGGGGTATCTCACCTGGAGATCAGCTGTGAGGGCAGGAGGAGGGGGTATCTCACCCGGAGATCAGCTGTGAGTGCAGGGGGAGGAGGTGTCTCACCTGGAGATCAGCTGTGAGTGCAGGGGGAGGAGGTATCTCACCTGGAGATCAGCTGTGAGTGCAGGGGGAGGAGGTGTCTCACCTGGAGATCAGCTGTGAGTGCAGGGGGAGGAGGTATCTCACCTGGAGATCAGCTGTGAGTGCAGGGGGAGGAGGTGTCTCACCTGGAGATCAGCTGTGAGTGCAGGGGGAGGGGGTATCTCACCTGGAGATCAGCTGTGAGCGCCTGGGGAGGGGGTGTCTCACCTGGAGATCAGCTGTGAGTGCAGATGGAGGGGGTATCTCACCCGGAGATCAGCTGTGAGTGCAGGGGGAGGGGGTATCTCACCTGGAGATCAGCTGTGAGCGCCTGGGGAGGGGGTATCTCACCCGGAGATCAGCTATGAAGCAGGGGGAGGAGGTTCCAACCTGAGATCAGCTGTGATTGCGGGGGGAGGGGGTGAATCACAGACACACTGTGCTTACAGCAAGGAGCCTTGTGACAGAGAATACATTTTGCACGCTGTCGGTTGGGAGCTCTTATGACAGAAACTGCGCAAATTCAACCAGCTGATCACCCACTACCAGAACATAGTGGAATAACGCCAGGGGGCGACAGAGAGCAGCATTCATAAAAGTAAAAGCTTGGTATCTTTTTAATGAAAAATAATTTTGAATCACCATAAATTACAAACTATTTCCACCTTTTCTGGTTGGTTACTTGTATTCATTATAGTGGCACAACCCCTTTAAGAAGGATACTACTCTGAGGTACAGGATAAGACCAGAAAGGGTGTTCCCCCACTCGAATCGCCGCTACCAGTGCGGCTTCATCAGGAGTACATGCATTAAAGAGCGTTCAAAGCTTGTGTGTACATGTATGTATATAATATATATTTATGTAACTCATAAATTAACTTACATCTGGAGGGGCGGCCGCCTCGGCAAACAGACTTGCGCCAAAATACTCTGACATTGTTTCCCCGTAAGTGCTGGCCCGAGTACTGTGGTCCCCAGTAATCTGCCTGGGGGGCCACAGAGAAGCTGATCACGGGCCCGGGGTTCCCCAGCCCTGCTCTAATGGAAATGTACTGCAGAGGAAACCAGCTATTGCAATGACAATGACTCAAAAAGATCTAATCAAATAAAAGTTTAAGATCCAGTAGCAGTTTTAGTATTCAGCACTTATGAGGAGTTTTTAGTACAGAGTAAATTAGCATGAGCTCACTATAAAAGAGTAATACAATACCAGCACCACCAATTAAAAGTGGGTCCATTTAGAGGGGTTGTGCGACCATAAAGAATACAGTAAACCAACCAGAAAAGGTGAAAATAAATAGATTTGTAATTTATTGTGATTAAAAATTATGCTTCATTCAAAAGATACCAAACTTTTATTTTTTAAATTATGCTCTCTAGCGCCCCCTGGCGTTATTCCACTATGTTCTGGTAGTGGGTGATCAGCTGGTCAAGATTGCGCAGTTCCTGTCATAAGAGTTCCCCACCCGCAGCCTGCACAATGTATTGTCTGTCACAAGGCCCCCTGCTGTAAGCACAGTGTCTGTGATTCACCCCCTCCCCTTGTGCTCACTGCTCACCTCCTGCTGACTCACCCCCTCCTCCTGAACTCACAGCTGTTCTCCGGGGTATTCACCCTCTCTCCTTGCGCTCACCGCTCATATCCGGATGAGATACCCCCTCCTCCTGCACTCACAGCTGATCTCCGGGTGAGATACCCCCTCCCCCTGCACTCACAGCTGATCTCCAGGTGAGACACCCCCTCCCCCTGCACTCACAGCTGATCTCCAGGTGAGATACCCCCTCCCCCTGCTCTCACAGCTGATCTCCGGGTGAGACACCTTCCCCCTGGGCTCACAGCTGATCTCCGGGTTAGACACCCCCTCCCCCTGTGCTAACAGCTCATATTTGGGTGAGATACCCCCTCCTCCTGCACTCACAGCTGATCCCCAGGTGAGACACCCCCTCCCCCTGCCTCACAGCTGATCTCCAGGTGAGACACCACCTCCCCCTGTGCTAACAGCTCATATTCGGGTGAGATACCCCCTCCCCCTGCACTCACAGCTGATCTCCGGGTGAGATACCCCCTTCCCCTGCCTCACAGCTGATCTCCGGGTGAGACACTCCCTCCCCCTGCACTCACAGCTGATCTCCGGGTGAGACACCCCCTCCCCCTGCACTCACAGCTGAAATCTGGATAAGACACCTCCTCCTCCTGCCTCACAGCTGATCTCCGGGTGAGACACTCCCTCCCCCTGCACTCACAGCTGATCTCCGGGTGAGACACAGCCTCCCCCTGCACTCACAGCTCACCTCCAGGTGAGATACCCCCTCCCCCTGCACTCACAGCTGATCTCCAGGTGAGACACCTCCTCCCCCTGCACTCACAGCTGATCTCCAGGTGAGATACCCCGTCGCCCTGCACTCACAGCTGATCTCCAGGTGAGACACCTCCTCCCCCTGCACTCACAGCTGATCTCCAGGTGAGATACCCCCTCCCCCTGCACTCGCAGCTGATCTCCAGGTGAGATACCCCTCCCCCTGCACTCACAGCTGATCTCCAGGTGAGATACCCCCTCCCCCTGCACTCACAGCTGATCTCCAGGTGAGATACCCCCTCCCCCTGCACTCACAGCTGATCTCCAGGTGAGATACCCCCTCCCCCTGCACTCACAGCTGATCTCCAGGTGAGATACCCCCTCCCCCTGCACTCACAGCTGATCTCCAGGTGAGACACCCCCTCCCCCTGCACTCACAGCTGATCTCCAGGTGAGATACCCTCTTCTCCTGCACTCACAGCTGTTCTCCAGGTGAGATACCCTCTTCTCCTGCACTCACAGCTGATCTCCAGGTGAGATACCCCCTCCCCCTGCACTCACAGCTGATCTCAGGGTGAGATACCTCCTCCTCCTGCCCTCACAGCTGATCTCCAGGTGAGATACCCCTCCTCCTGCACTCACAGCTGATCTCCAGGTGAGATACCCCCTCCTCCTGCACTCACAGCTGATCTCCAGGTGAGATACCCCCTCCCCCTGCACTCACAGCTGATCTCCAGGTGAGATACCCCCTCCTCCTGCACTCACAGCTGATCTCCAGGTGAGATACCCCCTCCCCCTGCACTCACAGCTGATCTCCAGGTGAGACACCTCCTCCTCCTGCACTCACAGCTGATCTCCAGGTGAGATACCTCCTCCTCCTGCACTCATAGCTGATCTCCAGGTGAGATACCCCCTCCTCCTGCACTCACAGATGATCTCCAGGTGAGATACCTCCTCCTCCTGCACTCACAGCTGATCTCCAGGTGAGATACCCCCTCCTCCTGCACTCACAGCTGATCTCCAGGTGAGATACCCCCTCCTCCTGCACTCACAGCTGATCTCCAGGTGAGATACCTCCTCCTCCTGCACTCATAGCTGATCTCCAGGTGAGGTCATGTGCTTCACAGAATTGTAAGCAGGATAGCAGAGAGACTCTTCCTGTGCTTAGTCTGTGATGCAGATGATCTCACCCGGAGATCAGCTGTGAGTGCAGGAGGAGGTAGTGAATCACCCGGAGATCAGCTGTCAGTGCAAGAGGAGGGGGTATCTCACCTGGAGATCAGCTGTGAGTGCAGGGGGAGGGGTATCTCACCTGGAGATCAGCTGTGAGTGCAGGGGGAGGGGGTATCTCACCCAGAGATCACCTGTGAGTGCAGAGGGAGGGGGTGTCTCACCCAGAGATCAGCTGTGAGTGCAGGAGGAGGAGGTATCTCACCTGGAGATCAGCTGTGAGTGCAGGGGGAGGAGGTGTCTCACCTGGAGATCAGCTGTGAGTGCAGGGGGAGGGGGTGTCTCACCCAGAGATCAGCTATGAGTGCAGAGGGAGGGGGTGTCTCACCCAGAGATCAGCTGTGAGTGCAGGAGGAGGAGGTATCTCACCTGGAGATCAGCTGTGAGTGCAGGGGGAGGAGGTGTCTCACCCAGAGATCAGCTATGAGTGCAGAGGGAGGGGGTGTCTCACCTGGAGATCAGCTGTGAGTGCAGGGGGAGGGGGTATCTCACCTGGAGATCAGCTGTGAGTGCAGGGGGAGGGGGTATCTCACCTGGAGATCAGCTGTGAGTGCAGGGGGAGGGGGTATCTCACCTGGAGATCAGCTGTGAGTGCAGGGGGAGGAGGTGTCTCACCTGGAGATCAGCTGTGAGTGCAGAGGGAGGGGGTATCTCACCTGGAGATCAGCTGTGAGTGCAGGGGGAGGAGGTGTCTCACTTGGAGATCAGCTGTGAGTGCAGGGGGAGGGGGTATCTCACCTGGAGATCAGCTGTGAGTGCAGGGGGAGGAGGTGTCTCACCTGGAGATCAGCTGTGAGTGCAGGGGGAGGGGGTATCTCAACTGGAGATCAGCTGTGAGTGCAGGGGGAGGGGGTATCTCACCTGGAGATCAGCTGTGAGTGCAGGGGGAGGGGGTATCTCACCTGAAGATCAGCTGTGAGTGCAGGGGGAGGAGGTGTCTCACCTGGAGATCAGCTGTGAGTGCAGGGGGAGGGGGTATCTCACCTGGAGATCAGCTGTGAGTGCAGGGGGAGGAGGTGTCTCACTTGGAGATCAGCTGTGAGTGCAGGGGGAGGGGGTATCTCACCTGGAGATCAGCTGTGAGTGCAGGGGGAGGAGGTGTCTCACCTGGAGATCAGCTGTGAGTGCAGGGGGAGGGGGTATCTCACCTGGAGATCAGCTGTGAGTGCAGTGGGAGGGGGTGTCTCACCCAGAGATCAGCTGTGAGTGCAGGAGGAGGAGGTGTCTAAGCGGGAGAACAGCTGTGAGTGCAGGGGGAGGGGGTATCTCACCTGGAGATCAGCTGTGAGTGCAGGGGGAGGGGGTGTCTCACCTGGAGATCAGCTGTGAGTGCAGGGGGAGGAGTTGTCTCACCCTGAGATCAGCTGTAAGTGCAGGAGGAGGAGGTGTCTAAGCGGGAGAACAGCTGTGAGCGCAGGGGGAGGGGGTGTCTCACCTGGAGATCAGCTGTGAGTGCAGGGGGAGGGGGTGTCTCACCTGGAGATCAGCTGTGAGTGCAGGGGGAGGAGGTGTCTCACCTGGAGTTCAGCTGTGAGTGCAGGGGGAGGAGGTGTCTCACCTGGAGATCAGCTGTGAGTGCAGGGGGAGGGGGTATCTCACCTGGAGATCAGCTGTGAGTGCAGGGGGAGGGGGTGTCTCACCTGGAGATCAGCTGTGAGTGCAGGGGGAGGGGGTGTCTCACCTGGAGATCAGCTGTGAGTGCAGGGGGAGGAGGTGTCTCACCTGGAGATCAGCTGTGAGTGTAGGGGGAGGGGGTGTCTCACCCAGAGATCAGCTGTGAGTGCAGGAGGAGGGTGTGAATCACCTGGAGATCAGCTGTGAGTGCAGGGGGAGGGGGTGTCTCACCTGGAGATCAGCTGTGAGTGTAGGAGGAGGGTGTGAATCACCTGGAGATCAGCTGTGAGTGCAGGGGGAGGGTCTGAATCTGAGCCTTGTGACCAAGAATACATTGTGCACTCTGCGGGTGGGGAGCTCTTATGACAGAAACTGCGCAAACTCGACCAGCTTATCACCCACTACCTGAGCGTAATGGAATATCGCCAGGTGGCGCCAGAGAGCAGCATTCAAGAAATAAAAGCTTGGTATCTGTTGAATGAAGCATAATTTTTAATCACTAGAAATTACAAAACTATTTCCACCTTTTCTAGTCGGTTTATGGTGGTACAACCCATTTAAGTAGGATACTATTCTGAGCTACTCAGTACAGGATAAGACCTGGAAGGGTGTTCCCCCACTCGAATCGCCGTTACTAGTGCGGCTTCATCAGGGGTACCTGCATTAAAGAGCGTTCAAAGCTTGTGTGTATATATTGATATAAAAACTAGCTATTGAACCCGTTCTACGCCCGGGTGGCGAGCATTTTTATTGGTACATTTTTAATTTTATTAATGGCAGAGGAGTCGGCGCGTGCGCTTATCGCGCTATCCTGCGCCATTTTTTAAAGACATTATGTCTGCGAATTTACAGACAGTGTCTTCAGTAAAATGGAGCTGGATATCGCAGGATGCGCACGTTCTGACTCCGGCAACATAGCAGAGCGCACACCCGCCTATAGGGATAATTGTAATGCCCGGCGTGCGCATCCCACGATATCCAGCTCCATTTTATTGAAGACTCTGTCTGTGAATTCGCAAACGCAGTGTCTTCAATAAAATGGCGCAGCAGTGCGGTATACACACATACTGACTCTGGCGACTCACTGCACAGGTGACACTGATCCTGGCTACAGACAACAGAAAGCGTCCAAAATATATAAAATGTACTGATAATACGGGGGTGTACTCACTTATACTGAGCCCCGTATATATAATGTACTGATAATACAGGGGTGTACTCAGTTATACTGAGCACTGTATATATAATGTACTGATAATACAGGGGTGTACTCACTTATACTGAGCACTGTATATATAATGTACTGTTAATACAGGGGGTGTGCTCACTTATGCTGAGCACTGTATATATAATGTACTGATAATACAGGGGTGTACTCACTTATGCTGAGCACTGTATATATAATGTACTGATAATACAGGGGTGTACTCACTTATGCTGAGCACTGTATATATAATGTACTGATAATACAGGGGTGTACTCACTTATGCTGAGCTCTGTATATATAATGTACTGATAATACAGGGGTGTACTCACTTATGCTGAGCACTGTATATATAATATACTGATAATACAGGGGTGTACTCACTTATACTGAGCACTGTATATATAATGTACTGATAATACAGGGGGTGTACTCACTTATACTGAGCACTGTATATATAATGTACTGATAATACAGGGGTGTACTCACTTATGCTGAGCACAGTATATATAATGTAATGATAATACAGGGGTGTACTCACTTATACTGAGCACTGTATATATAATGTACTGATAATACAGGGGGTGTACTCACTTATACTGAGCACTGTATATATAATGTACTGATAATACAGTGGTGTACTCACTTATGCTGAGCACTGTATATATAATATACTGATAATACAGGGGTGTACTCACTTATACTGAGCACTGTATATATAATGTACTGATAATACAGGGGGTGTACTCACTTATACTGAGCACTGTATATATAATGTACTGATAATACGGGGGTGTACTCACTTATGCTGAGCCCTGTATATGTAATGTACTGATAATACAGGTGTGTACTCACTTATGCTGAGCTCTGTATATATAATGTACTGATAATACAGTGGTGTACTCACTTACACTGAGCACTGTATATATAATGTACTGATAATACAGTGGTGTACTCACTTACACTGAGCACTGTATATATAATGTACTGATAATACAGTGGTGTACTCACTTATGCTGAGCACTGTATATATAATGTACTGATAATACAGTGGTGTACTCACTTATGCTGAGCACTGTATATATAATGTACTGATAATACAGTGGTGTACTCACTTATGCTGAGCACTGTATATATAATGTACTGATAATACAGTGGTGTACTCACTTACACTGAGCACTGTATATATAATGTACTGATTATACAGTGGTGTACTCACTTATGCTGAGCACTGTATATATAATGTACTGATAATACAGTGGTGTACTCACTTATGCTGAGCACTGTATATATAATGTACTGATAATACAGGGTGTACTCACTTATGCTGAGCACTGTATATATAATGTACTGATAATACAGGGGGTGTACTCACTTATACTGAGCCCTGTATATATAATGTACTGATAATATAGTGGTGTACTCACTTATACTGAGCCCTGTATATATAATGTACTGATAATACAGGGGTGTACTCACTTATGCTGAGCCCTGTGTATATAATGTACTGTTAATACAGTGATGTACTCACTTATGCTGAGCACTGCATATATAATGTACTGATAATACAGGGGGTGTACTCACTTATGCTGAGCCCTGTATATATAATGTACTGATAATACAGTGGTGTACTCACTTATGCTGAGCGCTGTATATATAATGTACTGATAATACAGGGGTGTACTCACTTATACTGAGCCCTGTGTATATAATGTACTGTTAATACAGTGATGTACTCACTTATGCTGAGCACTGCATATATAATGTACTGATAATACAGGGGGTGTACTCACTTATGCTGAGCCCTGTGTATATAATGTACTGATAATACAGGGGGTGTACTCACTTATGCTGAGCACTGTATATATAATGTACTGATAATACAGGGGTGTACTCACTTATACTGAGCCCTGTGTATATAATGTACTGTTAATACAGTGATGTACTCACTTATGCTGAGCACTGCATATATAATGTACTGATAATACAGGGGGTGTACTCACTTATGCTGAGCCCTGTGTATATAATGTACTGATAATACAGGGGTGTACTCACTTATACTGAGCACTGTATATATAATGCACTGATAATACAGGGGGTGTACTCACTTATGCTGAGCCCTGTGTATATAATGTACTGTTAATACAGTGATGTACTCACTTATGCTGAGCCCTGTATATATAATGTACTGATAATACGGGGGTGTACTCACTTATGCTGAGCCCCGTATATATAATGTACTGATAATACAGGGTGTACTCACTTATGCTGAGCCCTGTGTATATAATGTACTGTTAATACAGTGATGTACTCACTTATGCTGAGCACTGCATATATAATGTACTGATAATACAGGGGGTGTACTCACTTATGCTGAGCACTGTATATATAATGTACTGATAATACAGGGGTGTACTCACTTATGCTGAGCACTGTATATATAATATACTGATAATACAGGGGTGTACTCACTTATACTGAGCACTGTATATATAATGTACTGATAATACAGGGGGTGTACTCACTTATACTGAGCACTGTATATATAATGTACTGATAATACAGGGGTGTACTCACTTATGCTGAGCACAGTATATATAATGTAATGATAATACAGGGGTGTACTCACTTATACTGAGCACTGTATATATAATGTACTGATAATACAGGGGGTGTACTCACTTATACTGAGCACTGTATATATAATGTACTGATAATACAGTGGTGTACTCACTTATGCTGAGCACTGTATATATAATATACTGATAATACAGGGGTGTACTCACTTATACTGAGCACTGTATATATAATGTACTGATAATACGGGGGTGTACTCACTTATGCTGAGCCCTGTATATGTAATGTACTGATAATACAGGGGTGTACTCACTTATGCTGAGCTCTGTATATATAATGTACTGATAATACAGTGGTGTACTCACTTACACTGAGCACTGTATATATAATGTACTGATAATACAGTGGTGTACTCACTTATGCTGAGCACTGTATATATAATGTACTGATAATACAGTGGTGTACTCACTTATGCTGAGCACTGTATATATAATGTACTGATAATACAGGGTGTACTCACTTATGCTGAGCCCTGTGTATATAATGTACTGTTAATACAGTGATGTACTCACTTATGCTGAGCACTGTATATATAATATACTGATAATACAGGGGTGTACTCACTTATACTGAGCACTGTATATATAATGTACTGATAATACAGGGGTGTACTCACTTATACTGAGCACTGTATATATAATGTACTGATAATACAGGGGGTGTACTCACTTATGCTGAGCCCTGTGTATATAATGTACTGATAATACAGGGGTGTACTCACTTATACTGAGCACTGTATATATAATGTACTGATAATACAGGGGGTGTACTCACTTATGCTGAGCCCTGTGTATATAATGTACTGTTAATACAGTGATGTACTCACTTATGCTGAGCCCTGTATATATAATGTACTGATAATACGGGGGTGTACTCACTTATGCTGAGCCCCGTATATATAATGTACTGATAATACAGGGTGTACTCACTTATGCTGAGCCCTGTGTATATAATGTACTGTTAATACAGTGATGTACTCACTTATGCTGAGCACTGCATATATAATGTACTGATAATACAGGGGGTGTACTCACTTATGCTGAGCCCTGTATATATAATGTACTGATAATACAGTGGTGTACTCACTTATGCTGAGCCCTGTGTATATAATGTACTGATAATACAGGGGTGTACTCACTTATACTGAGCACTGTATATATAATGTACTGATAATACGGGGGTGTACTCACTTATGCTGAGCCCCGTATATATAATGTACTGATAATACAGGGGGTGTACTCACTTATGCTGAGCCCCGTATATATAATGTACTGATAATACAGGGGTGTACTCACTTATGCTGAGCACTGTATATATAATGTACTGATAATACAGGGGTGTACTCACTTATGCTGAGCCCTGTATATATAATGTACTGATAATACAGGGGGTGTACTCACTTATGCTGAGCCCTGTGTATATAATGTACTGATAATACAGAGGTGTACTCACTTATGCTGATCCCTGTGTATATAATGTACTGTTAATACAGTGATGTACTCACTTATGCTGAGCCCTGTGTATATAATGTACTGATAATACAGGGGGTGTACTCACTTATGCTGAGCCCTGTATATATAATGTACTGATAATACAGGGGTGTACTCACTTATGCTGAGCACTGTATATATAATGTACTGATAATACAGTGGTGTACTCACTTATGCTGAGCCCTGTATATATAATGTACTGATAATACAGGGGGTGTACTCACTTATGCTGAGCCCTGTATATATAATGTACTGATAATACAGGGGTATACTCAGTTATGCTGAGCCCTGTATATATAATGTACTGATAATACAGGGGTGTACTCAGTTATGCTGAGCACTGTATATATAATGTACTGATAATACAGGGGTGTACTCACTTATACTGAGCCCTGTATATATAATGTACTGATAATACAGGGGGTGTACTTAGTTATGCTGAGCCCTGTATATATAATGTACTGATAATACAGGGGTGTACTCACTTATACTGAGCCCTGTATATATAATGTGCTGATAATACAGTGGTGTACTCACTTATGCTGAGCACTGTATATATAATGTAATGATAATACAGGGGTGTACTCACTTATACTGAGCTCTTTATATATAATGTACTGATAATACAGGGGTGTACTCACTTATGCTGAGCACTGTATATATAATGTACTGATAATACAGGGGTGTACTCACTTATGCTGAGCACTGTATATATAATGTACTGATAATACCGGGGTGTACTCACTTATACTTAGCACTATATATATAATGTACTGATAATACAGGGATGTACTCACTTATGCTGAGCACTGTATATATAATGTACTGATAATACAGGGGTGTACTCACTTATGCTGAGCCCTGTATATATAATGTACTGATAATACAGGGGGTGTACTCACTTATACTGAGCCCTGTATATATAATGTACTGATAATACAGGGGTGTACTCACTTACACTGAGCACTGTATATATAATGTACTGATTATACAGGGGTGTACTCACTTATGCTGAGCCCTGTATATATAATGAACTGCTAATACAGGGGTGTACTCACTTATGCTGAGCACTGTATATATAATGTACGGATAATACAGGGGTGTACTCACTTATGCTGAGCACTGTATATATAATGTACTGATAATACAGGGGGTGTGCTCACTTATTCTGAGCTCTGTATATATAATGTACTGATAAGACAGGGGGTGTACTCACTTATGTTGAGCACTGTATATATAATGTACTGATAATACAGTGGTGTACTCACTTATGCTGAGCACTGTATATATAATGTACTGATAATACAGGGGGTGTACTCACTTATGTTGAGCACTGTATATGTAATGTACTGATAATACAGTGGTGTACTCACTTATGCTGAGCACTGTATATATAATGTACTGATAATACAGGGGGTGTACTCACTTATGCTGAGACCTGTATATATAATGTACTGATAATACAGGGGGTGTGCTCACTTATTCTGAGCTCTGTATATATAATGTACTGATAAGACAGGGGGTGTACTCACTTATGCTGAGCACTGTATATATAATGTACTGATAATACAGGGGTGTACTCACTTATGCTGAGCACTGTATATATAATGTACTGATAATACTGGGGTGTACTCACTTATGCTGAGCCCTGTATATATAATGTACTGATAATACAGGGGTGTACTCACTTATGCTGAGCACTGTATATATAATGTACTGATAATACAGGGGTGTACTCACTTATGCTGAGCCCTGTATATATAATGTACTGATAATACAGTGGTGTACTCACTTATACTGAGCGCTGTACATATAATGTACTGATAATACAGGGGTGTACTCACTTATACTGAGCGCTGTACATATAATGTACTGATAATACAGGGGTGTACTCACTTATGCTGAGCGCTGTATATATAATGTACTGATAATACAGGGGTGTACTCACTTATACTGAGTGCTGTACATATAATGTACTGATAATACAGGGGTGTACTCACTTATGCTGAGCCCTGTATATGTAATGTACTGATAATACAGGGGTGTACTCACTTATACTGAGCACTGTATATATAATGTACTGATAATACCGGGGTGTACTCACTTATGCTGAGCGCTGTATATATAATGTACTGATAATACAGGGGTGTACTCACTTATACTGAGCACTGTATATATAATGTGCTGATAATACAGGGGTGTACTCACTTATACTGAGCCCTCTATATATAATGTACTGATAATACAGGGGTGTACTCACTTATGCTGAGCCCTGTATATATAATGTACTGATAATACAGGGGTGTACTCACTTATGCTGAGCCCTGTATATATAATGTACTGACAATACAGGGGGTGTACTCACTTATGTTGAGCCCTGTATATATAATGTACTGATAATACAGGGGTGTACTCTCTTATGCTGAGCCCTGTATATATAATGTACTAATAATACAGTGGTGTACTCACTTATGTTGAGCCCTGTATATATAATGTACTGATAATACAGGGGTGTACTCACTTATACTGAACCCTGTATATATAATGTACTGATAATACAGGGGGTGTACTCACTTATGTTGAGCACTGTATATATAATGTACTGATAATATAGGAGGTGTACTCACTTATGCTGAGCCCTGTATATATAATGTACTGATAATACAGTGGTGTACTCACTTATGCTGAGCCCTGTATATATAATGTACTGATAATACAGGGGTGTACTCACTTATGCTGAGCCCTATATATAATATACTGATAATACAGCGGTGTACTCAATTATACTGAGCACTGTATATATAATGTACTGATAATACTGGGGTGTACTCACTTATGCTGAGCACTGTATATATAATGTACTGATAATACAGGGGTGTACTCACTTATGCTGAGCACTGTATATATAATGTACTGATAATACAGGGGTGTACTCACTTATGCTGAGCCCTGTATATATAAAGTACTGATAATACAGGCGTGTACTCACTTATGCTGAGCGCTGTATATATTATGTACTGATAATACAGGGGTGTACTCACTTATACTGAGCCCTGTATATATAATGTACTGATAATACAGCGGTGTACTCACTTATGCTGAGCGCTGTATATATAATGTACTGATAATACAGGGTGTACTCACTTATGCTGAGCCCTGTATATATAATGTACTGATAATACAGGGGTGTACTCACTTATGCTGAGCACTGTATATATAATGTACTGATAATACAGGGGTGTACTCTCTTATGCTGAGCCCTGTATATATAATGTACTAATAATACAGTGGTGTACTCACTTATGTTGAGCACTGTATATGTAATGTACTGATAATACAGGGGTGTACTCTCTTATGCTGAGCCCTGTATATATAATGTACTAATAATACAGTGGTGTACTCACTTATGTTGAGCACTGTATATATAATGTACTGATAATACAGGGGTGTACTCACTTATACTGAACCCTGTATATATAATGTACTGATAATACAGGGGGTGTACTCACTTATGTTGAGCACTGTATATATAATGTACTGATAATATAGGGGGTGTACTCACTTATGCTGAGCCCTGTATATATAATGTACTGATAATACAGTGGTGTACTCACTTATGCTGAGCCCTGTATATATAATGTACTGATAATACAGGGGTGTACTCACTTATACTGAGCACTGTATATATAATGTACTGATAATACTGGGGTGTACTCACTTATGCTGAGCCCTGTATATATAATGTACTGATAATACAGTGGTGTACTCACTTATGCTGAGCCCTGTATATATAATGTACTGATAATACAGGGGTGTACTCACTTATACTGAGCACTGTATATATAATGTACTGATAATACTGGGGTGTACTCACTTATGCTGAGCACTGTATATATAATGTACTGATAATACCGGGGTGTACTCACTTATGCTGAGCCCTGTATATATAAAGTACTGATAATACAGGGGTGTACTCACTTATGCTGAGCGCTGTATATATTATGTACTGATAATACAGGGGTGTACTCACTTATGCTGAGCCCTGTATATATAATGTACTGATAATACAGGGGTGTACTCACTTATGCTGAGCACTGTATATATAATGTACTGATAATACAGGGGTGTACTCACTTATGCTGAGCACTGCATATATAATGTACTGATAATACAGGGGTGTACTCACTTATGCTGAGCACTGTATATATAATGTACTGATAATACAGGGGTGTACTCACTTATGGTGAGCACTGTATATATAATGTACTGATAATACATGGGTGTACTCACTTATGCTGAGCACTGTATATATAATGTACTGATAATACAGGGGTGTACTCACTTATGCTGAGCACTGCATATATAATGTACTGATAATACAGGGGTGTACTCACTTATGCTGAGCACTGCATATATAATGTACTGATAATACAGGGGTGTACTCACTTATGCTGAGCACTGTATATATAATGTACTGATAATACAGGGGTGTACTCACTTATGGTGAGCACTGTATATATAATGTACTGATAATACAGGGGTGTACTCACTTATGCTGAGCGCTGTATATATAATGTACTGATAATACAGGGGTGTACTCACTTATACTGAGCGCTGTACATATAATGTACTGATAATACAGGGGTGTACTTACTTATACTGAGCACTGTATATATAATGTACTGATAATACAGGGGTGTACTCACTTATACTGAGCCCTCTATATATAATGTACTGATAATACAGGGGTGTACTCACTTATGCTGAGCCCTGTATATATAATGTACTGATAATACAGGGGTGTACTCTCTTATGCTGAGCACTGTATATATAATGTACTGATAATACAGGGGTGTACTCACTTATGCTGAGCACTGTATATATAATGTACTGATAATACATGGGTGTACTCACTTATGCTGAGCACTGCATATATAATGTACTGATAATACAGGGGTGTACTCACTTATGCTGAGCACTGTATATATAATGTACTGATAATACAGGGGTGTACTCACTTATGCTGAGCACTGTATATATAATGTACTGATAATACTGGGGTGTACTCACTTATGCTGAGCTCTGTACATATAATGTACTGATAATACAGGGGTGTACTCACTTATGCTGAGCGCTGTATATATAATGTACTGATAATACAGGGGTGTACTCACTTATACTGAGCGCTGTACATATAATGTACTGATAATACAGGGGTGTACTTACTTATACTGAGCACTGTATATATAATGTACTGATAATACAGGGGTGTACTCACTTATACTGAGCCCTCTATATATAATGTACTGATAATACAGGGGTGTACTCACTTATGCTGAGCCCTGTATATATAATGTACTGATAATACAGGGGTGTACTCTCTTATGCTGAGCCCTGTATATATAATGTACTAATAATACAGTGGTGTACTCACTTATGTTGAGCACTGTATATATAATGTACTGATAATACAGGGGTGTACTCACTTATACTGAGCACTGTATATATAATGTACTGATAATACAGGGGTGTACTCACTTATACTGAGCACTGTATATATAATGTACTGATAATACAGGGGTGTACTCACTTATACTGAGCTCTGTATATATAATGTACTGATAATACAGGGGTGTACTCACTTATGCTGAGCCCTATATATATAATGTACTGATAATACAGGGGGTGTACTCAGTTATGCTGAGCCCTGTATATATAATGTACTGATAATACTGGGGTGTACTCACTTATGCTGAGCCCTGTATATATAATGTACTGATAA
Source organism: Phyllobates terribilis (assembly GCF_046119375.1). NCBI lineage: Eukaryota > Metazoa > Chordata > Amphibia > Anura > Dendrobatidae > Phyllobates > Phyllobates terribilis. Next base: position 4,201,907 of record NW_027362907.1, read on the forward strand.
TACAGGGGGTGTACTCACTTATGTTGAGCACTGTATATATAATGTACTGATAATACAGGGGGTGTACTCACTTATGCTGAGCCCTGTATATGTAATGTACTGATAATACAGGGGTGTACTCACTTATACTGAGCACTGTATATATAATGTACTGATAATACCGGGGTGTACTCACTTATGCTGAGCGCTGTATATATAATGTACTGATAATACAGGGGTGTACTCACTTATACTGAGCACTGTATATATAATGTGCTGATATTACAGGGGTGTACTCACTTATACTGAGCCCTCTATATATAATGTACTGATAATACAGGGGTGTACTCACTTATGCTGAGCCCTGTATATATAATGTACTGATAATACAGGGGTGTACTCACTTATGCTGAGCCCTGTATATATAATGTACTGACAATACAGGGGGTGTACTCACTTATGTTGAGCCCTGTATATATAATGTACTGATAATACAGGGGTGTACTCTCTTATGCTGAGCCCTGTATATATAATGTACTAATAATACAGTGGTGTACTCACTTATGTTGAGCTCTGTATATACAATGTACTGATAATACAGGGGTGTACTCACTTATGCTGAGCCCTGTATATATAATGTACTGATAATACAGGGGTGTACTCACTTATACTGAACCCTGTATATATAATGTACTGATAATACAGGGGGTGTACTCACTTATGTTGAGCACTGTATATATAATGTACTGATAATATAGGAGGTGTACTCACTTATGCTGAGCCCTGTATATATAATGTACTGATAATACAGTGGTGTACTCACTTATGCTGAGCCCTGTATATATAATGTACTGATAATACAGGGGTGTACTCACTTATGCTGAGCCCTATATATATAATGTACTGATAATACAGCGGTGTACTCACTTATACTGAGCACTGTATATATAATGTACTGATAATACTGGGGTGTACTCACTTATGCTGAGCACTGTATATATAATGTACTGATAATACAGGGGTGTACTCACTTATGCTGAGCACTGTATATATAATGTACTGATAATACCGGGGTGTACTCACTTATGCTGAGCCCTGTATATATAAAGTACTGATAATACAGGGGTGTACTCACTTATACTGAGCCCTGTATATATAATGTACTGATAATACAGGGGGTGTACTCACTTATGCTGAGCACTGTATATATAATGTACTGATAATACAGGGGTGTACTCACTTATGCTGAGCACTGTATATATAATGTACTGATAATACCGGGGTGTACTCACTTATGCTGAGCCCTGTATATATAAAGTACTGATAATACAGGGGTGTACTCACTTATACTGAGCCCTGTATATATAATGTACTGATAATACAGGGGGTGTACTCACTTATGTTGAGCACTGTATATATAATGTACTGATAATATAGGAGGTGTACTCACTTATGCTGAGCCCTGTATATATAATGTACTGATAATACAGTGGTGTACTCACTTATGCTGAGCCCTATATATATAATGTACTGATAATACAGGGGTGTACTCACTTATGCTGAGCCCTATATATATAATGTACTGATAATACAGCGGTGTACTCACTTATACTGAGCACTGTATATATAATGTACTGATAATACTGGGGTGTACTCACTTATGCTGAGCACTGTATATATAATGTACTGATAATACAGGGGTGTACTCACTTATGCTGAGCACTGTATATATAATGTACTGATAATACCGGGGTGTACTCACTTATGCTGAGCCCTGTATATATAAAGTACTGATAATACAGGGGTGTACTCACTTATGCTGAGCGCTGTATATATTATGTACTGATAATACAGGGGTGTACTCACTTATACTGAGCCCTGTATATATAATGTACTGATAATACAGCGGTGTACTCACTTATGCTGAGCGCTGTATATATAATGTACTGATAATACAGGGGTGTACTCACTTATGCTGAGCCCTGCATATATAATGTACTGATAATACAGGGGTGTACTCACTTATGCTGAGCACTGTATATATAATGTACTGATAATACAGTGGTGTACTCACTTATTCTGAGCACTGTATATATAATGTACTGATAATACAGGGGTGTACTCACTTATGCTGAGCACTGTATATATAATGTACTGATAATACAGGGGTGTACTCACTTATGCTGAGCACTGCATATATAATGTACTGATAATACAGGGGTGTACTCACTTATGCTGAGCACTGTATATATAATGTACTGATAATACAGGGGTGTACTCACTTATGCTGAGCCCTGTATATATAATGTACTGATAATACAGTGGTGTACTCACTTATACTTAGCACTGTATATATAATGTACTGATAATACAGGGATGTACTCACTTATGCTGAGCACTGTATATATAATGTACTGATAATACAGGGGTGTACTCACTTATGCTGAGCCCTGTATATATAATGTACTGATAATACAGGGGGTGTACTCACTTATACTGAGCCCTGTATATATAATGTACTGATAATACAGGGGTGTACTCACTTACACTGAGCACTGTATATATAATGTACTGATTATACAGGGGTGTACTCACTTATGCTGAGCCCTGTATATATAATGAACTGATAATACAGGGGTGTACTCACTTATGGTGAGCACTGTATATATAATGTACTGATAATACATGGGTGTACTCACTTATGCTGAGCACTGCATATATAATGTACTGATAATACAGGGGTGTACTCACTTATGCTGAGCACTGTATATATAATGTACTGATAATACAGGGGTGTACTCACTTATGCTGAGCACTGTATATATAATGTACTGATAATACATGGGTGTACTCACTTATGCTGAGCACTGCATATATAATGTACTGATAATACAGGGGTGTACTCACTTATGCTGAGCACTGTATATATAATGTACTGATAATACAGGGGTGTACTCACTTATGGTGAGCACTGTATATATAATGTACTGATAATACATGGGTGTACTCACTTATGCTGAGCACTGCATATATAATGTACTGATAATATAGGGGTGTACTCACTTATGCTGAGCTCTGTATATATAATGTACTGATAATACAGGGGTGTACTCACTTATGCTGAGCACTGCATATATAATGTACTGATAATAAAGGGGTGTACTCACTTATGGTGAGCACTGTATATATAATGTACTGATAATACAGGGGCGTACTCACTTATGGTGAGCACTGTATATATAATGTACTGATAATACAGGGGCGTACTCACTTATGCTGAACCCTGTATATATAATGTACTGATAATACAGGGGGTGTACTCAGTTATGCTGAGCCCTGTATATATAATGTACTGATAATACAGGGGGTGTACTCAGTTATGCTGAGCCCTGTATATATAATGTACTGATAATACAGGGGTGTACTCACTTATACTGAGCCCTGTATATATAATGTACTGATAATACAGGGGTATACTCAGTTATGCTGAGCCCTGTATATATAATGTACTGATAATACAGGGGTGTACTCAGTTATGCTGAGCACTGTATATATAATGTACTGATAATACAGGGGTGTACTCACTTATACTGAGCCCTGTATATATAATGTACTGATGATGCAGGGGGTGTACTTAGTTATGCTGAGCCCTGTATATATAATGTACTGATAATACAGGGGTGTACTCACTTATACTGAGCCCTGTATATATAATGTACTGATAATACAGTGGTGTACTCACTTATGCTGAGCACTGTATATATAATGTACTGATAATACAGTGGTGTACTCACTTATGCTGAGCACTGCATATATAATGTACTGATAATACAGGGGTGTACTCACTTATGCTGAGCACTGTATATATAATGTAATGATAATACAGGGGTGTACTCACTTATGCTGAGCACTGTATATATAATGTAATGATAATACAGGGGTGTACTCACTTATACTGAGCTCTTTATATATAATGTACTGATAATACAGGGGTGTACTCACTTATGCTGAGCACTGTATATATAATGTACTGATAATACAGGGGTGTACTCACTTATGCTGAGCACTGTATATATAATGTACTGATAATACATGGGTGTACTCACTTATGCTGAGCACTGCATATATAATGTACTGATAATACAGGGGTGTACTCACTTATGCTGAGCACTGTATATATAATGTACTGATAATACAGGGGTGTACTCACTTATGGTGAGCACTGTATATATAATGTACTGATAATACATGGGTGTACTCACTTATGCTGAGCACTGCATATATAATGTACTGATAATATAGGGGTGTACTCACTTATGCTGAGCTCTGTATATATAATGTACTGATAATACAGGGGTGTACTCACTTATGCTGAGCACTGCATATATAATGTACTGATAATAAAGGGGTGTACTCACTTATGGTGAGCACTGTATATATAATGTACTGATAATACAGGGGCGTACTCACTTATGGTGAGCACTGTATATATAATGTACTGATAATACAGGGGCGTACTCACTTATGCTGAACCCTGTATATATAATGTACTGATAATACAGGGGGTGTACTCAGTTATGCTGAGCCCTGTATATATAATGTACTGATAATACAGGGGGTGTACTCAGTTATGCTGAGCACTGTATATATAATGTACTGATAATACAGTGGTGTACTCACTTATGCTGAGCCCTGTATATATAATGTACTGATAATACAGGGGTGTACTCACTTATACTGAGCCCTGTATATATAATGTACTGATAATACAGGGGTATACTCAGTTATGCTGAGCCCTGTATATATAATGTACTGATAATACAGGGGTGTACTCAGTTATGCTGAGCACTGTATATATAATGTACTGATAATACAGGGGTGTACTCACTTATACTGAGCCCTGTATATATAATGTACTGATGATGCAGGGGGTGTACTTAGTTATGCTGAGCCCTGTATATATAATGTACTGATAATACAGGGGTGTACTCACTTATACTGAGCCCTGTATATATAATGTACTGATAATACAGTGGTGTACTCACTTATGCTGAGCACTGTATATATAATGTACTGATAATACAGTGGTGTACTCACTTATGCTGAGCACTGTATATATAATGTACTGATAATACAGGGGTGTACTCACTTATGCTGAGCACTGTATATATAATGTAATGATAATACAGGGGTGTACTCACTTATGCTGAGCACTGTATATATAATGTAATGATAATACAGGGGTGTACTCACTTATACTGAGCTCTTTATATATAATGTACTGATAATACAGGGGTGTACTCACTTATGCTGAGCACTGTATATATAATGTACTGATAATACAGGGGTGTACTCACTTATGCTGAGCACTGTATATATAATGTACTGATAATACCGGGGTGTACTCACTTATACTTAGCACTGTATATATAATGTACTGATAATACAGGGATGTACTCACTTATGCTGAGCACTGTATATATAATGTACTGATAATACAGGGGTGTACTCACTTATGCTGAGCCCTGTATATATAATGTACTGATAATACAGGGGGTGTACTCACTTATACTGAGCCCTGTATATATAATGTACTGATAATACAGGGGTGTACTCACTTACACTGAGCACTGTATATATAATGTACTGATTATACAGGGGTGTACTCACTTATGCTGAGCCCTGTATATATAATGAACTGATAATACAGGGGTGTACTCACTTACGCTGAGCACTGTATATATAATGTACGGATAATACAGGGGTGTACTCACTTATGCTGAGCACTGTATATATAATGTACTGATAATACAGGGGGTGTGCTCACTTATTCTGAGCTCTGTATATATAATGTACTGATAAGACAGGGGGTGTACTCACTTATGTTGAGCACTGTATATATAATGTACTGATAATTCAGTGGTGTACTCACTTATGCTGAGCACTGTATATATAATGTACTGATAATACAGGGGGTGTACTCACTTATGTTGAGCACTGTATATATAATGTACTGATAATACAGTGGTGTACTCACTTATGCTGAGCACTGTATATATAATGTACTGATAATACAGGGGGTGTACTCACTTATGCTGAGACCTGTATATATAATGTACTGATAATACAGGGGGTGTGCTCACTTATTCTGAGCTCTGTATATATAATGTACTGATAAGACAGGGGGTGTATTCACTTATGCTGAGCACTGTATATATAATGTACTGATAATACAGGGGTGTACTCACTTATGCTGAGCACTGTATATATAATGTACTGATAATACTGGGGTGTACTCACTTATGCTGAGCCCTGTATATATAATGTACTGATAATACAGGGGTGTACTCACTTATGCTGAGCACTGTATATATAATGTACTGATAATACAGGGGTGTACTCACTTATGCTGAGCCCTGTATATATAATGTACTGATAATACAGTGGTGTACTCACTTATGCTGAGCACTGTATATATAATGTACTGATAATACAGGGGGTGTACTCACTTATACTGAGCGCTGTACATATAATGTACTGATAATACAGGGGTGTACTCACTTATACTGAGCGCTGTACATATAATGTACTGATAATACAGGGGTGTACTCACTTATGCTGAGCGCTGTATATATAATGTACTGATAATACAGGGGTGTACTCACTTATACTGAGCGCTGTACATATAATGTACTGATAATACAGGGGTGTACTCACTTATACTGAGCACTGTATATATAATGTACTGATAATACAGGGGTGTACTCACTTATACTGAGCCCTCTATATATAATGTACTGATAATACAGGGGTGTACTCACTTATGCTGAGCCCTGTATATATAATGTACTGATAATACAGGGGTGTACTCACTTATGCTGAGCCCTGTATATATAGTGTACTGATAATACAGGGGTGTACTCTCTTATGCTGAGCCCTGTATATATAATGTACTAATAATACAGTGGTGTACTCACTTATGTTGAGCACTGTATATATAATGTACTGATAATACAGGGGTGTACTCTCTTATGCTGAGCCCTGTATATATAATGTACTAATAATACAGTGGTGTACTCACTTATGTTGAGCACTGTATATATAATGTACTGATAATACAGGGGTGTACTCACTTATACTGAACCCTGTATATATAATGTACTGATAATACAGGGGGTGTACTCACTTATGTTGAGCACTGTATATATAATGTACTGATAATATAGAAGGTGTACTCACTTATGCTGAGCCCTGTATATATAATGTACTGATAATACAGTGGTGTACTCACTTATGCTGAGCCCTGTATATATAATGTACTGATAATACAGGGGTGTACTCACTTATGCTGAGCCCTATATATATAATGTACTGATAATACAGCGGTGTACTCACTTATACTGAGCACTGTATATATAATGTACTGATAATACTGGGGTGTACTCACTTATGCTGAGCACTGTATATATAATGTACTGATAATACAGGGGTGTACTCACTTATGCTGAGCACTGTATATATAATGTACTGATAATACAGTGGTGTACTCACTTATGCTGAGCACTGTATATATAATGTACTGATAATACCGGGGTGTACTCACTTATGCTGAGCCCTGTATATATAAAGTACTGATAATACAGGGGTGTACTCACTTATGCTGAGCGCTGTATATATTATGTACTGATAATACAGGGGTGTACTCACTTATACTGAGCCCTGTATATATAATGTACTGATAATACAGCGGTGTACTCACTTATGCTGAGCGCTGTATATATAATTTACTGATAATACAGGGTGTACTCACTTATGCTGAGCCCTGTATATATAATGTACTGATAATACAGGGGTGTACTCACTTATGCTGAGCACTGTATATATAATGTACTGATAATACAGGGGTGTACTCACTTATGCTGAGCACTGCATATATAATGTACTGATAATACAGGGGTGTACTCACTTTTGCTGAGCACTGCATATATAATGTACTGATAATACAGGGGTGTACTCACTTATGCTGAGCACTGTATATATAATGTACTGATAATACAGGGGTGTACTCACTTATGTTGAGCACTGTATATATAATGTACTGATAATACAGGGGTGTACTCACTTATGCTGAGCACTGTATATATAATGTACTGATAATACAGGGGTGTACTCACTTATGCTGAGCACTGCATATATAATGTACTGATAATACAGGGGTGTACTCACTTATGCTGAGCACTGTATATATAATGTACTGATAATACAGGGGTGTACTCACTTATGGTGAGCACTGTATATATAATGTACTGATAATACATGGGTGTACTCACTTATGCTGAGCACTGTATATATAATGTACTGATAATACAGGGGTGTACTCACTTATGCTGAGCACTGCATATATAATGTACTGATAATACAGGGGTGTACTCACTTATGCTGAGCACTGCATATATAATGTACTGATAATACAGGGGTGTACTCACTTATGCTGAGCACTGTATATATAATGTACTGATAATACAGGGGTGTACTCACTTATGCTGAGCACTGTATATATAATGTACTGATAATACAGGGGTGTACTCACTTATGCTGAGCACTGCATATATAATGTACTGATAATACAGGGGTGTACTCACTTATGCTGAGCACTGTATATATAATGTACTGATAATACAGGGGTGTACTCACTTATGGTGAGCACTGTATATATAATGTACTGATAATACATGGGTGTACTCACTTATGCTGAGCACTGCATATATAATGTACTGATAATACAGGGGTGTACTCACTTATGCTGAGCACTGTATATATAATGTACTGATAATACAGGGGTGTACTCACTTATGCTGAGCACTGTATATATAATGTACTGATAATACATGGGTGTACTCACTTATGCTGAGCACTGCATATATAATGTACTGATAATACAGGGGTGTACTCACTTATGCTGAGCACTGTATATATAATGTACTGATAATACAGGGGTGTACTCACTTATGGTGAGCACTGTATATATAATGTACTGATAATACATGGGTGTACTCACTTATGCTGAGCACTGCATATATAATGTACTGATAATACAGGGGTGTACTCACTTATGCTGAGCACTGTATATATAATGTACTGATAATACAGGGGTGTACTCACTTATGCTGAGCACTGTATATATAATGTACTGATAATACATGGGTGTACTCACTTATGCTGAGCACTGCATATATAATGTACTGATAATACAGGGGTGTACTCACTTATGCTGAGCACTGTATATATAATGTACTGATAATACAGGGGTGTACTCACTTATGGTGAGCACTGTATATATAATGTACTGATAATACATGGGTGTACTCACTTATGCTGAGCTCTGTATATATAATGTACGGATAATACAGGGGTGTACTCACTTATGCTGAGCACTGTATATATAATGTACTGATAATACTGGGGTGTACTCACTTATACTGAGCGCTGTACATATAATGTACTGATAATACAGGGGTGTACTCACTTATGCTGAGCACTGTATATATAATGTACTGATAATACATGGGTGTACTCACTTATGCTGAGCACTGCATATATAATGTACTGATAATACAGGGGTGTACTCACTTATGCTGAGCACTGTATATATAATGTACTGATAATACAGGGGTGTACTCACTTATGTTGAGCACTGTATATATAATGTACTGATAATACATGGGTGTACTCACTTATGCTGAGCTCTGTATATATAATGTACGGATAATACAGGGGTGTACTCACTTATGCTGAGCACTGTATATATAATGTACTGATAATACTGGGGTGTACTCCCTTATGCTGAGCTCTGTACATATAATGTACTGATAATACAGGGGTGTACTCACTTATGCTGAGCGCTATATATATAATGTACTGATAATACAGGGGTGTACTCACTTATACTGAGCGCTGTACATATAATGTACTGATAATACAGGGGTGTACTCACTTTTACTGAGCACTGTATATATAATGTACTGATAATACAGGGGTGTACTCACTTATACTGAGCCCTCTATATATAATGTACTGATAATACAGGGGTGTACTCACTGATGCTGAGCCCTGTATATATAATGTACTGATAATACAGGGGTGTACTCACTTATACTGAGCCCTCTATATATAATGTACTGATAATACAGGGGTGTACTCACTTATGCTGAGCCCTGTATATATAATGTACTGATAATACAGGGGTGTACTCACTTATGCTGAGCCCTGTATATATAATGTACTGATAATACAGGGGTGTACTCTCTTATGCTGAGCCCTGTATATATAATGTACTAATAATACAGTGGTGTACTCACTTATGTTGAGCACTGTATATATAATGTACTGATAATACAGGGGTGTACTCACTTATGCTGAGCACTGTATATATAATGTACTGATAATACAGGGGTGTACTCACTTATGCTGAGCACTGCATATATAATGTACTGATAATACAGGGGTGTACTCACTTATGCTGAGCACTGTATATATAACGTACTGATAATACAGGGGTGTACTCACTTATGGTGAGCACTGTATATATAATGTACTGATAATACATGGGTGTACTCACTTATGCTGAGCACTGTATATATAATGTACTGATAATACAGGGGTGTACTCACTTATGCTGAGCACTGCATATATAATGTACTGATAATACAGGGGTGTACTCACTTATGCTGAGCACTGCATATATAATGTACTGATAATACAGGGGTGTACTCACTTATGCTGAGCACTGTATATATAATGTACTGATAATACAGGGGTGTACTCACTTATGGTGAGCACTGTATATATAATGTACTGATAATACATGGGTGTACTCACTTATGCTGAGCACTGTATATATAATGTACTGATAATACAGGGGTGTACTCACTTATGCTGAGCACTGCATATATAATGTACTGATAATACAGGGGTGTACTCACTTATGCTGAGCACTGCATATATAATGTACTGATAATACAGGGGTGTACTCACTTATGCTGAGCCCTGTATATATAATGTACTGATAATACAGGGGTGTACTCACTTATGCTGAGCACTGTATATATAATGTACTGATAATACAGGGGTGTACTCACTTATGCTGAGCACTGCATATATAATGTACTGATAATACAGGGGTGTACTCACTTATGCTGAGCACTGTATATATAATGTACTGATAATACAGGGGTGTACTCACTTATGGTGAGCACTGTATATATAATGTACTGATAATACAGGGGTGTACTCACTTATGCTGAGCCCTGTATATATAATGTACTGATAATACAGGGGTGTACTCACTTATGCTGAGCGCTGTATATATAATGTACTGATACTACAGGGGTGTACTCACTTATGCTGAGCACTGTATATATAATGTACTGATAATACAGGGGGTGTACTCACTTATGCTGAGCACTGTATATATAATGTACTGATAATACAGGGGTGTACTCACTTATGCTGAGCACTGTATATATAATGTACTGATAATACAGGGGTGTACTCACTTATGCTGAGCACTGTATATATAATGTACTGATAATACAGGGTGTACTCACTTATTCTGAGCTCTGTATATATAATGTACTGATAATACAGGGTGTACTCACTTATGTTGAGCACTGTATATATAATGTACTGATAATACAGGGTGTACTCACTTATGTTGAGCACTGTATATATAATGTACTGATAATACAGGGTGTACTCACTTATTCTGAGCTCTGTATATATAATGTACTGATAATACAGTGGTGTACTCACTTATGCTGAGCACTGTATATATAATGTACTGATAATACAGGGGTGTACTCACTTATGCTGAGCACTGTATATATAATGTACTGATAATACAGGGGTGTACTCACTTATACTGAGCCCTGTATATATAATGTACTGATAATACAGGGGTGTACTCACTTATGCTGAGCACTGTATATATAATGTACTGATAATACAGGGGTGTACTCACTTATGCTGAGCACTGTATATATAATGTACTGATACTACAGGGGTGTACTCACTTATACTGAGTCCTGTATATATAATGTACTGATAATACAGGGGGTGTACTCACTTATGCTGAGCTCTATATATATAATGTACTGATAATACCGGGGGTGTACTCACTTATACTGAGCCCTGTATATATAATGTACTGATAATACTGGGGTGTACTCACTTATGCTGAGCACTGTATATATAATGTACTGATAATACAGGGGGTGTACTCACTTATGCTGAGCACTGTATATATAATGTACTGATAATACAGGGGGTGTACTCACTTATGCTGAGCCCTGTATATATAATGTACTGATAATACAGTGGTGTACTCACTTATGCTGAGCACTGTATATATAATGTACTGATAATACAGGGGTGTACTCACTTATGCTGAGCACTGTATATATAATGTACTGATAATACAGGGTGTACTCACTTATACTGAGCCCTGTATATATAATGTACTGATAATACAGAGGTGTACTCAATTATGCTGAGCGCTGTATATATAACGTACTGATAATACAGGGGTGTACTCACTTATGCTGAGCCCTGTATATATATTGTACTGATAATACTGGGGGTGTACTCACTTATGCTGAGCGCTGTATATATAATGTACTGATAATACAGGGGTGTACTCACTTGTGCTGAGCACTGTATATATAATGTACTGATAATACAGGGGTGTACTCACTTATGCTGAGCCCTGTATATATAATATACTGATAATACAGGGGTGTACTCACTTATGCTGAGCCCTATATATAAAGTACTGATAATACAGGGGTGTACTCACTTATGCTGAGCGCTGTATATATAATGTACTGATAATACAGGGGTGTACTCACTTATGCTGAGCCCTGTATATATAATGTACTGATAATACAATGGTGTACTCACTTATGCTGAGCCCTGTATATATAATGTACTGATAATACAGGGGTGTACTCACTTATGCTGAGCACTGTATATATAATGTACTGATACTACAGGGGTGTACTCACTTATACTGAGCCCTGTATATATAATGTACTGATAATATAGGGGTGTACTCACTTATGCTGAGCGCTGTATATATAATGTACTGATAATACAGGGGTGTACTCACTTATGCTGAGCACTGTATATATAATGTACTGATAATACCGGGGTGTACTCACTTATGCTGAGCACTGTATATATAATGTACTGATAATACAGGGGTGTACTCACTTGTGCTGAGCACTGTATATATAATGTACTGATAATACAGGGGTGTACTCACTTATGCTGAGCCCTGTATATATAATATACTGATAATACAGGGGTGTACTCACTTATGCTGAGCCCTATATATAAAGTACTGATAATACAGGGGTGTACTCACTTATGCTGAGCGCTGTATATATAATGTACTGATAATACAGGGGTGTACTCACTTATGCTGAGCCCTGTATATATAATGTACTGATAATACAATGGTGTACTCACTTATGCTGAGCCCTGTATATATAATGTACTGATAATACAGGGGTGTACTCACTTATGCTGAGCACTGTATATATAATGTACTGATACTACAGGGGTGTACTCACTTATACTGAGCCCTGTATATATAATGTACTGATAATATAGGGGTGTACTCACTTATGCTGAGCGCTGTATATATAATGTACTGATAATACAGCGGTGTACTCACTTATGCTGAGCACTGTATATATAATGTACTGATAATACCGGGGTGTACTCACTTATGCTGAGCACTGTATATATAATGTACTGATAATACAGGGGTGTACTCACTTATACTGAGCCCTGTATATATAAAGTACTGATAATACAGGGGTGTACTCACTTATGCTGAGCGCTGTATATATAATGTACTGATACTACAGGGGTGTACTCACTTATGCTGAGCACTGTATATATAATGTACTGATAATACAGGGTGTGTACTCACTTATGGTGAGCACTGTATATATAATGTACTGATAATACAGGGTGTACTCACTTATTCTGAGCTCTGTATATATAATGTACTGATAATACAGGGTGTACTCACTTATGTTGAGCACTGTATATATAATGTACTGATAATACAGGGTGTACTCACTTATGTTGAGCACTGTATATATAATGTACTGATAATACAGGGTGTACTCACTTATTCTGAGCTCTGTATATATAATGTACTGATAATACAGGGTGTACTCACTTATGTTGAGCACTGTATATATAATGTACTGATAATACAGGGTGTACTCACTTATGCTGAGCACTGTATATATAATGTACTGATAATACAGGGTGTACTCACTTATTCTGAGCTCTGTATATATAATGTACTGATAATACAGGGTGTACTCACTTATTCTGAGCTCTGTATATATAATGTACTGATAATACAGGGTGTACTCACTTATGTTGAGCCCTGTATATATATTGTACTGATAATACTGGGGGTGTACTCACTTATGCTGAGCGCTGTATATATAATGTACTGATAATACAGGGGTGTACTCACTTATGCTGAGCACTGTATATATAATGTACTGATAATACAGGGGTGTACTCACTTATGCTGAGCACTGTATATATAATGTACTGATACTACAGGGGTGTACTCACTTATACTGAGCCCTGTATATATAATGTACTGATAATACCGGGGTGTACTCACTTATGCTGAGCCCTGTATATATAATGTACTGATAATACAGTGGTGTACTCACTTATGCTGAGCACTGTATATATAATGTACTGATAATACAGGGGTGTGCTCACTTATGCTGAGCACTGTATATATAATGTACTGATAATACAGGGGTGTACTCACTTATACTGAGCCCTGTATATATAATGTACTGATAATACAGGGGTGTACTCACTTATGCTGAGCACTGTATATATAATGTACTGATAATACAGGGGTGTACTCACTTATACTGAGCCCTGTATATATAATGTACTGATAATACAGGGGGTGTACTCACTTATGCTGAGCTCTATATATATAATGTACTGATAATACCGGGGTGTACTCACTTATGCTGAGCACTGTATATATAATGTACTGATAATACAGGGGGTGTACTCACTTATGCTGAGCACTGTATATATAATGTACTGATAATACAGGGGGTGTACTCACTTATGCTGAGCCCTGTATATATAATGTACTGATAATACAGTGGTGTACTCACTTATGCTGAGCACTGTATATATAATGTACTGATAATACAGGGGTGTACTCACTTATGCTGAGCACTGTATATATAATGTACTGATAATACAGGGTGTACTCACTTATACTGAGCCCTGTATATATAATATACTGATAATACAGGGGTGTACTCACTTATGCTGAGCGCTGTATATATAACGTACTGATAATGCAGGGGTGTACTCACTTATGCTGAGCCCTGTATATATAATGTACTGATAATACAGGGGTGTACTCACTTATACTGAGCACTGTATATATAATGTACTGATAATACAGGGGTGTACTCACTTATGCTGAGCCCTGTATATATATTGTACTGATAATACTGGGGGTGTACTCACTTATGCTGAGCGCTGTATATATAATGTACTGATAATACAGGGGTGTACTCACTTATGCTGAGCACTGTATATATAATGTACTGATAATACAGGGGTGTACTCACTTATGCTGAGCCCTGTATATATAATGTACTGATAATACAGGGGTGTACTCACTTATGCTGAGCCCTATATATAAAGTACTGATAATACAGGGGTGTACTCACTTATGCTGAGCGCTGTATATATAATGTACTGATAATACAGGGGTGTACTCACTTATGCTGAGCCCTGTATATATAATGTACTGATAATACAATGGTGTACTCACTTATGCTGAGCCCTGTATATATAATGTACTGATAATACAGGGGTGTACTCACTTATGCTGAGCACTGTATATATAATGTACTGATAATACAGTGGTGTACTCACTTATGCTGAGCACTGTATATATAATGTACTGATAATACAGGGGTGTACTCACTTATGCTGAGCACTGTATATATAATGTACTGATAATACCGGGGTGTACTCACACTGAGCACTGTATATATAATGTACTGATAATACAGGGGTGTACTCACTTATACTGAGCCCTGTATATATAATGTACTGATAATATAGGGGTGTACTCACTTATGCTGAGCACTGTATATATAATGTACTGATAATACAGGCGTGTACTCACTTATGCTGAGCCCTGTATATATAATGTACTGATAATATAGGGGTGTACTCACTTATACTGAGCGCTGTATATATAATGTACTGATAATACCGGGGTGTACTCACTTATGCTGAGCACTGTATATATAATGTACTGATAATACAGGGCTGTACTCACTTATACTGAGCCCTGTATATATAAAGTACTGATAATACAGGGGTGTACTCACTTATGCTGAGCGCTGTATATATAATGTACTGATACTACAGGGGTGTACTCACTTATGCTGAGCACTGTATATATAATGTACTGATAATACAGGGTGTGTACTCACTTATGCTGAGCCCTGTATATATAATGTACTGATAATACAGGGGGTGTACTCACTTATGCTGAGCACTGTATATATAATGTACTGATAATACAGGGGTGTACTCACTTATGCTGAGCACTGTATATATAATGTACTGATAATACAGGGGTGTACTCACTTATGCTGAGCACTGTATATATAATGTACTGATAATACAGGGTGTACTCACTTATTCTGAGCTCTGTATATATAATGTACTGATAATACAGGGTGTACTCACTTATGTTGAGCACTGTATATATAATGTACTGATAATACAGGGTGTACTCACTTATGTTGAGCACTGTATATATAATGTACTGATAATACAGGGTGTACTCACTTATTCTGAGCTCTGTATATATAATGTACTGATAATACAGGGTGTACTCACTTATGTTGAGCACTGTATATATAATGTACTGATAATACAGGGTGTACTCACTTATGCTGAGCACTGTATATATAATGTACTGATAATACAGGGTGTACTCACTTATTCTGAGCTCTGTATATATAATGTACTGATAATACAGGGTGTACTCACTTACTCTGAGCTCTGTATATATAATGTACTGATAATACAGGGTGTACTCACTTATTCTGAGCTCTGTATATATAATGTACTGATAATACAGGGTGTACTCACTTATGTTGAGCACTGTATATATAATGTACTGATAATACAGGGTGTGTACTCACTTATGCTGAGCATTGTATATATAATGTACTGATAATACAGGGGTGTACTCACTTATGCTGAGCACTGTATATATAATGTACTGATAATACAGGGGTGTACTCACTTATGCTGAGCACTGTATATATAATGTACTGATAATACAGGGTGTACTCACTTATTCTGAGCTCTGTATATATAATGTACTGATAATACAGGGTGTACTCACTTATGTTGAGCACTGTATATATAATGTACTGATAATACAGGGTGTACTCACTTATGTTGAGCACTGTATATATAATGTACTGATAATACAGGGTGTACTCACTTATTCTGAGCTCTGTATATATAATGTACTGATAATACAGGGTGTACTCACTTATGTTGAGCACTGTATATATAATGTACTGATAATACAGGGTGTACTCACTTATGCTGAGCACTGTATATATAATGTACTGATAATACAGGGTGTACTCACTTATTCTGAGCTCTGTATATATAATGTACTGATAATACAGGGTGTACTCACTTATTCTGAGCTCTGTATATATAATGTACTGATAATACAGGGGTGTGCTCACTTATACTGAGCCCTCTATATATAATGTACTGATACTACAGGGGTGTACTCACTTATTCTGAGCTCTGTATATATAATGTACTGATAATACAGGGTGTACTCACTTATGCTGAGCACTGTATATATAATGTACTGATAATACAGGGTGTACTCACTTATGCTGAGCACTGTATATATAATGTACTGATAATACAGTGGTGTACTCACTTATGCTGAGCACTGTATATATAATGTACTGATACTACAGGGGTGTACTCACTTATACTGAGCACTGTATATATAATGTACTGATACTACAGGGGTGTACTCACTTATGCTGAGCACTGTATATATAATGTACTGATAATACAGGGGGTGTACTCACTTATACTGAGCTCTGTATATATAATGTACTGATAATACAGGGGTGTACTCACTTATGCTGAGCCCTGTATATATAATGTACTGATAATACAGGGGTGTACTCACTTATGCTGAGCCCTGTATATATAATGTACTGATAATACAGGGGTGTACTCAGTTATACTAAGCACTGTATATATAATGTACTGATAATACAGGGGTGTACTCACTTATACTGAGCACTGTATATATAATGTACTGATAATACAGGGTGTACTCAGTTATACTGAGCACTGTATATATAATGTACTGATAATACAGGGGTGTACTCACTTATGCTGAGCACTGTATATATAATGTACTGATAATACAGGGGTGTACTCACTTATATTGAGCACTGTATATATAATGTACTGATAATACAGGGTGTACTCACTTATGCTGAGCACTGTATATATAATGTACTGATACTACAGGGGTGTACTCACTTATACTGAGCCCTGTATATATAATGTACTGATAATACAGGGTGTACTCACTTATGCTGAGCACTGTATATATAATGTAATGATAATACAGGGGGTGTACTCACTTATGCTGAGCACTGTATATATAATGTACTGATACTACAGGGGTGTACTCACTTATACTGAGCCCTGTATATATAGTGTGCTAATAATAATGATGGACGCTTCAGACAGAGACACGCATCCCCGGTTATATTATAGATAGATAGATAGATATATTTATGTAACTCATTAATTAAGATAACTTACATCTGGAGGGGCGGCCACCTCCGCAAACAGACATGCGCCAAATACTCTGACTTTGTTTCCCCGTAAGTGCTGGCCCGAGTACTGTGGTCCCCAGTAATCTGCCTGGGGGGCCACAGAGAAGCTGATCACGGGCCCGGGGTTCCCCAGCCCTGCTCTAATGGAAATGTACTGCAGAGGAAACAAGCTATTGCAATGACAATGACTCAAAAAGATCTAATCAAATAAAAGTTTAAGATCCAGTAGCAGTTTTGGTATTCAGCACTTATGAGGAGTTTTTAGTACAGAGTAAATTAGCATGAGCTCACTATAAAAGAGTAATACAATACCAGCACCACCAATTAAAAGTGGGTCCATTTAGAGGGGTTGTGCGACCATAAAGAATACAGTAAACCAACCAGAAAAGGTGAAAATAAATAGATTTGTAATTTATTGTGATTAAAAATTATGCTTCATTCAAAAGATACCAAGTTTTTATTTTTTCAATTATGCTCTCTGGCACCACCTGGCGTTATTCCATTAGGTTCTGGTAGTGGGTGATCAGCTGGTTGCAGTTCCTGTCATAAGAGCTCCCCACCTGCAGCCTGCACAATGTATTGTCTGTCACAAGGCCCCCTGCTGCAAGCACAGAGTGTCTGTGATTCACCCCCTCCCCTTGAGCTCACTGCTCACCTCCAGGTGATTCACTCCCTCCCCCTACACTCACTGCTGATCTCCGGGTGATTCACTCTCTCCCCGTGCACTCAAAGCTGTACTTTGTGTGAGACTCCCCCTCCCCCTGCACTCACAGCTGATCTCCGGGTGAGACACCCCTCCACCTGCACTCACAGCTGATCTCACTGAGTCACCCCCTCCCCCTGTGCTCACAGCTGATCTCTGGGTGAGACAGCCCCTCCCCCTGCGCTCACAGCTGATCTCCAGGTGAGATACCCCCTCCCCCTGCACTCTCAGCTGATCTCCAGGTGAGATACCCCCTCCCCCTGCACTCACAGCTGATCTCCAGGTGAGATACCCCCTCCCCCTGCACTCACAGCTGATCTCCAGGTGAGATACCCCTCCTCCTGCACTCACAGCTGATCTCCAGGTGGTATACCCCCTCCCCCTGCACTCACAGCTGATCTCCAGGTGAGATACCCCCTCCCCCTGCACTCATAGCTGATCTCCAGGTGAGATACCCCCTCCCCCTGCATTCATAGCTGATCTCCAGGTGAGATACCTCCTCCCCCTGCACTCACAGCTGATCTCCGGGTGAGATACCTCCTCCCCCTGCACTCACAGCTGATCTCCAGGTGAGATACCCCCTCCCCCTACCTCACAGCTGATCTCCAGGTGAGATACCCCCTCCCCCTGCACTCACAGCTGATCTCCGGGTGAGATACCCCCTCCCCCTGCACTCACAGCTGATCTCCGGGTGAGATACCCCCTCCCCCTGCACTCACATCTGATCTCCGGGTGAGATACCCCGCCCCCTGCACTCACAGCTGATCTCCAGGTGAGATACCCCCTCCCCCTGCACTCACAGCTGATCTCCAGGTGAGATACCCCCTCCCCCTGCCCTCACAGCTGATCTCCAGGTGAGACACCTCCTCCCCCTGCACTCACAGCTGATCTCCGGGTGAGACACCCCCTCCTCCTGCACTCACAGCTGATCTCCGGGTGAGATACCCCCTCCCCCTGCACTCACAGCTGATCTCCGGGTGAGATACCCCCTCCCCCTGCACTCACAGCTGATCTCCAGGTGAGATACCCCCTCCTCCTGCACTCACAGCTGATCTCCAGGTGAGATACCTCCTCCCCCTGCACTCACAGCTGATCTCCGGGTGAGACACCCCTCCACCTGCGCTCACAGCTGATCTACAGGTGAGAGACTCGCTGCGCTCACAGCTGATCTCCAGGTGAGATACCCCCTCCCCCTGCACTCACAGCTGATCTCCAGGTGAGATACCACCTCCTCCTGCACTCACAGCTGATCTCCAGGTGAGATACCCCCTCCCCCTGCACTCACAGCTGATCTCCAGGTGAGATACCCCCCCCCCTGCACTCACAGCTGATCTCCGTGTGAGATACCCCCTCCCCCTGCACTTACAGCTGATCTCCAGGTGAGATACCCCCTCCTCCTGCACTCACAGCTGATCTCCAAGTGAGACACCTCCTCCCCCTGCACTCACAGCTGATCTCCAGGTGAGATACCCCCTCCCCCTGCACTCACAGCTGATCTCCAGGTGAGATACCTCCTCCTCCTACACTCACAGCTGATCTCCAGGTGAGATACCCCCTCCCCCTGCCTCACAGCTGATCTCCAGGTGAGATACCCCCTCCCCCTGCACTCACAGCTGATCTCCAGGTGAGATACCCCCTCCCCCTGCCTCACAGCTGATCTCCAGGTGAGATACCCCCTCCTCCTGCACTCACAGCTGATCTCCAGGTGAGATACCCCCTCCCCCTGCCTCACAGCTGATCTCCAGGTGAGATACCCCCTCCTCCTGCACTCACAGCTGATCTCCAGGTGAGATACCCCCTCCCCCTGCACTCACAGCTGATCTCCAGGTGAGACACCTCCTCCTCCTGCACTCACAGCTGATCTCCAGGTGAGACACCTCCTCCCCCTGCACTCACAGCTGATCTCCAGGTGAGATACCCCCTCCTCCTGCACTCACAGCTGATCTCCAGGTGAGATACCTCCTCCTCCTGCACTCATAGCTGATCTCCAGGTGAGGTCATCTGCTTCACAGAATTGTAAGTAGGATAGCAGAGCGACTCTTCCTGTGCTTAGTCTGTGAAGCAGATGATCTCACCCAGAGATCAGCTGTGAATACAGGTGGAGGTAGTGAATCACCTGGAGATCAGCTGTCAGTGCAGGGGGAGGGGGTGTCTCACCCACAGATCAGCTGTGAGCGCAGGGGGAGGAGGTGTCTTACCCGGAGATCAGCTGTGAGTGCAGGGGGAGGAGGTGTCTCACCCGGAGATCAGCTGTGAGTGCAGGAGGAGGAGGTGTCTCACCTGGAGATCAGCTATTAGTGCAGGGGGAGGGGGTTTCTCACCTGGAGATCACCTGTGAGTGCAGAGGGAGGGGGTGTCTCACCCGGAGATCAGCTGTGAGTGCAGGAGGAGGAGGTGTCTCACCCGGAGATCAGCTGTGAGTGCAGGGGGAGGAGGTATCTCACCTGGAGATCAGCTGTGAGTGCAGGGGGAGGAGGTGTCTCACCCGGAGATCAGCTGTGAGGGCAGGGGGGAGGAGGTGTCTCACCTGGAGATCAGCTGTGAGTGCAGGGGGAGGAGGTGTCTCACCTGGAGATCAGCTGTGAATACAGGTGGAGGTAGTGAATCACCTGGAGTTCAGCTGTGAGTGCAGGGGGAGGGGGTGTCTCACCTGGAGATCAGCTGTGAGGGCAGGGGGAGGGGGTGTCTCACCCGGAGATCAGCTGTGAGAGCAGGGGGAGGAGGTGTCTCACCTGGAGATCAGCTGTGAATACAGGTGAAGGTAGTGAATCACCTGGAGATCAGCTGTGATGCAGGGGGAGGGGGTGTCTCACCTGGAGATCAGCTGTGAGTACAGGTGGAGGTAGTGAATCACCTGGAGATCAGCTGTGAGGGCAGGGGGAGGAGGTGTCTCACCTGGAGATCAGCTGTGAGGGCAGGAGGAGGGGGTGTCTCACCTGGAGATCAGCTGTGAGTGCAGGGGGAGGAGGTGTCTCACCTGGAGATCAGCTGTGAGGGCAGGGGGAGGAGGTGTCTCACCTGGAGATCAGCTGTGAATACAGGTGGAGGTAGTGAATCACCTGGAGATCAGCTGTGAGGGCAGGGGGAGGAGGTGTCTCACCTGGAGATCAGCTGTGAGGGCAGGGGGAGGAGGTGTCTCACCTGGAGATCAGCTGTGAATACAGGTGGAGGTAGTGAATCACCTGGAGATCAGCTGTGAGTGCAGGGGGAGGAGGTGTCTCACCTGGAGATCAGCTGTGAGTGCAGGGGGAGGAGGTGTCTCACCTGGAGATCAGCTGTGAGTGCAGGAGGAGGGTGTGAATCACCTGGAGATCAGCTGTGAGGGCAGGGGGAGGAGGTGTCTCACCTGGAGATCAGCTGTGAATACAGGTGGAGGTAGTGAATCACCTGGAGATCAGCTGTGAGTGCAGGGGGAGAGAGTGAATCACAGACACTCTGTGCTTGCAGCAGGGAGCCTTGTGACAGACAATACATTGTGCAGGCTGCGGTTGGAGAGCTCTTATGACAGGAACTGCAACCAGCTGATCACCCACTACCAGAACCTAATGGAATAACGCCAGGTGGCGCCAGAGAGCATAATTGAAAAAATAAAAGCTTGGTATCTTTTGAACGAAGCATAATTTTGAATCACTTTAAATTACAAAACTATTTATTTCCACCTTTTCTGGTTGGTTACTTGTATTCATTATAGTGGCACAACCCCTTTAAGAAGGATACTACTCTGAGGTACAGGATAAGACCAGAAAGGGTGTTCCCCCACTCGAATCGCCGCTACCAGTGCGGCTTCATCAGGAGTACATGCATTAAAGAGCGTTCAAAGCTTGTGTGTACATGTATGTATATAATATATATTTATGTAACTCATAAATTAAGATAACTTACATCTGGAGGGGCGGCCGCCTCGGCAAACAGACATGCGCCAAATACTCTGACTTTGTTTCCTCGTAAGTGCTGGCCCGAGTACTGTGGTCCCCAGTAATCTGCCTGGGGGGCCACAGAGAAGCTGATCACGGGCCCGGGGTTCCCCAGCCCTGCTCTAATGGAAATGTACTGCAGAGGAAACAAGCTATTGCAATGACAATGACTCAAAAAGATCTAATCAAATAAAAGTTTAAGATCCAGTAGCAGTTTTAGTATTCAGCACTTATGAGGAGTTTTTAGTACAGAGTAAATTAGCATGAGCTCACTATAAAAGAGTAATACAATACCAGCACCACCAATTAAAAGTGGGTCCATTTAGAGGGGTTGTGTGACCATAAAGAATACAGTTAACCAACCAGAAAAGGTGAAAATATATAGATTTGTAATTTCTAGTGATTAAAAATTATGCTTCATTCAAAAGATACCAAACTTTTATTTTTTGAATGCTGCTCTCTGGCGCCACCTGGCGTTATTCCATTACGTCCTGGTAGTGGATGATCAGCTGGTTGGGTTTGAGCAGTTTTTGTCATAAGAGCTCCCCACCCGCAGCCTGCACAATGTATTCTCTGTCACAAGGTCCCGTGCTGTAAGCACAGTGTGTGTGATTCACCCCTTGAGCTCACTGCTCACCTCCAGGTGATTCACTCCCTCCCCCTACACTCACTGCTGATCTCTGGGTGAGACACCCCCTCCCCCTGCACTCATAACTTGTCTCCGGTTGAGACACTCCCTCCAATTGCGCTCACAGCTGATCTACTGGTGAGACACCGCCTACCCCTGCACTCACAGCTGATCTCCGTGTGAGACACCCCTTCTCCCTGCACTCACAGCTGATCTCCGGGTGAGATACCCCCTCCCCCTGCACTCTCAGCTGATCTCCAGGTGAGATACCCCCTCCCCCTGCACTCACAGCTGATCTCCGGGTGAGATACCCCCTCCACCTGGACTCACAGCTGATCTACAGGTGAGAGACCCGCTGCGCTCACAGCTGATCTCCAAGTGAGACACCTCCTCCCCCTGCACTCACAGCTGATCTCCGGGTGAGATACCCCCTCCCCCTGCACTCACAGCTGATCTCCGGGTGAGATACCCCCTCCCCCTGCACTCACATCTGACCTCCGGGTGAGATACCCCGCCCCTTGCACTCACAGCTGATCTCCAGGTGAGATACCCCCTCCCCCTGCACTCACAGCTGATCTCCAGGTGAGATACCCCCTCCCCCTGCCCTCACAGCTGATCTCCAGGTGAGACACCTCCTCCCCCTGCACTCACAGCTGATCTCCGGGTGAGACACCCCCTCCTCCTGCACTCACAGCTGATCTCCGGGTGAGATACCCCCTCCCCCTGCACTCACAGCTGATCTCCGGGTGAGATACCCCCTCCCCCTGCACTCACAGCTGATCTCCAGGTGAGATACCCCCTCCTCCTGCACTCACAGCTGATCTCCAGGTGAGATACCTCCTCCCCCTGCACTCACAGCTGATCTCCGGGTGAGACACCCCTCCACCTGCGTTCACAGCTGATCTACAGGTGAGAGACTCGCTGCGCTCACAGCTGATCTCCAGGTGAGATACCCCCTCCCCCTGCACTCACAGCTGATCTCCAGGTGAGATACCACCTCCTCCTGCACTCACAGCTGATCTCCAGGTGAGATACCCCCTCCCCCTGCACTCACAGCAGATCTCCAGGTGAGATACCCCCTCCCCCTGCACTCACAGCTGATCTCCGTGTGAGATACCCCCTCCCCCTGCACTCACAGCTGATCTCCAGGTGAGATACCCCCTCCTCCTGCACTCACAGCTGATCTCCAAGTGAGACACCTCCTCCCCCTGCACTCACAGCTGATCTCCAGGTGAGATACCCCCTCCCCCTGCACTCACAGCTGATCTCCAGGTGAGATACCTCCTCCTCCTGCACTCACAGCTGATCTCCAGGTGAGATACCCCCTCCCCCTGCCTCACAGCTGATCTCCAGGTGAGATACCCCCTCCCCCTGCCTCACAGCTGATCTCCAGGTGAGATACCCCCTCCCCCTGCCTCACAGCTGATCTCCAGGTGAGATACCCCCTCCTCCTGCACTCACAGCTGATCTCCAGGTGAGATACCCCCTCCCCCTGCACTCACAGCTGATCTCCAGGTGAGACACCTACTCCTCCTGCACTCACAGCTGATCTCCAGGTGAGACACCTCCTCCCCCTGCACTCACAGCTGATCTCCAGGTGAGATACCCCCTCCTCCTGCACTCACAGCTGATCTCCAGGTGAGATACCTCCTCCTCCTGCACTCATAGCTGATCTCCAGGTGAGGTCATCTGCTTCACAGAATTGTAAGTAGGATAGCAGAGAGACTCTTCCTGTGCTTAGTCTGTGAAGCAGATGATCTCACCCAGAGATCAGCTGTGAATACAGGTGGAGGTAGTGAATCACCTGGAGATCAGCTGTGAGTGCAGGGGGAGGGGGTATCTCACCTGGAGATCAGCTGTGAGTGCAGGGGGAGGAGGTGTCTTACCCGGAGATCAGCTGTGAGTGCAGGGGGAGGAGGTGTCTCACCCGGAGATCAGCTGTGAGTGCAGGAGGAGGAGGTGTCTCACCTGGAGATCAGCTGTGAGTGCAGGAGGAGGAGGTGTCCCACCTGGAGATCAGCAGTGAGCGCAGGGGGAGGGGGTATCTCACCTGGAGATCAGCTATGAGTGCAGGGGGAGGGGGTTTCTCACCTGGAGATCAGCTGTGAGTGCAGGGGGAGGAGGTGTCTCACCCGGAGATCAGCTGTGAGGGCAGGGGGAGGAGGTGTCTCACCTGGAGATCAGCTGTGAGTGCAGGGGGAGGAGGTGTCTCACCTGGAGATCAGCTGTGAATACAGGTGGAGGTAGTGAATCACCTGGAGTTCAGCTGTGAGTGCAGGGGGAGGGGGTGTCTCACCTGGAGATCAGCTGTGAGTGCAGGGGGAGAGAGTGAATCACAGACACTCTGTGCTTGCAGCAGGGAGCCTTGTGACAGACAATACATTGTGCAGGCTGCGGTTGGAGAGCTCTTATGACAGGAACTGCAACCAGCTGATCACCCACTACCAGAACCTAATGGAATAACGCCAGGTGGCGCCAGAGAGCATAATTGAAAAAATAAAAGCTTGGTATCTTTTGAATGAAGCATAATTTTGAATCACTTTAAATTACAAAACTATTTATTTCCACCTTTTCTGGTTGGTTACTTGTATTCATTATAGTGGCACAACCCCTTTAAGAAGGATACTACTCTGAGGTACAGGATAAGAGCAGAAAGGGTGTTCCCCCACTCGAATCGCCGCTACCAGTGCGGCTTCATCAGGAGTACCTGCATTAAAGAGCGTTCAAAGCTTGTGTGTATATGTATGTATATAATATATATTTATGTAACTCATAAATTAAGATAACTTACATCTGGAGGGGCGGCCGCCTCGGCAAACAGACATGCGCCAAATACTCTGACTTTGTTTCCTCGTAAGTGCTGGCCCGAGTACTGTGGTCCCCAGTAATCTGCCTGGGGGGCCACAGAGAAGCTGATCACGGGCCCGGGGTTCCCCAGCCCTGCTCTAATGGAAATGTACTGCAGAGGAAACAAGCTATTGCAATGACAATGACTCAAAAAGATCTAATCAAATAAAAGTTTAAGATCCAGTAGCAGTTTTAGTATTCAGCACTTATGAGGAGTTTTTAGTACAGAGTAAATTAGCATGAGCTCACTATAAAAGAGTAATACAATACCAGCACCACCAATTAAAAGTGGGTCCATTTAGAGGGGTTGTGTGACCATAAAGAATACAGTTAACCAACCAGAAAAGGTGAAAATATATAGATTTGTAATTTCTAGTGATTAAAAATTATGCTTCATTCAAAAGATACCAAACTTTTATTTTTTGAATGCTGCTCTCTGGCGCCACCTGGCGTTATTCCATTACGTCCTGGTAGTGGATGATCAGCTGGTCGGGTTTGAGCAGTTTTTGTCATAAGAGCTCCCCACCCGCAGCCTGCACAATGTATTCTCTGTCACAAGGTCCCGTGCTGTAAGCACAGTGTGTGTGATTCACCCCTTGAGCTCACTGCTCACCTCCAGGTGATTCACTCCCTCCCCCTACACTCACTGCTGATCTCTAGGTGAGACACCCCCTCCCCCTGCACTCATAACTTGTCTCCGGTTGAGACACTCCCTCCAATTGCGCTCACAGCTGATCTACTGGTGAGACACCGCCTACCCCTGCACTCACAGCTGATCTCCGTGTGAGACACCCCTTCTCCCTGCACTCACAGCTGATCTCCGGGTGAGATACCCCCTCCCCCTGCACTCTCAGCTGATCTCCAGGTGAGATACCCCCTCCCCCTGCACTCACAGCTGATCTCCGGGTGAGATACCCCCTCCACCTGGACTCACAGCTGATCTACAGGTGAGAGACCCGCTGCGCTCACAGCTGATCTCCAAGTGAGACACCTCCTCCCCCTGCACTCACAGCTGATCTCCGGGTGAGATACCCCCTCCCCCTGCACTCACAGCTGATCTCCGGGTGAGATACCCCCTCCCCCTGCACTCACATCTGACCTCCGGGTGAGATACCCCGCCCCCTGCACTCACAGCTGATCTCCAGGTGAGATACCCCCTCCCCCTGCACTCACAGCTGATCTCCAGGTGAGATACCCCCTCCCCCTGCCCTCACAGCTGATCTCCAGGTGAGACACCTCCTCCCCCTGCACTCACAGCTGATCTCCGGGTGAGACACCCCCTCCTCCTGCACTCACAGCTGATCTCCGGGTGAGATACCCCCTCCCCCTGCACTCACAGCTGATCTCCAGGTGAGATACCCCCTCCCCCTGCACTCACAGCTGATCTCCAGGTGAGATACCCCCTCCTCCTGCACTCACAGCTGATCTCCAGGTGAGATACCTCCTCCCCCTGCACTCACAGCTGATCTCCGGGTGAGACACCCCTCCACCTGCGTTCACAGCTGATCTACAGGTGAGAGACTCGCTGCGCTCACAGCTGATCTCCAGGTGAGATACCCCCTCCCCCTGCACTCACAGCTGATCTCCAGGTGAGATACCACCTCCTCCTGCACTCACAGCTGATCTCCAGGTGAGATACCCCCTCCCCCTGCACTCACAGCTGATCTCCAGGTGAGATACCCCCTCCCCCTGCACTCACAGCTGATCTCCGTGTGAGATACCCCCTCCCCCTGCACTCACAGCTGATCTCCAGGTGAGATACCCCCTCCTCCTGCACTCACAGCTGATCTCCAAGTGAGACACCTCCTCCCCCTGCACTCACAGCTGATCTCCAGGTGAGATACCCCCTCCCCCTGCACTCACAGCTGATCTCCAGGTGAGATACCTCCTCCTCCTGCACTCACAGCTGATCTCCAGGTGAGATACCCCCTCCCCCTGCCTCACAGCTGATCTCCAGGTGAGATACCCCCTCCCCCTGCCTCACAGCTGATCTCCAGGTGAGATACCCCCTCCTCCTGCACTCACAGCTGATCTCCAGGTGAGATACCCCCTCCCCCTGCACTCACAGCTGATCTCCAGGTGAGACACCTCCTCCTCCTGCACTCACAGCTGATCTCCAGGTGAGACACCTCCTCCCCCTGCACTCACAGCTGATCTCCAGGTGAGATACCCCCTCCTCCTGCACTCACAGCTGATCTCCAGGTGAGATACCTCCTCCTCCTGCACTCATAGCTGATCTCCAGGTGAGGTCATCTGCTTCACAGAATTGTAAGTAGGATAGCAGAGAGACTCTTCCTGTGCTTAGTCTGTGAAGCAGATGATCTCACCCAGAGATCAGCTGTGAATACAGGTGGAGGTAGTGAATCACCTGGAGATCAGCTGTGAGTGCAGGGGGAGGGGGTATCTCACCTGGAGATCAGCTGTGAGTGCAGGGGGAGGAGGTGTCTTACCCGGAGATCAGCTGTGAGTGCAGGGGGAGGAGGTGTCTCATCCGGAGATCAGCTGTGAGTGCAGGAGGAGGAGGTGTCTCACCTGGAGATCAGCTATGAGTGCAGGGGGAGGGGGTTTCTCACCTGGAGATCAGCTGTGAGTGCAGGGGGAGGAGGTGTCTCACCCGGAGATCAGCTGTGAGGGCACGGGGAGGAGGTGTCTCACCTGGAGATCAGCTGTGAGTGCAGGGGGAGGAGGTGTCTCACCTGGAGATCAGCTGTGAATACAGGTGGAGGTAGTGAATCACCTGGAGTTCAGCTGTGAGTGCAGGGGGAGGGGGTGTCTCACCTGGAGATCAGCTGTGAGGGCAGGGGGAGGGGGTGTCTCACCCGGAGATCAGCTGTGAGGGCAGGAGGAGGGGGTATCTCACCTGGAGATCAGCTGTGAATACAGGTGGAGGTAGTGAATCACCTGGAGTTCAGCTGTGAGTGCAGGGGGAGGAGGTGTCTCACCTGGAGATCAGCTGTGAATACAGGTGGAGGTAGTGAATCACCTGGAGTTCAGCTGTGAGTGCAGGGGGAGGGGGTGTCTCACCTGGAGATCAGCTGTGAGGGCAGGGGGAGGAGGTGTCTCACCTGGAGATCAGCTGTGAATACAGGTGGAGGTAGTGAATCACCTGGAGATCAGCTGTGAGTGCAGGGGGAGGAGGTGTCTCACCTGGAGATCAGCTGTGAATACAGGTGGAGGTAGTGAATCACCTGGAGATCAGCTGTGAGGCAGGGGGAGGGGGTGTCTCACCTGGAGATCAGCTGTGAATACAGGTGGAGGTAGTGAATCACCTGGAGATCAGCTGTGAGGGCAGGGGGAGGAGGTGTCTCACCTGGAGATCAGCTGTGAGGGCAGGGGGAGGAGGTGTCTCACCTGGAGATCAGCTGTGAATACAGGTGGAGGTAGTGAATCACCTGGAGTTCAGCTGTGAGTGCAGGGGGAGGGGGTGTCTCACCTGGAGATCAGCTGTGAGGGCAGGGGGAGGAGGTGTCTCACCTGGAGATCAGCTGTGAATACAGGTGGAGGTAGTGAATCACCTGGAGATCAGCTGTGAGTGCAGGGGGAGGAGGTGTCTCACCTGGAGATCAGCTGTGAATACAGGTGGAGGTAGTGAATCACCTGGAGATCAGCTGTGAGGCATGGGGAGGGGGTGTCTCACCTGGAGATCAGCTGTGAATACAGGTGGAGGTAGTGAATCACCTGGAGATCAGCTGTGAGGGCAGGGGGAGGAGGTGTCTCACCTGGAGATCAGCTGTGAGGGCAGGGGGAGGAGGTGTCTCACCTGGAGATCAGCTGTGAATACAGGTGGAGGTAGTGAATCACCTGGAGATCAGCTGTGAGGGCAGGGGGAGGAGGTGTCTCACCTGGAGATCAGCTGTGAGTGCAGGGGGAGAGAGTGAATCACAGACACTCTGTGCTTGCAGCAGGGAGCCTTGTGACAGACAATACATTGTGCAGGCTGCGGTTGGAGAGCTCTTATGACAGGAACTGCAACCAGCTGATCACCCACTACCAGAACCTAATGGAATAACGCCAGGTGGCGCCAGAGAGCATAATTGAAAAAATAAAAGCTTGGTATCTTTTGAACGAAGCATAATTTTGAATCACTTTAAATTACAAAACTATTTATTTCCACCTTTTCTGGTTGGTTACTTGTATTCATTATAGTGGCACAACCCCTTTAAGAAGGATACTACTCTGAGGTACAGGATAAGACCAGAAAGGGTGTTCCCCCACTCGAATCGCCGCTACCAGTGCGGCTTCATCAGGAGTACATGCATTAAAGAGCGTTCAAAGCTTGTGTGTACATGTATGTATATAATATATATTTATGTAACTCATAAATTAACTTACATCTGGAGGAGCGGCCGCCTCGGCAAACAGACTTGCGCCAAAATACTCTGACATTGTTTCCCCGTAAGTGCTGGCCCGAGTACTGTGGTCCCCAGTAATCTGCCTGGGGGGCCACAGAGAAGCTGATCACGGGCCCGGGGTTCCCCAGCCCTGCTCTAATGGAAATGTACTGCAGAGGAAACAAGCTATTGCAATGACAATGACTCAAAAAGATCTAATCAAATAAAAGTTTAAGATCCAGTAGCAGTTTTAGTATTCAGCACTTATGAGGAGTTTTTAGTACAGAGTAAATTAGCATGAGCTCACTATAAAAGAGTAATACAATACCAGCACCACCAATTAAAAGTGGGTCCATTTAGAGGGGTTGTGCGACCATAAAGAATACAGTAAACCAACCAGAAAAGGTGAAAATATATAGATTTGTAATTTCTAGTGATTAAAAATTATGCTTCATTCAAAAGATACCAAGCTTTTATTTTTTGAATGCTGCTCTCTGGCGCCCCCTGGCGTTATTCCACTACGTCCTGGTAGTAGGTGATCAACTGGTCGGGTTTGAGCAGTTTCTGTCATAAGAGCTCCCCACCCGCAGCCTGCACAATGTATTCTCTGTCACAAGGCCCCCTGCAGTAAGCACAGTGTGTGTGATTCACCCCCTCCCCTTGAGCTCACTGCTCACCTCCAAGTGATTCACTCCCTCCCCCTACACTCACTGCTGATCTCCGGGTGAGACACCCCTCCACCTGCGCTCACAGCTGATCTCTGGGTGAGATACCCCCTCCTCCTGCACTCACAGCTGATCTCTGGGTGAGACACCCCTCCACCTGCGCTCACAGCTGATCTACAGGTGAGAGACTCGCTGCACTCACAGCTGATCTCACTGAGTCACCCCCTCCCCCTGTGCTCACAGCTGATCTCTGGGTGAGATACCCCCTCCCCCTGCACTCACAGCTGTTCTCCCGGTTAGACACGTCCTCCTCCTGCGCTCACCGCTCATATCCGGGTGAGATACCTCCTCCTCCTGCCCTCACAGCTGATCTCCGGGTGAGACACCTCCTCCCCCTGCACTCACAGCTGATCTCAGGGTGAGACACCTCCTCCCCCTGCACTCACAGCTGATCTCCAGGTGAGATACCCCCTCCTCCTGCCCTCACAGCTGATCTCCGGGTGAGATACCCCCTCCCCCTGCACTCACAGCTGATCTCCAGGTGAGATACCCTCTCCTCCTGCCCTCACAGCTGATCTCCAGGTGAGATACCCCCTCCCCCTGCACACACAGCCGATCTCGGGGTGAGACCCCCCCTCCCCCTGCACTCACAGCTGATTTCGGGGTGAGACACCTCCTCCCCCTGCACTCACAGCTGATCTCCAGGTGAGATACCCCCTCCTCCTGCCCTCACAGCTGATCTCCGGGTGAGATACCCCCTCCCCCTGCACTCACAGCTGATCTCCAGGTGAGATACCCCCTCCCCCTGCACTCACAGCTGATCTCCAGGTGAGATACCCCCTCCCCCTGCACTCACAGCTGATCTCCAGGTGAGATACCCCCTCCTCCTGCACTCACAGCTGATCTCCAGGTGAGATACCCCCTCCCCCTGCACACACAGCTGATCTCCAGGTGAGATACCCCCTCCTCCTACACTCACAGCTGATCTCCAGGTGAGATACCCCCTCCCCCTGCTCTCACAGCTGTTCTCGGGTTAAGACACCTCCTCCTTCTGCGCTCACCGCTCATATCCGGGTGAGATACCCCCTCCTCCTGCACTTACAGCTGATCTCTGGGTGAGACACCCCTCCCCCTGCACTCACAGCTGATCTCCAGGTGAGATACCCCCTCCCCCTGCACTCATAGCTGATCTCCAGGTGAGATACCCCTCCCCCTGCACTCACAGCTGATCTCCAGGTGAGATACCCCCTCCCCCTGCACTCATAGCTGAACTCCAGGTGAGATACCCCCTCCTCTTGCCCTCACAGCTGATCTCCAGGTGAGATAGCCCCTCCCCCTGCACTCATAGCTGATCTCCAGGTGAGATACCCCCTCCCCCTGCACTCACAGCTGATCTCCAGGTGAGATACCCCCCCCCCCCTGCACTCATAGCAGATCTCCAGGTGAGATACCCCCTCCTCTTGCCCTCACAACTGATCTCCAGGTGAGATACCCCCTCCCCCTGCACTCATAGCTGATCTCCAGGTGAGATACCCCCTTCTCCTGCACTCACAGCTGATCTCCAGGTGAGATACCCCCTCCCTCTGCCCTCACAGCTGATCTCCAGGTGAGATACCCCCTCCCCCTGCACTCACAGCTGATCTCCAGGTGAGATACCCCGTCCCCCTGCACTCATAGCTGATCTCCAGGTGAGATACCCCCTCCTCTTGCCCTCACAGCTGATCTCCAGGTGAGATACCCCCTCCCCCTGCACTCATAGCTGATCTCCAGGTGAGATACCCCCTCCCCCTGCACTCACAGCTGATCTCCAGGTGAGATACCTCCTCCCCCTGCACTCACAGCTGATCTCCAGGTGAGATACCTCCTCTCCCTGCACTCACAGCTGATTTCCAGGTGAGATACCCCCTCTCCCTGCACTGACAGCTGATCTCTGAGTGATCACCCCCTCCCCCTGCACTCACAGCTGATCTCCGGGTGAGACACCCCCTCCCCCTGCGCTCACAGCTGATCTCTGAGTGATTCACCCCCTCCCCCTGCGCTCACAGCTGATTTCCGGGTGAGACTCCCCCTGCGCTCACAGCTGATCTCTGGGTGAGACACCCCCTCCCCCTGCGCTCACAGCTGATCTATGAGTGATTCACCCCCTCCCCCTGCGCTCACAGCTGATTTCCGGGTGAGACTCCCCCTGCGCTCACAGCTGATCTCTGCGTGTTCCACCCCCCCCCACAACCCCCTGCACTCACAGCTGATCTCCGGGTGAGACACCTCCTCCCCCAGCACTCACAGCTCATATCTGGGTGAGACACCTCCTTACCCCTGTGCTCACAGCTGATCTCCGGGTGAGACACCCCTTTCCCCTGCGCTCACAGCTGATCTCCGGGTTAGACACTCCCTCCCCCTGCGCTCACAGCTGATCTCCGGGTGATTCACCATTCGCTCACAGCTGATCTCTGGGTGAGACTCCCCCTCCCCCTGCGCTCACAGCTGATCTCTGAGTGATTCAACCCCTCCCCCTGTGCTCACAGCTGATTTCCAGGTGAGACTCCCCCTGCGCTCACAGCTGATCTCTGCGTGTCTCCCCCCCACACCCCCCTGCACTCACAGCTGATCTCCGGGTGAGACACCTCCTCCCCCTGCACTCACAGCTCATATCTGGGTGAGACACCTCCTTACCCCTGTGCTCACAGCTGATCTCCGGGTGAGACACCCCCTTCCTCTGCCCTCACAGCTGATCTCCGGGTGAGACACCCCCTCCCCCTGCGCTCACAGCTGATCTCAGGGTTAGACACTCCCTCCCCGTGCGCTCACAGCTGATCTCCGGGTGAGACACCCCCTCCACCTGCACTCACAGCTGATCTCCGGGTTAGACACTCCCTCCCCCTGCGCTCACAGCTGATCTCTGGGTGAGACACCCCCTCCTCCTGCACTCACAGCTCATATCTGGGTGAGACACCTCCTTACCCCTGTGCTCACAGCTGATCTCCGGGTGAGGCAACCCCTTCCCCTGCCCTCACAGCTGATCTCCGGGTGAGACAACCCCTCACCCCTGCGCTCACAGCTGATCTCCGGGTGAGACACCCCCTTCCCCTGCACTCACAGCTGATCTCCGGGTTAGACACTCCCTCCCCCTGCGCTCACTGCTGATCTCCGGGTGAGACACCTCCTCCCCCTGCACTCACAGCTCATATCTGGCTGAGACACCTCGTTACCCCTGTGCTCACAGCTGATCTCCGGGTGAGACACCCCCTTCCCCTGTCCTCACAGCTGATCTCCGGGTGAGACACCCCCTCCTCCTGCGCTCACAGCTGATCTCCGGGTTAGACACTCCCTCCCCCTGCACTCTCAGCTGATCTCCGGGTTAGACACCTCCTCCCCCTGCACTCACAACTCATATCTGGGTGAGACACCTCCTTACCCCTGTGCTCACAGCTGATCTCCGGGTGAAACACCCCCTTCCCCTGCCCTCAGAGCTGATCTCCGGGTGAGACACCTCCTTACCCCTGTGCTCACAGCTGATCTCTGGGTGAGACACCTCCTTACCCCTGTGCTCACAACTGATCTCTGGGTGAGACACCCCCTTCCCCTGCCCTCACAGCTGATCTCCAGGTGAGACACCCCCTTCCCCTGTCCTCACAGCTGATCTCCGGGTGAGACACCTCCTTACCCCTGCCCTCACAGCTGATCTCTGGGCGAGACACCCCCTTCCCCTGCCCTCACAGCTGATCTCCAGGTGAGACACCCCCTTCCCCTGTCCTCACAGCTGATCTCCGGGTGAGACACCTCCATACCCCTGCCCTCACAGCTGATCTCTGGGTGAGACACCCCCTTCCCCTGCCCTCACAGCTGATCTCTGGGTGAGACACCCCCTTCCCCTGCCCTCACAGCTGATCTCCGGGTGAGACACCTCCTTACCCCTGTGCTCACAGCTGATCTCCGGGTGAGACACCTCCTTACCCCTGTGTTCACAGCTGATCTCCGGGTGAGACACCCCCTTCCCCTGCCCTCACAGCTGATCTCCGGGTGAGACACCCCCTCCCCCTGCACTCACAGCTGATCTCCAGGTGAGACACCCCCTCCCCCTGCACTCACAGCTGATCTCCGGGTTAGACACCCCCTTCCCCTGCCCTCACAGCTGATCTCCGGGTGAGACACCTCCTTACCCCTGTGCTCACAGCTGATTTCCGGGTGAGACACCTCCTTACCCCTGTGTTCACAGCTGATCTCCGGGTGAGATACCCCCTTCCCCTGCCCTCACAGCTGATCTCCGGGTGAGACACCCCCTCCCCCTGCCCTCACAGCTGATCTCCGGGTTAGACACTCCCTCCCCCTGCGCTCACAGCTGATCTCAGGGTGATTCACCCTCTAACCCTGCACTCCCTGCAGATCTCCAGGGGGCGCCAGAGAGTATTATTCAAATACTAAAAGCTTGATATCTTTTGAATGAAGCATAATTTTGAATCATTATAAATTACAAAATTATTTATTTCCACCTTTTCTGGTTGGTTAACTGTATTCTTTATGGTGACACAACCCCTTTAAGAAGGATACCACTCTGAGGTACAGGATAAGACCAGAAAGGTTGTTCCCCCTCGCGAATCGCCGCTACCAGTGCGTCTTCATCAGCGGAAGTTGCCGTAAAGAGTGTTCAAAGCTTAGATGTATATATATATATATATATTTATATAATTCATTAATTAAGATAACTTACATCTGGAGGGGCGGCCGCCTCGGCAAACAGACATGAGCCAAGATACTCTGCCGTAATTTCCTCGTATAGTGGATGAACATGACATACAGTATGTACCTAAAAGAGCCACCACATTGAGGGACTTATTATCCCCCAGTATGTTTGTGGATAGGGTTAAAAATACTAAAAATCCTGGCTTAGTATCAGTGGGTTCCATAAGTGCAGAGCCAACGTATGCAAATGCTGCAGTTTTGCTAGAAAAGATAACAAATTTAAATGCATCGCCAATGGTAAAGAATTCCCCATAAGGAACTTTATTAATTGCAACACTGAATCTGTGATATTGAATCACATTTGATTCAGTGTGATATTTGCAATGCGTTGGATGCATGATGGGTGCTTTGAAAAAGCGCATTAGGAAAGATCTCTCGGATGCTGTTCACCTCCCAGTAGCGGGTTACTCTGCGGTATCTATTTGCATTTAAGCATAATGGGGATTTAGGCTCCTTTTCATTTAAGGGTTTAGAACAGGTGTGTAAACCCACCAGAGGTGGTGGTATGCATAAATTAGTGCTAAAAAGAGAAAGTAAGTGGATTTTCTTGTTAGACACTGACACATGGTTTAAATAACAGGTTAGATCTAATTACACAATACTAGTTTGGGACCATAGTGTAATAAACAACTAAAAAGAAGGGAACAGATAAGGGTTTTGTTTGTTTTTTTTCCTTTTTTTGGGTTGGTTTTTTTTTTGTATTTTGTGTTTTTTGTTTTATTATTTCCCAACTACATAGCTTGTTATGTTCCTATCAGTTTCAATTTTACCCTTACTCTCATTTACCCTAACAAAAATTATTTCCTGTTATTTCCTGTATAGGTACAGGTATGGCACATACCCTATAATAGATTGTGATCTGTATCTATTGCTCAACTTGGCTTTTTCCCTGTGCAATTTATAATCACCATTATATACAGAAAAAAATATATATTTTCTTTTTATATTCACATATTTATGTTTTTTTATTCATGTTCTATGTATACTCTGTCTATATGAAGCATCAAGGTAACTAGCAGTGATAATGTTGAGACTTCCTCTCTATGGGAAAGGCTGATACATGCATACGGATGGGGTCACACCCAGTTGGTTGTAACTTCTCCTCCAAACAATTCTATGCCTTATATATTCCTAGTTAGCTCTATCTAGACAGGTTTTGGACCTTGAAGAAGGCACTACCCGTGTCGAACACGTAGTCCGGAGGGGTCTCTGCATCTCTATTGTTCTGTTGTGTGGACTATGGATATGGTTTCATGGAATTTGAGTAAAAGTCGTTTCTTATAATCACCATTGGAGGAATAGCTGGAGAAATGTCTTGTAAATCTTCACATATATATATAAAGTTGAAAAAGGTGCAGCACAGGTTAGCTGTATAAATCATGGGTGCAAAGCCTTGCAAACAGAACCAAACCTCAACGCAGTCCACAAAAGTAAAGGCAGCACTCCAGTCTTCAAAATAAGCTGTGATTTCTTTGGCAGTGGCAACGTTTAATTCCCCTTGAGGAACTTTCTCAAGCAGTGCTCAATCCATCTAGTCAGCATTATATAGGTGATACAATTAGACTTATTACAATTCCAATCTTCATAAAAGCATTAAGAGAAATGTTTACATACAGTGATTAAAATGTTAAAGTGCATCTCAGTGCTTCTGCAGATATAAGACAACCCATCACATAGTTCATTTTTGATTTCATAACTTAATATTATTAGATTAGTGTTAATGGGGAAATTTCATATCTATGTAACATATATTTCACCCACCTATGTGATTGATGTCCGTGATGCCACGCTATTCTCAGCGTCCTTCCCATCCCATAGTGCGGGGATTCTTGGGAATGACTACAAAGTCTACTGTACACACGTGGCCATATTGGAGACCATTTCTCCATGGTTGCAGACAGATATTTACTGTGCATGCTCAATGTACTCGAGACTTGCAGCACTAATAACTACTGCGGTAATGTCTATCTCCAGTCTCATAATTAAACTATATCTCAGCGCACATCTCCGTATTGGGTTAGATGTTTGCACATATATATTACTTTCAATAATTACAACTATAGGTACAGATGATATTTATATTACCGAAGTATATGTTTTACAATCCATGCAGATATCTAATAGCAACAGACTTAAAGTGACAGTGCATGGTATGAAATAAACATTTTATCTATTATAAACAAATTGATCAATACATAGAAATGTCTTTTTTGTAAAGTGAATTGTGCAATTCTTCCCTCATCTGTAAGAGAGAAAAAAGTGAGAAAAATATAAATGAAAATGGTTAAAAATACACAGATAAATCCAAAGTTTTACCGGTTTTATGGCAATTAATCAGATTAAATTATGTAATTTCTAATCAGCATTGAGGCCATTAGGTCTCAATGTATTTAGTTCATAAATCCATTTCATTTCTTTATTTTTTAATATTTTAACCCTATCTCCTCTTCTTCATGGCATAGGTACATGATCTATAATACAGAATCTAAGGTCCCTTTCTCCATGTCCCATCTCACTGAAATGTTTGGGGACTGGCAGATCCATCTTTTTCTTCCTAATTGTATGGCGATGATTATTAATCCTGAGTTTAAATTCACTGGTTGTTTCGCCTACATAGATTAAATTCCATGGACATTGTAGTATATAGATAACTAATTCACTCTCACACGTTAAGTAATGCTTAATATCATACTCCTTTCCAGTGCCTGGGTGTATAAAATGTTCTCCCTTTATCATAAGCTTACAATTAACACAGCTCAAGCATGGAAAGCAGCCCATCCGTTTGTGTCCTGTCAATGAGCCCTGTATATTCCTCTTAAAGGTGCCAATATCAGAATGTACCAATTTATCTTAAAGGCTAGCTTTTTTTTATATATGAAAACAATGGCGGGGCCTTAAATTCTTCTATATCTGGCATACACATTCCCAGCATTGGCCAATGTCATTTTATGATGTTTTCTATCTCTGTGGTCTCTTCTCCATATTTACTGGCAAAGGGGATTCTCTTATTTTGTGTTTTGATGTCTTTCTTCACTAGCAGGGATTCACACGATAGACCTTCAGTCCTGTTTTTAGTTTTCTCTAGAACTAATTTTGGGTAACCCCTACTTAGAAATTTCTTTGTTAATTTTTCAAATTCGGGTTGTACTAATTTTTCATCACTAATTATTCTTTTACGCCTCAAAAACTGGCTATATGGCAAAGATTCAACCAATCTCCTCAGATGGTGGCTCTCAAATTTCAGTAAGTTATTTTTATCAGTGGCTTTTGTATATAGGGTCGTTGATAACCCTTTCTCATCCTGTTGGACTAAAACATCCAAAAATTCGATATCCGTTTCGGAATATATCAGTGTAAATTTAATATCTCTGTCTATTTGATTTAAAAAGGTTTCAAAATCCAGTAATTCTTCAATGTTCCCCATCCATAGGAGGAAGACGTCATCAATAAATCTCCACCACCCCCGGGCAAGCCGGAAGTGGTGGGACACAGACAACATCCTCCTCCAATGCCATCATCATCAGGTTGTCATAAGCCAGCTCCATATTGGCGCCCATTGCTGTACTGCGTTCTTGCCTGTAAAAAGTGTCACCAAATAAAAAATAATTGTTTCTCAGAACCAGTTCTAACAAATTCATAGTGAATGTTTTACACTCCTCTGAGTAACTAGTATCTGCTGTTTTCTATAAACCGCTCTTAATCCTTTGTCATGATTTATTGACATGTATAATGATACTATGTCAAAAGAGGCAAGAATCACCCTTCTATCCAATTTAATTTCGCTTAATTTGCATAAAAAATCTGTAATATCTAATATGAATGAGGCTGTACATCGTGAGAGAGGACCCAAAATTTTGTCTAAAAAGACTCCACTATGACTAAAAATTGAGTCGCAACCCAATATTATGGGTCACCCCGGAGGATTCACCAATGTTTTGTGGATTTTAGGAACAACATATATGACTGGCGTGACTGAGTTTTCATGATATAGATACTTATATAAATCCTCATCAATTACACCCCCATTTTTACTCTCATCCAAAATCAATTAAATTTTCTTCAGTATATTAAACTTTGGATCACTGTCCAGCTTCTTATATATCTCTTGATCATCCAGTTGTCCCATAATTTCAGATATTTAATTATCCGTGTCCATGACGAGGACAGCACCTCCCTTATCCGCAGGTTTGATGGTGATGTCGTCATCATGGACCAGGGACATAAGGGCCTCATATTCCTCGGTTTTCAAATTAAATTGTTTGAACACTTTCTCATTACTCATCACTTTAACTTTAGAAACATCATTATTGATAGTCAATATGAATGCGTCAATTACCGGGTTATTAATGTTTGGCATAAAATTACTACCTGTTGGTAAGGATAGATCAGGCAAATCTAATTCCGTTACACGAGGTAATGCTCAGAAAACCAACATTTCAACTTTATAGATCTAAAAAATCTAAGCAATGCTATTTCCAATTCAAACCAGTCTGTGTGTGAGGTGGGACTAAACGATAAACCTTTGCTTAATCATTTCATTTCTACATCATTTCAAGTTCTATTTGTTAGGTTTACCATGAGGTTAGATTTCTCTTCCTCGTCGCTATCTGTTTTGTTGTCGTCTTGTTTTTCTGTCTCTTGTCTTTTTTGAGATCTATGATGTTTTCTCCCACCTCTGCGCGTCCCCTTGGGCTGCTTGTCTGAGGGTCCAAAAGTCCACCTAAAAAAGCATGGTCATTAGATGAATTAGAAAAATTGCTTTTTTTCACAGTCCTGTAGCTGTCCTCCCACTTCTGAGCTTTGGAATTAGTGCCATCTCTCTGCCAATTATATATGAAACCACTTCTATAATCCTCCATATCACGGTTCCATTTCTTTGGTTTTACATCCTCCAAGTCACCACGTATTTTTAACAGCCAATTTTCTACTGTTTCTTTAAACCTTGTGCCATCATCCGTTTTCAATAACTCCATTAATTTATTCTCAGTCTCTGATTGTGTGAGGGACGCAATTTCATATTTATTGGATATGGATATAAACTTTTCACAGAAGTTAGGGTTATTCATGAACAGATTTGTCTAATACTGGACTGTAACCCTCTAGGGATTCTCTTGGCTTTATAGTATTCTTTTAAAGTTGTGAAATGTAGTTGCAGTGTTAATAAGCGTTTCAAATCAGTAGAAGATGGTATACATAAAATGCCAGCATCTGCATCAATTGCTCCCAAAATCCTCTCTTTATCATCAGTGAATCGTGCAATTCCTCCCTCATCACGAGGTTAGATCAGCTGTGAGTGCAGGAGGAGGGGGTATCTCACCCTGAGATCAGCTTTGAGTGCAGGAGAAGGGGGTGTCTCACCCTGAGATCAGCTGTGAGTGCAGGAGGAGGTGTCTCACCCGAAGATCAGCTGTGAGTGCAGGAGGAGGTGTCTCACCCCGAGATCAGCTGTGAGTGCAGGAGGAGTGTGTGTCTCACCCGGGGATCAGCTGTAAGGCAGGGGGAGGAGGTGTCTCACCCAGAGATCAGCTGTGAGTGCAGGGGGAGGAGGTGTCTCACCCAGAGATCAGCTGTGAGTGCAGGAGGAGGAGGTGTTTTACCCAGAGATCAGCTTTGAGTGCAGGGGGAGGGAGTGTCTCACCCGGAGATCAGCTGTGAGTGCAGGAGGAGGGGGTGTCTCACCCAGAGATCAGCTGTGAGTGCAGGAGGAGGAGGTGTTTTACCCAGAGATCAGCTTTGAGTGCAGGGGGAGGGAGTGTCTCACCCGGAGATCAGCTTTGAGTGCAGGAGGAGGGGGTATCTCACCTGGAGATCAGCTGTGAGGCAGGGGGAGGAGGTTCCAACC
The DNA here is from genome assembly GCF_046119375.1 of Phyllobates terribilis. Taxonomy (NCBI): domain Eukaryota; kingdom Metazoa; phylum Chordata; class Amphibia; order Anura; family Dendrobatidae; genus Phyllobates; species Phyllobates terribilis. The sequence goes on from NW_027362907.1 coordinate 4,244,557, forward strand.
TGAGATCAGCTGTGAGTGCAGGGGGAGGAGGTTCCAACCTGAGATCAGCTGTGATTGCGGGGGGGGGGTATCTCACCTGGAGATCAGCTGTGAGTGCAGGGGGAGGGGGTGTCTCACCCGGGGATCAGCTGTAAGGCAGGGGGAGGAGGTGTCTCACCCAGAGATCAGCTGTGAGTGCAGGGGGAGTGTGTGTCTCACCCGGAGATCAGCTGTAAGGCAGGGGGAGGAGGTGTCTCACCCCGAGATCAGCTGTGAGTGCAGGAGGAGTGTGTGTCTCACCCGGAGATCAGCTGTAAGGCAGGGGGAGGAGGTGTCTCACCCAGAGATCAGCTGTGAGTGCAGGGGGAGGAGGTATCTCACCCAGAGATCAGCTTTGAGTGCAGGGGGAGGGGGTGTTTTACCCAGAGATCAGCTTTGAGTGCAGGGGGAGGGAGTGTCTCACCCGGAGATCAGCTGTGAGTGCAGGGGGAGGGGGTGTTTTACCCAGAGATCAGCTTTGAGTGCAGGGGGAGGGAGTGTCTCACCCGGAGATCAGCTGTGAGTGCAGGGGGAGGGGGTGTTTTACCCAGAGATCAGCTTTGAGTGCAGGGGGAGGGAGTGTCTCACCCGGAGATCAGCTGTGAGTGCAGGGGGAGGGGGTGTTTTACCCAGAGATCAGCTTTGAGTGCAGGGGGAGGGAGTGTCTCACCTGGAGATCAGCTGTAAGGCAGGAGGAGGAGGTATCTCACCCAGAGATCAGCTGTGAGTGCAGGGGGAGGGGGTGTTTTACCCAGAGATCAGCTTTGAGTGCAGGGGGAGGGAGTGTCTCACCTGGAGATCAGCTGTGAGTGCAGGGGGAGGGGGTGTCTCACCCAGAGATCAGCTGTGAGTGCAGGGGGAGGGAGTGTCTCACCCGGAGATCAGCTGTGAGTGCAGGGGGAGGGGGTGTCTCACCCAGAGATCAGCTGTGAGTGCAGGAGGAGGGGGTATCTCACCTGGAGATCAGCTGTGAGTGCAGGGGGAGGGGGTATCTCACCTGGAGATCAGCTGTGAGTGCAGGAGGAGGGTGTGTCTCACCTGGAGATCAGCTGTGAGTGCAGGGGGAGGGGGTATCTCACCCAGAGATCAGCTGTGAGTGCAGGAGGAGGGGGTATCTCACCTGGAGATCAGCTGTGAGTGCAGGGGGAGGGGGTGTTTTACCCAGAGATCAGCTTTGAGTGCAGGGGGAGGGAGTGTCTCACCCAGAGATCAGCTGTGAGTGCAGGGGGAGGGAGTGTCTCACCCGGAGATCAGCTGTGAGTGCAGGGGGAGGGGGAGTCTCACCCAGAGATCAGCTGTGAGTGCAGGAGGAGGGGTATCTCACCTGGAGATCAGCTTTGAGTGCAGGAGGAGGTGTCTCACCCCGAGATCAGCTGTGAGTGCAGGAGGAGGGGGTATCTCACCCGGAGATCAGCTGTGAGTGCAGGGGGAGGGGTAGTCTCACCCGGAGATCAGCTGTGAGTGCAGGGGGAGGGGGAGTCTCACCCGGAGATCAGCTGTGAGTGCAGGGGGAGGGGGAGTCTCACCCGGAGATCAGGGGTAGCTGCATTAAAGAGCGTTCAAAGCTTGTGTGTATATACATATTTATGTAATTCATTAATTATGATACCTTACATCTGGAGGGGCGGCCACCTCCGCAAACAGACATGTGCCAAATACTCTGACATTGTTTCCTCGTAAGTGCTGGCCCGAGTACTGTGGTCCCCAGTAATCTGCCTGGGGGGCCACAGAGAAGCTGATCATGGGCCAGAGGTTCCCCAGCCCTGCTCTAATGGAAATGTACTGCAGAGGAAACAAGCTATTGCAATGACAATGACTCAAAATAAAAGTGAAAGAACCAGTAGCTAATCAATAGAAGACTGTATGTAGACTGCATGGGAATTCTTCATTCAGGAAGGAACAGCATCATTCCTTTTTGGAATACTTAAAATTATTTATATAATATAACTAAAGTGTCGGTTGCAGGGTACAGTGCAAACCAAAGCCATTCAAGGTTTTCTTCATGAGTGAATCAGTGGACATCCGTTTAGGAATGAGTCATTGAGTTATGCATGGGGAAATTCAGTGTCAGTTTTTCAGTATATAAATATATATATAGTCATCTTCCACTTACAGTAGGGCAGCCTGAAAACATGTTTTGACAATTGTTGACACCTTCTTTGTCACATGTTTTGTCAGTTTCGCTGACATCCGGAGAACAGCTGTGAGCGCAGGGGGAGGGGGTGACTCAGTTTTCTTAGGACACTGGCTCCAGCATCAAACCCTTTCCGAGACATGACCTCAGGTGTCGGTCACCTTACCAAGCATCACAAGTACTTTGATTAGTTATCATCTGTCTTTCTGTCTTCCGTCACATGTCCTTTATGTAAATTAAGATCTTATTATGAACTCATATAAATGTATCTACAGCACCTGCAGGTTTACGCACTATGATGTCAGGCACATTGTGTAATCATAGGAGACAGAATCCGTGCATACTGTTGAATAAGTTTCTGTAATGCTCCGTACTCTTGTATTGATCCAGATAGTTCCTGTCTTTGTAACAACTCGATTATTGATGTTTATCTCCACTATTAGACGTACGGATATGGGTTGTCTGGTAACTTATGAATTAACTTTGTTAAGCTTTTTCTCTCCTGCTTGGAGCCGGGCAGGTTACATCATAGCGAGTTACTGCTGTTTTTCAATAACCGTTCTTAACAGACTGTTCACTGTTTTGATTTTTGTAATTATATGTTTAATAAAGTTAATTTTGTTGATATTTATATTATGCGTCCTTATCCTTCTTTGCGTCCTTATCTGTTCCTCGGGGGTTTATTGAGTTGTTCAAATACCTCCTTTATATGATAAATATTTAAAAGTAACTGATCTTCCCATGCTTGATTAACCATTACGTATAGGCCCTATTGGCTTGGTTTACTGTTATTGTTTCATCCTGTATTTGCCCTGTCTTTTAGGATAATCAACCATTACATATAGGCCGTATTGACTTTGTTTTACTGTTATTGTTTCATCCTATATTTGCCCTGTCTTTGTGGATAATCAACCATTAGGCTGTGTACCCACGATGCATTTTTTAAGCGTTTCCGCAGCGGCAAAAATGCTGCAGAAACGCTTAAAAAACGCATGGTAGAAGGCCTGCCATGTTCCCCAATGATAATCCGCATGTGCTGTGCACATGCAGCGGAAATTTCTGCTGCGGATTATCATTGCGGAAAAAAACGCAGCATGTCCATTAATTTTGCGAAAACGCTGCGTTTTCGCCGCCATTTACTTGAATTGGAACGCATGGATTACGCATCACTGCATCTCTAGATGCGGATTCCATGCTTTTCAATGTGCGGATGGTACCTGGGTGTGGAGAAGAGGAGGCTCTCCTCGGGACCCGGGTGCCATAGTACCTGTTAAAAAAAGAATAAAATAAAAAATAAATATTATATTTACCTTCCGATGTCCCCCGGACTCCTTCTCAGTGCTTGCTGGCAGATCATGGTGAATTGTAGGATCTGCTATGACGTCATAGTCATGTGACAGCAGGTCCTCCAGTGCAGTGCACCGCGAGTTGCCGGCAGCCAGGACGGAGCAAAGCAAGACTGCGGGGGCCATCGGAAGGTAAGTATAGATTTATTTTTTTACATTCTTTGGGGGTCACAGTATATAAATCCATGCAGTTTGCACGGATTTATATAGTGTGACCAAGTTGACAAGCACTTTGCAAGTGATGCTAAAATCGATTGGAAAGTGCTTGTCAACCCACATGTGGAAATGCATGTGAAGAACGCTTCACTTCCGCATGTCTTTGGCAGGAAAAACGCATGTACAATCCACATGTACAATCTGCTTGCGTTTTTTCTGCCAGGGAGATGCAGAAATGCTCAGGAAAAAATCCTGAGCATTTCTGCATCATGGGCACATAGCCTTACATATAGGCCTTATTGGCTGCATTTTACGGTTATTGTCTTATTCATCTGGACTGATTTCTTTACCCATATGTATAGACTTTCCAGTGCACTTTTTTCTGTCATTACTGTTTGAATGTATTTAATTTAAAATGTTATTTGTTATTTATTTATCTGTTATATTTTTTCTATCTTTGATCATGGGAATTTCTGATATATTGAGAATTCATAAGAAATAGTAGAAAAAATCTGGCACTCTGAACTGAGTATGGTGAAGAAACATGAGACTTTATTACAGTGGTCCTAAGGCCACAGCCCCACTATCAGTATTTGGTCAGTATACGGTCAGTATTTTTTCTCAGGAGTGGGAGCCAAAACCAGGAGTGGGTGATAAATGCAGAATTGGTGACGTGTTTCTATTATACCTTTTCTCTGATTGTTCCTCACCTGGTTTTGGCTCCCACTCATGAGAAAAAATACTGACCGAATACTGACCAAATACTAATAGTGGAGCCGTGGCCTAATACAACCCCTGGCAAAAAATATGGAATCACCGGGCTCGGAGGATGCTCATTCAGTTGTTTAATGTTGTTGAAAAAAAGCAGATCACAGACATGGCGCAAAACTAAAGTCATTTCAAATGGCAACTTTATGGCTTTAAGAAACACTAAAAGAAATCAGGATTAAAAATGTGCTACTCAGTAAGGGTAATTTTTTTCAGACCAAGCAGAGGGAAAAAATTATGGAATCATTCTCACGCCATCAGGGCGTGTTAAAATAATGGTTCAGTAGCAACATTGCCTTTAAGACATATATTTACTCTGAGTTTTTGCTTTTATACAGCTCATCTTGTTTTTCTCAAAATCACAAGATTGACCTATGTACAGACTTGGGAATTGGCTGACGGAGTCTGCAATTATCATACTTGTCCTGTATCTGTCCACAGCAACAATATCCCCATATATCAATTACAGGAAACTCCCTAAATCTCCCTTAACCTGGATTATACCCAAGTTTAGCGATAAGCAGAACACTATTTGTGTGAAAGGATGTTAACTGTATCATACATCATGAATATCCTCCAGACGCATTGACAAGTAATTGTTCTTTAATTTCTGTGTGCCAAAGATAGCATATTACTTACATAATCCTTCGTATTTTACAAAGTCCTACCCTCTTTTACTAAGGGTATATAATCTGATGACATCTAATAATAAACAGGACTATTCTCTTGAGAAAGTCTGTAGTGAGTGTCTTATTTGAAAGCGCCGATACAAGAGATCTCTTTATAGATCTATTTTCTGCCTGAGAGAAGCCAGATCCCCACTCGTCTTCAACAGCTGGAGGCCCCAGCGAGATCTATTTTCCCTTTAATTTCATCTGAGACTAAACAACAGGTTTACCTCTATCCCGAACAGAAACAAACCCCGGTAAGTGAGTGGCTTTTACACTCTAAGGCTATGTGCCCACCATGCGGAAATGCTGCATATTTTTTACTCTTCTCCCTGGCGGGAAAAACGCATGTGGATTTTACATGCGTTTTTCCCGCCAGGTAGAAGCGTTTGTCAAGCGTTTTTGCATGCATTTCTGCATGCCGGTTATCAAGCGCTTTTCCAAGCGATTTTAGCATCACTTGGAAAAGTGCTTGACAACTTGGTCATACTATATAAATCCATGCAACCGGCATAGATTTATATAGTGTGACCAAGAAATAGTTAAAAAAAAAGAATAAGAATGGTGAAAAATAAAAAATAAAGATTATACTTACCTTCCGATGGCCCGCGGTCTCCTTAGCCGCTCCGTCCGGTCTCCCCGTGTCTCACGGTGGTATGAGGACCTGACATGACGTCATTGAGTCATGTGATAGGTCACGCGACCGCCGATGTCAGCAGTCGCGTGACCTGTCACATGACTCAATGACGTAATGTCAGGTCCTCACACCACCGCGAGCCGCCCAACAGATCGCACGCATCGCTGAGGAGGCCGGGGGACATCGGAAGGTAAGTATAATCTTTATTTTTTATTTTAAATTCTTTTTTTTACAGGTACTTATGGTACCCAGGTCTGGATGAGAGTCTCCTGTTTTCCAGGCCTGGGTACCATCCGCACATTGAACCGTGTGATATCCGCTTGTGCACATGTAGTGATGCGGATGTCACGCGGTCCAATGCAAGTCAATGGCGGCGATTACGCTGCGTGTCCGCAAAATTAATGGACATGCTGCGGATTTTTGAGCGCAGCACAAACGCTGCGGAAAAATCCGCAGCATGGGCATTGACATTGCGGCTTGTCATGGGGGACAGATTACCAAGCGTTTTTTAAGCGTTTTCGTTGTGGAAACGCTTGAAAAATGCATAGTGGGCATGCAGCCTAAGTGAATTTTCTCTCCGGGAGAGGTGGGGTCGACCTAGGTCAGTCTCCGGGGATCTTGAATGGAAAATCCTCAGGTAAAATAAGTTATTTCTTCTTTTATCTCTTTATTATATCAATTTCTAATAATTTCTGATATAAATATAGTGTTACTAATATAAATATCATATTGCATTTTTGAATTCATTAACCACTCCGATATTTCATATATACCACCTCATTTATTTTTTTATTTCTAATTATTGCTGTCTCCACCTTAACTAACGGTCATATTATGTATAACTGTGTTAAGTACATGCTACATAGTGATGAGGTACGGGATATAAATCGATGACGTGTGTTGAATGCGTGTGTAGTACTCTGGTTAGCAAATACAACAATGGAGCTGTCACTCATCTTAGGTAGCTGCAAGATTAGTGTAGAATCTGAAGGGTGGGGGCTACGCGAGGAAGATAATATTCGCATATACTAACGTAAGGAACGTATTAACAGTCATTGTTTTGTAGAACCTTATACCATTTATGAATATTGTGATATTGATTTAGCTGGAGTAACAAATAGAATCCAGGATTCACAGGATATAAAATTATTTTGCCCAGTGGCGCTAGAAATTTCAATAGGAATTGGGGTGTGAGAAGTGCTATGGTGGAAAATGAGGATGTTCTAATGATTGAAGTGGTGATTGAGAGGGAGGAATAATTGGTAGGCTGGAATACGTCATATATGATTTGTGAAAAGTGTTTGTGCTCGGTTACTGAGAAAGCGAAAGCCTCATCGTAAGGATACTGCTTGGTTTCTGGAAAGAATACATTTGTACCCTGTAAATGCACAGAGGTATAGAAGAAATAACATTACATACCGAGTTTTTCCTTGCCATATTGTACCGCATCCACAGACTATAGGTAAAGAGTGGCAGTACATTATAGAGAACAGATGGTATATGCCTGTGTGGCAGGATACTATTACTCATGATAATTATCTTGCCAATATTGGCACAGACTCCAGAATAGACGTGGGATACTTTTCAAGTGGGGACTCTGAACCAGATGTATGAAGAATATATAGCGATTGCTTTTTGAACAGTTTTGTTTGTAGTACTCTACATTCATTTGTTTAGACGAGTTTTTCTCAGCATCAGAGCAGAACAAAGAGTTTCAATTCAGCTAATTTCCCTTGAATCAGGGATAACTGGTTCACGTAACAGACCAGTAGATCTAGCTGATTGTGTAAAGGCCCCGTCACACTTAGCGACGCTACAGCGATCCCGACAACGATACGACCTGTCAGGGATCGTTGCTGCGTCGCTATGTGATCGCTGGTGAGCTGTCAAACAGGCAGGCTCACCAACGATCAGGGGAGCAGCGACATCGTGGAAAGAATCTTTCCACGATGTCCTGCTCCTGGCTCACCGTAGCAGAGTGGTAACCATGATAAACTGCGGGTTACTAAGTGTGCGTGTGCCCCTAGTAACCCGCTATTTATCATGGTTACCAGCCTGCTCGCTGGTCACACACAGCGATGTGTGCTGACCAGCGGGAGGGCAAAGACCAAAAAATGGTCCAGGACATTTTGCAGCGATCAGCGACCTCACAGCAGGGGCCTGATCGCTGCAAAGTGTCACACATAGCGACATTGCTGGTGAGGTCGCTGTTGCGTCACCAAAACCTTGACTCAGCAGCGATCTCACTAGCGATCTCGCTATGTGAGACGGGGGCTTAACAGAATACTGAAGATAGGGGTCGCGACCTTTGACAGGTTCTGTTATGAGTGCTCGAATCTCCAGATCAAGGAATAAGGATCCGAGGTATACTATGTGTGATCTGGTATGAATGGAGCATGGTAGGGCAGCTATAAGGGATGCAGCAAAGATATTGAAAAGGGCTGGTATGCCAGCCAAAGGATGTCTGGATGCTGAGAGGTGGAAGCGGTTCAGTCAGGAACATTCAGGATGGATTGAAAAGCATGAGCATGGAGCGCAGGTTGCTGATTGGCTGAGGACGAGTGAGAAACATCATCCCCTTTTTGATTTCCAATGATGACGATGAAACTTATCAGGTAGTGATCAGAAGCAGATCTCATACGAGACAACCCGTAACACCTACACAGGAGCAAAGTCCAGTTCAGGCAGCTGCACCCTCTGCTCCATCGGAGGCTAGGTCAGAGTCAAGCGTAAGTGTTGAGAAGGAAAAGTCACCGTCCGAGGTTTCTATATCCAGCACTATACCATATATGATTGAGTCAGCTGATCAAATCCCTCTGACTCCCTCTCCACCACCCGGGGTGTATCCGACTATACCCTCACTGCTCCCACAATATGCACCTCATTTTCCTTACGCACAACAACCTACCATGATGCCACCGTACCAGGGTTATCAGCATCCCTGTCAGTATGCACCACTCCCAATATCAGTCCTGGTACACCTGAGAATCCTCCAGCCTATGCTATAGGAAATCATTATCCGGGGATCTCATCTGGATCCACCGACAGCTTCTCAACCCCAATAAAGACAAGACATAATTCCCCTGAGAACAGAACCTATCAACTTTCTCCCATACATACCCTCGCGCCCAGTGCAAGTACTGACCCACCACTCCACCTGCACATAACACCATCCCCATCCATCCCTTCACGCAAGGTGGAAATTTTGAAATTAAGGAAAGGTGAAGAGGGGAGATGGGAGGTCAGGAACGAAGAGGAAGACAGGGAGAATCAGGATACTAGCTCAGTGGCAAAAGAAGAGGGAAGTGAAGTGGAGGATGCAGGCACACACATGCAGCCCACAGCCCTCCCCCGTACACACCAGTGAAAGGGAAGTATATCATTGCGCTCTAAAACATTGATCTGTCCAGGATGTCAGGATAGTAACAGTAACGCAATATTTCGGTGTGAAAAATGCAATCATAAGAGAAAACCGAAGATGGCTGCATTCCCAGTCATTACACAAACAACCAGGGCTACACAGGGAGATGCAGGACTGCCGGTAAAAACGGATACCACCACTTGGTATAAACCATGGTCTAGATCAGAGCAATTGTCAATGGCAAATAGTTTTCCAGACATGTATAAAAACCCGATAGGATATTATAAGGCTGTGAAAGGGGTAGCTGAGAACTATGATGCTACGTGGAGTGATCTGGTACCCCTTTTTAATCTTAATGGAGGAGTACCACTTGTTGAAAAAGAAAAACAAGATGAGCTGTATAAAGGCAAAAACTCAGAGTAAATAGATGTCTTAAAGGCAATGTTCCTATTGAACCATTATTTTAACAATTCCCCTCTTTTTATCATCTTGTCTAACTATCTGTCCCTGATGTCGCTACCTATTCTCTAGGCCTGCAAGATAACCCTACTTCACGACATCACGGGGCTAACCCTACGTATGCAGTGGGATGCCAGTCCTGCTGCGCATCCATCCAGGTTAACTTGTTATCAGGCCTACTATCCCTTACTTTCCCTAAGTTTATTAAGTAATCATTGCTATGTGTATGAAGGGATTATTTTATATCTGTGCAGGAGTATATGAGATAGCCGGGAGTATATGTGACACAATAATTATAGGGTATATGATCCAGTATCTGTGACTAAATAGTTGCAGGAAGTTCATCATCTCTTGGGTTCCACGAATCAGGTTTACTTCAGACCAATGGTTTTCCGCAGAACATACAATCGGATAAGTCCGCCCCAGTCATCTTATTGCAGAAGAGGCATTCTCGCTGTACTGCAGTGATTATTGTAGTCATGACTTGGGTTTGCTTTACTTCAGTATCTGTATCAATTTTATTTCGGTTTTACCTGGAAAACACTTACAATTAGAAGCGAGAATTTTCTTGATAATTATCACAAACAGTCTTATGATTATCGCAATTACCATTATTACAAGCACTGCCTGAATCAAGAAATGAATGACACCACTTATCCAACCACCTATTCCCTTAAACAAATTTAAAGGATTCATCCAGGAAAGACATTCGGGTAGTGGTAAGTCATCCAATGCATTCGCTTTTCGTACACCTTCCTTAATCCGTTGAGCCTGCTTTATATCGTGTGTAACTTGCATTAGACCAGTAGGGTCTATGAAATGGCAACATGCTGGACCGACCATCTGACATAAACCTCCCTGTGAGGCAGTCAGATAGTCCAGTACCATTGAGTGCTGATTAGTGATCATTATTAGTTGTTTTCATGTATGCAGACTCAACGTTAAGGGCATCAAATAAATAATCGGTTACAAAAATGTCTCCCAACTCTTCTATCATCTGGGCATTTCTCATTGTGCCAAAGGTTACCCCTAGAGAACCAGTTAGTACCATTCCTGCCTTGCGGTACCAGGGAGTTCCCATGAGATGTTTTCTTGGGGGAGTAATTATATTCCTTTTGGCGAGCATATGGCTGGGCACATTCTTATAGGGGAAGTACCCATCCTTCCATACCCATGTAGCGGGTTCTAACCTGGTCAATGTGCAAGGTACCCTCCGCCCCCTTTGGTATCCATCTATAGGCCTTATCTCCACATATTATATAGACACCCTTTGGCAATTGAAATTGAAATTCATTTAGGAATGCCATAACAATAGTCACTAGACGTACAGTTTGAGGGTACAGACACCAAGAATCCTCTAGGTCATAAGTGGAAGCTGTTGCGTGGCTGACTTCGTAGACCTCTAGTGTCTGAGAGACACTAGACATGCGCACTATATCGGTATAGGACATGTTTTTTTGAATGAATGGTCACTTCTATTTATCCCTGAATTGGTGAGACTGGAAGTAACTGGAGTGTAACCCGGTGTTGGTGGATTTATAAGGGGAATAGGAGCAGAATGGTTCACACTGCTGAGCTATCAGCAGGATTATCCAGACATGGGTCCCACATTCTCCTGGTGAACCCAAATCTCATGGAGAAACACGTCGCGAAAACTACAAACACACTGGGGAGGCGAGATCTCTCTATAATGAGATAAGTAACTGGTTTTATTTTTGATCTTCTGACTGTTATTACTTGAGAATACCTGATACCGTCTATTGTCTGTTATGATCATCTGTGTTACTTTCTCGCATATCCCAGCTGGGAGACTTTGAAAGTTATATGGGATGGATTGGTTTCTTTTTACCTATATAAATTGATGACTTTTGGCCTACGACCCCTTAATTATCAAATAATAGGGGGTTGTTCTTTCATTGGCCAAACCGGGATATATGATCATCATAGTTATCGAGATTTGTGATTACACCCCTGCTTGATTTTGTCTGTATGTTGTGTCCGCTAGTGCAGCTTCATATAGTTGTATACATATACACTCCAGATCCAATTTTCTATTTATATATCTTTTTCTAGTGGTGACGAGAACCATACTATAATCATATATTCTACAGAGACCTGATCCTTGGTCCTAGAGTAGTTATTTATACCTAGACTTTGGTAAATGACTGTAGGATTAATTTGATTAAGCACTATGTCACTTAAACTCATCATGTTCTATTTTGCTACACACAGCACCTATTGTGTGCCCGCTAGGGCATTTATTTAGCTATATCTATTAAAAGGTAAATTTTAATGGGGTATTTTTTCTGTTCTATCTCGAGTAACTCAAGAGGGGTATAAAGTCCACATGCGTGTTCTCAGATTTGGACTGACAGGAGATCTTACATCAGTACTTGGACATTCCCGCAGCCCATCTTTGCATAAGTGCATCCAGCTTCACATTCTCCAGGTTGGGAAGGGAATTTTTATCAGTCCACACATGTATCTCCGACCCCGACAAGTATTCTGCAAACTTTTCGGGTAATAGCCCACACCAGCACCAGTAACTCCACCTTGAATGAACTATAGTTTTCTGAGTTCTTTTCAGGTCATCTGAGCGACCGACTGGTGTACACTATCAACCTTTCTCTTCTCTCTTGCACCCGAGCCAGCATTGCCCCCAGTCCATATAGACTTCTTTCAGTATACAGCACGAAGGGCTGATAGAAAACAGAGTAAGATAGAAGTATCCATCAGTGCCATCTTCAAAGTTTGGAAAACTTCTTGCCTGGGGCCCCACTAGATTGGCTGTAGCTTAGCTCCCCCTGCAGTTTCTCTTAGCAAATCGTTGCGTGGTGCCACAATTTTAGAGAAGTTTGTTATAAATCTCAGTAGTACATGGCCAGCTCCAGAAATGCTCTCAGCTCTCTCAGGGTGGTAGGGGTGGGCCTTTTTTGCATTGCCACATTGCACATTTTCACATTTTCTCCGTGGTGGGATAGACTCTGGACACTGGAAATGGTGTGCCCAAGATATTCAATCTCCCTTTTAAACAAGTTACACTTCCGAAGTTTGGCATTTAGCACATGCCTCCGAAGCCACTCCAAAACTTGTTACAACCGGATAAGATGTTCTTCAAATGTGGGTGAGTAAACTATGATGTAAACAAAATATATAAAGGTCACTTCAAAATTCAGATCCATCAGTCGCTGGAATGTCCCTAGTGCATTTTTCAGCCCGAAAGGCATCCAGTTAAATTCAAATCGCCCCTTGGAGAGGATGAAGGCAGCCTTCAGCCGAACCTCAGCAGCCACCAGAATCTCCCTGTAGCCACTGGACAGATTGAAAGAGAAGTGCTTGGCCTTTCCCATGCCAGATAGGGATTTCTTAATCCTGGGTAAGGGGAAGGAGTTCCGCACGGTGCAACCATTCAGCCATCGGTAGTCCAAACAAAAACCTCAGTGTACCATCTTTCTTTCCCGGCTAACACAATAGGTGCAGCTCAAGAGATTTGGCATTCGCGTATTACTCCATTACGTAGCATGTGTGACAGCAGTTCCTTCACTTCCTGGTACATTTGAGGTGGGTTTTGCCAATACCACTCTCATATGGGAGTGGTGTTCCCTGTGGGAATTTTGTGTTGTATAGCCTAGGTGCATCCAAAGTCATCTTCATGTTGTGCAAACGCTCCTTAGTATCGCTGCAACAACTGTTCTACCTGTCCTACTTGTCTCAAGTAGAATTGTGTGAAATTTGTCTACATTTGTTCTAAGAGGTAGCGATCAGCTCTGGGCTCACCGACAGGGTCCATGGGTTTCCCTTCACAGTTGTTAATTCTGTGGCAGAGGCCCTGGTTAGATTTTCCACGTGTAGACTGGTGCCACTTCTTGCTGGGGAGTTAACTATAGGCTCGTTCCGCTCAAATTTATGCAACGCACGGGTACACATCCTTGTCGAACGGTGGCCAGGGTGCGAGCAACCAGTAGTCCTGAGATCGCATAGTCCCCCTCTATAGGTTCAATCTGGACATCCACTCCAATGACACATGGGTCAGTACTAGCATGGCGAGTACGGTCTGTCTCGCAGGTAAAGTCACTGTAGCTTCTGAGGGTATCATCACTTTGCCGAGACGCTGGGAGGCTGCTGGCAACTTCTGAATTTGACTGATCTGCACGAGCTTCTGGAACACACTCTTGCTGGCGTGGTCGTGAGTAGCATGGGTCCAACTGTTACTGGCCTATTAGCCAGGGACTCTCGTACTTCCTTCAACACATTCATCCCCAGGGTCACGATGGCTCCCCTCCTCCGGAGCCTTTCACCAATACGATCCTTTTTCAGCCGATCTCTTTTACGCACACCATTACAGACATCCACACTACTCCGGCCACCGGAATGGGGCATTGGTTGGCAGTCACTAGTCGAATGTTTGGTTTCTTCTTGAAGTGGGCAACTTCCGTGAAGTAAACCGGAATGTACTCTTTGAGCATAGTGGTCACTTGGGACCCTGTGTCCATGATACAGCAAATACATCCCTTAAACTCAGCCCAGGCAATGGGTCTCAGAAAAAAATAATTTCAGAGTCTTCATCCTCTCTCTGGAGTTGAGAATCCCATGGAGCGCTCCTCGACAGTGGGTCATGTTACTTTAAAGGACGCCCCTCCTCCTTTTTTCCCAGTTTGTACAGTCACGTGAGATGGACCCTTTGCCAGAAGTCCAGCATTCTACTACGCGTTCTGCTTATGGACGTCAAGTGATGAGCATGAGTGAATCTGTTTTCCCGCTCCTGCCTTTCTTCATATTGGACCACAGGGACAAGTGTAGTAACGTTAGTGGGGATCTTCCTGATGATACGCAACTCACCTTGGATATACCGTATTTCTTGGCGTAGCTCCCGGGCCCAGTAGGGCTCTTTATTTGCCGGCCCAAAAGTGGTCACATCATGACTCCGTACCACACCCATCAGGACAGGGGCTTCTCATTCCAGGACTTGGGCCTCTGCTCCAACCTTCAGGAAGCTCATGATGGAGTTTTAAGTGTTCTTTTAGTGTCTGACTTAGTCCAACAACCAGTTGATCTCACAGCACTTCATCTAGGAGCCCCAGCCCTCAGTATCCATCTTGGGCCTTCTTGATGACATGGGCCATCACTTCCTGCAAGGCGTTTACGTACTAGGCCACAGTCACTCCCCTTGAACTGAAAAGCGCATACGTATGTGGCCTATAATTATAGTGTCACCATGCATGTCCTCTAAATTCTAGTTGCTTTATCCACAGTGTCATGGTCTCTCTGCTGTCAGTACATGACCATCTGCTGGGCTTCTCCATCCAGGGTCAAAAGGGCTAACTCCTCCTGTATGTCAGGGGTCATGGAGTACATGCGCAGCATGCTTCTCAGTCGCTCCACCCAATCCCACAGTGATAGATTACTCACCTATGTTTTGCTGTTTGGAGGAGTACAAGTTCCAGATACTCTAAGCAAGGCTGCTGAGTGGTGTAGAGGCTGCATTTTAAGTGTGGGGCTGCAGATAAGTGCTTAGTTAAATACAATATCCTAGTTTAACAGAAGAGCATAGTTTGATGTTTTCCTTACTAGTTTTCCATTGGTTTTTCTGCTTTTATCTGTACTGTTTATCCCCATTTAGTATGTGCTCCATGGACATTGCAACCAGGTGTGCATCTTGTGAGATATCTGAATGCCTTGAACAGCTATTTGAGGATGAATATATCTGCATTCGATGTCAGCATGTTACATGTTTGGAAACCTTGGTAATGGATCTAAATATGCAGCTTGCAACACTCAGGAGCATTGCAAACCTGGAGAGGAGTTTAGAGCTCACTGAGCATGTGCTGACTGGGGCCAGGGATATGGAGGAGGGTGGAGCTGGGAAAGATCAGGACTCAGAAGTAGGTAGCTGGGTAACAATTGGAAGAAGGGGTAGGGGGAAATGTATCAGGGAGCTCAGTCCTGATCCGGCACAACCAAGTAAATATGCCTGTTTGGCTGATAATATGAATACAAGCCCAGGACTAGGATCACTACAGCAGGATGTTGGTCCCAGAAACCAGAGAAACGACTGCTGTAGGAACGAGGGAAATAGTGCAGCAAAGGCCACACAGATGTTGGTGGTAGGGGACTCTATAATTAGGAGGACTGACAGTGTCATCTGCCGCCGAGACTATGAATGCCGAACAGTGTGTTGTGTGCCAGGTGCTCGGGTTTGGCATACTGCGGATCGGATAGATAGATCGCTGGGTTTACCCCAGCCCCACCCAGCAGTCATAGTACACATCAGTACCAATGACAAAATTAGAGGGAGGTGGAAGGACCTTAAAAATGATTACAGGGAACTAGGAGAGAAGCTGAAGTCCAGGACTTCCAAGATGATGTTTTCACAAATACTGCCAGTGCCACGAGCATCACTAGAAAGACAGCGGAAGCTTAGGGGAATAAATAAGTGGCTTAGAAATTTGGTGCAGGAAGGAAGGGTTTGGGTTTATGAAGAACTGGACCGACTTCTCTGTCGGCTACAGGCTCTACAGTAGGGACAGGCTGCACCTGAATGGGGAGGGGGAAGCTGTGCTTGGGAAAAAATGGTCAGAAGGATGGAAGAGCATTTAATCTAGGATCTGGGGGGAAGAGTAGACAGAGAGAGTGAGACAGTATGAGACAATGAAGATTTAGTGAGGGCTGGGACATGCAAGGAACATAGGAAGGTGAGGAGTAGTAATACATTTGCTAGTATTAGGGTATGTGCCCATGATGCAGATTTGAAGCAGAAATTTCCTGAGCATTTTTGTCTCTCCTTGCCAGAAAAAACACATGTGGTTTTTACATGCGTTTTTGACACGTTTTTACATGCGTGTTTTTGAGCATCAATGATGATTTTTGGAGCTATAATGTTGGTGGGTTTAAGCCCTTGGATTACCATAGAAATGGGGTGAGTATATTGGTTCATTTAAATGATTAAAGAATGGTTGTGTTGTATTTCAAATAAAGTGTTTACACTGTGTCTGTCTGTTTGTTTACTTTGTTTGATCATGAAAAGGTCTGATTGACACCTTGACATCACCAAACAAAAAAGCTGGGTGTCAGCTAGTCCCATTCACCCAATCTTCATTAGCATTTCTATTCACATAATTTATGTGACTGCTGTGAGCTGTTTTTTTTTAGCCTGGGAATGTGCCACTAGGCATACATTTTCCCTGGCCATAATTAACATCTCCAGCTGGTTCATTAGCCACTACATCCCCTGATCAGCACTTAGCAGTGCTTTGGGCACAACGTATTTATGTTGCATCCAAAACGCGGTGTTCTAATGCCGCACTTTTGTTGTCGGTAAATGTGAATCCACTGCATAAAATAGAGTATAGAATGCGGTAAATCTTTCAGTGAACACATGTGGATTTACCTGAATTCAATAGAATGCAATGTTTTGGACGCAGCAAAAATTTGCGTCCAAAGCGCTGCTACGTCTGAATTATGGTCACAAAGCCTAAAATGTAAAAAAAAATATTGGTGTGGGCTCCCACATCATTTTTATAACCAGCAGAGGGAAAGTCGACCTCTGGGGGATGATATTATTAGCTGCGGAAGGGGCCATTAGCCAACAATGTTCCATGGCTATTAATATCAGCCCACAGCTGTTTGTTTAGCCTTTACTGGCTAGATCACAGGAGGACCCCAGAAAAAAATTGATGTGGGGTCCCCCCCTATAAAATCGAGCCAGCAAAGGCTAAACTAGACAGCTGCGGGCTGATATTAATAGCCATAGAAGGGGCCATGAATACTAGCCCCTCCGCGATTGTTAATATCACCCCTCAGCATCCATAAGATGCCCCAAATCTGGCGCTTAGCCTCACTCTTCCACACTGCCCTGTAGCGGTGGCATGGGGTTGGGGTTCACGTCAGCTTTGTATTGGCGGCTGACATGAAGCCCAGGTTAGTAATGGAGGGCGTCTCCCCATTACTAACCACATAGTAAAATGGATGGCGCATTTTCAATAAAAGACACGTCCATGATTTTAAATATTTATTTATTTGAAATAAAACACATACGGTTCTACAATTTTTTTTATTACCCGCCTCTGCGAAGCCCTTGATCTCCTGAAAAAAACGAGAAAAAAAAAACAACAATATCCCTCACCTGTCCGTCGTCAACGACGCAATCCACAATCACGACTGTCCCACGACGATCCAGATCATTTCTATAGCTGTGACATCAGCCATCACTGATGTCACAGGTGTAAAATACAGCACTGTATACTGACAGGGAGGGTTGTAAAATCACCCCTGTCAGTATACAGTGCTGCTGGGGTTCATCAGCTGAAGATTCTTGTGAAAGCTCTCATGGTAAGCATCAGCTGATCGGTTATGAGACCGATCAGCTGATTACCAGTTTCAGCAATCAGCTGATGGCCACGTGACCATCAGCTGATTGCTGCCGTTACTTATCACCTGATGGCCACGTGACCATCAGCTGATTGCTGCCGTTACTTATCACCTGATGGTCACGTGACCATCAGGTGATCGCTGACGTCACCGATCAGCTGATGGCCGTGTGACTATCAGGTGATCAATGACTTCACCGCAGGTCCTGTAAGTGCACAGCGAGTCCGCGCCCCACAGTGTACATCGAGCCACCGACTGGACAGCATCGCCCAAGAGGACACCGGGGGCCGCCAGAGAGGTGAGTATGAAGGTTTATTATTAATTTTTACTTTTTTATTCTTTTTTACACTGCCGCTGGCATGCGGGCTGGGAGAAGCAGGCTGCTGCTTCTCCCATCCACGTTGCTCTTGCTGTTTTCAGCCAGAGCAGCGGTCAGATGAGAGAAGTAGCAGCCTCCTCTCCCGACCCGAGTGCCAGCCGCGGCACGATTCCGGCACGATTTTGCGCCTATTGATTACATTGAAATGCAGCAAATCCACATGTATAGATATCTCTTCACATGCTACCCAATTACCTACGCACTATTGATGGATACATGTTTTTCGCTTGTAATTGTCATACAATTTTCTTGTGTTTTCACCGCGCAACTTCTGTGTGTATCACTTTTCTACGGAATGAAGGTTTTAATATTGATGTAATAAAAATTATATTTTTAATGGAACAACTTTGATACTCCTCTTTTACATTTGGGTGTGTTTGGCGCCAGCTTTTTTTGTATTGGTGAGGTCAACAATGTACAGTCAGTGTCTGTAAATGTACATTGGGAAGGCAATAATGGAAAGCTGCTAATTGGAGTTTGCTACAAGCCTCCTAATATAAATGAACAGACCAGATCCAGACATAAAAGCTGCAAGTTCTTATCCGCAATTCAAGACAATTACCTCTCTCAGCTGGTAGATAACCATCCAGGGGAGATAATCTGCTAGATCTGGTTCTCTCAAATAGACAAGATACAATTTCACATCTACAGATCAGGGATCATTTGGGAAGCAGTGACCATAATATGGTAGGTTTCAATGTAATTTTCACTGAAACATTCAAAAGGGGAAATGCAAAAACCTGGAACTTTAGGAAAGCTGATTTCAACAAAGTAAGGGAAGAGCTTAGACTGGGACCATGTCATGGTAACTGGGGAAACTGAACATAAATTGGGCATGTTTAAGGATATACTACTAGAATCCTGTGGAAAAGTTATATACTGTGGCAAGAAAATGTCAAGGAATAAAAAGAAACCATTATGGATAAATAATACAGAACAAAATTTAATAAGACAAAAACAAAGGAAATTCCAAATTTTGAAGGCCGAGAATACAGAAATAGCATTTCAGGAGTATAAAGATTTCAATAAGAAATATAAAAAAAAAAATCAAGCTAGCAAAGTTATCTACAGATAAACAAATCGTAATAAAGCCAGAGAACAGTTAAAGAGGTACAGAAACAAGTAAATATGATTTAAAAATACCTTTATTTTGGGGAATTGGGCATGTGGTGGAACATAAAAGGCACTCACATAAAATTAATAATAAATGTCATATTTCAACAATTTTAATATAGCAGCATATGGTATTGATCAAACAATGACTTAATAATAGCTAAACCCTTCTACGAAGTGGATCAATGCAAATATATTTCCCAGAGGAGCATTGCAGCTCGAAAAGTCTCCTCACCTTGATGTGCTTAGCATGTCGCTCTCCGCAAGGAGAAACGTTACTTCTTAGATACCTGTCTGACGCCTCTCAATCAGCCAAACCAGAACTCACACTTTGCACTGATGAGGGGCGGTACCCACGAAACACAGCGTCTGCAAATTAAGTTTCTGGTCTTGACTTTTATCCTAAGTCATGTGATAAGGCTCGTTAAAGGGTCAATATTGACTTTTAGGATTGATACTTCCAACAGGATGCACTAGAGTCCTAGTTCTCTTTCTCTCTGAAGAGACAATTTGCAAATAATTGGTAATATACGAAAGAAGGGGGTAAACGAATAGAAATATTGCACAAATCTCCATATAAACTGCACTGATGCTTTTATTTCATTAGTGGCCATAAGTGAGGTCCAAAGGGTTAATGGCCCTAACTGTGTATAAGTGTATACCTGAATATAGGGTTACATGTGGAACAATCAACTTAACCAAACAGGTGCTCATGAGTAGTGGCCAGATGAAAATACAGTAAGTAATATCCTCAATGATAACTGCACAGAGGGACAGTCAAAGTAGAAGTATAGAGATAAGAAATTGTACATATCAATTCAATGCATAGGGTGCTGCTTCTAGTGTGGTGCCTGCGACATTAAAATATATCCCAGAACATTTTATAAATGCATCAATGCCAAAAAGAAAAAAACAGATATTAAACAGGCACTTTTCATCCATGTTCCCTGTTCCTGGGATCTTTCAACAAGGCAAAAATCAACGTTTACCACCTGATATAACTAAGTTAACACAAGAAGAACTACGCCTGCGTTTGAGAAAATAAGAAGGTGGATCCAGGCAACTACCGTCCAGTAACTCTGACATGCGTAGTGTGCATCATAAGAGATGACCTGCAGACATAAATAGCAAAGAATAATATAATAATTAACAATCAGCACGGATTCAAGAATAAGTCATGTCTAACTAGCATGTTGGGTTTCTATGAGGAGGTAAGTGCAAATCTGGATGTTGGTAATGCGGCGGATGTGATTTATCTGGACTTTGCAAAGGCATTTGATACTGTACCACACAACAGCCTTATACTGAATACAAGAGGTAGTAATGGCCGACACTATAACAGCTTTTAAAAAAAGAGCTGAATGATTTTCTCAATACACTTAACATTGTGGGTTATAGTTAATTTAGGAACAAAATGTACAATTGGGGAGAAAGGTTAAACTTGATGGAGCTAGGGCTTTTTTTCAACCTATGTAACTATGTAAACTTTGAGAGTTTGCTAGGAATAGCCCCCATATTTCCCCTGGCTCACTCGGTCACTGATTGATCTGCCATTTGTGTGCTAGTATGTTGCATTCTATGTTTCTGATCAGCAGTTGATTGTCATGTTAGACGCACCGCCACCATGTTACCTATTTTTTATTCATCTATATTAGACTGAAATATCTGAGTGTCACTGTGACATGGATTTTTGAATATGGTTAAAGAGGAGTTTATATCACTCTACTCATGTAGAGTTTGGGTTTTGTCTTATTGAATCTATTGATTTGCCACTGTGTATGTAAACCCTAGTAAAAATCCTTTTACTATTTGAGATGGAGCAAGAGCTCCCCCCTGTGGGATCATTTATATATGATCTATGGATACGTTTACTCTACCAGTTCTTTCCCCTTATACATATATTTTAATGAGTGTTTTTTTAAATATTTATTTTATTAAGATGAATTTGTTTTTTGATATGATGGTGTCTACTTCCAATTCTTGATAGGTTATTTCCATTGCACGGTGACTGAGTTAAGATGGCTGCTGTCTCTAACAGCAGGCCATCCATGCACGTCCCGCCATTGGGCTGTACCGCCCTCCACCGCATCCGCGATCGCTGTGATTGGCTGCTCAATTCTTACCAGCCAATCAAAGCGGTGTGACAATAAAGTTATAAAAAAAATAAATCAATGTGACATGCTGTGATTGGGGACAGCTCAATCACAGCAGTCACAATGGATGAGGTGATCACGACGTCACCTTGGCTGCTTAACCCTTTTGGCGCTGATTGAGTGAACAATAGTTATTGACCAATCAGTGCGAAAAGGGTTGATCTAAAAATAGTGATCACCACTCTACACGCCATTGTGGCGCCCTGCTGCGCACAGGAACCACAGATCCCAAAAGGGTGCATGGACGGACTCCTCCACAAGAGGCCCTCAATTCATACAAACACCTCCACCCTTCCACCTCATACCACCAGAGGGAGCCCCGTTACGGATATATATATATGGAGGGTGGAGCCAGGCAGTTCAGTCAAAGTTAGTTGTTCAGAGAGCGTGCTGACACTGAGAGCAGCGAAGATGCAGCACGTCTGCTGCTGAGTTCTGAGGGCCCCAAGTGTGGCCGAAGGCAAGAGGAGAAAGGAGAGAGGAGCATCATAGGTTCACCCCGATATACCAACCGGACACCGGGTCCGCGCCTACAGGGTCCCTTTATACCCAGTATGGATCATCGGCATTCCAGGAGGACTACAAGTCCCTGGCCGACCTGAAGCTAGACCCATTACAGGACCAGGAACCACGAAGGCCCCGGTGTCCAGGGATAGTGGTTGCCAGCAGAAGGTCCTACTACCGAGCGTCAGGTGAAGGAACAGCACGACACATAAGCTAGGCCCAGTTGCAGGGTGGCCAGAAGCATACAGAGAGGCAGACATGGACCAGGAGGCCTTATACCCGCTCACTGGGGAGAAGTCCTGAAGTGCACCCATCCTACTGAGTACCCTGGACCGTACCTGACATCCGCACCAGTAAAGGTATTGAAGCGAATCCCCTGTCTCTGTCAGTTACTCCTGCTGTGCCATCCCGCCTGCACTACAAGCCCCAGCATCACCACCCACCATCAAACTCCACACTGCCCCGGGGGCCTGCTCCACCTGTGGGGAGCAGAAACACCTCAGCTGCCACCCCAACACCCCTGGAGGTCTGAAGCAGCGCTGGTAATCATTACCAGGTACCACAGGTGGCGTCACAAACAGTTTTTTTATTTTATCCAAGTTCTAATCCCCTTTTTCAAGAGTGACCCCAGGGTACGGGCCCGGGAGCTGACCACCGCGACACCCCCAAACCAGGCAAAGGCCCGGGTACCGAGTCGTCCCCATCCCCTGGGCGCCATATCACTTCCTGAACAGAATATCGTGCCCGCTGCCACCGGGTACTGTGCTCCCTAAAGAACTGTGTCGCATACCGTGGTGAAGTTTTCCCGCCAATTGCCGCTGTTTCCTGCCATTGTCCGCCATTTTCGAGTCGCCGCGCGGGAAGAAGAGGGGCGTAACCGCGGGAATCGGAGACATAAACAAACATCGAAAGGGGTATGCTCTTGTACAGTGATCACCAAATATACACAATACTTCAATAAATTACAATAAATATTATTTTATATATAAATACATAAAAAACCACGTCACAATCCAATTCATTAAAACACAAGTAAAACTTATTATAGTGGGATTATCCACTGTTTGAAAACCCACCTACTCCAAAAACCATCCCAGAGAAACACATGATCACAATAAATCAGATAGTAACAGGATAAAATACACACTTAGGCTGTCCCTGGTGATCAGTTTTACACATTGGTACAATAACTGTGGCTAACCGCCACCAGTGTTAAAGGGAATGTACAATACCAAAGAATATCAAAAAATATATATACTATGACAGAAGATGTAAATTTCAAAATGTTTGGTAAAATAATCCAAGGCACAAACAACACAAGACCAGGGCATTAAACTGGTGAATCATATATAATCCCACACCAGAAAAAACAATGTCCAGACCACAATAAACCCCTCATTCATGCTGTTAGTGCCCCTGCTGTTCCCATTAACACTGAGATCACTAATCCCCAAATACGGGAGAGCCTACACTGGGATGGTGTCAGTGGGCAATCAATGCCCAACGCGTGTCACCACACATGGTGGCTTCATCAGGGGCTTGTAAGGCACAGGTTTGCGACGCTTTTATATATGGTACAAGTTACAGAGCCTAATTACTGGTGTATCAGCTGGTGCACGACCGCCAGAGACCGCACGTTGCTGGAGCAAAGCATGACCTCCGACCTGGAAGTGCTCCAGACCGCACATGTGCAAGTGGCTGTTCTTGGTGTGTTTGAGAGGAGCTTTTCCTCACCATAGCAACCATGTCACTGCAGGCTGTCTGTCTCTGAACGCTGCTTGGGATGGACACAGCCCTGTTAGAGAGAATACTTCCCCCACCTTCGACAACGCATCGCTGTAGGCTATATTTCTACAGCCCCTATACAGACTGATCACACCATATATTTTATAAACCAAATTGTGTATTACCACAACCTGGGTATCGTCAAGTTTACTTTATTATGTCAGTCCACAAAATCATTCACAGCCCCGTCACAGACAGCCCCAGACGTCAGGGTGTATTATGTAAGCCACACATCACATCTTCCCACCCATCATTAGATAACACTATTTTAAACATTATTACACTAATAGAGCATGTGACCCAAATAATATCCGCAAGAAGCCACCCAGGTATACGCAAATCAGAAGAGCAGTTTATTTCAGGTAAGTACATCCACAACGGGTCCCATTTTGATGCCATAAAAGGCACCTATGAAATACAGGTATTGTCATCCCGATATAGATTTATAAGGGCAATTATGTCATATTTTGAGAGCCTAATAGTCGCTATATAGTGATACGTCACATATACTACACATCCAGATGTGTGCGCACTGTTGCTGACATGCGATTAGGGGGGTTTTCGCATGTGCCACAGTATCCAGAAAACATGCTGGCAAGATGTAACCATACACTCACAAACAAAGGATTTTGTACATATGTCAGTATAGAGGTAAGCCCGGTCAGGGTCAGGTATATACAAAGTCCCACAATTGGCGAAGTTATTGCCAAATCAAGCCCCTCAATGCAGTCTATATCATAGAAATAACTGATAGAGAATTGTTATAAGTAAAGCCCACTAAAGGGCAGATGAAAAAAGGTTGAGAAATACTATTGATCGCTATAGAGGTAGGTATATCCACAATATCACCCCAGGGGCCACCTCAATATTGCCAAATCAGGTCTCTCAATACAGTCTATATCATAGAGATACTTAATAGAGAATTGTTATAAGCAAAACCCACTATAAGGCAGATGAAAATAGATGGAGAAATACTATTGGTCGCCAGAGAGGTAAGTATATCCACAATATCACCCCATGGGCCACCTCGATATCCATACGGCTGTTGAATGTCCATACAATACAGTTATTGTCACTTCCATACAGAGTTTATTCAAATACACATATCAGAGTATGGAGACTCCATGATGGTCAAACATAGATGGACATCCAAATATACAAATGCCCATAGCTGGAAATCTCATGTATATCTCACGTAAGAGCCAGATATATACATTATTCCTTTTGGAGAACTTCCCAACACCTGGCAAAGGTATTTGCACGCCAGGACAACCAATGCATATTGTATTATAGAGCAGCATCAGGTAAAGGCCGTTATGAATATATCCAGCTACAAAGCTGAAGAAAGCATCCCACTACCGGGCTAAGGGGAGGGAGGAAACCTCATAAATGCACTATTGATCACCAGGGAGATATGCCAGGCCGAACCCATAGCCCCTCCAGCAAAGGTAGACAGATATACAGGCACATACACCCAGTCCTGGGGCACGATAAATCATTATGCAATCCGCAATATAATAAACAGTTATGCTAAGGAGTACAAGAAAAACATCCCAGCGTAAGTCCTGGAGTTTTCGTGACTGATAAGGTCACCCCCAATGTTTGTTCCCTCCACCAGTATAGTCCGGGTATTGGCTTGTTCTTATAATGTTCCTTGTACGAAGCCACAGCATATAGTGGAGCCCGAATATTCAGAGGTCCTTGCAATATTCTGTATAAATCGCTATCATAGCAATATTTTATCTTGTCTTTCCTCATTGCGTTGAGCCAAAATCAGCCTCACAATCCTCCATATTCAGCTTCCATATCCTCCAGACCTACAAGTGAGATGATTAAGGGTAGCATTAACACGATCCATTCATAATTGTTTATAGAACCCTGTAAACAGTAGCTCTCCATTCAGTCCCTCAATAGCCAGGCTATGTAAGTTATAAATCCACTTTGATTCACATCTCAGAAGTGCCTTAGTCAGATCACCTCCCCTTATATTTGTTCGTACATGCTCTAATCCCATTACCTGTTGTCCTGCCAATCTACACCTATGGACCTCCAGGAAATGTGCAGCCACCGATGTAATAGGTTTATCCTTATCTCGATCTCTCTTAGCCGTTGAGATATTAGAAAGATGTTGTGGTATCCTCTTTCTCAATTCCTGTGTCGTCTGCCCCACATATACCTTCGGGCATCCGCAGATCAGAGCATACACCAAATTTCGGGATCTGCAATTAAAATACGTCCTTGATCGAATCCTATATGGCACAGTTGGAAGTGTGATCCCATCTTGCGCCACAGTATATTGGCAGATATTACAGCCACCACAGGGGTATGTTCCAAAAATCCTCCCACCCCTTTTTAGGCTCGTTGTAGGACGTACATAATGACTATGGCAAAGGCTGTCCTTAAAGTTCTTCACCCTCCGAGCAACCAGGCTGGGGACTGCCGAAATATGTCTCATCAATTTGGGCTCACTAAGTAATATTCCCCAATTTTTTGTGAGGATCTCACGAATATCCCCCCACTGGTTGTTAAATGTCGTGATCAGACTTAATGGCCTATCACATTTATGTACCTGTGTTTGCAATAGATCATCCCGGTTCCTGGTTCTCGCTCCTTCAAATGCATTGGAAATGATCCTTTTCGGATAGCCCCTCATGATGAATCATTGAGTCAAGTTTTTATATTGTTGTTGAAATTCCTCCAGTGTGGTACAGTTGCTCCTCAATCAGAGAAACTGTCCCTTTGAGATACCATTTCGTAGATGTTTCGGGTGAAAGCTTGTATAGTGTAGTAGATTATTTGTGGCTGTTTCCTTCCTGAAAAGAGTGGTACAAATATGATTATCCACCTTAGATAATTTCAAGACCAGGTAATCAATCTCCAAATTTGAGATTTTGGATGTTAGCCGAATATTTAAGACATTTCTATTAAGGTCAGCAATAAACATCTCACACTCCTCCAGGGTACCAGTCCACAGAAAAAACACATCATCTATAAATCTAAGCCATGTAGATACATGGTTACAAAAGGTCTCAGGTTTATACACTATAGTCTCCTCCCACTACCCTAGGTATAGATTTGCATACGAGGGCGCACACCGTGCACCCATCGCGGTCCCTGTTATCTGTCGATAGAATTTATGATAAAAAACAAAGTAGTTCTTATCCAGGACGAAATGCAATAGCTCTAAGATAAACTAATCCTGTCTGCGATCTCCCGTAGTGTGTTTATCCAAAAAGTAAGCAACAGCTTGTATACCCGGTAATCGGAGAGGCGTGACTGCTGGAAGCGCGCGAAGCTCAAGCCCCGCCTCAGTCTTGACTCCAAACCAGGAAGCGTCAGGTCCTATAAGGAGACCGTCGTCAAGCGCACGCTCTGACGTCAGCCGCGAGGGAGACGCAAGGTCCTGGAAGGAGACCGTTGCCTGCGGAGCTGCGGCCTACCCGATCCAAGTAAAGAAGGTAGACTATGGTTCACTAGGGGGGCGCAACCATGGCCGACAACCAGCAAGCCGCCGGAGCACCTGTTAATGCTCCTGATGCTCAACTTGCGCCCGGCACTGCACAGACCGGAGCGGCCGCCCCACCAGCAGGGGTCGTGACTCCATTGATACCCATGGCCCTGCCGTATATCCCTGGAGTGAAATGGCTTCCCCGGTATGATGGCAAGCCAGACACCCTGTCTGGATTCAAAAGGAAAATATGCGGTGTACTGGACATGTATTCTATGACTGATAAGCAGAGAGCCGCTGTTGTGCTGGGACTATTGACTGGTGCCGCAGAGTGGGAAGTTGAAACCAGGCCAGCCGCAGACCAGGAATCAGTATCCATTATCTTTAAGAGACTGCAAACTGTCTTTGAAAACTGCACTGAGACAGATCTCCGGATGAGGTTCTACCACTGTGCCCAGAAACCTGAGGATAGTATCCGGGACTATGCCTGGCGCTTACGGGAAGCCCTGTGGGCCCTGAAACAGGTTAGTCCGGCCAGCATACAAGATGAGAATAAAATGCTGACAGAACAATTCATCCGGGGGTTGAGGTGCCAGGAGGAGAGCAGAACCGTACGATGGTGGGCTTTAGATCATCCAGACGCCACCTTTGACACCCTGAGGGACCTGGATATTAAGGGTCTGCAGCCCCTGGAACCATCAGATACTGCTATCCAGCGTTACCAGAGTGGGGTCACCCCAGTGCCCGCAGTACCCACTGCTCCTTCACTAACAGCTGAAACAAAGATGCAAACTGTGCCCCCTAGCGAGCTGGACAGCCTACGCTCTGAAGTGCGTGAGCTAAGTAAAACCCTGGCCACTGTCCTGAGCACCCTGCAGCTACAGATGGAGCCCGAGCCGGAAGGAAGGATCCTACTCGCTGACAGCCCTGAAGATGTCCCCTGGATGAGGAGAAGAAGGAGGACAACGCCACCCCATAGGAGGACAATGCCACCCCGGAGGAGGACAACGCCACCCCGTGGGAGGACCAACGACCAACGTCACCCTCCAGGAGACTTCATCTGCTACCGTTGCCACAAGGCAGGCCACACAGCGCGGAACTGTCCTTTAAACGGGCAAACCCTGAGGCCGAGGGCCGACACCCAGGAGTAACTCAACCAGGCCCATCAAGCTGGTACCATCAGTTTGTAGGAGGAAGGCCTTTCCTGTCCATCGTGTTGGACGGTATAGCGACACCTGCATTACTGGACACTGGCTCACAGGTAACCATCATACCTGATGTCCTCTACGAAAGGTACTGGTCCGTAGATGAACTCCAGCCCCGAACCTCTCTGTGTATGCTTCTAACGGCCTTCCTCTTAACCTAGTAGGGTTTAAGGACATGACAGTGAAGGTGGGGAGAGCGGAACTAAAGGACCAAGGACTGATTGTAGTGGAATCTAACCCTGGTGATACAGACTTGTATATGATACTTGGTACAAATATTGTTGGTAACTGTTTGGGAGAAGTGTTGTTTTTGCTCCAACAGATTGCTGACACTGCCAAACCAGGGCAGAGGAAGGTGCTCCAGAGAGAAATTCGAGCCCTCCTGTACCAGCAACAGGTAAAATTAACAGGTGGTGAGATTGGTAATGTACGGGTGACAGACCTGATACCCATTGTGATTCCCCCAATGAGTGAGATGCTAATTTGGTGTAGGGCAGCAATAGGTCTCAAGGGAAAGAACTACCAGGCAGTAGTGGAGCCCATTAGCTCGGAGCACAGACCTACACTCTTAACTGCTAGAGGAGTAGTTGATGTACGCAATGGGAGGGTACCCATACGTCTCCTAAATTGTGGGGAGGAGGAAGTTAAATTACCAAGATACGCCACTGTTGCCAGATTGTATTCTGTGAATGATGATGCCATACACACAGTGGAATCCTTGACCCATCCAGACACAGTGGAGGACAATGACTCCGAAGCTCAGCTGGAGGATTGGTGTCAACAGCTCCATGTTGGAACTGATGCCACTCATGTCCATCAGAAACACGGTGTTTACAGAGTGGTTCAGGAATATGAACAAGTGTTTAGTAAACACCCACTTGACTTTGGAAGGGTCAAAGGGGTACAACATCACATACCCACCGGTAGCCATCCACCCATCAAGGAGCGTTACCGACCCATACCACCAGCACATTATCAGAAAGCCAAGGAAATGTTACACGACATGAAAAAGGCAGGGGTAGTAAGGGATAGTTGTAGCCCCAGGGCAGCTCCCCTGGTCCTGGTCAGGAAAAAGGACTGTAGCATGAGGATGTGTGTAGATTACCGACAAATTAATCGAATAACACATAAAGATGCATACCCTTTGCCCCGTATAGAGGAATCCCTGGCTGCACTAAAGTCTGCCAATTACTTCTCTACACTGGATCTCACTAGCGGGTACTGGCAAGTCTCTGTTGCTGAGGAAGAACGGGAGAAGACGGCCTTCACCACCCCAATGGGACTGTGCAAGTACAACAGTATGCCGTTTGGACTCTGCAATGCACCCGGAACGTTCCAGAGGTTGATGGAGTGTTGCTTGGGACACCGGAACTTCGAGACAGTGCTGCTGTACCTGGATGACATTATCGTGTACTCGAGGACATATGAGGACCATCTGAAGCACCTGGTGGAGGTATTTGAAGCATTGTCCTGGTATGGGATGAAACTAAAGCCTTCTAAATGCCACTTGCTCAAGCAGAAGGTTCAGTACCTGGGACACGTAGTCAGCTTGGAGGGAGTAGCACCAGACCCGGAGAAGGTCACTGCCATCCAGAAGTGGCCTGAACCGAGAAGCATCAAAGAAGTACAGCAATTCCTGGGACTGGTTGGGTACTACAGGAGGTTCATAAAGGACTATACCAAAAAGGTAGCACCTCTACAAGACCTCCTGGTAGGACAGTACAAAAGAGGAAAGAGTCCCCCATTCCAGTGGGGCAAAGAACAGGCCGAATCCTTTGCAGTAATAAAGGAAATCCTGACTGGTGAAGAAATCCTGGCTTACCCTGACTACAGACAGCCTTTCCTGCTGTACACCGACGCCAGCAATGAGGGACTTGGAGCTGTGTTGTCCCAAAAGCGGAATGGACGAGAGAAGGTAATTGTGTATGCCAGCAGGAAGCCACGCCCTACCGAGAGGAACCCGGATAACTACAGTTCCTTCAAGCTGGAGTTCCTGGCCTTGGTCTGGGCTATCACTGAAAGGTTCAAACACTACCTGGCCTCAACTAAGTTTACAGCTTTTACTGACAACAATCCCTTGACACACCTGGAGACAGCCAGGTTGGGAGCCATGGAACAGCGTTGGGTGGCCTGACTGTCAAATAATCAGTTCACCATCAAGTACCGGGCAGGTCACAAGAACACCAATGCTGATGCCCTGTCAAGGATTCCCCACCAGTCAGACACCGAGGATAAAGTGGATGATTTAGAGGAAGTTGAATTACCTGCTTTCCACCAAAGCGGAGTGGTCCATGAGCAACACGTCACCAGAAGACGTCAGGGAAGGACGCTGAATCCTCTACCCCATCACAGTTGGAAGGAGACTAAAGACAGTGACCCGGTTGTCAGCCTCATCAAAAGACTGACCACCCAGGAAGGTTCTCACCTAGAGAAGGATGCTCCTCCACAAGCCAAGTAACTGTGGAATGAGAGAAGCCGGGTGTTCATCTTGTTATGATCTGCAAATCCTTAACCCTTTCACTCAGACCAGCAAGAAATAAACATTTCAATGCCGAATCATTCCATTTAACTTCTGAGGCCCATCTCCTGAAGTGTGTGCCATAAATTTCAACATCATCTGACCTCTGATTCAAACGTCTAAGTTCTGATTCAGCAGATGAGATTCGATCAGGATCGTCATATAATTGCCCCATAGCAGAAAAAAATTCTTCAACAGAACTTAAACACAGATCATTAGGTTGGAAAGAAAAGGCCCACCCCTGTGGTTCATTGCGCAGAAGTGACATAATAAAACCGATGCGCTGTGATTCATTCCCAGAGGACCTTGATCTCAAACGAATATATAACAAACAAGCATTTTTAAAGGAAAAAAAATCTTGCTGTTTACCATAAAAATCATCAGGCAGTCCTACCTTTGGTTCGACAAAATGCACTCCAGGACAGCTACTCACGTGTTGCTGAAGCTCGGACACTTCCAGAGACAATCCCTGCAGGCGTTGAGCCAAATCCTGGACGGAAACCATACTGATCCCCGAATTTCTTTCCTTTTAGTTTTTTTTGGGCTGGACTTACTGTTATGATCTGCAACATAAGCTAAGGAAAGAAAGGGGAAGGCTGTCCCTACAGTAAGACTAAGCTGAATCCCCACGATGTAGCGGGCAGCCTGTTCCTTGTGAACAGACCCGCTTTTGTCCTTGGCTAGTCTGAAAGGAGACCTAAAGAATAAAGGGAGGGGTCCCTAAAAGAACTAAGGACTGGGACAAAAATGGAACACCTCCTAATAGAAGTTGTTGCAGAGCAAAAGACAAACAGACAAAAAGTACTAGACATCCCAGAGGACTAAGAGAACTAGACAGAGATAGGCACCGAAGCACCTGGCTAGAGAGACAGGCAAAAAACACTGAAGTCCAGCAAAGTCAGAAGGGTGGAGCTGGAATATATAGGCAGCTGGTCACGTGACCGCAAAACACTAGATAGCAAAAACTATCAGGAGGGTTCTAACACATCTACAGAGAGAAGCTGTGCAGAAGGTATGTCAACCCCAAGACCCATGAAATGGTATGGCAGATTGTTGTACCCAGGACAGATATCCAGATGGTGTTGGAGGCCTACCACGACCAAGCAGGTCACTTTGGCTGGAAAAAGCTGGAAACCCTGCTGAAGGAGCAGTTCTATTGGGTTGGAATGTGGAGTTCCATAGAAAGGTGGTTCTGGAATTGTGGGCCCTGTAGCCTCAGAAGGAAAGACTACGGCAGCCAGAAAGCACCCTTGCAGCCCATCAAAACAACCCAGCCCCTGGAGATCGTCGCTCTGGATCACGTCAAGTTGTCACCCAGCAGGTCAGGCTATTCCTATGCACTGACCATGGTGGATCATTATTCCCTGTTCCTGGTGGTAGCCCCTGTCAAGGATCTGACAGCAGAAACTGCAGCAAGAACGTTCCAAGCATACTTCTGCAGGCCTCATGGATAACCGGCCAAAGTGCTGACGGATCAAGGCCCTGCCTTTGAAGCCGAGCTGTTTAAAGAATTCTGTCATCTGTATGGGTGCAAGAAGATCCGGACTACGCCGTATCACCCTCAGACTAATGGTTTGTGTGAGAAAATGAACAACATCGTCATAGACCTGCTGAAAACCTTACCCTTGGAAGAAAGGAACCAGTGGCCAGACAAACTACCTGACCTGGTAGATCTGTATAATCACATACCTGTGAGTTCTACTAATTGTACCCTATCGTACCTCATGAGAGCAAGACCCGGAAAGTTGCCCATGGACCTGGAACTCGGAGTGGTAGAACCTGAAGCAGATATGTCCACTGAAGACTGGGATACAAATCGGCAAGAGTAGTACAGGCCTGTGTCGAAGACAGTCTGAACAGAGTAAGGGAGAGGCAGGAAGAACAGTACAATAAACATGCACCAGCAGAACCCTTGGCACCTGGAGAGATAGTGCTAAAGCGGAAGAGAAGAAGTCACAAGCTCGATGACCAGTCGGAAAGAGAGCCCTACACAGTGCTGAACTCCAGATTTGACAACAGTAAATCTTGCCTGATTAGCAAAGAGGGAGGAAAAACGACCACAACAGTCTCAAGAGACCATTTGAAAGTGTGCCCAGGTCTACTGAAGACAACAGAGCAAGAATTACCTCCTATATCACCGGAAGAACCCAAGGAAGAAGTGCTTCACACAGTTCTAGGAGATTTCCCTGCAGACTGGCCTCAACTTGATGGAGTAGTTATAATACCGGTGATACACTTCTATCAACAACCAGAAGAACCTGTAAGCACCCTGGAAGAGCCTGCTCAGGAACAGGAAGAGTCCCCAGTAAGTGGAGAAGCACCAGTTGAAGCAGAGCCTGCAGGCCCAGTGGACACTGCACTTGCCAGTCCCATAGAGAGATTAAGACAGTTTTATAATCTACCAGCACGTACATCTGCTAGATTAACAGAAAGTGCATGCACAGACACTAGTAACACCCCAGTGCTACGAAGGTCCACACGCAGCACACAAGGACAGATCCCTACCAGGTTTAGGGAATAAACACAAAGTGCCTACTTTATAAATAGTTACCCAGTAGGGTATTGCATATTGTTTATTGTGTAAACTGAAATTAAATGTGTGCCTGTAGTTCCCCGTCAGGGTACAGAGACTTGTAGGCTGAGGACTGTGAGCAGCCAAAAACTTTATTTGTAAATAGTTGCACTCATCAAAAGTGCCCCCTTATAAGGCCACAGAACAAAAACCCGTTTGGAGTGGCCGAAGACTTGGTCCAGCACCTGGATCACTTATGCCCTGCAGCCACGCCCAGGGCCTACGTTGAGGGTTTTCAGACGGGTCCCTCATGCTGCTCATCTTCACCAGTGAGATGGACACCAGTTAATGGATCTCACTGAGATTTTAAAGAAGAGTGTTTATTATGTTTTTAAGAAAATGTTATTATAATTGTTATTATTATTGTAACCTGTTACAAAGTGCTTCACTCCACAGGCGCACAGGCACCACAGATCCCAAAAGGGTGCATGGATGGACTTCTCCACAAGAGGCCCTCACTTCATACAAACACCTCCACCTATCCACCTCATACCACCAGGGGGAGCCCCATTAGGGATATATATATATGGAGGGTGGAGCCAGGCACTTCAGTCAGAATTAGTTGTTCAGAGAGTGCTGACCCTGAGAGCAGCGAAGATGCAGCACGTCTGCTCCTGAGTTCTGAGGGCCCCGAGTGTGGCCGAAGGCAAGAGTAGAAAGGAGAGAGGAGTAGAGGTGGCAGAGGAGCATCATAGGCTCACCCCGATATACCAACCGGACACCGGGTCCACGCCTACAGGGTCCCTTTACACTGTGTTCCAAAATATTATGCAAATAATATTTTCTCAGATTTTCCCAAATTACCTATATGAATTGCAGTCATTGTAATTTTCCAGTCAAATAACTATTAGAGTACAATTGAAAGGTTTTTGTACAAACTGCCTATGATAACAGTATATTTAAAAAAAAATAAAAAACTCAAACTGCACTCAAAATGCATGTTCCAAATTATTATGCACAGCAGAGTTTTCAACCTTTTCATTTTAATTAAGAACAAAAAAATGGTCATTTTTGAAATTATAAGCATTAGCAGGTTATTACAAACTGAAATCAAACAGTTTTCAACTCAAAACTTTATTCTAGGTGATGTTACATTTGCACATAGGACCCCTTGTTCGAAAGGAGCTTCTGAACTCTCTCGTCCGTTGAATTTGTCAGGTTTTGGATGGTTTCTGCTTTAATTGTTTTGCATGAGGACAGAATACCCTCCCAGAGCTGTTGCTTAGATGTGAACTGCCTCCCGTGACCTCAACCCCATTGAGAACCTCTGGAGCATCATCAAAAGGAGTGTCTATGATGGCGGGAGGCAGTTCACATCTAAGCAACAGCTCTGGGAGGGTATTCTGTCCTCATGCAAAACAATTAAAGCAGAAACCATCCAAAACCTGACAAATTCAATGGACGAGAGAGTTCAGAAGCTCCTTGCGAACAAGGGGTCTTATGTGCAAATGTAACATCACCTAGAATAAAGTTTTGAGTTGAAAACTGTTTGATTTCAGTTTGTAATAACCTGCTAATGCTTATAATTTCAAAAATGACCATTTTTTTGTTCTTTATTAAAATGAAAAGGTTGAAAACTCTGCTGTGCATAATAATTTGGAACATGCATTTTGAGTGCAGTTTGAGTTTTTTATTTTTTTAAAAATATACTGTTATCATAGGCAGTTTGTACAAAAACCTTTCAATTGTACTCTAATAGTTATTTGACTGGAAAATTACAATGACTGCAATTCATATAGGTAATTTGGGAAAATCTGAGAAAATATTATTTGCATAATAATTTGGAACACAGTGTATACCCAGTAGGGATCACGGGCATTCCAGGAGTACTACAAGTCCCTGGCCAACCTGAAGCTAGACCCATTACAGGACCAGGAGCCACGAAGGCCTCGGTGCCCAGGGATAGTGGTTGCCAGCAGAAGGTCCTACTACTGAGCGTCAGGTGAAGGAACAGCACGACACATAAGCTAGGCCCAGTGCAGGCTGGCCAGGAGCATACAGAGAGGCAGACACGGACCAGAAGGCCTTATACCCGCTCACTGGGGAGAAGTCCTGAAGTGCACCCATCCTACTGAGTACCCTGGACCATACCTGACATCCGCACCAGTAAAGGTATTGAAGCCAATCTCCTGTCTCTGTCAGTTACTCCTGCTGCGCCATCCCGCCTGCACTACAAGCCCCAGCATCACCACCCACCATCAAACTCCACACTGCCCCGGGGGCCCGCTCCACCTGTGGGGAGCAGAAACACCTCAGCTGCATCCCAACACCCCCGGAGGTCTGAAGCAGCGCTGGTAATCATTACCAGGTACCACAGGTGGCGTCACAAACTGTTTATTTATTTTATCCAAGTTCCAATCCCCTTTTTCAAGAGTGACCCCAGGGTACGGGCCCAGGAGCCGACCACCGCGACACCCCCAAACCAGGCAAAGGCCCGGGTACCGAGTCGTCCCCATCCCCTGCGCGCTACACCATCTCTTCCTCAGAGCTGCCATGCAGAGCAGTTGTAGACCCCCTCTGTGTTACCTGAGAGAAATAAGTTCATTGATGGCCAATGCGATTTCCTGTCTCCTGCGATCCAGTGCTGTGCATTGTGCTGTCTGTGTGCAGACTGCTGTGTGACCGATCTGTGATCACAGCAGCAACTGTTTCCAAATCACTGTTCCAACTAACACCCCACCCCCCCACCCCATTCTCAATTGTGTCTTTGAAGCGCTGTTTTGCGCCTTTCCCATGTACACCGCCTCCTGTACTGAGCATTCATGCTCTTCCCGTGGCCGCAGCACTCTGATCAGTATAACTGCTGATCACAGTCTGCGCCAAGGGACTTTTTCATTTTTTTGCTATAGGTAGAGTAGCGGACGTCGCAGTGTAAATGACATCTAATTTTCTTTTAGAAAAAAAATAATGGTCGTTAGTACAAAATAGCTTTATTGATAGGGAATTAGGGAAGCGGATGTTGCAAAGTAAGTGACATCTGATTTTCTTTTTTTAAAAAAAGAATAATAGTAGTACAGAGTAGCTTTGTAGGTTGGGAGGTAGTGCATTAGGGGAGAGGACGTTGCAGTGTAATTGACGTCCAATTTTCTTTTAGAAAAAAAAAAGTAGTACAGAAGAGCTTTATAGGTAGGCAAAAAACAAAGAATTGTTAGCACCGGGTAACTTCTTAGTGCATTGGGGGAACGTACGTCGCAGTGTTAGTGACGTACCTTTTTCTTTTGCAAAAAAAAGAATTGTTGGCACCGGGTAACTTAGCTAGTGCATTAGGGGAGCGTATTTCGCAGTGTTAGTGACTTTCCTTTTTCTATTGCAAAAGAAAAGAATAGCGCCGAATAAATTTTTAACTGGCACATTAGGGGAGAGTACATGGCAGTGTTAGTGAAGTCAGTTTTTCTTTTGCAAAAAACTAACTTTATAGGTAGGGCATTAGTGTAGTGAATGTCACTAATTTTTTTTTATACAAACTTATTTTTACTTGTACACTTGTACTGATTTTTCTTTTCATTTTTTTCCTTTAAAGTGTTTCTTCCAAATTTTTCTTTTTTTTTTCCTCTACTTTTTTCTTTACATTTTTTTTCTACGTTTTTTCTCTACTTTTTTCTTTCTACTTTTTATAATAAATAATACCCTTTACACAAGTCCCACACAATACATGTGTAAAAGCACCACTCACACACACATCCCCAGTGTTTTGAAGAATAATATAAAAATGTCCCTTAGTCAAGACGACACTGTTCAGCAGAGGAGGCATACTGCATCCTTGCCTCTGACACGGATTCAGGCAGTGAGAAACATCCCACATTCCTCTGTTTCTCTTCCTCTTTCTCATCCAGTGAGGTGGGATCCCCAGCAAGGTGTCCTAGGACCAAAGCAACCTGTACAGCAATCGATCCCATATGGACTTCAGCCCCCAAAAATCATCAGCCTGTTATTCCTGATTTCATGGGTAGCTCAGGAATCCAATTTGACAGTATAGGCCTCACTGAAATTGACTTTTCTAAATTATTTTTCCGCATGGAAATAATAAATCTTATGATTGCCCAGACAAATTTGTATGCCCATCAATTTTTCACCCAAAATCCCACGTCATCATATGCTAGATGGACCCCTGTAAATGCAACAGAAATTATGACATTTTGGGGTTTTTGTGCTGCATATGAGCTCAGTCAAAATACATCTTTGGCAATACTGGAGTACTGATATACTCTACAGCACACCTGTATTCCGTATAGCCATGACAAAGCCACGATTTGAAGCAATCCAAAAAATTTTGCATTATAGTGATAATGTGAAGTGCCCTCCCCGAGACGATCCTAAGTTTGATCGTCTATATAAAATTATAAAATTCGGCCAGTAGTTGACCACTTCAGCAGAAAATTTGCTGAGTTGTACAGCCCCCAAAGGGACATCTATATAGATGAATCTCTGGTTCATTTCAAAGGGAAGCTAACATTCCCAGTAACAGGGCCAGGTACGAAATTAAACTACAAGCTGTGTGAGAATACCTCAGGCAACACCCACAGATTTAGGATCTACGAAGGGAAGGACATCAAGATTGACCCCATGAATGCCCACATGTCCTGGCGATGAGTGGAAAAATTGTGTGGGAATTGCTGCAGCCACTGCTGGATAAGGGTTATCACCTCTACATAGATAACTTTTACACCAGCATACCACTCTTCAAGACCCTCTCTGTCAGAGGTACAGTTGCATTCGGCTACGTGTGAAAAAAAACAGAGAATCCGCCCTAAGCTGCTAATTGGGCAACAGCTGAGAAAGGGTGAGAGCGGAGCCCAATGCAGTGACAACATGCTGGTGGTCGAGTATAAGAGGGATGCCCTTATCATGACCTCCATACACCGTGTCAACATATCTCTTGTCAATGTCCCAGGTACCACAACAGAAGTCCCAAATGGTAAAGTATAGTACAAAAAATTGGCCATGCGCGGTACAAACCTTCCTTCAGTTTCAGGAGGTAGTCATCAAGGCCCTAATGTTTGGCACTTAGGAAGGTTACAGTCCCAGTACTTCTCAAACTGATGGTCCTCGCATTGTACCAGGTCAACATTTTCCTGGAGAGGTTCCCCATACAGCAAAGAAGGGAAGAAGACAAAAAAGTGCTGTGTATGCTCAGTACACTCCAAGAGGGGAATACGAAAGGACACAATTTACGATTGTGAAGCCTGCCCTGAGAAACTTGGCCTTTGTATTGAGGACTGCTTCAAAGCATACCACGTCCATAAATTAATACAATTTGGTTTTACCCTGTTGACTCAAAACACTTTTATAATCTGATGTACTCAGCCCGCTCAACTTACACATACCACCACATCATAAATTCATACACCAATAAAACTAGAAGCATTAAAATCATTACTAAAACTATGCCTCTAGATAAATTCCTTGAGGGATGTATTTTCCAAAATGGGGTCACTTGTGGGGGATTTCCACTGACGAGGCACATCAGAGGCTCTCCAAACTTGACATGGCTCGCACAGACCATTGCATCAAAGTCTGCACTCCAATTCCAAGCTCTGCCGTATGCCTAAATAGTAGTTTTCCACCACATACAGGGTATTGGTATAATCAGGAGAAATTGCAAACAATCCATTTTCTCCTGTTGGTCCTGTGAAAATGAGAAATTTGGGACTACAATAACATTTTTGTGGGAAAAAATGTGATTTTTTATTTTCACGACTCCACGGTATAAACTTCTATGAAGCACTAAGGTATTCAAGGTGCTCAACACACATCTAGATAAATTCCTTCAGGGGTCTAGTTTCCAAAATGGGGTAATTAGTGAGGAGTTTCCTCTGTTTAGGAACTTCAGGGGCTCTCCAAACACGACCTTGCATCCGCTCTCGATTCCAGCCAGTTTTGCGTTCAAAAGGTCAAATGGCGCTCCTTCCCTTCCAAGCCCTGCCGTGCGCCCAATCTAACTCCCTAACAAAAAAAAACTATGTTTCAAAAATTGTGCTGATGTAAAGTAGACAAGTGTGAAATGTTATTTATTAACTACTTTGTGTGACATAACTCTGGTCTAAGGGGATAAAATGAAAAGTTTGAAAATTGTGAAATTTTAAAAATTTTCTCCAAATTTATGATATTTTCACAAGTAAATGCAAGTAATGGCGAGCAAATTTTACCACTATCATGAAGTACAATATGTCATGAGAAAACAGCCTTCGAATCACTGGGATCCGTTGAAGCGTTCCAGAATAATTACTTCATGAAGTGACAATGGTCAGAATTGAAAAAATTGGCCTGGTCAGGAAAGTGAAAACAGGTTTCTGGGTGACGGGGTGAAAGATTATAGGATTTTCACAGAATATTTCCCTAATTACACCTATATCCTCATAAGGTAAGTTGGTGTAGAGACTCTTGTCACCGTCAACAGTTTCCACCTTTCCAAGGAATTGATTAGTATCTGATAGGCAATCTGGAAATTTCTTACCAATCTTTTGGAGATAGTGCACCACTAAAGTCTCTACTATTTCTATAATAATTCTAGAATCTATAGGATGTTCCAGAAGTCTGTTAAGATTTTTTGTAAATTTTTGGAAGTAGATAAAAAAAATCGGTGTATATGGATAGCTATTAAAGTGTTAATGAGAGACCTTTTAAGCTTTTCTGAAAAAAGCTTTCTATTAAAGGCACTGTCCACTATCTAATCTATATCATTTTAAAAATATTAGCATTATCTTCTTTATTTTTGCCCACATTAAAATCCATTAATTGATATTTAGCTTCATTAGAGTCCAATTCCCAATCCATTATGACAGTTGCACCTCTTGTTGTCAGCCTCTTCTTAATGATAATTTCCGTATAATTTTTAATGCATTCCTTGCCTTTTATTGATTTTAATGCAAGAAACTATTCCAAAGATATAAGTAATATATACTGGCTGAAGATAGATAAGTCATATCTCCCCATTCAATTTTACATGAACAAGACTATGTAGTGAATCCTCAATCATAGAGCCTAAACTTGGAAAAAATTTCAAAAATCCACTAGCAAGTATAAGAATAACAATCTTTATTGCTAAATAATCCATAAAAAGATTTTTTCATTGTCAAATAATGAGAAAATCATTTAAAAGAGGGAAAGGATGAAACAAACAAAAGAATCAGCACAAAAGAACACATATAATAATTCTGTAGCACCCTGAGGACTCGGCTGCTACAGGGGTATTACACCTCAAGCCAGAGGTGTGGTATTCCACTCCCGGGTAAGGATGGAGTGTGGAACTGAGCTAGTAGGCTGCATGCACTACATACATCCCATTTCCGGGGGACAGAACGACGGTACTCCCACCAGTATATGTGCAGGTACGACAGCGTCTGTCCCTGGCTGGAGTGGGAGGGGGGTGGAACATCCCAGTAGTGTAGGGGCAGATAGGGGGAGTAGTCTGGGTAAAGATAGGAGCTCATTGGGTGCTGGTCACCTGAGCTCACACATAGAGGGAGTATATAAGGTGGGCACCATCTTAGGATAGGGTCAGTGAGTTCAGTCAGGCAAGAGGAGCAGAGCAGAGGAGCTCAGCCAGGAGGGCTGACAGGGAGCTGTGGCTCCGGCTGGGCCCAGCTCCAGAGCAGAGCCTGCTGAGAGAGAGAGAGGAGAAAGAAGGACCCAGAGAGGAAACAAGAAGGGAACCCCAAGATCCCAGAATACAGACAAAAGGGTGAAGGGTTGGCGGACAAGGGTACCGGAACCCGAACTGGTGGAGGCCACTAATCCTCAGCCAGAAACCGGAGGTCGTGGTCAAGATTTGCCACGACCCTCACCAAATCCACCAGAAAGGCACACCAAGTATAGGGTCAGGCAACCCAGAGGAGGTTTGACCACCAAGAGACCCGAAGGAGCCGGCCAAAAGTGGATCCCTGGTGGGAACGGCCAGAGAAAGGGAGAGTCAGAAAGGAGCTCAGGACCACGCTCCGGAATTGCCTGGGGGTTGGCCGAGTCCAGGACCTGGTGGACGCAGCACGGCTCGGGTGGTCACTCAAGGCCAGAGTGACTAAAAGGACACCAGTAAGTAAAAACCCTGAACTGCATCTCCCGACTCTGAGTCTTCTTACGGCACCATCACAACCCCCACCATCTACACCTGCTGCCCTGAGGCCATACCCCTCCCGTTGGGGGTTATACCATCACTGCTGCACATATACCACCGGCCTCAGCGGACTGCTCTGCAGCGGCGGCTTCAAAGCCGCACTCAACGGGTGGCGTAGTCGACAATCAAGTTAACATCTACTGCCATAGACTGCCACTTAGTTTGACACCCTGGGCACGGACCGGGTCACCGCCACAAGGACTACTACCCCCATCGAGATCCGGCTCCGGGTATCCCCTACAGCACTGGCCCAGGGGGCGCGTCAATTCCATATAAAGTTTGGTCTCAGTTCCTATAGGTGATATTGCCTACGATGAGAAGGTGACTAGTAATGTAGAGATAATTCAAATGATCTCTAATAACAATAATCATATAGATGAATCATGTCATCTTGAAAAGAGAGTGTTCAAACCCTCAACAAGGCAATACCCAAATGGTTCACATCAAAATACGCATGCTGTAACTGACCCAGACCATTGAACTTACCCATAGGAATAGTC
The DNA here is from genome assembly GCF_046119375.1 of Phyllobates terribilis. Classification (NCBI taxonomy): domain Eukaryota; kingdom Metazoa; phylum Chordata; class Amphibia; order Anura; family Dendrobatidae; genus Phyllobates; species Phyllobates terribilis. The sequence continues at coordinate 4,286,758 of NW_027362907.1, forward strand.
ACTGAATTTGGTCCCGTGCCGTATGTGACGCCCCGACGCGCGTTTCGCACACTCAATGCTTTCTCAAGGGGAGTGTGATCAGGAATATGCGTGCCTCACCATTTAAATACCCGTCCATATCCAGAGTCCACCAATCCATGTGCCGTGCCCCAGCGCTGCGACAGAGAAACCGGAAGTTCGGGGTCCGGCTCTCCTTTCCGGCACGCACTAGGGAAATCCCCGTTTGACGTCATATGTGCGTGCCGGAAATGACGGAGGCCTTAGCCCGGTATAGGATTGACTGTCGCAGTGCGCATGCGCTTACTGGCGCCATTTTTTGGGAGTCCATGCTCGTATCATGTAACCAGGGAAACTTTTCCATCCTGGAGACCCGCGAACCACAGATACAAAAGTCCATAGCATAATCAATATTATGGGGGCGCTATTTCCCAACGTAAGACCAACCTTTATAGAGGAATAAATAAAGAAAGTAGATGGACTAATAAAGAGGTTGCAAATACCTCACAGTACTGATGCACCCAAAAAGCGCACAATGTGGACAAATACATGTGCATCAGTGAGTGAACTAATATATAGATATAGCACAGACATATCAATATGCACAAATACCTAATGCAGAGTTATGCAAACGCAAAACATGGTAGTACACCCATATCAGTACACAAAAGTTATAATTATAACCAAATGCACAAAAGACAGATACACATTAAAGTTTAAACAATTCAAAAATGCATTTTTTGGCACATCAGACTAAGAATGCGCGTAGTATAGTAGTGTGCACAGATACAGGTAAATACATGTGCATGACCATAAAAAAAAACAAATAAAAAAAAACACAACATACATTTGTCACATCCTTGTATATCACAGTATATAAATCAATATAATAAATATCATATATACATCGAGTGCACAAAATAAAGAAATGTCCAATGATGTAGGAGAAAAATAAGGTGACTTCAAAGTTGCTGGTTCACTCGTTGGAGTTCAATAGATACAAAATCCAAATAAAGGTAGGTCTAAGACACAATAAAGTTGGGTACTTCCCATATTATCACAGAACGGGAGTAATGGCAAGTCATTCACGCTAAAATACGGAGGCATAAAGAGGAAAAATTAGAATCACACAAAAGAAAAACAAGGTTAAAATCAAGTTAAAAGTGTAGAGATTACAAGAAGGGTGAGAAACTAAGTTTCTCATTTAGCCCAAGGGGTGACATAGACCCCAGATTGATGATCCACTTAAGCTCAAGTTGGGCTAGAGCTTTTTTCACATCGCCTCCCCGAATACCACAGTGGATTTGATCAATCCCCCTAATTTTAAAACCCCGATGATCGGAGTTATGACAGGTCTTAAAGTGTTTTGGGATAGTCTTCACGGTCGTTAGGTCCTCCACCTCCCCTGCCGCCACAATGTCCCTGACATATTCCCGAGTTCGGATACGTAGCTTCCTAGATGTTAGTCCTACATAAATTTTCCCACATGGGCACACCCCGTAGTACACCACGTATGATGTACTACAGGATATGTAACTGGTGACCGCAGAGGTCCGAGTCCCATCCGCAGTGTCAAAGGAGGTTGCTCTAATAATGTTACCCCTTGTACAGGCAAGGCAGTCACCGCAGGGAAAGCATCCCCACTTTTGTTTGCCAGTCCCAAAGTGACTCTTTCCTTTCGCCACATAGTGGCTTTGGACTAGATGATCCCGAAGATTTCTACTGCGTCTTGCTGTCATGAGTGGAAATTCAGAGATCTCCTTTTTCAAAACTGGATCAGTGAGTAAGATGGGCTAATGTCTCACAAGAATAACTTTCATAGAATTCCACTCACAATTAAAAGTAGAGATAAATCTTATCTTCGGGATATCAGTTAGTTTTTTCTTGGTAGTCCTGAGGAGTCTTTCCCGCGGGACTGCCTTTGCCTTATTGAAGCCCCTCTTAATTGTTCTGCGGCTATAGCCCCTATCCAAAAAACGATCTCGTAGATCTATAGCTTGCTGTTCAAAAGAGACAGCAGTAGAGCATGTTCTTTTAGCCCTCATAAATTGTCCAGTGGGAATGGCCCTGATGGTCGAGGGTAAATGTGCAGAAGAGGCGTGTAGTACAGAGTTTACAGAAGTTATTTTACGATGGATACTGGTCTGGATCAGGCCCCTCGGGTCCACCGACATTGCAATATCCAAGAAATCAATCTCTTGTCTACTATATTTGTATGTTAATTTGATATTATAGTTGTTAACATTTAATGCCTCAAAAAAAGTGTTCAATTGCAATGTGGTGCCCTGCCAAATGATTAGAAGGTCATCTATGTACCGGAACCAGTACAACACCTGGCCCGCGGCATGCACCCCGCCGTCGCAGAAAATCCCCCTCTCCCAAAGGCCGAGGAAGAGATTCGCATACGACGGGGCACATGCCGCGCCCATGGCGGTTCCCCGTCTCTGCAAATAAAACTGATCCCTGAAAACAAAAAAATTGTGTTCAAGAATGAATTCCAATAGTTCCAAAATCAGGTTGACCAGGGGCCTGTCCAGACTACTTGTCCCTAAGAAAAAACGGGCGGCACTGATTCCATCATCATGATTTATACAGGTGTATAGGGACTCGACGTCTGCTGTCACCAGCCACATATCCTCATCCAGGGAGATACCATCCAATTTCCCCAGGACGTCCGAAGAGTCCCTGACATAGGAGGGTAACGTCTCCACCAGTGGTTTCAAATAGTGGTCAATGAATTTACAGACTGGTTCGCATAGACCTCCCATGCCAGAGACTATCGGACGCCCCGAGGGATCCAATGGATCTTTATGAATCTTGGGGAGCAAGTATAGCGTGGGTATTTTTGGAGATTTTACAGCTAAACCCTCCAATACTTTTTTTGGTATAATTCCTTCTTCATATGCAGTGATCAGGATTTTTTGAAGTTCAAGACTGAAGTGTGATGTTGGATTACTAGGCTCAATGGAGTAATTTTCTTTCACCTTCAGCTGTCTATATACCTCCTTCTCATACTGATTAACTGGCCAGATCATGACATTTCCCTCGTTTTAGTTCTTTAAGGGCTTTTCTCTGTAATGGATGTACATTATCTCTCCTAATCCCACCCGGGATTTTTTTTTAAATCTTCCATGACCATTTTGGAGAAAATTTCAATTGATGAGCAAATCGACAAGGGAGGAAATGTGGTTGATTTGGGCAGAATAGCTTTAGGAAAATCAGTGCTTGGGCCTTGCTCCAATAGGAGTTCCTCCAATGTATCCAATGCCTCCAACTCCCTATCACTCATAGAGTTCAACTCATGCTCAGGTCTATGGTGTAATTTTTTCAAAATTAATTTGAGGCAGAAGAGGTGGAGATCCTTAACTGCCAAGAAGTAATCGAATCCACTGACCGGTGAAAAGGACAGACCTAATTTCAGAAGTTCATAGTGTGTGGGAGACAGTTCATGTTTAGAGAGATTAATTACCTCCATATTATTACTCCTGGTTTTCTTAGTATATTGATATGGGGGAGTGATTTTTTTTTTCGGATAGGATTTGGTCTTGTTCCTTAGATCCCTTGTGATGCCCATATGTACAGTGTTCTCAGATTGAGAGTCACTGGTATTGGGGCGTGTTTCATCCATTGAGATATGAGATGAGATTGAGCCAGAATGTGACCTGATTATGGAACCTTTTCTAGAGCCCCTATTTCTCCACCGATACATCATGTTGTTCTGAAGATCTGCCATATCTTTCTGAAACTTCTTTGTTTTTGCAGTACACACTTCATTTTTCCAATTAACGAAATTAAGTTCCAATTCTTTATTAATTTCTTCAAGGGCCTTGTCACTAAGATCCTTTTTGATATTACTTTGTATTTCCTCTATTTCTTTCTCAATATCTTTAAGGATCTTATCATCCATCTGTATTAAGATCTCCATAAAGCCACGGGAACAATCCCCGGCAACTTCTTCCCATCTCAGTTTAAAGGGTTCATCATCCACCACAAAGGATGGAAAGATTTGAACTCGTAAACCCCGTGGTATTAGGCCCTTAATCATATATCTTTCCAAGAATGCCCTATTCCACCAAACAAGTAAGTTCAATGGTCTGGGTCAGTTACAGCATGTGTATTTTGATGTGAACCATTTGGGTATTGCCTTGTTGAGGGTTTGAACGCTCTATTTTCAAGATGACGTGATTCATCTATATGATTATTGTTATTAGAGATCATTTGAATTATCATCTCTACATTACTAGTCACCTTCTCATCGTAGGCAATATCACCTATAGGAACTGAGACCAAACTTTATATGGAATTATTATATGTGTCCCTTTGTGCTGATTCTTTTGTTTGTTTCATCCTTTCCCTCTTTCAAATGATTTGGTGATTATTTGACAATGAAAAAATCTTTTTATGGATTATTTATCAATAAAGATTGTTATTTTTATACTTGCTAGTGGATTTTGGAAATTTTTTCAAGTTTAGGTTCTTTTATTGATTTTAGAATAATAAGGCTTGGCAAGTGGTTCAACTGTCTTATTTCTCAGACACTTTAGTGGTGACAAGTAGAGATGAGCAAATATTTCAATATTCGGCTCGGAATTGCAATATTCACCGATTTATTTGTCGAATTTTCACCAAACATTACCGAACGCCATTGGATTCAATGGGGGTCAAAACTAAACCCATACACAACACCTTCAAACTCGCCCAAAAGCTGCCAAAACACATCAAATTAGAGGCAGACAGCAGGAAAGTGGCCTCAATTGACCCAAAGCAGCAATCAGCCATGGGCCATAGATGAGGTATTAGGGTCTAGGCCAGCATTTACAGCTTTGAATTGAACTTCAAATTAAGATGAGGTGGATGAGGGATCGGTGTAGGTCTGCTGTGCTGGGAGCTCTGATACCACATGCAACACTCAACCTGCTTAGCCACATTCAGATGGTAGAAAATCAACTTCATAGATTATTATTGGTACAAAAATGTAAGGATAGTAACATGGGTAGTTGACTGAAAGTAAGTGGAGGCCTTCTGGTCTGGGAGGCCTACTGCTACAGGCAACACACATGAAGGAGACCCAACCAGTAGTCTCCCCATTTCAAAAAATTAAATGTTGATACCACCAAAGTGGCATCAATTTCACCAGAGTAGAAATATTACAATTAGGACTATAATAATATAATAATAATAAAATAACAAATCCCAATTCTGTTCTCCCTCTGATATATAACAAACAGGTCATGCTGGAGAAACTTGCACATACTGCCACTCTGTCTTCAGCTCCTTTGTGAGAAACGAATGTTTGAGTAGTGTAAGGTGGCACAGACACATAGTTGATCGGAGGTATGTATCACAGAGATGGCTGTCGTCTGTGATGTAATCCTGGAATGTTGCTGTAATGCACGCAAGCACTAAGAGGATTGTTTGGTGCATCTAGGCCCAGGTTTTGCGGGTAGTCGGAGAGATGGGCGGGTCTGGCTACCCACATACTTCACCTCTGGGTGTGGTTAACAAGGTAAAATGGAGTCCATTGTTTGACACATAGTCTGTGTGATGAGGAAGAGGTCCTATTTTGTGGTATCTGCAAACTGAGCCGGTGTACTGAATGTTTTCCAGCCGGTGTGATTAGGACTGGTTCTCAAGAGACTTTGCCTAAAGAGCTGTTTACTTTGTTTGCCTGAACTGCAGGCTGTTTATTTTCCTTAGTTTATGGCTGGATTATGACTCCGCAATAAACTAGAATGGACCTTTTAATGGAAATGCTTCCTGTTTTGACTACCAACTCTCCCAAGTGAGTAGAAACCCCACAGCAGCCAGTCTGGCAAATAAAATTCCTGAGTTATTGAAATTGGGGATGGCTTCGCCTCTGGTACTGGTTGCTCATATCAAACCATGACGTGCCATTCGCTGGAAATTCCTGGCTGCTTGGAGCCAAGTTCATTCTCACCGAAAAGTACCAGGCAGCAAGCTAAGGAGATGGTGGTCTCTACCATCGTGAAGGAGTTTTCTCGTTGTCTAGGGGAGCCACCACTTCTGCTGTCTACCTTGTGAACATTGTGTTGAAGCTTGCAAGGATTAAGAGATTGCATTGGCGAGTCTGGTTTTTATACTAAAGATCCTGCTGTGTTTTTATAGTTTTTATTTTTTTTTTTTTTTATGGCCTTATATACAAGTCATGACCCTGCAAAGAATGTTTCTTAACATTTCTCCCAGGAAAATCCAATTTAGCTTTGTGTTTGTATGTTTTATTGTCAGTCTTCTGACAAAGTCACTGGCAGAATACTGGAGGAGAGATATGCTTCACTGAGGCTATTAGCTTCAGTGATGTGAAACATGGAAATTTTCTCCTGCATGGTAGATGCAGAGAGGGTTAATCAGCCTTGTTTGAAAGGGCGTGTTTTATGAGAACCACCATAGAGCGGGTGGGAAGTTGTTCTCCATATCTCCACCTCAGGGTGTGGTCCAGGCTATAAATAGCCAGTCTTTTGAATCTGGAGAGACTTACTCCAGATAGGAACTTGCATGTATTGTGCTGAACTGTGTGTGGTTAACCCTGAGTGTCCTGAACCCAGCCAATATATGGACTGTGCTGCATCTTTATATATATTTTTTTCCGTTATGCCGAATGGGCTGTATTTACCTTATGAATTCTAGGCTGGTTTATAACGTTTTATTAAACCAACTCGAAAACTTAAAGAGACAGTGTTCCATGTCTACCTCCATGTACAGCTGAGCAAGCCATTTTATCAGAGTCCGTAAAAGTGGCTTAATACTCTGACAACATTGTTCACAGATACGGTATGTCAGCAACCAACTGTGAATATATTTGAACACACAACTGCCAGACTTTAAATGGAGTGTAATACTTGACACGCTCCCAAAAATGTAAGGATTATTACCGCAGTAATATGGTATAACGTCTGATGACCACAGCTTTAGGAAGTGGTCTTATAGCTGTGGTATTGGTCAGCGATAAAGTGTGAATAGGATGAACAACACCAAAGTGGTAGACTTTAAATGGAGGGTAATATTTGGCACGCTCCACAAAATGTCTGTATTATTACCACAGTAATATGGGGTCACATCCGATGATGGAAAAGTTTCTACTTCTACAATACAGCAATGCAAATAAAACAAAATAAAAATCTGTCTGAATTCTGCTAACAAGCAAATAGATCAGTAAAATGGTGTACTATATCACTTTTTAAGCAAAACAATCAGGATTAAGAGCAACAAAAATAGCCCTGTTATCTAAGGCTACGGATATCTGTAACAGCAGCAGAGCAGACAGAATGTGCAATGGACCCTATTCTGCTGTTTACAGTGTCCACAAACTCTGCCTGCATAGCTCCTGCTGTCATCTGGATTTATATATGCAGCTGGATTAGTCCTCAGGACTGTTAGTTCAGATGGATATATATCTTACTGTGGAATACCTATACCTAATTATTACACCGTCAATTCTATCCCTCACTCAGCAGCACCTCTCCCTACTCTGCCTGTTTCCAGGGTAAACTGTGCCAAGCATAGGGACACTGGGTCTTATATACATCCGATGACGCTATGCTGCCAGCCTTCACTGTTATGCCACAATCAACATGGCTACGGCATTGCAATGCGTGGCAGGCAATCCCTTCATGTTAATTGGCTGTCTAAAGAGCGCCCAACATGCGGGGCTGGGACCCGATTTCCCTCAGGAGTATCTCGGAAATACTCACCAAGCATGTTAAGCAGTGAGATGCTCGTGCAAGTACCGAGCAGTGGCGAGGACGCTCACTCATCACTAGTGGAGACCCAATCAGGAGTTTCCATATTTCCAAAAACTAGTGTCAGACACCACCGAGGTGGCATCAATTTCAGTAGAGTAGAACTAGTATAATGGGAACCGACACCTCTTCCACTACAGCCAACCCAGCAAATGGAGACCCAATCAGGAGTCTCCACATTTGCAAAAATTAGTGGCAGAAACAACTGAAGTAGCATCAATTTTACTACAGTAGAAATAGTATAATTAGAATCAACACCTCTTCCACTACAGCCAACCCAGCAGATGGTGACCCAATCAGGAGTTTCAACATTTCCAAAAATTAGTGGCAGACATCACCAAAATGGCATCAATTTCACTACAATACAAATAATATAATTAGGACTGACACCTCTTCCACTACAGCCAACCCAGCAGATGGGGACCCAATCAGGAGTCTCCACATTTATAAAAATTTGTGGCAGACACCACCGAAGTGGCATCAATTTCACTACAGTAGAAATAGTATAATGGGAACCCACACATCTTCCACAACAGCCAACCCAGGAGATAGAGACTCAATCAGGCCTCTCAACATTTCCAAAAACTAGTGGCAGACACCACCAAAGTGGCATCAATTTCACTACTGTAAAAATAGTATAATAAGAACATAACCTCTTCCAACCCAGCTTATGCACACCCAACCTGGAGTGTTTCGGCCTAACACCACCAAAGTGGCATCAATTTCAGTAGCGTACAACTAGTATAATTGGGACCGACACCTCTTCCACTACAGCCAACCCAGCAGATGGGGACCAAATCAGGAATCTCCACATTTCACTACTTTACAAATAGTATAATTATGATTGACACCTCTTCCACTACAGCCAACTCAGTAGAGGAAGACACAACCAGGAGTGTTCACATTCCCTAAATTAGGGTCTGACACCACCATAGTGGCATGAATTTCAGTAGAGTAGAACTAGTATAATGGGTACCCACACGTCTTCCACTACAGCCAACCCAGCAGATGGAGACCTAATCAGGCGTCTCGACATTTCTAAAAACTAGTGGCAGACACCACCAAAGTGGCATCAATTTCACTACAGTAGAAATAGCTTAATGAGGATTGACACCTCTTCCACTACAGCCAACCCAGCAGATGGAGACCCAAGTAAGAGTCTCTACATTTTTAGTGGCAACACCACCAAAGTGGTATCAATTTGACTACTGTAGAAATGAGGTAATAAGGACCGACACCGCTTCCACTACAGCCAAGCCAGCAGATGGAGACCCAGTCAGGAGACTCCACATATCCAAAAATTAGTGGCAAACACAACCAAAATGGCATCAATTTCACTGCAGTGCAAATAGTATAATTAGGACTGATACCTCTTCCACTATAGCCAACCCAGCAGATGGAGACCCAATCAGGAGTTTCCACATTTCCAAAAGTTAGTGGCAGACACCACCAAAATGGCATCAATTTCACCACAGTACAAATAGCATAATGATGAACAGCCAGTTTTCTTCGGCACTTTGTCAACACTCACCATAGCGATTGGGTAGAACTTCCGCCTTAGGCCGAGTATTCTTATAACAACCATGTGAGTGAGTCCTCTGCTAAGTCTCCGCTTTTTGTGGTTTACGGTCAACACCCCCGAATTCCGTTTCCCGTCTCTTCCTCAGTGGACAATCCTGCCGCAGAGTGTCTTGTCAGTGACTTTTCGGTGATTTGGGAAGACACTAGAGCTGCACTTCTACAGTCCTCTGAGCGGATGAAGAGAAACGCTGATAAGAGACGTCTGGATCCGCCTCATCTACGTCTGGGAGACAAGGTCTGGCTTTCCTCTAAGTATGTTTGCCTCAAGATGCCTTCTTACAAGGTGGGTCCTCGATTCATTTGCCCGTTCAAGATTCTGAGCCAAATTAATCCGGTGGCATACAAGCTGAAACTTCCTGGCTCATAACGGATCCACAACTCCTTCCATGTATCACTCCTCAAGCCTGTTGTCCTCAATCCTTTCTCTCATTATCTGGGTACAGCTCCAGTTCCAGTCAGCGCTGAGGACGTTTATGAGGTAGAGAACATTCCGGCTACCAAGAGGGTAAGAGGAAAAACCTTTTTTCTTGTGGATTGGAAGGGGTTTGGTCCTGAGGAGAGGTCTTGGCAGCCCAGGGAGAACATACATACTCCTCCTCTTCTTGAAAAAATTCTTGGGGGCTTGAAAAAGAGGGGGCGTAAAGGGGGGGGTACTTTAGCATCGGCGTCTCTGACTCCTGCCGGTCAGAGACGCCGATCCACTCACCACCGCGGCTCCGGTACGGCGTTCCGCTCCCCCCTTGGCCTCATCACAGCGTCTGTCCGGGGTGCGCGCACCGCGCTTAGATCCCCAGTCTCTGAACTTGGGGCACGCGCGCGCTCCCTTCCTCTTAAAGTGGGCGCCCGCGCCATCCTAAAACCAGTGGCACTGTGGCACCAGACTTAGTAACCCGGGTATGTGCTCCTCCACATTTTGGTCATGATCCTGCCCTATTTCGGGGCTTCATTAATCAGTTTTCACTTCACTTTGAGCTCCTGGTGCACCAGTTCACCTTCGACAGGGCCAAGGTGGCATTCATCATGTCGAACCTCACCTGAGTGACGTTGGCGTGGCTTAACCCTCTGTGGGAGAGAGGGGATCCTCTGGTGTCCGTCCTCCAGGCCTTTCTCGCGGCTTTCCGGAAGGTGTACGATGAGCCCAGACAAAAATCTTTGACTGCCTCCTCTCTTCTCTGTTATGATCTGCTACAGGGACTAAGGAAAGACAGGAGATCTGTCCCTACAATAGAACTAAACTAGATCCCTACGATGTAACGGGGAACCTGATCCTGCGATCAGACCCGCTAAAGTCCTCGGCTAGTCTGTACGAAGACCTATAGATGTGAGGGAGGGATCCCTACAAGAACTAGGGACTGGGATAAGTTGGACACCTCCTAGCAGAAATAGTAGCAGTCAAAGACAAACACACAACAAAAAGCATAGAGGTCAGAAGACCTAGCAAAACTAGCAGAGAACGGCAACAGAGCACCAAGCTAGCTCAGGAGTAGTAAATACAATGAAGTCCAGCAAGGCCAGGAGGGCGGAGCCAGATTAAATAGGCAAAAATGGTCATGTGACCAGCAAACTAAAAAAAAACTAACAGGAGAGTTCTAACAGTACCCCCTCTTCTAAGAGGATCCTCCGGATCCCCTAGGCCCAGGCTTACCAGGAAACCTCCTGTGAAACGCTCTGACAAGTCTGGAAGCAGAAACATCATCCGCCCTCACCCATGAGTTATCCTCAGGTCCGAAACCCTTCCAAGCGACGAGATACTGCAAACTCCCTCTATACCGTCTGGAATTTAGGATGCGGGAAATTGCATATTCCCCGTCCTCCACCACCGGAGGAACAGTGGCAGAGGCATCACCATCCAACACATCAGCTTTTTTCAACAGAGAAACATGAAACACCGGGTTAATCTTCCAGGAGGTAGGAACCTCCAAACTAACAGCAGATTGGTTAACTATCTGAAGCACCTTAAAGGGCCCTACGAACTTGGGACCCAATTTTTTAGAAGGAATCCTCAATCGCAGATTCTTAGAGGACAACCAAACCATGTCACCAACAGCAAACAAAACCTCTTGCCGTTTCCTATCAAAGTACCTCTTAGATTTTTTGTTAGCCTCCTGAAGATTAGCATGCACATCCGTCCAAACTCTCTCCAAATCACCGGAAAAACTCTCCTCCTCAGGCACAGCCGAAACCAATTTGGAGAATGACCCAAAAGACGGATGTCTCCCAGAACAACAAAAAAAAGGTGAACACCCAGCAGAAGAGGATGTATGGTTGTTAAGAGCAAATTCAGCAAGTGGCAGAAACTCAGACCACCCCTCCTGATTGTCTGCCACAAAACAACGCAAGAACTGCTCAACATCCTGGTTCTTCCTTTCTGTCTGGCCATTAGACTCAGGATGATATCCGGATGAAAACGACAAATGAACTCCCAACCTGTCACAAAAGGCACGCCAAAAACGAGCCACGAACTGAGGTCCCCTATCAGAAACAATGTCAGTAGGAACACCATGTAGTCTGACAATTTCCTTGACAAAGGCCTTAGCGAGTGTCTTAGCGCAAGGAAGTTTGATGAAGGGAACCAAGTGACACATCTTGCTAAAACGGTCCACGACCACCCAGATGACCGTGAAACCTTCAGAGGGGGGAAGGTCAGTAATAAAGTCCATAGCCAGATGTGTCCAAGGTGCACTAGGAACCTCCAGAGGGCAAAGCAACCCCGCAGCAGGAGCATGCGAAGACTTGGATCTAGCACACACAGTACATTGGCGCACCCACTTAATGACTTCCTTCTGCCATCCAGGCCACCAAAAACTGCGACCCACAAGTCTCTTGGTCTCAGAAATTTCTGGATGACCTGCCAACCGAGACTCATGACACTCAACAAACAAATCTCTCCTAAAGGTCCTAGGCACAAACAACCTCCCATGGGGAGTGTTAGATGGGGCATTCTCCTGAGCTTTAAGTATCTCATCCTCCAAAACGGAGTCCAAAGCAGCAATCACAACACCTTCTTGTAAAATGCTCACCTCTTCCTCCTCAACACCGACCATGGGAGAAAAGCTGCGAGACAAAGCATCCGCTTTAACATTCTTGGTACCCGGGATGTAAGTAACGGAAAATTTAAACTGCGAGAAAAAAAGTGCCCACCTAGCCTGGCGGGCATTCAAGCGCTTGGCAGCATCAAGATAGATCAGATTTTTATGATCAGTGAAAACCTGAATGGGAAATTCAGCACCTTCCAAGAGGTGACGCCAGTGTTCAAATGCGAGTTTAATCGCCAGCAATTCCCGATTACCAATATCGTAATTAAGTTCAGTCTCAGAAAAATTTTTTGAAAAAAAGGCACAGGGATGTACTCCATCCTTGCTTTCCTGAGACAACACCGCACCGACCCCCACCGAAGAAGCATCAACCTCAACCAAAAACGGCTTAGTCACATCAGGCTGCATAAGGATGGGAGCAGAGGTGAGCCTCTCCTTTAGAAACACAAAAGCTTCAATGGCCTCAGAAGTCCACTGAACCGCATTAGCACCTTTCCTGGTGAGATCGGTCAGCGGTTTGACAATAATAGAAATTTTTTTTATGAATTTTCTGTAATAATTGGCGAAACCCAAAAACCTCTGTATCGATTTCAAACCAATAGGCCTAGGCCATTCCTGCACAGCTTGAACTTTAACCGGGTCCATCTCAAAACCTTAACTGGAGATAATGTAGCCCAAAAAACTAATTCTCTGTACAGCGAACTCACATTTCTCCAGCTTAGCAAAAAGCGAATTGTCCATTAATAACTGTAATACCTCACGTACGCTCCGCCAATGAGACTCCAGATCAGGCGAATAAATCAGAATGTCATCCAAATACACAACCACATTTTTGCCAATTAAAGGTCTAAGGATGTCATTAATAAGATTCTGAAAAAATGCTGGAGCATTGGTAAGACCAAAAGGCATCACCAGATTCTCAAAATGACCCACAGGAGTGTTAAAAGCAGTCTTCCATTCATCACCCTCCTTCATGCGCAACAAATTGTATGCCCCCCGGAGATCAATTTTAGAGAACCACTTGGCCCCCACTAACTGGTTAAATAAATCAGGAATCAATGGCAGTGGGTAAGGATTGCGTACAGTAATTTTATTAATCTCACGAAAGTCCAGACAAAGACGTAAACCGCCATCTTTTTTTTTTACAAAAAAAAATCCAACAGCCACAGGAGACTTGGAAGGCCTAATGTGACCGGCGGCCAAGCTTGTCTGTATGTATTCCTCCAAAGCCTTTCTCTCAGGAATAGTAAGATTAAATAAACGACTTTTAGGAAGAGTCGCTCCAGGGACAAATTCAATGGTACAATCATAGTCTCTAAGGGGAGGCAAAATTTGTGACTCCTCCTCAGAAAAAACTCTCCAAAAATCCTGAATAGGTACAGGTAGTTCCCCTTTATCCACAGCAGCAATGCGCCCGTTACAACACTTGTCATAACACTTAGGGCTCCAGGACTTAATTTCATTGGTAGACCAATCCAGTACAGGATTGTGCAATTTTAACCAGGGTAACCCCAATATTACTGGAGAAGGCAAATTATCCAATACCACCAAATCCAAATTCTCTTGATGAATACCATTAATAGTGAGGGGAAATTCACAGACCTTATGAGTAACACTCTTCAAGGGAGAGCCATCAACAGAAACCACAGCAATAGGGGATGACAAAGTTTTAGGTTCTAATCTAAGTTTTTCCAAGAATCCCCCATCAATCACATTCAGAGTAGAACCACAATCCACAAATACCCGAAATTCAATTAATTCATCCTGAGCAGCAGTAGTGGCAGATAGGAATACTCCCTTAGAATTTAAACAGGCTATACGTGCATGACTGACCATTTTTTTTTTCTTTCTTCATACGAAGCACACAGTTCTTAATAAAATGACCAGAATTTCCGCAATAGAAGCACAAGCCTTCAGAAAGCCTGCGGTCTTTTTCCTGAGAGCGGGGTGCCATCGCCCCAATCTCCATCGGCTCTCCATTGTCAGCACAGACCCTCTCAGGACTCGGAGCTGACATAGAAGAGGATTTGCTCTCATTAACCCTTGCACGCAGTCTCCTGTCCACCCGTATAGCTAATTGCATTGCCTCCTGCAAGTTTCCAGGTGTGGGATAAGCAATCAGTAAATCCTTAACCCTTTCACCTAGCCCTGCAAGAAACAAGCTTTTCAAAGCTGAATCGTTCCACCCCACCTGGGCAGACCACCGACGGAAGTGAGAACAATATTTTTCCACATTACCTGATCCCTGCCTCAGATGTCTCAATTCAGACTCAGCAGATGAGACACGATCAGGATCATCGTACAAGAAACCCAAAGCAGAAAAAAAACTATCCACTGATCTAAAGCACGGATCACTAGGTTGGAGAGAGAAGACCCATCCCTGAGGATCTTTGCGCAAAAGTGACATTATGAACCCTATACACTGTGATTCATCACCAGAGGATCCGGGTCTCAAACGAAAATACAATAAACAAGCATTTTTAAAAGAAAAAAAATCTTGTTGTTCGCCAAAAAATAAATCAGGCAGACGTACCTTTGGTTCCATAAAATGTGCTCCAGAACAGCTACTCACGTGTTGTTGGAGCTTGGCCACCTCCAGAGAGAGTCCCTGCAAGCGTTGAGCCAAATCTTGAACCGAGACCATGATGGAAAACTGGAGGTCTTTCCTTAGAGAAAAATTTTTTTTTTCTTTTAAGGCTGGACTTACTGTTATGATCTGCTACAGGGACTAAGGAAAGACAGGAGATCTGTCCCTACAATTGAACTAAACTAGATCCCTACGATGTAACGGGGAACCTGATCCTGCGATCAGACCCGCTAAAGTCCTCGGCTAGTCTGTACGAAGACCTATAGATGTGAGGGAGGGATCCCTACAAGAACTAGGGACTGGGATAAGTTGGACACCTCCTAGCAGAAATAGTAGCAGTCAAAGACAAACACACAACAAAAAGCATAGAGGTCAGAAGACCTAGCAAAACTAACAGAGAACGGCAACAGAGCACCAAGCTAGCTCAAGAGTAGTAAATACAATGAAGTCCAGCAAGGCCAGGAGGGCGGAGCCGGATTAAATAGGCAAAAATGGTCATGTGACCAGCAAACTAAAAAAAACCTAACAGGAGAGTTCTAACATTCTCCAACTCCGCCAAGGGAGTCTCTCTGTGGGTCAGTAAGCCATGCGTTTCTGCACCCTCGCATCTGAACTTGCCTGGAACAATGAGGCTCTGGTGTCTACTTTTTGGGAGGGCCTTTCCGGACAGATCAAGGATGAGCTAGCCGGTCGTGACATACCTACCTCTCTGGACGACCTGGTGTCATTAGCTACATAGATCGACATTCGTTTTCAGGAGCGTTCTAAGGAGGCGACCCATGAGAGAAGATCCCTGCGCCTCGCACCAACCTTCCAAAGGCCAGTCTCGCAACCAACATCCCCGCCAGTTTCTTCTCCAGGGTCTATGCAAATAGACCAAGTTAAGATGGTCAAGTGTCGCCAGGAGGCCCGCCGCGCCGAGGGGAGTTGCTTCTACTGTGGCAATATAGAGCATCTAATCCGCTCCTGTCCGGTGAGACCGGGAAACTCCAGTGTCTGGGACCGCTCGGAGAGGTCGTCCTAGGCAAAAGTTCTTGCTCTCTGCCCTTGAATCTGTCCGTTTCGGTTACCAGTGACAAGACCTGCTTCTTCGAGACTGCCTATCTGGATTCTGGAGCCGCTGGGAACCTCATTCAACAGGCCGTTGTGGAGCGATATCAGATTCCTACTATATGTCTGGCTGATCCTTTAGTGGTTTCCTCCATGAACGGAAAGCTTCTCTCTGAGACCATCTTGTTTGTCACTGAGCCTGTAACTCTTCAGGTGGGAATTCTACATTCGGAGAAGATCTCCTTCTACGTGTTGTCCGGTCTCTCTTATCCCCTCTTGCTTGGCCTCCCTTGGTTACAGAGACATAAGCCCATCCTGAATTAGAGATAGGGTGAGGTCAGGAATGTCATAAGTCCTGTCTGGTTCCTGTTCGTCCTGCTCGACCTCTGTCTACTCCAGCTAACCTACCTGGCCTGCCGGCACCCTACTGGTCATATGCGGATGTCTTTGATAAAAAGGAGGCAGAGACACTACCACCTCATAGGCCGTATGATTACACCATCGACCTAATACCTGGTGCTTCACCTCCTCGCTGGCGAATCTACCCCTTGTCATGGCCAAGACCCATGCTATGTCTCTGAGTACATAGAAGAGAATCTTGTTTGGGGATTTATCCAGAAATCCACCTTTCCAACTGGAGCAAGATTCTTCTTCGTCAAAAAGAAAGACGGCTCTCTTTGTCCATATATCGACTATAGGGGCCTAAACCAGATTAACATAAAAAATAAGTACCCCCTGCCTCTCATCTCGGAGTTGTTTGACCGCCTAAAAGGCGCAAAGATCTTCACTAAGCTTGATCTTTGAGGGGCATACAATCTGGTCCAGATTCGCCAGGGAGACGAGTACCATGTGATGCCCTTCGGTCTCTGTAATGCTCCAGCCATCTTGGAGGAGTTAGTGAACAACATCTTCCGAGATCTCCTGTATTCCTGCGTGGTTGTGTACCTGGATGATATCTTGGTGTTCTCTACTGATCTGCCCTCTCATCGGAGGGATGTTCGTCAGGTACTGCTGAGGCTCCATAAGAATCGCCTGTATGCTAAGTACGAAAAATCCGTCTTTGAGCAGACCTCCCTACCATTTTTGGGGTATATCATCTAAGAGACCGGACTGCAGATGGATCCCGAGAAGGTGTCTGCCATCTTAAAGTGGCCCCGACCTGAGGGGTTGAAGACTATTCAGCGGTTTCTGGGATTCGCTAACTATTACCGCCTCTTCATTCCTCATTTCTCCTCCCGGACTGCTCCCATCTCTGCTCTCACCCGTAAAGGGGCAAATCACAGGGAATGGACTTCCGACGCGGAAAGTGCCTTTGCCTCTCTTAAGCAAGCTTTCTCCTCTGCTCCAGTGCTACGACGTCCAGATTGCAATAAACAGTTCTTCTTGGAGGTTGATGCCTCTTCCTCCGGGACAGGAGCAGCGCTCACCCAGAAATCCTCGTCCGGACGAATGGTGACCTGCGGCTTATTCTCCAAACTCTTTTCTCCGACCGAGCGCAATTACTCCATAGGAGATCGAGAACTGCTGGCCATCAAATTAGCTTTGGAGGAGTGGCGCTACTTGCTTGAAGGGGCCCTGGATTCGGTGGCCATCTACACTGACCATAAAAACCTCGCTTACTTGCAGACCGCCCAAAGGCTAAATCCGTGTCAAATCAGATGGTCTCTGTTCTTTGTTCATTTCAGCTTTACTCTCCATTACCGCCCGGCAGACAAGAATATTAAAGCTGACGTTCTATCCCGCTCTTCTCTGTCTGCTGACCCAGAGGAGGAGCCTCTACACACCATTGACAAGAATAAACTTCATAAGGGGAGGTTCCCCCCACCCATGAGACCTATTGTCTCTGGGATAGGGTCATATAGTGAACATTTGTCCGAATGGGTGGACTCTCTTTTGCAGCCGGTGGTACAAATTTGTCCAGGCTATATAAAGGATACAAATCACTTGTTAACCCTTTTGGAACGGGTTGTATGGGAGGAAAAACACACATGGGTTGCATGTGATATTGAATCCTTTTATTCTTGTATTCCACATGCCTTGGGAATAAAAGCGGTCTCTGAGATGTTGCAGAAATATTCGAATTATTCCCCAGACTTGATTTCCTTTGTTTGTTTGGCACTTGACTTCCTATTAAGCCATAACTATTTTCTGTATGATAATAAATATTTTTTACAATGCTGGGGTGCCTCAATGGGCGCAAAATTTTCCCCTTCTTTTGCTAATTTGTTCGTTTCTTGGTGGGAAGAGTCAAGTATTTTTTCAGCTGACAACCCTTTCCAATACAGTATATCACATTACTAGATGGTGGCCCGATTCTAGCGCATCAGGTATTCTAGAACATGTATGCGGCCGATCGGGCGCAATTAGCTAAGCGGTGTTTAAATTTGGCGCCAAAATCGCTGATTGATCGCGGCCGGCGGCCTCGACCAATCAGCAGAGCGTTGTTTAAATCTGGCGCTAATCTCGCTGATTGGTCGCAGCTGGCGGCCGCGACCAATCAGTAGAACGGGGTTTAAATTTGGCGCAAATCTCGCTGATTGATCGCGGCCGGCTGCCGCGACCAATCAGCAGAGCGGTGTTTAAATTTGGCGCCAATCAGCAGAGCTTTGTATAAATTTGGTGCCAATCTCGCTGATTGGTCGCGGCTGGCGGCGGCAACCAATCAGCAGAGCGGTGTTTAAATTTTGCGCCAATAATGCTGATTGGTCGCGGCCGGCGACCGCGACCAATCAGCAGAGCAGCGTTTAAATTTTGCGCCAAAATCGCTGATTGGTCGCGGCTGGCAGCCACGACCAATCAGCAGAGCGGGGATTAAATTTGCCACCCATATCGCTGATCGGTCGTGGCCGGCCACCGCAACCAATCACCAGAGCGGGGTTTAAATTTGGCGCCAATAATGCTGATTGGTCGCGGCCGGCGACCGCGACCAATCAGCAGAGCAGCGTTTAAATTTTGCGCCAAAACCGCTGATTGGTCGCGGCTGGCGGCCGCGACCAATCAGCAGAGTGGGGTTTAAATTTGGCGCCAATAATGCTGATTGTTCGCGGCTGGCCACCGCGACCAATCAGCAGAGTGGGGTTTAAATTTGGCGCCAAAATCGCTGGTTGGTCGCGGCTGGCCACCGCGACCAATCAGCTGAGCGGCGTTTAAATTTTCCTTCCATATCGCTGATCGGTCGCGGCCGGCCACCGCGACCAATCAGCAGAGTGGCGTTTAAATTTGCCGCGCATATCACTGATTGGTCGCGGCCTGCCACTGCGACCAATCAGCAGAGCGGCGTTTAAATTTTCCTTCTATATCACTGATTGGTCGCGTGCGTCGACCGCGACTAATCAGCGTCGTATTATTGAGGACCGGGGAGCGGCGCTGCTTGTGCGGCTACTTCCGCTGCGAGAAGCCGGGAGATGAGCGGCTGCTCGCAGCAGAAGCATCCCGACCGGCGGCGCCGCTCCCCGGTCCTCCGTTCACACTTGCCGTCCGGAGATCAGCGGGCCAAGCCGCTGATCTCCCGACGTTAGCAGCATGGAGGTGAGCGGCGCCGCCTGTCGGGGTACTTGTGCTGCCAGCAGCGGGGAGATGAGCAACTAGCGCCGCTCATCTCCCGGCTGCATCGCCGCTGACCTCCGTGCGGCAGATGAGCCGCTAACGGCCGCCATCTTTTTTTGAAATCCCACGTCGCTGATTGGCCGCGGCCGGACCAATGAGCGACGCGGGACTTCCTTGACAGACAGCGGCTGGACCAATGAGCGACGCGGGATTTCCTGGACAGACAGACAGACAGACAAACGGGATAAGACAATTATATATATAGATGCTAGATATATGGACGATATGATCATTCTGTGGTCCACAGACGTTGCCAATGTTCCCCAATTTATGGAATATGTTAATGCCAACAATTGCAATCTTTTTTTTACTTACAGGTGCAGTAAGGCAGAGATTAGTATTTTGGATTTAAAAATTTCTGCAAATGTATCTGATGGTAAAGTAAAAACATCGACTTTTCGTAAAGAAACCATGGGAAATACTATCCTCAGAGCTGATTCTTGTCATCCAAGACACGTAAGGGTTAATATTCCAAGGGGTGAGATGTATAGATCTAAAAGAAACTGCAGTGACCACGAATGTTATATCCAGGAGAGAAATGATATCTGCAGTAGACTCAAAGAAAGAGGTTATCAGGACTGGTCTCTTACCAGAGCAATTAAATCAGTGGAAAAAATTCCCCGGTCAGATATGGTGGGCAAGTGTAAAAATCAGCAGAGACGGAAAAATAATAAAAAAACGGTATTTGTAGCAACATGCAGCAAGGAATATAGTCAGATTGAATCAATTATTAAAAAATATTTGCCAATGTTAAAAAGTGACCAAATCTTAGATAACATTCTGAAGGAAGGCTGCTTATTTTCAACTAGGAAAGCTCCAACTTTGTCCAATATTTTATCACCAAGTCTGGTGATGACAGGTTTGGGAAATAGAATATGGCTATCTACAAGGGTTTTTTTTAAATGTGGTAATAATAAGTGTGGTACATGTAGATATGCAGTGAATACTAAACAATTTCAGAAAATAGCGAAACCAGAAATGTTTAAAATTCAGAATTTTATCCACTGCAGAAGCTCATATGTCATTTATATAATTACCTGCAATGTCTGTAATCTCTCATACATAGGCTGCACTACGAGGAAATTGCGACATCGTATTAACGAGCATCTTCGTGATTCAGTGAACGGCGAAGCCTGTAATCCATCCAATGTATCCAAGCATTTTTTTCAAGTACATGGAGGAGATCTGAGGGGTTTCCCATTCTTTGGGATACAAAGAGTCAACAAGCCTAGGAGAGGTGGGGCTTGGAGACAGAAACTCCTGAGTCAGGAAACCTATTGGATTCTGATGAAGGAGACCGCCCACCCCACCAGCCTGAATAAACGCTCGGATTTGATTCTATTCTATTAAAACTGTTCACGAATCACATTTATAGCACCTTGTTACAATATTGTAATTTGTTTTTAAACTTGTATATGTGTTTTGCATTGGCATTTTAAAATGTGTTTGATACAGAGGTTTTGTAAGTCATGTGACAAGGGAGGCGGGACATGTTTGCCCGGCTATTTTAAAATCCCCATGCCACAGCCATACAGCTAGGTTATGATTAAGGGGCACACATAGCCCTGAAACGCGTAAACCAGTGTCCTGGGACCTTGCTGTATTAAGCCCTCCACCTTCAAAAATGTATGCCTGTGTTTTTATACCTAAGAATTTTTTGGAACAAAGCTTTGGAACATATTGCTTTGGTACCGGATTTCTTCATATTTCTATTGGACTCTTCGAGGATTGCAGCCAGGCACAAAGGGACAGATGAGCAGGAAAAAAACCTTTTCCTTTATTTATGATTGGCCCTCCAGAATAATGACTGTTGCTCCGTTTGACTCTGGGGTCATTCTTCCAAACTGGCTGGTCATGCCGGCCAGAGTAAGACGCTTCTGCTTATTGCCCGACATTATTGGTGGCCCACCCTGCGCATGGATGTTGCGGATTTTTTCGCGGCTTGTTCCTCCTGTGCCCGTAAGAAGATACCTAGGCACCTTCCAGCTGGTCGTCTTCTTCCTCTCCCCGTGCCTTCTGCTCCTTGGCAACACATTGCTATGGACTTCATCACTGATCTTCCGGTATCTGCCGGTTCTACCGTTATATGGGTGGTCGCTGACCGCTTCTCCAAGATGGCCCACTTCATTCCTTTGCCTGGTCTTCTGTCCACACCTGTGCTGGCTAAGGACTTCATCCGTTACATCTTTCGTCTCCACAGCTTACCCCTCCACATTGTCTCGAACAGAGGAGTTCAGTTCACTTCTCGCTTCTGGAGAGCCATGTGCAAGCTGCTGGATGTCGCTTTGGACTTTTCTTCGGCCTATCATCCTCAGTACAATGGTCAAGTGGAACATATTAATCAGATCCTCACCATTTTTCTTCGGCACTTTGTCAACGCTCACCATAGCGATTGGGTAGAACTTCCGCCTTAGGCCGAGTATTCTTATAACAACCATGTGAGTGAGTCCTCTGCTAAGTCTCCGTTTTTTGTGGTTTAAAATCAACACCCCCAAATTCCGTTTCCCGTCTCTTCTTCAGTGGACAATCCTGCCGCAGAGTGTCTCGTCAATGACTTTTCGGTGATTTGGAAAGACAATAGAGCTGCACTTCTACAGTCCTCTGAGCGGATGAAGAGACACGCCGATAAGAGACGTCTGGATTCGCCTCTTTTCCGTCCGGGAGACAAGGTCTGGCTTTCCTCTAAGTATGTTTGCCTCAAGATGCCTTCTTACAAGTTGGGTCCTCGATTCATTTGCCCGTTCGAGATTCTGAGCCAAATTAATCCGGTGGCGTACAAGCTGAAACTTCCTGCCTCATAACGGATCCCCACCTCCTTCCATGTGTCACTCCTCAAGCCTGTTGTCCTCAATCCTTTCTCTCATTATCCGTGTACAGCTCCAGATCCAGTCAGCGTTGAGGACGTTTTTGAGGTAGAGAACATTCTGGCTACCAAGAGGGTAAGAGGAAAAACCTTTTTTCTTGTGGATTGGAAGGGGTTTGGTCCTGAGGAGAGGTCTTGGCAGCCCAGGAAGGACATACATGCTCCTCCTCTTCTTGAAAAGTTTCTTGCGGGCTTGAAGAAGAGTTGGGGGTACTGTAGTGTCGGCATCTCTGCCTCCTGCCCGTCAGAGACGCCGATCTACTCACCACCGCGGCTCTGGTCCGGCGTTCCGTGCTCCTCCGCCCGGCCTCATCACAGCGCCTGCCCGCGGCGCGCACACCGTGCATAGATCCCCAGTCTCTGTACTTAGGGCACGCGCGCGCTCCCTTCCTCTTAAAGGGGACACGCACACCGTCCTAAAAAGTCCCCGGCCAATAGCCGGAGTACTGCCCCTACTTACAACCCCTCCTCCATAATGGAGGTGCCTGTGCAAAGTTGTTCTTTGTGTGCTAACACTCTCCCCAGCCCTCAGGTTCCAATGCCCGCCAGCCTGTCTATCAGCCGTGCCCACCTGTCTGTCTATCAGCTGTGCCCGCTGTTAAATAATAATTATGGATATTCATTTTATTCTTAATTCTGAATTCTGTACCATACATTGCATAAGATGGCATCAGCCTCGTGCTAGGGTTTCTAGATGACATGCGCTATTTGTGTGTGTATGTTTTGTTCACTACCATATGCGGAATAACAGGTGCTATAAAAGCCCATGTTAGAGACAGGGGGGCTCTTGCAATTCCACAGGACACAGGACAAGGATCTGTGTGTAAACCAGCTGCTGATGTAGGCCCAAGGAAACACGTTCTTTACCCGGACACATGGTGTCATCTTGACACATGTGCTGGACACAGACAGACGCAATCTACCATCCAGGATCCCAGGAAAATATTATTGTGAATCTCAACAATTAAGCTAATTATGGACAAATGGACAATGACTTTGTAACTAGCTATTGTATTTACCTTCTGCAATCATTCTTTTTAATGGACAACCCGAGAATAAATAGATACATTTTTTTTTAAAGAATATCTTGATATTGATACTTTGAGTGTTAGAACTCCTCTTGTTAGGTTTTTTTCTAGTTTGCTGGTCACATGACCTTTTTTGCCCATTTAATCCGGCTCCGCCCTCCTGGCATTGCTGGACTTCATTGTAATTTCTACTCTTGAGCTAGCTTGGTGCTCTGTTACCTTTCTCTGTCAGTTTTGCTAGGTCTTCGGACCTTTATGTTCTATGTTGTTTGTTTGTCTTATTTCTGCTACAATTTCTGCTAGGAGGTGTCCATCTTTCTCCCAGTCCCTAGTTCTTGTAGGGATCCCTTCCCTCACATCTATAGGTCTTCGTTCAGACTAGCCGAGGACTTTAGCGGGTCTGATCGCAGGATCATGTTCCCCGTTACATCGTAGGGATCCAGCTTAGTTCCATTGTAGGGACAGATCTCCTGTCTTTCCTTAGTGCTTGTAGCAGATCATAACAGTAAATCCAGCCCAAAAATTTCTCTAAGGAAAGACCTCCAGTTTCCATCATGGTGTCGGTTCAGGATTTGGCTCAATGCCTGCAGGGACTCTCTCTGGAGGTGGCCAAGCTCCAACAACACGTGAGTAGCTGTTCTGGAGCACATTTTGTAGAGCCAAAGGTACGTCTGCCTGATCTATTTTTTGGTGAACAACAAGATTTTTTTTCCTTTAAAAATGCTTGTTTATTGTATTTTCGTTTAATACCCGGATCCTCTGGTGATGAATCACAGCGCATAGGGTTCATAATGTCACTTTTGCGCAAAGAACCTCAGGGATGGGCCTTTTCTCTCCAACCTAGTGATCCGTGCTTTAGATCAGTGGATAGTTTTTTTTCTGCTTTGGGGTTGTTGTATGATGATCCTGATCGTGTCTCATCTGCTGAGTCTGAATTAAGACGTTTGAGGCAGGGATCAGGTAATGTGGAAAATTATTGTACTCACTTCCGTCGGTGGTCTGCTCAGGTTGGGTGGAACGATTCAGCTTTGAAAAGTTTGTTTCTTGTGGGGCTAGGTGAAAGGGTTAAGGATCTGCTGATTGCTTATCCTTCACCTGGAAACTTGCAGGAGGCAATGCAATTAGCTATACGGGTGGACAGGAGACTGCGTGCAAGGGTTAATGAGAGTAAATCCTCTGCCATGTCAGCTCCAAGTCTTGAGAGGGTCTGTACTGATATCGGAGAGCCGATGGAGATTGGGGCGATGTCACCCCGCTCTCAGGAAAAAGACCGCAGATTTTCTGAAGGTTTGTGCTTTTATTGCGGAAAATCTGACCATTTCATTAAGAACTGTGTGCTTCATATGAACAAAGAAAAAAAAAGGTCAGTTACGCTCGTATAGCCTGTTTAAATACTAAGGGTGTACTTCTTTCTGCTACTACCACTGCTCAGGAAGAATTAATTGAATTTCGGGTATTTGTGGATTGTGGTTCTACTCTGAATGTGATTGATGGGGGATTCCTGGAAAAACTTAAATTAAAACCCAAACCTTTGTCATCCCCTATTGCTGTGGTTTCTGTCGATGGCTCTCCCTTAAAGAGTGTTACTCTCAAGGTCTGTGAATTTCCCCTCACTATTAATGGTATTCACCAAGAGAATTTGGATTTGGTAGTATTAAATAATTTGCCTTCTCCAGTAGTGTTGGGGCTACCCTGGTTAAAATTGCATAATCCTGTACTGGATTGGTCTACCAATGAAATTAAGTCCTGGAGCCCTAAGTGTTATGACAAGTGTTGTAACGGGCGCATTGCTGCTGTGGATAAAGGGGAATTACCTGTACCTATTCAGGATTTTTGGAAAGTTTTTTCTGAGAAGGAATCGCAAATTTTGCCTCCTCATAGAGACTATGATTGTACCATTGAATTTGTCCCTGGAGCGACTCTTCCTAAAAGTCGTTTATTTAATCTTACTATTCCTGAGAGAAAGGCTTTGGAGGAATACATACAGACAAGCTTGGCCGCCGGTCACATTAGGCCTTCCAAGTCTCCTGTGGCTGTTGTATTTTTTTTTGTTAAAAAAAAGGACGGCTGTTTATGTCCTTGTCTGGACTTTCGTGAGATTAATAAAATTACTGTATGCAATCCTTACCCACTACCATTGATTCCTGATTTGTTTAACCAGTTAGTGGGGGCCAAGTGGTTCTCTAAAATTGATCTCCGGGGGGCATACAATTTGTTGTGCATGAAGGAGGGTGATGAATGGAATACTGCTTTTAACACTCCTGTGGGTCATTTTGAGAATCTGGTTATGCCTTTTGGTCTTACCAATGCTCCAGCATTTTTTCAGAATCTTATTGATGACATCCTTAGACCTTTGATCGGCAAAAATGTGGTTGTGTATTTGGATGACATTTTGATTTATTCGCCGGATCTGGAGTCTCATTGGCGGAGCGTACGTGAGGTTTTACAGTTATTAATGGACAAGTCGCTTTTTGCTAAGCTAGAGACATGTGAGTTCGCTGTACAGAGAATTAGTTTTTTGGGTTACATTATCTCCAGTGAAGGTTTTGAGATGGATCCAGTTAAAGTTCAAACTGTGCAGGAATGGCCTAGGCCTATTGGTTTGAAATCGATACAGAGGTTTTTGGGTTTCGCCAATTATTACAGAAAATTCATAAAGAATTTTTCTATTATTGTCAAACCACTGACCGATCTCACCAGGAAAGGTGCTAATGCGGTTCAGTGGGCTTCTGAGGCCATTGAAGCTTTTGTGTTTCTAAAGGAGAGGTTCACCTCTGCTCCCATCCTTATGCAGCCTGATGTGACTAAGCCGTTTTTGGTTGAGGTTGATGCTTCTTCTGTGGGGGTCGGTGCGGTGATGTCTCAGGAAAACAAGGATGGAGTACATCCCTGTGCTTTTTCTTCAAAAAAAAATTCTGAGACTGAACTTAATTACGATATTGGTAATCGGGAATTGCTGGCGATTAAACTCGCATTTGAACACTGGCGTCATCTCTTGGAAGGCGCTGAATTTCCCATTCAGGTTTTCACTGATCATAAAAATCTGATCTATCTTGATGCTGCCAAGTGCTTTAATGCTCGTCAGGCTAGGTGGGCACTTTTTTTCTCGCGGTTTAATTTTTCCGTTACTTACATCCTGGGTACCAAGAATGTTAAAGCTGATGCTTTGTCTCGCAGCTTTTCTCCAATGGTCGGTGCTGAGGAGGAGGAGGAGAGCATTTTACAGGAAGGTGTTGTGATTGCTGCTTTGGACTCCGTTTTGGAGGATGAGATTCTTAAAGCTCAGGAGAATGCCCCGTCTAGCACTCCCCATGGGAGGTTGTTTGTGCCTAGGACCTTTAGGAGAGATTTGTTTGTTGAGTGTCATGAGTCTTGGTTGGCAGGTCATCCAGGAATTTCTGAGACCAAGAGACTTGTGGGTCGCAGTTTTTGGTGGCCTGGATGGCAAAAGGAAGTCATTAAGTGGGTGCGTCAATGTACTGTGTGTGCTAGATCTAAGTCTTCGCATGCTCCTGCTGCGGGGTTGCTTTGCCCTCTGGAGGTTCCTAGTGCACCTTGGACACATCTGGCTATGAACTTTATTACTGACCTTCCCCCCTCTGAGGGTTTCACGGTCATCTGGGTGGTCGTGGACCGTTTTAGCAAGATGTGTCACTTGGTTCCCTTCATCAAACTGCCCTGCGCTACGACACTCGCTAAGGCCTTTGTCAAGGAAATTGTCAGACTACATGGCGTTCCTACTGACATTGTTTCTGATAGGGGACCTCAGTTCGTGGGTCATTTTTGGCGTGCCTTTTGTGACAGGTTGGGAGTTCATTTGTCGTTTTCATCCGGATATCATCCTGAGTCTAATGGCCAGACAGAAAGAAAGAACCAGGATGTTGAGCAGATTTTGCGTTGTTTTGTGGCAGACAATCAGGAGGGGTGGTCTGAGTTTCTGCCACTTGCTGAATTTGCTCTTAACAACCATACATCCTCTTCTGCTGGGTGTTCGCCTTTTTTTTGCTGTTCTGGGAGACATCCGTCTTTTGGGTCATTCTCCAAATTGATATGGGCTGTGCCTGAGGAGGAGAGTTTTTCCGGTGATTTGGAGACAGTTTGGACGGATGTGTGTGGTAATCTTCAGGAGGCTAACAAAAAATCTAAGAGGTACTTTGATAGGAAACGGCAAGAGGTTTTGTTTGCTATTGGTGACATGGTTTGGTTGTCCTCTAAGAATCTGCGATTGAGGATTCCTTCTAAAAAATTGGGTCCCAAGTTTGTAGGGCCCTTTAAGGTGCTTCAGATAGTTAACCAATCTGCTGTTAGGTTGGAGGTTCCTACCTCCTGGAAGATTAACCCGGTGTTTCATGTTTCTCTGTTGAAAAGAGCTGAGGTGTCGGATGGTGACGCCTCTGCCACTGTTCCTCCGGTGGTGGAGGACGGGGAATATGAAATTTCCCGCATCCTAAATTCTAGACGGTATAGAGGGAGTTTGCAGTATCTCATCGCTTGGAAGGGTTTCGGACCCGAGGATAACTCATGGGTGAGGGCGGATGATGTTTCTGCTTCCAGACTTGTCAGAGCGTTTCACAGGAGGTTTCCTGATAAGCCCGGGCCTAGGGGATCCGGAGGATCCTCTTAGAAGAGGGGGTACTGTTAGAACTCTCCTGTTAGGTTTTATCTAGTTTGCTGGTCACATGACCATTTTTGCCTATTTAATCCGGCTCCGCCCTCCTAGCCTTGCTGGACTTCATTGTAATTTCTACTCTTGAGCTAGCTTGGTGCTCTGTTACCTTTCTCTGTCAGTTTTGCTAGGTCTTCGGCCCTTTATGTTCTATGCTGTTTGTTTGTCTTATTTCTGCTACAATTTCTGCTAGGAGGTGTCCATCTTTCTCCCAGTCCCTAGTTCTTGTAGGGATCCCTTCCCTCACATCTATAGGTCTTCGTTCAGACTAGCCGAGGACTTTAGCGAGTCTGATCGCAGGATCAGGTTCCCCGTTACATCGTAGGGATCCAGCTTACTTCCATTGTAGGGACAGATCTCCTGTCTTTCCTTAGTGCTTGTAGCAGATCATAACATTGAGAAGTCCTCGATAGAAAAAATATACAGAAATAAGTATTTTTTTACATTGGCGAGCCTTATCCAGTCCTGATTTTTCATGTTTGCATGTGAATTTCCGTCTTGAACAAAGGGGGGAGAGAAGAGATGAGACGAGCTGAACAGCTGTTGTTCACGTGTCAGGAAATCCACTAACTTTGTCACAAGAATCAGAAAGAACCTACAGATTGAGGACTGATCTATTCTCCAGATGGATTGACAGGCACCAGAAGTACTACAAGGCACCAGAATCAGACGAACTGAGGATAAGACGTGCTGATCACCAAAGCTAAGAAATCTGAAGGTAAGCAAAATATGGATATAATTTCTTCTTTTGCTAAACAAAGTAAGATTAACTTCAAAGTTAATGATGAAACTGACTTAAATGTTTTGTGGCTTAGTTTATATAGCAAATGTGAATTTCAGAATTTACAGTTAAATGCTAAGTTGATATCTTTTCAAAGAGACAAAGAAAAATTGAGAAATATTCTACATTTGGTAGATGTATTTCATAGTCTTGTGTTAGAGAAGTCTAAGCTGGACAGATGTGTAGAAGTAGTGTCAAATGGTGATACTAATTCTGAGTGTAATGTGGAAATTGAACAAGAAGTAAGACACATGTCTGTAACTGAAGGTGACCTTGGGTCTGAGGAAGAGACGGACATACAAAAAACTGACATGGGAGGAGACATGAGTGACATACGAGAAACTGACATATCAAATAACTGACGTAGGAGGAGCTGACATACAAGGGCCACTAAAATAGCAGGAAACTTAGAAGCTACCGAGGCCCAACTCCAAATTAAAATGAGGAAAAATTTGCTAAAATTATACAAAATCATGCCAAAATATAATGTCAAAATCCATGTCTGTAGAAATTCAGAGATATTTGAGAGCTTTTCTGATAAGTTTGATTTATCCAATGAGGAGAGGAATCAATTATTTAAAATGTGGATTCCAGTCACATTTTCCAGACTTTTAAATTTAATGCCCTGTGAAAATGACTCTCCTAATGAATGGAAAAATGATTCGGACAGATTAAAATATTTGATTTATTGTGCCACAAAGGATTTTCCAGACATAGATGATCTTCAAAAATTAAGAATTGGTAGGAAAGAATGTACATATACATTCATGTCCATATTTGAATGGTTGTACAAAGCTCTCATCAAAAATGGAAAATTACAACAAATGATAACAACTTTTGTACAAAAATTCAAATTCTTAAATCCAGTATCTCGAGTTATTGCGTCACAAAAAGTTTCTCTATTTAAATGTGCGCAGTTGCTTGATTTTGTTAGAAAACATGAAAATCGTGAAAAGAAAATAAATCAAGCTAAATTTGTAAAACCAGAAAAGGAAAAATATCAGAAGCCAATGAGTCATCCTCAAAATGAAATCTATGAAATACGTAGAAGATTTCATATATGTTATAAGCCATATCAGATGATTCAAAAGTCATTTTTTTCACAGAAAGAGTTAAAACTCAGTCAGAACTGTGACTTCTCTCTAGAAAGGAAAATGGCCAAAATTGACGGACAGAGACAGGTGAGACGACCAGCTCACAGTGACATCATGGAATGTAGACAGAGGAACAGGCAATTATCTGAGTTTTTGAAGGATAGAAAGATGTATTTTCTAAACAGAGCTTTTCTGGAGATTTTTGACAGAGACGGAAGATTTGGTTTAGGTAGTGGCTAAGAAAAAAATGTAATTATATGTTGTATCAAAGTGTTATACAATGTATCATTAGTTATTTATTATTTTATACAGTAAAATTGTGTAGTTACAGTACAGACCAAAAGTTTGGATACACCTTCTCATTTAAAGATTTTTCTGTATTTTCATGACTATGAAAATTGTACATTCACACTGAAGGCATCAAAACTATGAATTAACACATGTGGAATTATATAGTTAACAAAAAAATGTGAAACAACTGAAAATATGTCTTATATTCTAGGTTCTTCAAAGTAGCCACCTTTTGCTTTGATGACTGCTTTGCACACTCTTGGCATTCTCTTGATGAGCTTCAAGTGGTAGTCACCGGAAATGGTCTTCCAACAATCTTGAAGGAGTTCCCAGAGATGCTTAACACTTGTTGGCCCTTTTGCCTTCACTCTGTGGTCCAACTCACCCCAAACCATCTCGATTGAGTTCAGGTCTGGTGACTGTAGAGGCCAGGTCATCTGGCGTAGCACCCCATCACTCTCCTTCTTGGTCAAATGGCCCTTACACAGCCTGGAGGTGTGTTTGGGGTCATTGTCCTGTTGAAAAATAAATGATGGTCCAACTAAATGCAAACCGGATGGAATAGCATGCCACTGCAAGATGCTGTGGTAGCCATGCTGGTTGAGTATGCCTTCAATTTTGAATAAATCCCCAACAGTGTCACCAGCAAAGCACCCCCACACCATCACACCTTCTCCTCCATGCTTCACAGTGGGAACCAGGCATGTAGAGTCCATCCGTTCACCTCTTGTGCGTTTCACAAAGACACGGTGGTTGGAACCAAAGATCTCAAATTTGGACTCATCAGACCAAAGCACAGATTTCCACTGGTCTAATGTCCATTCCTTGTGTTCTTTAGCCCAAACAAGTCTCTTCTGCTTGTTGCCTATCCTTAGCAGTGGTTTTCTAGCAGCTATTTTACCATGAAGGCCTGCTGCACAAAGTCTCCTCTTAACAGTTGTTGAAGAGATGTGTCTGCTGCTAGAACTCTGTGTGGCATTGACCTGGTCTCTAATCTGAGCTGCTGTTAACCTGCGATTTCTGAGGCTGGTGACTCGGATAAACTTATCCTCAGAAGCAGAGGTGACTCTTGGTCTTCCTTTCCTGGGGCGGTCCTCATGTCAGCCAGTTTCTTTGTAGTGCTTGATGGTTTTTGCCACTGCACTTGGAGACACATTCAAAGTTTTCCCAATTTTTCGGACTGACTGACCTTCATTTCTTAAAGTAATGATGGCCACTCGTTTTTCTTTACTTAGCTGCTTTTTTCTTGCCATAATACAAATTCTAACAGTCTATTCAGTAGGACTATCAGCTGTGTATCTACCTGACTTCTGCACAACACAACTGATGGTCCCAACCCCATTTATAAGGCAAGAAGTCCCACTTATTGAGCCTGACAAGGCACACCTGTGAAGTGAAAACCATTTCCGGTGACTACCTCTTGAAGCTCATCAAGAGAATACCAAGAGTGTGCAAAGCAGTCATCAAAGCAAAAGGTGGCTACTTTGAAGAACCTAGAATATAAGACATATTTTTAGTTGTTTCACACTTTTTTGTTAAGTATATAATTCCACATGTGTTAATTCATAGTTCTGATGCCTTCAGTGTGAATGTACAATTTTCATAGTCATGAAAATATAGATAGAAAAATCTTTAAATGAGAAGGTGTGTCCAAACTTTTGGTCTGTACTGTAAATAGTATCTGCTAGTTCATATATATATATATATATATATATATATATATATATATATATATATACACTTATATACAGTAGAGATTGTGTATAATTGTATTTATATATTTATGGTAATAAATAAAATATTAATTAATAAATTATAATCTCATATATAAATTAAAGTAGCAATATTTTGAATTACATTAGAACAAATATATGTATAAGATATTTAAAGAATTCTGTTTCTGTATGAATTTGATATTTCATTTTATTTTTTATATTTCCTTAGAGTTTTCATTCCAAAGCAGGATTTGATCAAACAACTCTAAAATGGATTTATTTCTTTATTCACACAGAAGTTGGAAAAAATTGCATAATTTTATGTGTATAACATTTTAAGATAATAATAATATAACTAGTTTATTACTATATTACAGTGGTGGCCAAAAGTATTGGCACCCCTGCAATTCTGTCAGATAATACTCAGTTTCTTCCTGAAAATGATTGCAATCACAAATTCTGTGGTATTATTCTCTTCATTTAATTTGTCTTCAATGAGAAAACACAAAAAGAATTGTCCTAAAGCCAAATTGAATATAATTCCACACCAAACCTAAAAAAGTGGGTGGACTAAAGTATTGGCACTGTTTGAAAAATCATGTGATGCTTCTCTAATTCGTGTAATTAACAGCACCTGTAACTTATCTGTGGCACCTAACAGGTGTTGGCAATAACTAAATCACACTTGCAGTCAGTTAACATGGATTAAAGTTGACTCAACCTCTGTCCTGTGTCCTTGTGTGTACCACATTGAGCATGGAGAAAAGAAAGAAGACCAAAGAACTGTCTGAGGACTTGAGAAACCAAATTGTGAGGAAGCATGAGCAATCTCAAGGCTACAAGTCCATCTCCAAAGACCTGAATGTTCCTGTGTCTTCCGTGCCCAGTGTCATCAAGAAGTTTAAACCCATGGCACTGTGGCTAACCTCCCTAGATGTGGACGGAAAAGAAAAATTGACAATAGATTTCAACGCGGATGGTGGATAAAGAACCTCGACTAACATCCAAACAAGTTCAAGCTGCCCTACAGTCCGAGGGTACAACAGTGTCAACCCGTACTATCCGTCGACATCTGAATGAAGAGGGACTGTATGGTAGGATACCCAGGAAGACCCCACTTCTTACCCCGAGACTTAAAAAAAGCCAGGCTGGAGTTTGCCAAAACTTACCTGAGAAAGCCTAAAACGTTTTGGAAGAATGTTCTTTGGTTAGATGAGACAAAAGAAGAGCTTTTTGGGAAAAAGCATCAACATAGAGTGTACAGGAGAAAAAAAAGAGGCATTCAAAGAAAAGAACACGGTCCCTACAGTCAAACATGGTGGAGGTTCCCTGATGTTTTGGGGTTGCTTTGCTGCCTCTGGCACTGGACTGCTTGACCGTGTGCATGGCATTATGAAGTCTGAAGACTACCAACAAATTTTGCAGCATAATGTAGGGCCCAGTGTGAGAAAGCTGCGTCTCCCTCAGAGGTCATGGGTCTTCCAGCAGAACAATGACCCAAAACACACTTCCAAAAGCACTATAAAATGGTTTTAGAGAAAGCACTGGAGACTTCTAAGGTGGCCAGCAATGAGTCCAGACCTGAATCCCATAGAACACCTGTGGAGAGATCTCAAAATGGCAGTTTGGAGAAGGCACCCTTCAAATATCAGGGACCTTGAGCAGTTTGCCAAAGAAGAATGGTCTACAATTCCAGCAGAGCATTGTGAGAAACTCATTGATGGTTACCGGAAGCGGTTGTTCGCAGTTATTTTGGCTAAAGGTTGTGCAACCAAATATTAGGCTGAGGGTGCCAATACTTTTGTCTGGCCCATTTTTGGAGTTTTGTGTGAAATGATCAATGATTTGATTTTTGCTTCGTTCTCTTTTGTGTTTTTTCCTTGCAAGCAAATTAAATGAAGAGAATAATACCAAAGAATTTGTGATTGCAATCATTTTCAGGAAGAAACTGAGTATTATCTGACAGAATTGCAGGGGTGCCAATACTTTTGGCCAGCACTGTATATACAGTACAGACCAAAAGTTTGGACACACCTTGTCATTTTAAGATTTTTCTGTATTTTCATGACTTTGAAAATTGTACATTCACACTGAAGGCATCAAAACTATGAATTAACACATGTGGAATTATATACTTAACAAAAAAGTGTAAAACAACTGAAAATATGTCTTATATTCTAGGTTCTTCAAAGTAGTCACCTTTTGCTTTGATGACTGCTTTGCACACTCTTGGCATTCTCTTGATGAGCTTCAAGAGGTAGTCACCGGAAATGGTTTTCACTTCACAGGTGTGCCCTGTCAGGTTTAATAAGTGGGATTTCTTGCATTATAAATGGGGTTGGGACCATCAGTTATGTTGTGCAGAAGTATGGTGGATAAACAGCTGATAGTCCTACTGAATAGACTGTTAGAATTTGTATTATGACAACAAAAAAGCAGCTAAGTAAAGAAAAACGAGTGGCCATCATTACTTTAAGAAATGAAGGTCAGTCAGTTCGAAAAATTGGGCAAACTTTGAAAGTGTCCCCAAGTGCAGTTGCAAAAACCATCAAGCGCTACAAAGAAACTGGCTTACATGAGGACCGCCCCAGGAAAGGAAGACCAAGAGTCACCTCTGCTTCTGAGGATAAGTTTATCCGAGTCACCAGCCTCAGAAATCACAGGTTAACAGCAGCTCAGATTAGAGACCAGGTCAATGCCACACAGAGTTCTAGCGGCAGACACATCTCTACAACAACTGTTAAGAGGAGACTTTGTGCAGCAGGCCTTCATGGTAAAATAGCTGCTAGGAAACCACTGCTAAGGACAGGCAACAAGCAGAAGAGACTTGTTTGGGCTAAAGAACACAAGGAATGGAATTAGACCAGTGGAAATCTGTGCTTTGGTCTGATGAGTCCAAATTTGAGATCTTTGGTTCCAACCACCGTGTCTTTGTGCGATGCAGAAAAGGTGAACGGATGGACTCTACATGCCTGGTTCCCACCGTGAAGCATGGAGGAGGAGGTGTGATGGTGTGGGGGGGCTTTGCTGGTGACACTGTTGGGGATTTATTCAAAATTGAAGGCATACTGAACCAGCATGGCTACCACAGCATCTTGCAGCGGCATGCTATTCCATCCGGTTTGCGTTTAGTTGGACCATCATTTATTTTTCAACAGGACAATGACCCCAAACACACCTCCAGGCTGTGTAAGGGCTATTTGACCAAGAAGGAGAGTGATGGGGTGCTACGCCAGATGACCTGGCCTCTACAGTCACCAGACCTGAACCCAATCGAGATGGTTTGGGGTGAGCTGGACCGCAGAGTGAAGGCAAAAGGGCCAACAAGTGCTAAGCATCTCTGGGAACTCCTTCAAGATTGTTGGAAGACCATTTCCGGTGACTACCTCTTGAAGCTCATCAAGAGAATGCCAAGAATGTGCAAAGCAGTCATCAAAGCAAAAGGTGGCTACTTTGAAGAACCTAGAAAATAAGACATATTTTCAGTTGTTTCACACTTTTTTGTTAAGTATATAATTCCACATGTGTTAATTCATAGTTTTGATGCCTTCAGTGTGAATGTACAATTTTCAAAGTCATGAAAACACAGAAAAATCTTTAAATGAGAAGGTGTGTCCAAACTTTTGGTCTGTACTGTATATATATTATATACACACACATACACACTTGCATATTTTATTTATATAAGTAAATATAAAAATCTATATATATGTAACTATTTATATATTGTGACAGGATTAGAGAATAAGTTCAAGCGATCACCGTCCCCTGGACCAGACATGTGCTTCAGGTATTCCAAGGCACAATTCACACCAGGCAGGTTTGGTACTACTGGTTACAACCAATTTTACAAAGTCCTGACTCACCAGAGCTCGGCCTCGTTCACAGCTCTTAACCCAAACAATTGCTTTACTCACAGCAGTTTTCCCAGGAGCAGACAGAGCCTCTTCTTGTGGACTCTCAGCCCTATTATATCAGACCTGAACATTGCAGGTGATTAGCCAGAAAATACACTGTTCACATGAGTGGATCGAAGGTGACATGCACACACCACACGTTTCCCCCGCTCATGTTACATATCCTCCCATCTGTTTCTACCTCAGCGCCGGAATATTCTTAGCGCTTAAATCATTAAACCAAAACTAGGACCCTGGACAGGGCACCTGTATTGGCCAGCTGACGTCCGGGTCTATGCTCTGCAGAAAAACTAAAATATTTTATTACGTTTCTATGATCTGGGATCTCAGAAAACATATCCCTATTGTCAGGGCCGGCTCCAGGTTTTTCTGGGCCCTGGGCAAAAGAGTCTCAGTGGGCCCCCATAACACATACCACGATTCATATATATATATATATATATATATATATATATATAGTACAATGCAAAGATTTCACTTCTTACATGAGATATATCTATTGTAAATTCTACAAAAGCTCAAAAAACGGCGAATTGCTCTGCACAGGATACTGGCCCCCATAAAATGCTCCATACAGAATACTGGCCCCCATATAAAGCTGCATACGGAATACTGGCCCCCATATAACGCTCCATACGGAATACTGGCCCCCACATAACAATCCATACAGAATACTGGCCCCCATATAACGCTCCATACAGGATATTGGCCCCCATATAACGGTCCGTACAGGATACTGGTCCCCTTATAACGCTCTATACAGGATACTGGCCCCCTTATAACGCTCTATACAGGATACTGGCCCCCATATAATGCTCCATGCAGGCTGTTCCCCCCCACATAATGCCCTATGCAGGCTGTTCTCCCCTTATAATGCCCTATGCAGGCTGTTCTCCCCTTATAATGCCCCATGCAGGATGTCCCTTTCCCCCCATATAATGCCCCATGCAGGATGTCCCTCCCCCCCCCCCATATAATGCCCCATGCAGGATGTCCCTCTCCCCCACCATATAATGCCCCATGCAGGATGTCCCTTTCCCCCCATATAATGCCCCATGCAGGATATCCCTCTTCCCCACCATATAATGCCCCATGCAGGATGTTATCCCCCCTCTTTATAATGCCCCATGCAGGATGTCTCCCCCCCTATATAATGCCCCATGCAGGATGTCACCCCCCCTCTTTATAATGCCCCATGCAGGATGTCACACCCCCATATAATGCCCCATACAGGATGTCACCCCCCCATATAATGCCCCATGCAGGATGTCACCCCCCCCCATATAATGCCCCATGCCTCCATACATTAAAAAAAAAAATCAAATACTCACCCTCACCTCACTCCTCCTCACCTGCTGCCGCTGCTCAGGTCCGGACTCCATTGCTGGCATCTTCCTGCTCTGCGCTGCCTGTGATGGCTCCTGGGAGGGTGCGGTGGAAAGACGTCACCGCGCCCTCTGACCTGAGACGTCACAGGGAGCGCAAAGCGGGAAGACAGCGGAGCTGCGGAGGCATGGGGAGAAGGGCGGGCGCTGGCACCGCTCTCCTTCGCCCATAGCCCGGCGTGGTGCCCGACCGCAAGTGGGCCCCCTCGTCTGCTCAGGGCCCAGGCACTTGCCCGGGTGCTGACGCCGGCCCTGCCTATTGTTCTGTACAGACTCCTGTACTTCTAGTACCTGAGCACCTGACATGTCTGACATTTTTACCTCAGATCAAGCTGCGTTTTACAGTATCAGCAAAAGATATGAGATTTTAGAAATTTCACTCATATGCTTGATTTTTTTTCCTGACTGAATTTGACAAATGCAGCGTTTTTAAAATCCACAGCGTGTCAATTCTCTCAGTGTTTTTGTAGCTTTTTTTTTTACAAAGAAATGAAAGGGGGAAAAAATGCTGTAAAAAATGCAAGTTTTTTCACAGCGTTTTGGCAGCGGTTGTGGTGAATAAAACTAACTTTATTAAACATGTACTGTATTAACAAAAATATTAATCAGCAAAATATAGCTGTTCAAACACAAAATAATAATCCCCTACAACTAGAATGCACAACAGACAATAATAAAAAATCAAACAAGCTTTATTGAGTAAAATCGACAAACAAATAAGTAATAATACAGAATCCGACAGGTGATGTTATACGAGATAAAGTGCCAAAACAGAATATAGATAGATAGATGTACAAAATCATGGGAACATGTATAATATATTATGAGTAGCAAATGATGCTAAAGACTTGAGTAAACCCAAGAAAATGTATAAAGATAATTATCTAATATCTGGTGGGTACGTGCGGACACAATCACAAGATGTATGATATAAATATCAACAGCTCAAAAAGTGGAATTGTGAATAAGAGAAAAAAAGGGTGACTCTTCAAAATTTGCATACATCACAAAATTGTAAAAATAAATGATTGTGATATTTCCCATAGTAGTAATGGAATAAAGTGACAGTGCTAGTAATAGTGCAAACACGCGTTTCGCCTTGCTGGCTTTCCCTTGTTAAAGCCAGCAAGGCGAAACGCGCGTCGGGATACGCAGGGTTCAGTGCCTACACACTGGTGGTAAGCATGCCTATTTTACAGCTTTTTGCTTCTGCTCCCCTCCTTATTATATGGGGGATTGTTTGCTCTAATTGTGGATACTATACCTTAATTGTTGAATTACTTTCCCTTTATTTATTCTTGCATATTTGCACTATTACTAGCACTGTCACTTTATTCCTTTACTACTATGGGAAATATCACAATCATTTATTTTTACAATTTTGTGATGTATGCAAATTTTGAAGAGTCCCCCTTTTTTTTCTCTTATTCACAATTCCACTTTTTGAGCTGTTGATATTTATATCATACATCTTGTGATTGTGTCCGCATGTACCCACCAGATATTAGATAATTATCTTTATACATTTTCTTGGGTTTACTCAAGTCTTTAGCATCATTTGCTACTCATAATATATTATACATGTTCCCATGATTTTGTACATCTATCTATCTATTTTCTGTTTCGGCACTTTATCCCGTATAACATCACCTTTCGGATTCTGTATTATTCCTTATTTGTTTCTCGATTTTACTCAATAAAGCTTGTTTGATTTTTTATTATTGTCTGTTGTGCATTCTAGTTGTAGGGGATTAAACATGTACTGTAGACAAAGCTCATATGTAATCCACACCCAAAAAAAGGCTACAAAAAAGTGACAAAAATGCAGGGAACATGAGGAAAACCAGGGGTTTTGAACACAGTGTTTTTACTGCCAAGACAAGTTTTTATTGTTGCAGTAAAAAACACAGAAAAACGCTATGTATGAGGGTCACTAACATGGGCCCTTCAAAGTTAAGCTTAAATAATATTCTAGATATGACTCTATTATACCAACTGAGCTAAACTGCAAGGGTCCCCGCAGGGCCTGACTGTCCATCTGGAAGTTCCAACAAATACCAGATGGGCCGGTGTGGACACTTGTTGACAGTATCCACTTTCTGAGGATGTGGATATCATTAACCATTAACAACTGAGGCGGAGCAGAGAGCCATGGACTCCCTGCTCTGCCACTTGCTCAGAAAAGCCGTAGACTGCTTATGTCTTATGAACTCAAAGAGGTCAGCACCACTTGAGGGACATCAGGCGATGCAATGACCTCACTTCAACATCTGCTGCACCTAGACTGTAGTGAGGAGGAGAATATCACCCCTCAGCGTGGGAGAGAGGGGGTGATAAGTATTAGCATATGTTTCTGGTTTCCCAGGACACAATTATTACATAAGAAGGCCCGGGGGGCATTATAAGGATACACAGGGCACCACTGTCATGAGACATTATTATTATTATTAGTCAGTATAGGGGGCATTATTATTATAACGTAGCCCAGTGAATATAAGTATTATTATAAGGAAAAAGAGGACACCATTATTGATAGCAATAAATTTAGATTTTCTTCAAGTATTTGCAATTTGAGGAGATCTGAGTGGCTGCAAATCTATTTTTTTTTTAATTTGTCAAACTAGGTGAAAACATTGTCTCCTCTCTGTTACTGATAGAGGAGACTAGATTACTCCACGTGCTCTCCTCACACACTGAGCAGCACTTATGTCCATAAAATGGCCACTGGGGGAGGATCATGTGACCAGATCAGCCATAGGCGGATTATAATGAGGGCAATCCGGGCGACCGCCCGGGGCCCCGAGCCTGCAGGGGGCCCGCGGCTCCGGGCGGGGTGTCTAATGCCGGATTGCCCTCATTATATGTGCGGGCCGCCGCAGCACATACCGGTAGCAGTGGCGGGAGGGGGGCCCCGGACCGCTCCCCCAGCAGCGGCCGCCGCTACTTCTTCATCGGCCGGGCCAGCACTGCAGCAGTTAACTTCCCTGTGCTGGCCCGGCCGCGTCACTGCTAGGAGACACGGCCCTGTGCGCGGCCGTGTCTCCTAGCTCTGACGTCACGCAGTGCGCCCGGCCTGTACTGCTACTTACCACCGGAGAGGAGAGAGAGCAGGCAGGAGGAATGGAGCCGGGGGATGGTGAGTGTGTGTGTGTGTATGTATGTATGTATGTATGTATGCATGTATGTATATGTGTGTGTGTGTGTGTGTGTGTGTATGTATGTATGTATGTATGTATGTATGTATGCATGTATGTATATGTGTGTGTGTGTGTGTGTGTGTGTGTATGTGTGTATATATGCATGCTGCCGGCTGCATATCCTCTGTATAACCCTGTCTAGTATATGTGTGTGTTTGTGTGTGTGTGTGTGTATATATGCATGCTGCCGGATGCATATACTCTGTATACCCCTGTCCAGTGTGTGTGTGTGTGTGTGTGTGTGTGTGTGTGTGTGTGTGTGTGTGTATATGCATGCTGCCGGCTGCATATACTCTGTATACCCCTGTCCAGTGTGTGTGTGTGTGTGTGTGTGTGTGTGTGTGTGTGTATATGCATGCTGCCGGCTGCATATACTCTGTATACCCCTGTCCAGTGTATGTGTGTGTGTGTGTATATGCATGCTGCCGGCTGCATATACTCTGTATACCCCTGTCCAGTGTGTGTGTGTGTGTGTGTGCATATGCATGCTGCCGGCTGCATATACTCTGTATACCCCTGTCCAGTGTGTGTGTGTGTGTGTGTGTGTGTATATGCATGCTGCCGGCTGCATATACTCTGTATACCCCTGTCCAGTGTGTGTGTGTGTGTGTGTATATGCATGCTGCCGGCTGCATATACTCTGTATACCCCTGTCCAGTGTGTGTGTGTGTGTGTGTGTATATGCATGCTGCCGGCTGCATATACTCTGTATACCCCTGTCCAGTGTGTGTGTGTGTGTGTGTGTGTGTATATGCATGCTGCCGGCTGCATATACTCTGTATACCCCTGTCCAGTGTGTGTGTGTGTGTGTGTGCATATGCATGCTGCCGGCTGCATATACTCTGTATACCCCTGTCCAGTGTGTGTGTGTGTGTGTGTGTGTGTATATGCATGCTGCCGGCTGCATATACTCTGTATACCCCTGTCCAGTGTGTGTGTGTGTGTGTGTATATGCATGCTGCCGGCTGCATATACTCTGTATACCCCTGTCCAGTGTGTGTGTGTGTGTGTGTGTATATGCATGCTGCCGGCTGCATATACTCTGTATACCCCTGTCCAGTGTGTGTGTGTGTGTGTGTGTGTGTATATGCATGCTGCCGGCTGCATATACTCTGTATACCCCTGTCCAGTGTGTGTGTGTGTGTGTGTGTGTGTGTGTGTATATATGCATGCTGCCGGCTGCATATACTCTGTATACCCCTGTCCAGTGTGTGTGTGTATATGCATGCTGCCGGCTGCATATCCTCTGTATACCCCTGTCCAGTGTGTGTATATGCATGCTGCCCGCTGCATATACTCTGTATACCCCTGTCCAGTGTGTGTGTGTATATGCATGCTGCCGGCTGCATTTACTCTGTATACCCCTGTCCAGTGTGTGTGTGTATATGCATGCTGCATATACTCTGTATACCCCTGTCCAGTGTGTGTGTATGTATATATGCATGCTGCCGGCTGCATATACTCTTTATACCCCTGTCCAGTGTGTGTATGTGTATTTGCATGCTGCCGGCTGCATATACTCTGTATACCCCTGTCCAGTGTGTGTATGTGTATATGCATGCTGCCGGCTGCATATACTCTGTATACCCCTGTCCAGTGTGTGTGTGTATATGCATGCTGCCGGCTGCATATACTCTGTATACCCCTGTCCAGTGTGTGTGTGTGTGTGTGTATATGCATGCTACCGGCTGCATATACTCTGTATACCCCTGTCCAGTGTGTGTGTGTATATGCATGCTACCGGCTGCATATCCTCTGTATACCCATGTCCAGTGTGTGTGTGTGTGTGTGTATATGCATGCTACCGGCTGCATATACTCTGCATACCCCTGTCCAGTGTGTGTGTGTATATGCATGCTGCCGGCTGCATATACTCTGTATACCCCTGTCCAGTGTGTGTGTGTATATGCATGCTACCGGCTGCATATCCTCTGTATACCCATATCCAGTGTGTGTGTGTGTGTGTGTGGGCAGGTGTGTGTGGGCAGGTGTGTGTGTGTGTGTGTGTGTACGTGTGTGTGTGTGTGTGTGGGCAGGTGTGTGTGTGTGGGCAGGTTAGAAAGTCTTGCCCTGTTGAACACTACACCTGACTTGAGGCCACCACCTCTTGGTTGTCCAATGTTCTTGCTTCTCTAGGGCTCTTCTCAGATATTCATTATACCAGCTCCCCAGAATACCAAAGCTAGGGTGGGTGACCGCGAGCCCTGGTGGTGGTCATAACTGCGGCCACCCAGGGGCAATACTCCATAACAACAATCCCCTGAGGTGGTGTAGGATGTAAGGACCTATTCACACTACATTCAGCGCTGCATTCAGGTCTTTACAAAAGGCTTACATCTGAATCCCTGAAATTCAGGATTGTGCTGTCTGAAATGAGACATCTGAAAGCAGAGCAAATGGAGCCTAAAGATTCAGACTTTAGCCTCCGTTTGCCTTTGTTCAAATCAATGGCTATGTCAAGGCACATCTGAATGCCATTTTTCAGGGGTTTAGATAGAAGCCTGGAAAGAGGAGATGAATGCATTGCAAAATTCAGTGTGAATAGGCCCTTATATCTGGAGTCTTGATATTGATGCCACATGCATTTTACTTGTTTTTAACTTAAAAAAAAATACACACACACACACACACTATACATACACACACACACACTATACATACACACACTATACATACACACACACACACACACACATAGATGTGTGTGTGTGTGTGGGCAGGTGTGTGTGTGATGTCTGTCTGTTTGTGTGTGTATGTGGACAGATGTCATTGTGTGATGTCTGTTTGTATGTATTTTTGTGTTTCAAATGTGTTTATGCGTGTCTGTATATGTTTGTGTGTGTGCATGACTGCATGCGGCCTCCTGCTGAGTATAGTTGGCGCCGTGCGGCCTCCTGATGTCTCTGGGGGGGGAGCCGTGCGGCCTCCCGCTGTGTATAGATGGCTACGTGCGGCCCCCCGCTGTGTATTGATGGCTACGTGCGCCCCCCCGCTGTGTATAGACGGCGCCGTGCGGCCCCCCGCTGTGTATAGATGGCTACGTGTGACCCCGCTGTGTATAGATGGCTACGTGCGGCCCCCCGCTGAGTATAGATGTCACCGTGCGGCCTCCTGCTGTTTATAGATGGCTACGTGCGGCCTCCCGCTGAGTATAGATGGCGCTGTGCGGCCTCCTGCTGTCTCTGGGGGGAGCGCCGTGCGGCATCTATACTCAGCAGGAGGCCGCACGTAGCCATCTATCCACGTATACTCAGCAGGAGGCCGCACGTAGCCATCTATACGGCGCCATCTATACACAGCGGGAGGCCGCACGGCGCCATCTATACACAGCAGGAGGCCGCACGGCGCCATCTATACACAGCGGGAGTCTCAGTGCTTTGTAAGAGCAGTCAATAAATTCTGCTTGACTAATTCTGAGCACCATAAAGTCTGGTTCGCTTCTAACCAGCTGTTTTCATTTTCAGCTTGCTGAATTCTATCTCATTTACTGTCATTCGAGACGATGCCTTTGCTGGTCTCTTTCACCTTGAATACCTGTAAATGCTCCACTTAATGTCATATTTTTGATTCTGTTCTTCTTCATCTTTTGGCATGTGCAATTGTATGAGCAAGTATTCATATGAATTTATGACCTACTTAAACCTTCGAGGACCTTAAATTTTATTCAATCAAATTTTTTTCCAGTTTAAAACTATGGGACATATATGTGCCTTGGTCCTCAAAGGGTTTTTAAAGGGGCTGCAAACATAAATACGAAAAAAATAATTCAATTAGTGCTTTTTGTGT
This sequence comes from Phyllobates terribilis, assembly GCF_046119375.1. Classification (NCBI taxonomy): domain Eukaryota; kingdom Metazoa; phylum Chordata; class Amphibia; order Anura; family Dendrobatidae; genus Phyllobates; species Phyllobates terribilis. Next base: position 4,331,094 of record NW_027362907.1, read on the forward strand.
TCATTTAATTTTTATTTGAAGTCCATTTTTTTATATACCTTGAAATTAAGCCCTACCCCATGGAATGAAGCCCTACCTACATGACATCTGAGAGCTACATGGATCCCGCTTGTGAGGTGCCTGTCCGTCACTACTATTCAGTTTTAGGGTCCACTCACTAAGCCATATATTCTCTCATACAAGAGAATAGGGCCAATTATGCTAATGACACTCGGCTCAAACTCTGTCAGAGCTTCAACTGAGTGTGATCCGATTCTCTCGCAGCACAGATATGGAGAAGATGGAGAACTTAATTTCTCCATCTTCTCCATAGTCTCTGTGAGTGTTCATCGGACTGCACTTGGATGACATCCGAGTGCAGTCCAATGTTTTACGTGCACCCATAGACTTGTATGGGTGCACATGGTCCGAATATCGAATGAGGTTATTTTCTCATGCCAATAATCACACTGTCCCATAGTATAACATAGGGCCGAGTCCTATCCGATAAAACATCACATAGCATTCGGCCGTGTTATACGACAGTGTGAGCGAGCCCTTAGAGTCAAGGAATATTTACATGCAGATGATGATATTACTCTCCAAGTGTATATTTTTTTAGGCGAGTTCATAGTAAATGCTTTGCTTTTTGACATGTGATCAACTAAAGAACAAGAAAGATTTAGGACCTCCCCTATAGAGAAACGGAAAATAGTTTGGAGGACTTGCATGTCCTTTTTTATTTATTATGAGAAAATCATAAAAGATCCCGTTTTTTAACCATGCTGTGACTTTCTGCTGAGGGAGAGGGAGAGAGCTGCCCTATTCAGAGTCTGTAATAAGACCTGCTGACAAAAGTGTTGAAGATACAGTCTAATGTGAATTAACAATGAAAAAAAGTTAATTTCACAAATGGCTTGTATTTTTCTTAATACAAACTTTTTTGTCTTTACAGCTCCTTTAAAGGGAATCTGTCATCAGGTTTTTGCCACCTAATCTGAGAGCAGCATAATGTAGGGTTAGAGGCACTGATTCCAGTAATGTGTCACTTACTGGGCTGCTTAGTGTTGTTTTGATAAAATCATTGATTTGTCAGAAGGTAATTATCACTAGATGACTAGTAAGTTCTGTAGGACCCCACCCCCATCACTGATCAGTAGATTTCTGTGTACACTGAGCATGGGCAGAAAGCTGTCAATCAGTGGTGTGGGCGGGGCTATACAGAGCGCAGCATTCAGAGAGCTGCTAGATCTGCAGCAGATAAAACGGTGATTTTCTCAAAATGACAACAAGCAGCTGAAAAAGTGACACATCGCTGGAATCAGGGAATCTGCCCCAATATTGTGCTGCTCTCAGATGAGGCAACACAATTAATATTGTGCCAAATTAATTTCCCGTGAACTGTCACATGATCTATCACAGGGGATCATGTGACATGTCACGTGATAAATCAGGTGTGGGGGGGGCCGCGCCTTCTAAACTGCCCGGGGCCCTTGCTACTCTTAATCCACCCCTGTACAAGCCTGTAGGCTCTGCACTTGGTGCCCATTTGGCCGGCACATTAATCAGTCTGTTTTTCCCCCTCCGCAGGATTCCCACCGCTTTGGCAGACACATTCGACAATCTCTGCTCGATATTCTCAGCCTGTTCAAGCTGGATAAGATGTAGGACGTCTCCTCTCATGACAGGCTTAAAAAACATCTCTGTCAAGTTACCCCCAAGGAGCAAGAAAAATAAAACGTACCAATAAATTGCTGCCGAATACAGGGACCATTGCGTTATTTTCCAATAACTCCGCAGACTGTATGAACTGCCTTACTAGCAGTGCAATCATGGCAGCCAGCAGCCTGTCGGGTGGAGACATCTCCAGGGTCCTGTGTACACGGCTGTGGCTGACGACTTATTGTAAGAGGAGCATCTTGTGTGGGGTGCTAGAGATTGGACAAGTCCCATGTGTGAGCTGGTGCCTTATGTGTTCTGTCTTATTCCTTACAGTGATTGTTTTATACCTACTATATTGAACCATTGCTCATCAGTTGCATTTTCTAGGTTTCGCCACACCTCTGGGGTTTCGTCCATTATTTTCAATAGGCTTTATATTTTTGGCTTGTAACGTTACAGGAGTGTTTGATTGGCTGTGTTTTGTTTTCTAACTTTTTTTTTCCACCTTTTATTCCATTAACGTAACCAAACTATTTTCTAATCTACTGATACACAATTTCCTGCTTAACTTAAAGGGAAAGCCATTTTTACCTATCTTTTTGAAGTTCATAAGGGTTTTGGTTTGCGAGGTCAGGTTGAAGGTCCCGCACCGTTTAGCAGGACCGTGATGTTTCGCACAGCACCCAACACCTCTGGGGTGATATGGTAATTTTTTTTATAATTTATGAAACCGACCTAACCGGTGACCGCATTCACTGGCTCCTAATAGCACATACACAATATAGGCCTATGAATGGTGATCCTGTAGGCCACTCTCAGACTGTGCAATATACTCCATATAATGGCTGTATTGACCTCTCGGACCATGGGAAGTCCAGATGTTGCAGCCATCATACAGGCACTAAAATGTGCCCATATTATGACTCAAAAAGCAGACAGGCACATTTACAACCAATGCACAATCAAGTTTAAGAGCTTTACCATGGAGCCGCTTACTAATATTTCTATCTGCAGCACATCTGTGAAATTCATCTAAAGTTGGCCAACCCCTTTAGGATTGAATTCCCCTTTTAATTTTGTAAGAAATCTTTTCTCTTGCTTATTATACTGATTTGTTTTGCTGGATAACAGGAATGTTTCATCAGAGAAGGACCTACTGTTTAAATCAGATTTTTATCTTAAATGTAGATTATTATTTTTTTTTAAATCTTTTTTGTGGTTTTTTGGCTTTTTTTTAATTTCACAATCTGTATTTTTTTTTTATTTTTTTAAATCTTTTAATTTTCACACTGGTGGCCACTGGCGTTATTCTGCTCTCCTATTTTCTGTTGTTTCGGGAAATTCACATGTACATTAGCAGCATCTAATGCATTGAAGCATGTAATTAACATAGGCAAAGGTCACTGTGAAGAGAGGGGGAGGAGGTGAGCTGTGACATCACCTACTGTGATTGGTGGATCCTGTGTTATCAGCTGTGTATAGAGGTGTCATCGGTCATTGTACAGGAGGAGGTGAGCTGTGACATCATCTACTGTGATTGGTGGATCCTGTGTTATCAGCTGTGCATAGAGGTGTTATCAGTCATTGTACTGGAGGAGGAGGAGGAGGTGAGCTGTGACATCATCTATTGTGGTGGATCCTGTGTTATCAGCTGTGTATAGAGGTGTCATCAGTCATTGTACAGGGGGAGGAGGAGGTGAGCTGTGACATCACCTACTCTGGTGGATCCTATGTTATTAGCTGTGTATTGAGGTGTCATCAGTCATTTTACAGGAGGAGGAGGTGAGCTGTGACATCACCTATTGTGAATATTGGATCCTGTGTACTGAGGTGTTACTTGTCATTTTATTCCTGCCTGTGATGATAATGAGACTTCTGAAAGTCTTCTGTAAAGATCAGGAAGCATGAGTCTAGAATAGCCCCGGTGGCCAATATGAAAATTGCAAGGTTTCTAATTTTTTTTTAATACAGATTTTAAATGGGAGAAAAAAATGCATTAATAATCTGATTTGAAATAAATAGGTCATTTTCTGATGATACATTTCCTTTAGCAGCCATTGAGTATTTGCCTTATTAAAAGGGAAGATATAAAAATACAAACAACTGTTTCCGAACTTCGGCAGCATTGGCTATAGGACCGGAATCTGTGATTTGACGTTTTTCCAAATACACCAAATCCTCTATCCAACATTCACTGTCTGAATGCCGACTGTGGTGCCGCGGGTCAGTAGACTCACAGCCGGTCTGATCATCGCGGTCCGTACCCACACTGTGAATGTTAGAAAAGTGAAAGCGGCCTAATGATGCCATTTCAGAACTTTTTCTAGGCAATCAGTAATGTAAAATACATAGTAATTCATTTTCTCTATTTTTTGTTTATGTATTTTAGACTCTTTAAAATTAATTTCCTTGAAGGATTTTTCCATCTTTTACTATTTTAGACCCATTTTATGTCTATAGGGGCTGCCATCCACTTTAATATCTTTGTTTCCTATGGGGATAAGCGGAGCCGGGGTGTCTGATGGCTGCTTATCCTTCACCGTCGGCGTGGAGGCTAATAGCTGACAATCACTTTGCTGACAGTTGTTGCATAGTTGGAGTAGGATTGGTCAGAAAAAATGTGGCTGACTATATTTATTGGAAGACTCTGCCTTTCTCTTTTTGACAAATTTTCCAAAATTGGGGCCAATTGCAATTTATACACCGGAATCAGGGTGTCTAATCAGGATAAGAAACTGGAGACGTCGTAGGGTTAATGTCGTAGTTATACTAAATATTTTTCTTTATTGCGAAATATTAAGAAATGATTTATACTTGATCCAAAGCCAAAAAACGGGTAAAAGAAGAAAGTGACAGTCTGGATTTTGTTGTGGTTTTTTTTGTGGCCTAGTCCCTATCTATGATTTCTACTGCTGATATTTTAGGTTTCTCTTAATTTCTACCTTATTTTATGATCTCTTACTTGAGCGTTGAACCTTTCGTTCCCGTCTTACTGAGCTGAGATACCGTTTTTGCTGTCCGTAATTTCTCTCTTGCACCATATGACGTTAGATTGTACCCTGTACAGAGCATATATGCTATATCCCACGCCAGGACAATGTGACACCAGTGGTGGTGCAGATAGTGCTTTCACCAGTGACACCAGCAATGGGCATCCAATCATGTCATTATAGACTAGTGAGGGGGTAGCCCATCGTTTCATTAGTGACATCAGTCAGTGGGCACCCAATCATTTCACTAGTGCCACCATTGAGAGGACAGCTTATCACTTTATATGACACTAGTCAAGAGACAGCTTATTACTTTACTAGTGACATGAGGCGGCCTATCCTTTCACTAGTGACACCAGTGAGGGGGCGCCTATCATTTCTGTAGTGACACCGGTGAGGGGGCGCCTATCATTTCTGTAGTGACACCAGTGAGGGGGCGCCTATCATTTCTGTAGTGACACTGGTGAGGGGGCGCCTATCATTTCTGTAGTGACACCGGTGAGGGGGAGCCTATCATTTCTGTAGTGACACCAATAAATGGGCAGGTTCTCATTTCACTAGTGACACCAGTGAGGGGGCGCCTATCATTTCTGTAGTGACACCGGTGAGGGGGCGCCTATCATTTCTGTAGTGACACCAGTGAGGGGGCGCCTATCATTTCTGTAGTGACACCGGTGAGGGGGCGCCTATCATTTCTGTAGTGACACCGGTGAGGGGGCGCCTATCATTTCTGTAGTGACACCAGTGAGGGGGCGCCTATCATTTCTGTAGTGACACCGGTGAGGGGGCGCCTATCATTTCTGTAGTGACACCGGTGAGGGGGCGCCTATCATTTCTGTAGTGACACCAATAAATGGGCAGGTTCTCATTTCACTAGTGACACCGGTGAGAGGGCAGCTATTATTTCACTAGTGAAGGATGACCCATCATTCCACCAGTGATGATAATGTGTATGGGGTCCTGTAGGCTCTATTACAGTGTTCCCTTGTATTTCATTCAGAGCTGTATAGGATCTTACATTACCTCCAGTTATTTAGTACTGCCATCCACAATGTACGGCATTACTAACTCATGTCACTCCACTCATCCACTTCTCATTTGCTGCCATATTATATAGGACGACTTTACGGTAAAAGATATTTAATGTCATCGTGCTATATTTGATTGCACTCCCGAGAAAGGTTTTAGCATTAGTTTATGTTTCTTTATATATTTTACGCTTTTTTAATTACATTCAATTTGCTTATCGGTGTACTTTGCATTTTGTTCTTGTTGAGAAAACATTTGTATATTTTTGTTTTTGCCATTATCAATGCAATTTCAATTTGGGAAGGACTTGTGGGCAATAAAAAGCCAACGTTTAACGTGTCGTGTCATATAAGTGTATAAAAGGGTGTAATGTGCCCTCTACTGTGAATAATACAGAGAATACAAGTCCCCTGAACATATAACACCAAGTTCTGGAAATACACTGAGTAAAAATATAAACTTAACACACTTTTGTTTCTGCTCCCATTTTTGATAAGCTTAACTCAAAGATCTAAGACTTCTTCTATGGACACAAATGGCCTTTTTCTCCCAACTATTGTTCACAAATGTGTCTAGATCTGTGTTAACGAGATCTTCTCCTTTGCTGAGATAATCCATCCACCTCACAGGGGTGGCATATCCAGATGCTGATTCGAAAGCAGGATTACTGCACAGGTGCAGGGTGGACACAATAAAAGGCCACCCGAAAATGTGAAATTTGACAGTATTGGAGGACCTGGGAGGAGGTCAGAAAACAAGTCAGTATCTGGTGTGACCACCATTTGCCTCACGCACCTCAACACATCTCCTTCACATAGAGTTGATCAGGTGGGTGATTGTGGCCTGTGTTGGTCCACTCCTCTTCAATGGCTGCAAAGTTGATGGATAGTGGCAGGAACTTGAACATGCTGTCGTATATGCCGATCCAGAGCGTCCCAAACATGCTCAATTGGTGACATGTCCGGTGAGTGCATCTCTGTGCATTCACCAATAAAATGTACCAGTGTCCATAACAAACGCCTTCCCATACCATAACCCCACTGACAACATGGGCCACTCGATTCACAATGTTGACATCAGCAAACTACTCAACCCCACCATGCCATACTCGCAGTCTGCCATCTGCCCTTTACAGTGAAAACTGGGATTCATCCATGAAGAGAACACCTCTCCAACTTGCCAGACGCCATCCAATGTGAGCATTTGCCCACTCAAGTCGGTTACGACGACGAGCTGCAGTCAGGTGGAGACCCCCATGAGGACGACGAGCTGCAGTCAGGTGGAGACCCCGATGAGGACGACAAGCTGCAGTCAGGTGGAGATCCCGATGAAAATGACGAGCTGCTGACAGGTGGACATCCCGATGAGGATGGCGATCTGCAGTCAGGTGGAGACCCCGATGAGGATAAGGATCTGCAGTCAGGTGAAGACCCCGATGAGGATAAGGATCTGCAGTAAGGTGGAGACCCCGATGAGGATAAGGATCTGCAGTCAGGTGGAGACCCCGATGAGGACGACGAGCTGCAGTCAGGTGGAGACCCCGATGAGGATAAGGATCTGCAGTCAGGTGGAGACCCCAATGAGGATAAGGATCTGCAGTCAGGTGCAGACCCCGATGAGGACGACAAGCTGCAGTCAGGTGGAGATCCCGATGAAAATGACGAGCTGCTGACAGGTGGACATCCCGATGAGGATGGCGATCTGCAGTCAGGTGGAGACCCCGATGAGGATAAGGATCTGCAGTCAGGTGAAGACCCCGATGAGGATAAGGATCTGCAGTAAGGTGGAGACCCCGATGAGGATAAGGATCTGCAGTCAGGTGGAGACCCCGATGAGGACGACGAGCTGCAGTCAGGTGGAGACCCCGATGAGGATAAGGATCTGCAGTCAGGTGGAGACCCCAATGAGGATAAGGATCTGCAGTCAGGTGCAGACCCCGATGAGGACGACAAGCTGCAGTCAGGTGGAGACCCGATGAGGATAAGGATCTGCAGTCAAGTGGAGACCCCGATGAGGATAAGGATCTGCAGTCAGGTGGAGACCCCGATGAGGATAAGGATCTGCAGTCAGGTGGAGACCCCGATGAGGATAAGGATCTGCAGTCAGGTGGAGACCCCGATGTGGACGACAAGCTGCAGTCAGGTGGAGACTCAGATGAGAATGACGAGCTGCTGACAGGTGGACACCCCGATGAGAACGACGAGCTGCTGGCAGGTGGACACCCCGATGAGGTGCACCTTTGGTCAAAATCAGAGGCTTCGTGTCCCGTTTGCAACAGGCTTGACCTGAGATGTTGCCGAAAGGCAACAAAAGATGACCTTTTGTTGCAAACGGGACACAAGATGGCCGACTTTTGTTGCCGGAATGCAACATCTGTTGCATTTGGGCAACAGGCTTGACCTTGATACATTGGAACTGGACTAAAGAGTCAATATGGTAGTATGACCTTCTGTACTATAGTAATATATAGGGACTGATGGGGGAAATTTGTTTTTTGGCATTTGGGACGCTTACGCACGCGGTGGGATGCGCTAAATTTTTTTCAGGGTTAAGGCAAAATTTCTGCTCGAAACTGCGCGCTCTGCGGCCTGAAATATCGCTCCTGAGGGGGTCTACGCAATAAAAATGCAAAAAAATGTAACTTTAGGGCTGGCTAAATCACTTACCTAATTGACCAATAGCCAGCCCTCATCGACTTTTTTCTTGACATTGTGTGTTCTGAGGAAACTCCACCGGGTGGCAATGTTGTGCAACTTTTTAATTTTTTATTGTAGGATTGTAAAAACACCAGATGGCAATGTTTCTCTTTCTAATGTGCACGCAAGCATGAGAGCTGGCTGCTGGTTGTCCTGGATTACCTGCATCCAGCCCTCATATTGGGCATATAATGTCTATAGCCAACTCTCAAATTTTTTTTGCTTTAATAACACTAAGGTTTTGTAACCACGATGCAGAAATGAAGCATTGTTTTCACGGCTACCTCTAGCCAGCCCCCCAATTTTTTTTTTTTCTTTAATAACACAAACACCATGAGGGCTGGCTATCATGTGTCCACGGCTGCCTCTAGCCAGCCCCCCAATTTTTTTTTTCTTTAATAACACAAACACCATGAGGGCTGGCTATCGTGTGTTCACGGCTGCCTCTAGCCAGCCCCCCAATTTTTTTTTCTTTAATAACACAAACTCCATGAGGGCTGGCTATCATGTGTCCACGGCTGCCTCTAGCCAGCCCCCCAATTTTTTTTTTTCTTTAATAACACAAACACCATGAGGGCTGGCTATCGTGTGTCCACGGCTGCCTCTAGCCGGCCCCCCATTTTTTTTTTTCTTTAATAACACAAACACCATGAGGGCTGGCTATCATGTGTCCACGGCTGCCTCTAGCCAGCCCCCCAATTTTTTTTTTCTTTAATAACACAAACACCATGAGGGCTGGCTATCGTGTGTTCACGGCTGCCTCTAGCCAGCCCCCCAATTTTTTTTTCTTTAATAACACAAACACCATGAGGGCTGGCTATCATGTGTCCACGGCTGCCTCTAGCCAGCACCCCCAATTTTTTTTTTCTTTAATAACACAAACACCATGAGGGCTGGCTATCGTGTGTCCACGGCTGCCTCTAGCCGGCCCCCCAATTTTTTTTTTCTTTAATAACACAAACACCATGAGGGCTGGCTATCATGTGTCCACGGCTGCCTCTAGCCAGCCCCCCAATTTTTTTTTTCTTTAATAACACAAACACCATGAGGGCTGGCTATCGTGTGTTCACGGCTGCCTCTAGCCAGCCCCCCAATTTTTTTTTCTTTAATAACACAAACACCATGAGGGCTGGCTATCATGTGTCCACGGCTGCCTCTAGCCAGCCCCCCAATTTTTTTTTTCTTTAATAACACAAACACCATGAGGGCTGGCTATCGTGTGTCCACGGCTGCCTCTAGCCGGCCCCCCAATTTTTTTTTTCTTTAATAACACAAACACCATAAGGGCTGGCTATCATGTGTCCACGGCTGCCTCTAGCCAGCCCCCCAATTTTTTTTTTTTCTTTAATAACACAAACACCATGAGGGCTGGCTATCGTGTGTCCACGGCTGCCCCTAGCCAGCCCCCCAATTTTTTTTTTTCTTTAATAACACAAACACCATGAGGGCTGGCTATCGTGTGTCCACGGCTGCCTCTAGCCAGCCCCCCAATTTTTTTTTTCTTTAATAACACAAACACCATGAGGGCTGACTATCATGTGTCCACGGCTGCCTCTAGCCAGCCCCCCAATTTTTTTTTTCTTTAATAACACAAACACCATGAGGGCTGGCTATCATGTGTTCACGGCTGCCTCTAGCCAGCCCCCCAATTTTTTTTTCTTTAATAACACAAACACCATGAGGGCTGGCTATCATGTGTCCACGGCTGCCTCTAGCCAGCCCCCCAATTTTTTTTTCTTTAATAACACAAACACCATGAGGGCTGGCTATCGTGTGTCCACGGCTGCCTCTAGCCAGCCCCCCAATTTTTTTTTCTTTAATAACACAAACACCATGAGGGCTGGCTATCATGTGTCCACGGCTGCCTCTAGCCAGCCCCCCAATTTTTTTTTTTTTAATAACACAAACACCATGAGGGCTGGCTATCGTGTGTTCACGGCTGCCTCTAGCCAGCCCCCCAATTTTTTTTTCTTTAATAACACAAACACCATGAGGGCTGGCTATCATGTGTCCACGGCTGCCTCTAGCCAGCCCCCCAATTTTTTTTTTTCTTTAATAACACAAACACCATGAGGGCTGGCTATCGTGTGTCCACGGCTGCCTCTAGCCAGCCCCCCAATTTTTTTTTCTTTAATAACACAAACACCATGAGGGCTGGCTATCATGTGTCCACGGCTGCCTCTAGCCAGCCCCCCAATTTTTTTTTTCTTTAATAACACAAACACCATGAGGGCTGGCTATCGTGTGTTCACGGCTGCCTCTAGCCAGCCCCCCAATTTTTTTTTCTTTAATAACACAAACACCATGAGGGCTGGCTATCATGTGTCCACGGCTGCCTCTAGCCAGCACCCCCAATTTTTTTTTTCTTTAATAACACAAACACCATGAGGGCTGGCTATCGTGTGTTCACGGCTGCCTCTAGCCAGCCCCCCAATTTTTTTTTCTTTAATAACACAAACACCATGAGGGCTGGCTATCATGTGTCCACGGCTGCCTCTAGCCAGCCCCCCAATTTTTTTTTTTCTTTAATAACACAAACACCATGAGGGCTGGCTATCGTGTGTCCACGGCTGCCTCTAGCCAGCCCCCCAATTTTTTTTTCTTTAATAACACAAACACCATGAGGGCTGGCTATCATGTGTCCACGGCTGCCTCTAGCCAGCACCCCCAATTTTTTTTTTCCTTAATAACACAAACACCATGAGGGCTGGCTATCATGTGTCCACGGCTGCCTCTAGCCAGCACCCCCAATTTTTTTTTTCTTTAATAACACAAACACCATGAGGGCTGGCTATCGTGTGCCCACGGCTGCCTCTAGCCGGCCCCCCAATTTTTTTTTTCTTTAATAACACAAACACCATGAGGGCTGGCTATCATGTGTCCACGGCTGCCTCTAGCCAGCCCCCCAATTTTTTTTTTCTTTAATAACACAAACACCATGAGGGCTGGCTATCGTGTGTTCACGGCTGCCTCTAGCCAGCCCCCCAATTTTTTTTTCTTTAATAACACAAACACCATGAGGGCTGGCTATCATGTGTCCACGGCTGCCTCTAGCCAGCCCCCCAATTTTTTTTTTTCTTTAATAACACAAACACCATGAGGGCTGGCTATCGTGTGTCCACGGCTGCCTCTAGCCGGCCCCCCAATTTTTTTTTTCTTTAATAACACAAACACCATGAGGGCTGGCTATCATGTGTCCACGGCTGCCTCTAGCCAGCCCCCCAATTTTTTTTTTCTTTAATAACACAAACACCATGAGGGCTGGCTATCGTGTGTCCACGGCTGCCCCTAGCCAGCCCCCCAATTTTTTTTTTCTTTAATAACACAAACACCATGAGGGCTGGCTATCGTGTGCCCACGGCTGCCTCTAGCCAGCCCCCCAATTTTTTTTTTCTTTAATAACACAAACACCATGAGGGCTGACTATCATGTGTCCACGGCTGCCTCTAGCCAGCCCCCCAATTTTTTTTTTCTTTAATAACACAAACACCATGAGGGCTGGCTATCATGTGTTCACGGCTGCCTCTAGCCAGCCCCCCAATTTTTTTTTCTTTAATAACACAAACACCATGAGGGCTGGCTATCATGTGTCCACGGCTGCCTCTAGCCAGCCCCCCAATTTTTTTTTTCTTTAATAACACAAACACCATGAGGGCTGGCTATCGTGTGTCCACGGCTGCCTCTAGCCAGCCCCCCAATTTTTTTTTTCTTTAATAACACAAACACCATGAGGGCTGGCTATCATGTGTCCACGGCTGCCTCTAGCCAGCCCCCCAATTTTTTTTTCTTTAATAACACAAACACCATGAGGGCTGGCTATCGTGTGTTCACGGCTGCCTCTAGCCAGCCCCCCAATTTTTTTTTTCTTTAATAACACAAACAGCATGAGGGCTGACTATCATGTGTCCACGGCTGCCTCTAGCCAGCCCCCCAATTTTTTTTTTCTTTAATAACACAAACACCATGAGGGCTGGCTATCGTGTGTTCACGGCTGCCTCTAGCCAGCCCCCCAATTTTTTTTTCTTTAATAACACAAACACCATGAGGGCTGGCTATCATGTGTCCACGGCTGCCTCTAGCCAGCACCCCCAATTTTTTTTTTCTTTAATAACACAAACACCATGAGGGCTGGCTATCATGTGTCCACGGCTGCCTCTAGCCAGCACCCCCAATTTTTTTTTTCTTTAATAACACAAACACCATGAGGGCTGGCTATCGTGTGCCCACGGCTGCCTCTAGCCGGCCCCCCAATTTTTTTTTTCTTTAATAACACAAACACCATGAGGGCTGGCTATCATGTGTCCACGGCTGCCTCTAGCCAGCCCCCCAATTTTTTTTTTCTTTAATAACACAAACACCATGAGGGCTGGCTATCGTGTGTTCACGGCTGCCTCTAGCCAGCCCCCCAATTTTTTTTTCTTTAATAACACAAACACCATGAGGGCTGGCTATCATGTGTCCACGGCTGCCTCTAGCCAGCCCCCCAATTTTTTTTTTTCTTTAATAACACAAACACCATGAGGGCTGGCTATCGTGTGTCCACGGCTGCCTCTAGCCGGCCCCCCAATTTTTTTTTTCTTTAATAACACAAACACCATGAGGGCTGGCTATCATGTGTCCACGGCTGCCTCTAGCCAGCCCCCCAATTTTTTTTTTCTTTAATAACACAAACACCATGAGGGCTGGCTATCGTGTGTCCACGGCTGCCCCTAGCCAGCCCCCCAATTTTTTTTTTCTTTAATAACACAAACACCATGAGGGCTGGCTATCGTGTGCCCACGGCTGCCTCTAGCCAGCCCCCCAATTTTTTTTTTCTTTAATAACACAAACACCATGAGGGCTGACTATCATGTGTCCACGGCTGCCTCTAGCCAGCCCCCCAATTTTTTTTTTCTTTAATAACACAAACACCATGAGGGCTGGCTATCATGTGTTCACGGCTGCCTCTAGCCAGCCCCCCAATTTTTTTTTCTTTAATAACACAAACACCATGAGGGCTGGCTATCATGTGTCCACGGCTGCCTCTAGCCAGCCCCCCAATTTTTTTTTTCTTTAATAACACAAACACCATGAGGGCTGGCTATCGTGTGTCCACGGCTGCCTCTAGCCAGCCCCCCAATTTTTTTTTTCTTTAATAACACAAACACCATGAGGGCTGGCTATCATGTGTCCACGGCTGCCTCTAGCCAGCCCCCCAATTTTTTTTTCTTTAATAACACAAACACCATGAGGGCTGGCTATCGTGTGTTCACGGCTGCCTCTAGCCAGCCCCCCAATTTTTTTTTTCTTTAATAACACAAACACCATGAGGGCTGACTATCATGTGTCCACGGCTGCCTCTAGCCAGCCCCCCAATTTTTTTTTTCTTTAATAACACAAACACCATGAGGGCTGGCTATCGTGTGTTCACGGCTGCCTCTAGCCAGCCCCTCAATTTTTTTTTCTTTAATAACACAAACACCATGAGAGCTGGCTATCATGTGTCCACGGCTGCCTCTAGCCAGCCCCCCAATTTTTTTTCTTTAATAACACAAACACCATGAGGGCTGGCTATCGTGTGTCCACGGCTGCCTCTAGCCAGCCCCCCAATTTTTTTTTTCTTTAATAACACAAACACCATGAGGGCTGGCTATCGTGTGTCCACGGCTGCCTCTAGCCGGCCCCCCAATTTTTTTTTTCTTTAATAACACAAACACCATGAGGGCTGGCTATCATGTGTCCACGGCTGCCTCTAGCCAGCCCCCCAATTTTTTTTTTCTTTAATAACACAAACACCATGAGGGCTGGCTATCGTGTGTTCACGGCTGCCTCTAGCCAGCCCCCCAATTTTTTTTTCTTTAATAACACAAACACCATGAGGGCTGGCTATCATGTGTCCACGGCTGCCTCTAGCCAGCACCCCCAATTTTTTTTTTCTTTAATAACACAAACACCATGAGGGCTGGCTATCGTGTGTCCACGGCTGCCTCTAGCCGGCCCCCCAATTTTTTTTTTCTTTAATAACACAAACACCATGAGGGCTGGCTATCATGTGTCCACGGCTGCCTCTAGCCAGCCCCCCAATTTTTTTTTTCTTTAATAACACAAACACCATGAGGGCTGGCTATCGTGTGTTCACGGCTGCCTCTAGCCAGCCCCCCAATTTTTTTTTCTTTAATAACACAAACACCATGAGGGCTGGCTATCATGTGTCCACGGCTGCCTCTAGCCAGCCCCCCAATTTTTTTTTTCTTTAATAACACAAACACCATGAGGGCTGGCTATCGTGTGTCCACGGCTGCCTCTAGCCGGCCCCCCAATTTTTTTTTTCTTTAATAACACAAACACCATAAGGGCTGGCTATCCTGTGTCCACGGCTGCCTCTAGCCAGCCCCCCAATTTTTTTTTTTCTTTAATAACACAAACACCATGAGGGCTGGCTATCGTGTGTCCACGGCTGCCCCTAGCCAGCCCCCCAATTTTTTTTTTTCTTTAATAACACAAACACCATGAGGGCTGGCTATCGTGTGTCCACGGCTGCCTCTAGCCAGCCCCCCAATTTTTTTTTTCTTTAATAACACAAACACCATGAGGGCTGACTATCATGTGTCCACGGCTGCCTCTAGCCAGCCCCCCAATTTTTTTTTTCTTTAATAACACAAACACCATGAGGGCTGGCTATCATGTGTTCACGGCTGCCTCTAGCCAGCCCCCCAATTTTTTTTTCTTTAATAACACAAACACCATGAGGGCTGGCTATCATGTGTCCACGGCTGCCTCTAGCCAGCCCCCCAATTTTTTTTTTCTTTAATAACACAAACACCATGAGGGCTGGCTATCGTGTGTCCACGGCTGCCTCTAGCCAGCCCCCCAATTTTTTTTTCTTTAATAACACAAACACCATGAGGGCTGGCTACCATGTGTCCACGGCTGCCTCTAGCCAGCCCCCCAATTTTTTTTTTCTTTAATAACACAAACACCATGAGGGCTGGCTATCGTGTGTTCACGGCTGCCTCTAGCCAGCCCCCCAATTTTTTTTTCTTTAATAACACAAACACCATGAGGGCTGGCTATCATGTGTCCACGGCTGCCTCTAGCCAGCCCCCCAATTTTTTTTTTTCTTTAATAACACAAACACCATGAGGGCTGGCTATCGTGTGTCCACGGCTGCCTCTAGCCAGCCCCCCAATTTTTTTTTCTTTAATAACACAAACACCATGAGGGCTGGCTATCATGTGTCCACGGCTGCCTCTAGCCAGCCCCCCAATTTTTTTTTTCTTTAATAACACAAACACCATGAGGGCTGGCTATCGTGTGTTCACGGCTGCCTCTAGCCAGCCCCCCAATTTTTTTTTCTTTAATAACACAAACACCATGAGGGCTGGCTATCATGTGTCCACGGCTGCCTCTAGCCAGCACCCCCAATTTTTTTTTTCTTTAATAACACAAACACCATGAGGGCTGGCTATCGTGTGTTCACGGCTGCCTCTAGCCAGCCCCCCAATTTTTTTTTCTTTAATAACACAAACACCATGAGGGCTGGCTATCATGTGTCCACGGCTGCCTCTAGCCAGCCCCCCAATTTTTTTTTTCTTTAATAACACAAACACCATGAGGGCTGGCTATCGTGTGTCCACGGCTGCCTCTAGCCAGCCCCCCAATTTTTTTTTCTTTAATAACACAAACACCATGAGGGCTGGCTATCATGTGTCCACGGCTGCCTCTAGCCAGCACCCCCAATTTTTTTTTTCTTTAATAACACAAACACCATGAGGGCTGGCTATCATGTGTCCACGGCTGCCTCTAGCCAGCACCCCCAATTTTTTTTTTCTTTAATAACACAAACACCATGAGGGCTGGCTATCGTGTGCCCACGGCTGCCTCTAGCCGGCCCCCCAATTTTTTTTTTCTTTAATAACACAAACACCATGAGGGCTGGCTATCATGTGTCCACGGCTGCCTCTAGCCAGCCCCCCAATTTTTTTTTTCTTTAATAACACAAACACCATGAGGGCTGGCTATCGTGTGTTCACGGCTGCCTCTAGCCAGCCCCCCAATTTTTTTTTCTTTAATAACACAAACACCATGAGGGCTGGCTATCATGTGTCCACGGCTGCCTCTAGCCAGCCCCCCAATTTTTTTTTTTCTTTAATAACACAAACACCATGAGGGCTGGCTATCGTGTGTCCACGGCTGCCTCTAGCCGGCCCCCCAATTTTTTTTTTCTTTAATAACACAAACACCATGAGGGCTGGCTATCATGTGTCCACGGCTGCCTCTAGCCAGCCCCCCAATTTTTTTTTTCTTTAATAACACAAACACCATGAGGGCTGGCTATCGTGTGTCCACGGCTGCCCCTAGCCAGCCCCCCAATTTTTTTTTTCTTTAATAACACAAACACCATGAGGGCTGGCTATCGTGTGCCCACGGCTGCCTCTAGCCAGCCCCCCAATTTTTTTTTTCTTTAATAACACAAACACCATGAGGGCTGACTATCATGTGTCCACGGCTGCCTCTAGCCAGCCCCCCAATTTTTTTTTTCTTTAATAACACAAACACCATGAGGGCTGGCTATCATGTGTTCACGGCTGCCTCTAGCCAGCCCCCCAATTTTTTTTTCTTTAATAACACAAACACCATGAGGGCTGGCTATCATGTGTCCACGGCTGCCTCTAGCCAGCCCCCCAATTTTTTTTTTCTTTAATAACACAAACACCATGAGGGCTGGCTATCGTGTGTCCACGGCTGCCTCTAGCCAGCCCCCCAATTTTTTTTTTCTTTAATAACACAAACACCATGAGGGCTGGCTATCATGTGTCCACGGCTGCCTCTAGCCAGCCCCCCAATTTTTTTTTCTTTAATAACACAAACACCATGAGGGCTGGCTATCGTGTGTTCACGGCTGCCTCTAGCCAGCCCCCCAATTTTTTTTTTCTTTAATAACACAAACACCATGAGGGCTGACTATCATGTGTCCACGGCTGCCTCTAGCCAGCCCCCCAATTTTTTTTTTCTTTAATAACACAAACACCATGAGGGCTGGCTATCGTGTGTTCACGGCTGCCTCTAGCCAGCCCCTCAATTTTTTTTTCTTTAATAACACAAACACCATGAGAGCTGGCTATCATGTGTCCACGGCTGCCTCTAGCCAGCCCCCCAATTTTTTTTTCTTTAATAACACAAACACCATGAGGGCTGGCTATCGTGTGTTCACGGCTGCCTCTAGCCAGCCCCCCAATTTTTTTTTTCTTTAATAACACAAACACCATGAGGGCTGGCTATCATGTGTCCACGGCTGCCTCTAGCCAGCCCCCCAATTTTTTTTTTCTTTAATAACACAAACACCATGAGGGCTGGCTATCGTGTGCTCACGGCTGCCTCTAGCCAGCCCCCCAATTTTTTTTTTCTTTAATAACACAAACACCATGAGAGCTGGCTATCGTGTGTTCACGGCTGCCTCTAGCCAGCCCCCCAATTTTTTTTTCTTTAATAACACAAACACCATGAGGGCTGGCTATCATGTGTCCACGGCTGCCTCTAGCCAGCCCCCCAATTTTTTTTTTCTTTAATGACACAAACACCATGAGGGCTGGCTATCGTGTGTCCACGGCTGCCTCTAGCCGGCCCCCCAATTTTTTTTTTCTTTAATAACACAAACACCATGAGGGCTGGCTATCATGTGTCCACGGCTGCCTCTAGCCAGCCCCCCAATTTTTTTTTTTTCTTTAATAACACAAACACCATGAGGGCTGGCTATCGTGTGAAAACGGCTGCCTCTAGCCAGCCCCCCAATTTTTTTTTTCTTTAATAACACAAACACCATGAGGGCTGGCTATCGTGTGTTCACGGGTGCCTCTAGCCAGCCCCCCAATTTTTTTTTTCTTTAATAACACAAACACCATGAGGGCTGGCTATCGTGTGTCCACGGCTGCCTCTAGCCAGCCCCCCAATTTTTTTTTTCTTTAAAAACACAAACAACATGAGGGCTGGCTATCGTGTGTTCACGGCTGCCTCTAGCCAGCCCCCCAATTTTTTTTTTCTTTAATAACACAAACACCATGAGGGCTGGCTATCGTGTGTCCACGGCTGCCTCTAGCCAGCCCCCCAATTTTTTTTTTCTTTAATAACACAAACACCATGAGGGCTGGCTATCGTGTGTTCACGGGTGCCTCTAGCCAGCCCCCCAATTTTTTTTTTCTTTAATAACACAAACACCATGAGGGCTGGCTATCGTGTGTCCACGGCTGCCTCTAGCCAGCCCCCCAATTTTTTTTTTCTTTAAAAACACAAACACCATGAGGGCTGGCTATCGTGTGTCCACGGCTGCCTCTAGCCAGCCCCCCAATTTTTTTTTTCTTTAATAACACAAACACCATGAGGGCTGGCTATCATGTGTCCACGGCTGCCTCTAGCCAGCCCCCCAATTTTTTTTTTCTTTAATAACACAAACACCATGAGGGCTGGCTATCGTGTGTTCACGGCTGCCTCTAGCCAGCCCCCCAATTTTTTTTTCTTTAATAACACAAACACCATGAGGGCTGGCTATCATGTGTCCACGGCTGCCTCTAGCCAGCCCCCCAATTTTTTTTTTTCTTTAATAACACAAACACCATGAGGGCTGGCTATCGTGTGTCCACGGCTGCCTCTAGCCAGCCCCCCAATTTTTTTTTTCTTTAATAACACAAACACCATGAGGGCTGGCTATCATGTGTCCACGGCTGCCTCTAGCCAGCCCCCCAATTTTTTTTTTCTTTAATAACACAAACACCATGAGGGCTGGCTATCGTGTGTTCACGGCTGCCTCTAGCCAGCCCCCCAATTTTTTTTCTTTAATAACACAAACACCATGAGGGCTGGCTATCATGTGTCCACGGCTGCCTCTAGCCAGCACCCCCAATTTTTTTTTTTCTTTAATAACACAAACACCATGAGGGCTGGCTATCGTGTGTCCACGGCTGCCTCTAGCCGGCCCCCCAATTTTTTTTTCTTTAATAACACAAACACCATGAGGGCTGGCTATCATGTGTCCATGGCTGCCTCTAGCCAGCCCCCCAATTTTTTTTTTCTTTAATAACACAAACACCATGAGGGCTGGCTATCGTGTGTTCACGGCTGCCTCTAGCCAGCCCCCCAATTTTTTTTTCTTTAATAACACAAACACCATGAGGGCTGGCTATCATGTGTCCACGGCTGCCTCTAGCCAGCCCCCCAATTTTTTTTTTTTCTTTAATAACACAAACACCATGAGGGCTGGCTATCGTGTGTCCACGGCTGCCTCTAGCCGGCCCCCCAATTTTTTTTTTCTTTAATAACACAAACACCATGAGGGCTGGCTATCATGTGTCCACGGCTGCCTCTAGCCAGCCCCCCAATTTTTTTTTTTTCTTTAATAACACAAACACCATGAGGGCTGGCTATCGTGTGTCCACGGCTGCCCCTAGCCAGCCCCCCAATTTTTTTTTTTCTTTAATAACACAAACACCATGAGGGCTGGCTATCGTGTGTCCACGGCTGCCTCTAGCCAGCCCCCCAATTTTTTTTTTCTTTAATAACACAAACACCATGAGGGCTGACTATCATGTGTCCACGGCTGCCTCTAGCCAGCCCCCCAATTTTTTTTTTCTTTAATAACACAAACACCATGAGGGCTGGCTATCATGTGTTCACGGCTGCCTCTAGCCAGCCCCCCAATTTTTTTTTCTTTAATAACACAAACACCATGAGGGCTGGCTATCATGTGTCCACGGCTGCCTCTAGCCAGCCCCCCAATTTTTTTTTTCTTTAATAACACAAACACCATGAGGGCTGGCTATCGTGTGTCCACGGCTGCCTCTAGCCAGCCCCCCAATTTTTTTTTTCTTTAATAACACAAACACCATGAGGGCTGGCTATCATGTGTCCACGGCTGCCTCTAGCCAGCCCCCCAATTTTTTTTTTCTTTAATAACACAAACACCATGAGGGCTGGCTATCGTGTGTTCACGGCTGCCTCTAGCCAACCCCCAATTTTTTTTTTCTTTAATAACACAAACACCATGAGGGCTGACTATCATGTGTCCACGGCTGCCTCTAGCCAGCCCCCCATTTTTTTTTTTCTTTAATAACACAAACACCATGAGGGCTGGCTATCGTGTGTTCACGGCTGCCTCTAGCCAGCCCCTCAATTTTTTTTTCTTTAATAACACAAACACCATGAGGGCTGGCTATCATGTGTCCACGGCTGCCTCTAGCCAGCCCCCCAATTTTTTTTTTCTTTTATAACACAAACACCATGAGGGCTGGCTATCGTGTGTTCACGGCTGCCTCTAGCCAGCCCCCCAATTTTTTTTTTCTTTAATAACACAAACACCATGAGGGCTGGCTATCATGTGTCCACGGCTGCCTCTAGCCAGCCCCCCAATTTTTTTTTTCTTTAATAACACAAACACCATGAGGGCTGGCTATCGTGTGTTCACGGCTGCCTCTAGCCAGCCCCCCAATTTTTTTTTTCTTTAATAACACAAACACCATGAGAGCTGGCTATCGTGTGTTCACGGCTGCCTCTAGCCAGCCCCCCAATTTTTTTTTCTTTAATAACACAAACACCATGAGGGCTGGCTATCATGTGTCCACGGCTGCCTCTAGCCAGCCCCCCAATTTTTTTTTTCTTTAATGACACAAACACCATGAGGGCTGGCTATCGTGTGTCCACGGCTGCCTCTAGCCGGCCCCCCAATTTTTTTTTTCTTTAATAACACAAACACCATGAGGGCTGGCTATCATGTGTCCACGGCTGCCTCTAGCCAGCCCCCCAATTTTTTTTTTTTCTTTAATAACACAAACACCATGAGGGCTGGCTATCGTGTGTCCACGGCTGCCTCTAGCCAGCCCCCCAATTTTTTTTTTCTTTAATAACACAAACACCATGAGGGCTGGCTATCGTGTGTTCACGGGTGCCTCTAGCCAGCCCCCCAATTTTTTTTTTCTTTAATAACACAAACACCATGAGGGCTGGCTATCGTGTGTCCACGGCTGCCTCTAGCCAGCCCCCCAATTTTTTTTTTCTTTAAAAACACAAACACCATGAGGGCTGGCTATCGTGTGTTCACGGCTGCCTCTAGCCAGCCCCCCAATTTTTTTTTTCTTTAATAACACAAACACCATGAGGGCTGGCTATCGTGTGTCCACGGCTGCCTCTAGCCAGCCCCCCAATTTTTTTTTTCTTTAATAACACAAACACCATGAGGGCTGGCTATCGTGTGTTCACGGGTGCCTCTAGCCAGCCCCCCAATTTTTTTTTTCTTTAATAACACAAACACCATGAGGGCTGGCTATCGTGTGTCCACGGCTGCCTCTAGCCAGCCCCCCAATTTTTTTTTTCTTTAAAAACACAAACACCATGAGGGCTGGCTATCGTGTGTTCACGGCTGCCTCTAGCCAGCCTCCCAATTTTTTTTTTCTTTAATAACACAAACACCATGAGGGCTGGCTATCGTGTGCTCACGGCTGCCTCTAGCCAGCCCCCCCAATTTTTTTTTTCTTTAATAACACAAACACCATGAGGGCTGGCTATCGTGTGTCCACGGCTGCCTCTAGCCAGCCCCCCAATTTTTTTTTTCTTTAATAACACAAACACCATGAGGGCTGGCTATCGTGTGTCCACGGCTGCCTCTAGCCAGCCTCCCAATTTTTTTTTCTTTAATAACACAAACACCATGAGGGCTGGCTATCGTGTGTTCACGGCTGCCTCTAGCCAGCCCCCCAATTTTTTTTTTCTTTAATAACACAAACACCATGAGGGCTGGCTATCGTGTGTCCATGGCTGCCTCTAGCCAGCCCCCCAATTTTTTTTTTCTTTAATAACACAAACACCATGAGGGCTGGCTATCGTGTGTCCACGGCTGCCTCTAGCCAGCCCCCCAATTTTTTTTTTCTTTAATAACACAAACACCATGAGGGCTGGCTATCGTGTGTCCACGGCTGCCTCTAGCCAGCCCCCCAATTTTTTTTTTCTTTAATAACACAAACACCATGAGGGCTGGCTATCGTGTGTTCACGGCTGCCACTAGCCAGCCCCCCAATTTTTTTTTCTTTAATAACACAAACACCATGAGGGCTGGCTATCGTGTGTCCACGGCTGCCTCTAGCCAGCCCCCCAATTTTTTTTTTCTTTAAAAACACAAACACCATGAGGGCTGGCTATCGTGTGTTCACGGCTGCCTCTAGCCAGCCTCCCAATTTTTTTTTTCTTTAATAACACAAACACCATGAGGGCTGGCTATCGTGTGCTCACGGCTGCCTCTAGCCAGCCCCCCCAATTTTTTTTTTCTTTAATAACACAAACACCATGAGGGCTGGCTATCGTGTGTCCACGGCTGCCTCTAGCCAGCCCCCCAATTTTTTTTTTCTTTAATAACACAAACACCATGAGGGCTGGCTATCGTGTGTCCACGGCTGCCTCTAGCCAGCCTCCCAATTTTTTTTTTCTTTAATAACACAAACACCATGAGGGCTGGCTATCGTGTGTTCACGGCTGCCTCTAGCCAGCCCCCCAATTTTTTTTTTCTTTAATAACACAAACACCATGAGGGCTGGCTATCGTGTGTCCACGGCTGCCTCTAGCCAGCCCCCCAATTTTTTTTTTCTTTAATAACACAAACACCATGAGGGCTGGCTATCGTGTGTCCACGGCTGCCTCTAGCCAGCCCCCCAATTTTTTTTTTCTTTAATAACACAAACACCATGAGGGCTGGCTATCGTGTGTCCACGGCTGCCTCTAGCCAGCCCCCCAATTTTTTTTTTCTTTAATAACACAAACACCATGAGGGCTGGCTATCGTGTGTTCACGGCTGCCTCTAGCCAGCCCCCCAATTTTTTTTTTCTTTAATAACACAAACACCATGAGGGCTGGCTATCGTGTGTCCACGGCTGCCTCTAGCCAGCCCCCCAATTTTTTTTTTCTTTAAAAACACAAACACCATGAGGGCTGGCTATCGTGTGTCCACGGCTGCCTCTAGCCAGCCCCCCAATTTTTTTTTTCTTTAATAACACAAACACCATGAGGGCTGGCTATCGTGTGTCCACGGCTGCCTCTAGCAAGCCTCCCAATTTTTTTTTTCTTTAATAACACAAACACCATGAGGGCTGGCTATCGTGTGTTCACGGCTGCCTCTAGCCAGCCCCCCAATTTTTTTTTTCTTTAATAACACAAACACCATGAGGGCTGGCTATCGTGTGTCCACGGCTGCCTCTAGCCAGCCCCCCAATTTTTTTTTTCTTTAATAACACAAACACCATGAGGGCTGGCTATCGTGTGTCCACGGCTGCCTCTAGCCAGCCCCCCAATTTTTTTTTTCTTTAATAACACAAACACCATGAGGGCTGGCTATCGTGTGTCCACGGCTGCCTCTAGCCAGCCCCCCAATTTTTTTTTTCTTTAATAACACAAACACCATGAGGGCTGGCTATCGTGTGTCCACGGCTGCCTCTAGCCAGCCCCCCAATTTTTTTTTTCTTTAATAACACAAACACCATGAGGGCTGGCTATCGTGT
The DNA here is from genome assembly GCF_046119375.1 of Phyllobates terribilis. NCBI lineage: Eukaryota > Metazoa > Chordata > Amphibia > Anura > Dendrobatidae > Phyllobates > Phyllobates terribilis. Next base: position 4,354,959 of record NW_027362907.1, read on the forward strand.
GTCCACGGCTGCCTCTAGCCAGCCCCCCAATTTTTTTTTTCTTTAATAACACAAACACCATGATGGCTGGCTATGAGGAAGGGAGCTATGTCCCTGTAAAGTTAGCTTGTTGTCATGTGGAGAAGAGTTTGAGGGTATTGTGGCCCTGTGGAAATGCTTGTGGCCCGGCAGAAGGAGCCAGTGGTCCTGTGGAGAGAGCTGAAGAGGTTGAGGCCCTGTGGAAAGGCCTGTGACCCTGTATAGGGGTCTGTTGCCCCGCAGAGGGGCATGTGGCGATGTAAAGAGAGCTGGATGGAGTTGTGGCCTGTGGAAAAGGCCATGTGGAGCGTGCTGGAGGGGCCTGTGGAAGGCTCTGGAGTAAGATGGGGGCCTATGAAGTCCTTTGCAGTAAACATCTAAATTTTCAAGCTTCGTGTCCGATTTGCAACAGGGTTGACTCCAATGTTGCCGAACTGCAACAAAAATTGACTCCTGTTGCAAAAGTGCAACATGATTGCCTGTGGAGAGAGCTGGAGGGGCTTGTGGCACTGTGGAAAGACCTGTGGCCCGGTAGTAGCCTGTGGTCCTGTAGAGAGAGCTGAAGGTGTTGTGGCCCTGTGGAAAGGCCTGTGACCCTGTATAGGGGTCCATTGCCCTGTGGAGAGAGCTGGAGGGGCTTGTGCCCTATGGAAATGACTATGGCCATGTAGAAAGGCCCTTTGGCCTTGAAGAGGGGGCTTGTGTCCTGCAGACGGGCCCTGTGTCTCTGTGGAGAGAGCTAAAGGGGGCTGTGGCCGTGCAGAAAGTGCATTTGGCCCTGTGGAGGGGAGCTATGGCTCTGTAAAGAGAGCTTGTTGTCCTGTGGAGAAGAGTTGGAGGGGATTGTGGCCCTGTGGAAATGCTTGTGGCCCGGCAGAAGGAGCCAGTGGTCCTGTGGAGAGAGCTGAAGGGGTTGAGGCCCTATGGAAAGGCCTGTGACCCTGTATAGGGGTCTGTGGCCCCGCAGAGGGGCATGTGGCGATGTAAAGGGAGCTGGAGGGAGTTGTGGCCTGCGGAAAAGGCCATGTGGAGCGGGCTGGAGGGGCCTGTGGAAGGGTCTGAAGTAAGATTTGGGCCTATGAAGTCCTTTTTTCGGTAAACACCATGCAACATGATTGCCTGTGGAGAGAGCTAGAGGGACTTGTAGCACTGTGTAAAAGCCTGTGGCCGGGTAGGAGCCTGTGGTCCTGTGGAGAGAGCTGAAGGTGTTGTGGCCCTGTGGAAAGGCCTGTGACCCTGTATAGCGGTCCGTTGCCCTGTGGAGAGAGCTGGAGGGGCTCGTGCCCTATGGAAATGACTATGGCCATGCAGAAAGGCCTTTTGGCTTTGAAGAGGGGGCTTGTGCCCTGCAGACGGGCCCTGTGACTCTGTGGAGAGGGCTGTTGGGAGTTGTGGCCGTGTGGAAAGTGCATTTGGCCCTGTGGAGGTGAGCTATGGCCCTGTAAAGAGAGCTTCTTGTCCTGTGGAGAGAGCTGGAGGGTGTTGTGGCCCTGTGGAAAGGTATGTGGCCCTATTGATAGGCCCTTTAGCCTTGTGGAAGGGGCTGTGGCCCTGTGGTGAGAGGTGGAAGGAGTTGTGGGCTGTAGAAAAGCCTGTGGTCCTGTGGAGACAGCTGAAGGGGTTGAGGCCCTGTGGAAAGGCCTGTGACCCTGTATAGGGGTCTGTGGCCCCGCAGAGGGGCATGTGGCGATGTAAAGAGAGCTGGAGGGAGTTGTGGCCTGAGGAAAAGGCCATGTGGAGCGGGCTGGAGAGGCCTGTGGAAGGCTCTGGAGTAAGATTTGAGCCTATGAAGTCCTTTGCAGTTAACAACATGCAACATGATTGCCTGTGGAGAGAGCTGGAGGGGCTTGTGGCACTGTGGAAAGGCCTGTGGCCCAGTAGGAGCCTGTGGTCCTGTGGAGAGAGCTGAAGGTGTTGTGTCCCTGTGGAAAGGCCTGTGATCCTGTATAGGGGTCCGTTGCTCTGTGGAGAGAGCTGGAGGGGCTCGTGCCCTATGTAAATGACTATGGCCATGTAGAAAGGCCTTTTGGCCTTGAAGAGGGGACTTGTGCCCTGCAGACGGGCCCTGTGACTCTGTGGAGAGAGCTGTTGGGAGTTGTGGCCGTGTGGAAAGTGCATTTGGCCCTGTGGAGGTGAGCTATGGCCCTGTAAAGAGAGCTTCTTGTCCTGTGGAGAGAGCTGGAGGGTGTTGTGGCCCTGTGGAAACGTCTGTGGCCCTATGGATAGGCCCTTTAGCCTTGTGGAAAGGGCTGTGGCCCTGTGGTGAGAGCTGGATGGGGTTGTGGGCTGTGGAAAAGCCTGTGGTCCTGTGGAGACAGCTGAAGGGGTTGAGGCCCTGTGGAAAGGCCTGTGATCCTGTATAGAGGTCTGTGGCCCCGAAGAGGGGCATGTGGCGATGTAAAGAGAGCTGGAGGGAGTTGTGGCCTGAGGAAAAGGCCATGTGGAGCGGGCTGGAGAGGCCTGTGGAAGGCTCTGGAGTAAGATTTGAGCCTATGAAGTCCTTTGCAGTAAACAACATGCAACATGATTGCCTGTGGTGAGAGCTGGAGGGGCTTGTGGCACTGTGGAAAGGCCTGTGGCCCAGTAGGAGCCTGTGGTCCTGTGGAGAGAGCTGAAGGTGTTGTGGCCCTGTGGAAAGGCCTGTGATCCTGTATAGGGGTCCGTTGCCCTGTGGAGAGAGCTGGAGGGGCTCGTGCCCTATGGAAATGACTATGGCCATGCAGAAAGGCCTTTTGGCTTTGAAGAGGGGGCTTGTGCCCTGCAGACGGGCCCTGTGACTCTGTGGAGAGGGCTGTTGGGAGTTGTGGCCGTGTGGAAAGTGCATTTGGCCCTGTGGAGGTGAGCTATGGCCCTGTAAAGAGAGCTTCTTGTCCTGTGGAGAGAGCTGGAGGGTGTTGTGGCCCTGTGGAAAGGTATGTGGCCCTATGGATAGGCCCTTTAGCCTTGTGGAAGGGGCTGTGGCCCTGTGGTGAGAGCTGGAAGGAGTTGTGGGCTGTAGAAAAGCCTGTGGTCCTGTGGAGACAGCTGAAGGGGTTGAGGCCCTGTGGAAAGGCCTGTGACCCTGTATAGGGGTCTGTGGCCCCACAGAGGGGCATGTGGCGATGTAAAGAGAGCTGGAGGGAGTTGTGGCCTGAGGAAAAGGCCATGTGGAGCGGGCTGGAGAGGCCTGTGGAAGGCTCTGGAGTAAGATTTGAGCCTATGAAGTCCTTTGCAGTTAACAACATGCAACATGATTGCCTGTGGAGAGAGCTGGAGGGGCTTGTGGCACTGTGGAAAGGCCTGTGGCCCAGTAGGAGCCTGTGGTCCTGTGGAGAGAGCTGAAGGTGTTGTGGCCCTGTGGAAAGGCCTGTGATCCTGTATAGGGGTCCGTTGCTCTGTGGAGAGAGCTGGAGGGGCTCGTGCCCTATGTAAATGACTATGGCCATGTAGAAAGGCCTTTTGGCCTTGAAGAGGGGGCTTGTGCCCTGCAGACGGGCCCTGTGACTCTGTGGAGAGAGCTGTTGGGAGTTGTGGCCGTGTGGAAAGTGCATTTGGCCCTGTGGAGGTGAGCTATGGCCCTGTAAAGAGAGCTTCTTGTCCTGTGGAGAGAGCTGGAGGGTGTTGTGGCCCTGTGGAAACGTCTGTGGCCCTATGGATAGGCCCTTTAGCCTTGTGGAAAGGGCTGTGGCCCTGTGGTGAGAGCTGGATGGGGTTGTGGGCTGTGGAAAAGCCTGTGGTCCTGTGGAGACAGCTGAAGGGGTTGAGGCCCTGTGGAAAGGCCTGTGATCCTGTATAGAGGTCTGTGGCCCCGAAGAGGGGCATGTGGCGATGTAAAGAGAGCTGGAGGGAGTTGTGGCCTGAGGAAAAGGCCATGTGGAGCGGGCTGGAGAGGCCTGTGGAAGGCTCTGGAGTAAGATTTGAGCCTATGAAGTCCTTTGCAGTAAACAACATGCAACATGATTGCCTGTGGTGAGAGCTGGAGGGGCTTGTGGCACTGTGGAAAGGCCTGTGGCCCAGTAGGAGCCTGTGGTCCTGTGGAGAGAGCTGAAGGTGTTGTGGCCCTGTGGAAAGGCCTGTGATCCTGTATAGGGGTCTGTTGCCCTGTGGAGAGAGTTGGAGGGGCTCGTGCCCTATGGAAATGACTATGGCCATGTAGAAAGGCCTTTTGGCCTTGAAGAGGGGGCTTGTGCCCTGCAGACGGGCCCTGTGACTCTGTGGAGAGAGCTGTTGGGAGTTGTGGCCGTGTGGAAAGTGCATTTGGCCCTGTGGAGGTGAGCTATGGCCCTGTAAAGAGAGCTTCTTGTCCTGTGGAGAGAGCTGGAGGGTGTTGTGGCCCTGTGGAAAGGTATGTGGCCCTATGGATAGGCCCTTTAGCCTTGTGGAAAGGGCTGTGGCCCTGTGGTGAGAGCTGGAAGGAGTTGTGGGCTGTGGAAAAGCCTGTGGTCCTGTGGAGACAGCTGAAGGGGTTGAGGCCCTGTGGAAAGGCCTGTGACCCTGTATAGGGGTCTGTGGCCCCGCAGAGGGGCATGTGGCGATGTAAAGAGAGCTGGAGGGAGTTGTGGCCTGAGGAAAAGGCCATGTGGAGCGGGCTGGAGAGGCCTGTGGAAGGCTCTGGAGTAAGATTTGAGCCTATGAAGTCCTTTGCAGTAAACAACATGCAACATGATTGCCTGTGGAGAGAGCTGGAGGGGCTTGTGGCACTGTGGAAAGGCCTGTGGCCCAGTAGGAGCCTGTGGTCCTGTGGAGAGAGCTGAAGGTGTTGTGGCCCTGTGGAAAGTCCTGTGATCCTGTATAGGGGTCCGTTGCTCTGTGGAGAGAGCTGGAGGGGCTCGTGCCCTATGGAAATGACTATGGCCATGTAGAAAGGCCTTTTGGCCTTGAAGAGGGGGCTTGTGCCCTGCAGACGTGCCCTGTGACTCTGTGGAGAGAGCTGTTGGGAGTTGTGGCCGTGTGGAAAGTGCATTTGGCCCTGTGGAGGTGAGCTATGGCCCTGTAAAGAGAGCTTCTTGTCCTGTGGAGAGAGCTGGAGGGTGTTATGGCCCTGTGGAAAGGTCTGTGGCCCTATGGATAGGCCCTTTAGCCTTGTGGAAAGGGCTGTGGCCCTGTGGTGAGAGCTGGAAGGAGTTGTGGGCTGTGGAAAAGCCTGTGGTCCTGTGGAGACAGCTGAAGGGGTTGAGGCCCTGTGGAAAGGCCTGTGACCCTGTATAGGAGTCTGTGGCCCCGCAGAGGGGTATGTGGCGATGTAAAGAGAGCTGGAGGGAGTTGTGGCCCGAGGAAAAGGCCATGTGGAGCGGGCTGGAGAGGCCTGTGGAAGGCTCTGGAGTAAGATTTGAGCCTATGAAGTCCTTTTTTCGGTAAACAACATGCAACATGATTGCCTGTGGAGAGAGCTGGAGGAGCTTGTGGCACTGTGGAAAGGCCTGTGGCCCAGTAGGAGCCTGTGGTCCTGTGGAGAGAGCTGAAGGTGTTGTGGCCCTGTGGAAAGGCCTGTGACCCTGTATAGGGGTCCGTTGCCCTGTGGAGAGATCTGGAGGGGCTCGTGCCCTATGGAAATGACTATGGCCATGTAGAAAGGCCTTTTGGCCTTGAAGAGGGCGCTTGTGCCCTGCAGACGGGCCCAGTGACTATGTGGAGAGAGCTGTTGGGAGTTGTGGCCGTGTGGAAAGTGCATTTGGCCCTGTGGAGGTGAGCTATGGCCCTGTAAAGAGAGCTTCTTGTCATGTGGAGAGAGCTGGAGGGTGTTGTGGCCCTGTGGAAAGGTCTGTGGCCCTATGGATAGGAACTTTAGCCCTGTGGAAGGGGCTGTGGTGCTGTGGTGAGAGCTGAAAGGAGTTGTGGGCTGTGGAAAAGCCTGTGGTCCTGTGGAGACAGCTGAAGGGGTTGAGGCCCTGTGGAAAGGCCTGTGACCCTGTATAGGGGTCTGTGGCCCCGCAGAGGGGCATGTGGCGATGTAAAGAGAGCTGGAGGGAGTTGTGGCTTGCGGAAAAGGCCATGTGGAGCGGGCTGGAGGTGCCTGTGGAAGGCTCTGGAGTAAGATTTGGGCCTATGAAGTCCTTTGCAGTAAACAACATGCACCATGATTGCCTGTGGAGAGAGCTGGAGGGGCTTATGGCACTGTGGAAAGGCCTGTGGCCCGGTAGGAGCCTGTGGTCCTGTGGAGAGAGCTGAAGGTGTTGTGGTCACGCAAATGAGCCCTTTTAACTGATTAAAGGGGGGTGGAGGAGGCTGTGGCCCTGATGAAAGAGCTGAAAGGGGTTGTAGCCTTGTAGAAGGAGCCTGTGGTCCTCTGGAGAGAGCTGGAGGGAGTTATTGCCTTGGGGAAATGCCTATGGCCCTGCGGAGGGGACCTATGACCCTTTGAAAAAGGCCTTTGGCCTTTTGGAGGGGGCTGTTGCCTTGTAAAGGGAGCCTCTGTCCTTTTTAAGAGAGACAGAGGGGGTTGTGGCCTTATGGAAAGGCCTTTGACACAGTGAAAGGGCCCTGTGGAGAGAGGTGAAGGCGGTTGTGGCCCTGTGTAAATGCCTGTAAACCTGTAGAAGGAGCCTGTGGTTCTGTGGAGAGAGCTTGAGGGGGGTTATGGCCCTATGGAAATGACTATGGCCCTGTGGAATGGACCTATAGCCCTTTGCAAAGGGCCTTTGGCCTTGTGGAGGGGGCTGTTGCCCTGCAGAAGGAGCCTGTGGCCCTGTTGAGAGAGCCAGAGGGGGTTGTGGCCCTATTTAAAGGCCAGTGGCCCTGTAGACTGGCCCCTTGGCCTTGATGAAGGGGCTTGTACCCAGCAGACGGGCCCAGTGACTCTGTGGAGAGAGCTGGAGGGGATTGTGGCCGTGTGGAAAGTGCATTTGGCCCTGTGGAGGGGAGCTATGGCTCTGTAAAGAGCATGAGGGCTGGCTATCGTGTGCCCACGGCTGTCTCCAGCCGGCCCTCAAGGTTTATATTTTTTATCATCATCTTATTTTTATTTTTATATAGCGCTTACGTATTCCACAGCGCTTTACATACATTATTGTCGCTGTCCCCATTGGGGCTCACAATCTAGATTCCCTATCAGTGTGTCTTTGGAGTGTGGGAGGAAACCGGAGAACCCGGGGGAAACCCATGCAAACACGGGGAGAACATACAAACTCGTTTCAGATGTTGTCCTTGGTGGGATATAAATATAACACCCCCATGAAGGCTGGCTATCCGCGTGCACACGGCTCTCGCCAGCCAGCCCTAAAGGTTTATATTTTTATTTATAAGAAATGCAACCATGAAGGCTGGCTATCGTGTGCCCATGGCTGTCACCAGCCAGCCCTCAAATTTTTTTATTTTTTTTTTAATAACATTAAAACCATGAGGGCTGGCTCTCGTGTGCCCACGGCTGTCTCCAGCCAGCCCTGAGGAAGCATTGGAAAAAAGAGAAAAAAAAGCTAAGGTTTGTATGTTATTTCATTTGAGATAAGGCTGCAGAAGGACTTGTGTATTTGGCCAATTGTCAGCAAAACATCTTGTAGTACAGAAAAGATAAGAGACTCCGTCTGCAGACGTCTGAAAAGTTGAGAGTGAACTCAATTGTAGAAGTGTGAAAAATCTGTCCATGTCACAAACTCAAAGTTATGGAGGGCACCATCTAATCACTATGGGATCAACATGCAGCATACCAAATATATATAAACATTGGCAAGAAGAAAAGGGGTATGCTCTTGTGCAGTGATCACCCAATCTAGACAATACCTCAATAAATTACAATGAATTTTATTTTTTATAAATACATACAAACAATGTCACAATCCAATTCATGAAAACGCAAGTAAAAGTTAATATAGTGGAATTACCCACTAATGGAAAGCCCACCTACTCCAAAATCCATCCCAGAAAAACACATGATTGTAATAGATCAAGTAAAGATCAAATATACACTTAGGCTGTCCCTGGTGATCAATTTTGCACATTAATATACTGACTGGCAAATCCGCCACCAGTATTAGAGGTAATGCACTATAGCACAAAATATATACTATAGCAGACAATATAATAAAATGTAAGAATCCAAGGCAAAAACCACACAAATACAGGGCATTAAACTGGTCAGTGCCATATATTCACACACCAGAAGAAACAATATCCAAAACACAAATAAATAAACACCCCATTCATGCTGTTAGTGCCCCTGCTATTCCTATTAGTACTGGAATCAATAATCACCACACATGGGCAGGGCCGGCTCCAGGTTTTTGTGGGCCCTAGGCGAAAGTCTCAGTGGGCCCCTTTAACACATATCACGATTCATAATGCACAGATACTGCAGAAATATATATATATATATAATATATATATATATAAATAGTGTGTCCACGGCTGCCTCTAGCCAGCCATCAAATTTATTTATTTTCTTTAATAACACAAACACCATGAGGGCTGGCTATCATGTGTCCACGGCTGTCTCTAGCCAGCCCTAAAATTATTATTTTTTCTTTAATAACACAAACACCATGAGGGCTGGCTATCGTGTGTCCACGGCTGCCTCTAGCCAGCCCCCCAATTTTTTTTTTCTTTAATAACACAAACACCATGAGGGCTGGCTATCATGTGTCCACGGCTGCCTCTAGCCAGCCCTCAATTTTTTTTTTCTTTAATAACACAAACACCATGAGGGCTGGCTATCGTGTGTCCACGGCTGCCTCTAGCCAGCCCTCAAATTTATTTTTTCTTTAATAACACAAACACCATGAGGGCTGGCTATGAGGAAGGGAGCTATGGCCCTGTAAAGTTAGCTTGTTGTCCTGTGGAGAAGAGTTTGAGGGGATTGTGGCCCTGTGGAAATGCTTGTGGCTCGGCAGAAGGAGCCAGTGGTCCTGTGGAGAGAGCTGAAGGGGTTGAGGCCCTGTGGAAAGGCCTGTGACCCTGTATAGGGGTCTGTGGCCCCGCAGAGGGGCATGTGGCGATGTAAAGAGAGCTGGAGGGAGTTGTGGCCTGAGGAAAAGGCCATGTGGAGCGGGCTGGAGAGGCCTGTGGAAGGCTCTGGAGTAAGATTTGGGCCTATGAAGTCCTTTGCAGTAAACAACATGCAACATGATTGTCTGTGGAGAGAGCTGGAGGGGCTTGTGGCACTGTGGAAAGGCCTGTGGCCCTATGGATAGGCCCTTTAGCCTTGTGGAAGGGGCTGTGGCCCTGTGGTGAGAGCTGGAAGGAGTTGTGGGCTGTGAAAAAGCCTGTGGTCCTGTGGAGACAGCTGAAGGGGTTGAGGCCCTGTGGAAAGGCCTGTGACCCTGTATAGGGGTCCGTTGCCCTGTGGAGAGAGCTGGAGGGGCTCGTGCCCTATGGAAATGACTATGGCCATGTAGAAACGCCTTTTGGGCTTGTGCCCTGCAGACGTGCCCTGTGACTCTGTGGAGAGAGCTGTTGGGAGTTGTGGCCGTGTGGAAAGTGCATTTGGCCCTGTGGAGGTGAGCTATGGCCCTGTAAAGAGAGCTTCTTGTCCTGTGGAGAGAGCTGGAGGGTTTTGTGGCCCTGTGGAAAGGTCTGTGGCCCTATGGATAGGCCCTTTAGCCTTGTGGAAGGGGCTGTGGCCCTGTGGTGAGAGCTGGAAGGAGTTGTGGGTTGTGGAGAAGCCTGTGGTCCTGTGGAGACAGCTGAAGGGGTTGAGGCCCTGTAGAAAGGCCTGTGACCCTGTATAGGGGTCTGTGGCCCCGCAGAGGGGCATGTGGCGATGTAAAGAGAGCTGGAGGGAATTGTGGCCTGAGGAAAAGGCCATGTGGAGCGGGCTGGAGAGGCCTGTGGAAGGCTCTGGAGTAAGATTTGGGCCTATGAAGTCCTTTGCAGTAAACAACATGCAACATGATTGCCTGTGGAGAGAGCTGGAGGGGCTTGTGGCACTGTGGAAAGGCCTGTGGTCCAGTAGGAGCCTGTGGTCCTGTGGAGAGAGCTGAAGGTGTTGTGGCCCTGTGGAAAGGCCTGTGACCCTGTATAGTGGTCCATTGCCCTGTGGAGAGAGCTGGAGGGGCTCGTGCCCTATGGAAATGACTATGGCCATGTAGAAAGGCCTTTTGGCCTTGAAGAGGGTGCTTGTGCCCTGCAGACGGGCCCTGTGACTCTGTGGAGAGAGCTGTTGGGAGTTGTGGCCGTGTGGAAAGTGCATTTGGCCCTGTGGAGGTGAGCTATGGCCCTGTAAAGAGAGCTTCTTGTCCTGTGGAGAGAGCTGGAGGGTGTTGTGGCCCTGTGGAAAGGTATGTGGCCCTATGGATAGGCCCTTTAGCCTTGTGGAAGGGGCTGTGGCCCTGTGGTGAGAGCTGGAAGGAGTTGTGGGCTGTGAAAAAGCCTGTGGTCCTGTGGAGACAGCTGAAGGGGTTGAGGCCCTGTGGAAAGGCCTGTGACCCTGTATAGGGGTCCGTTGCCCTGTGGAGAGAGCTGGAGGGGCTCGTGCCCTATGGAAATGACTATGGCCATGTAGAAACGCCTTTTGGGCTTGTGCCCTGCAGACGTGCCCTGTGACTCTGTGGAGAGAGCTGTTGGGAGTTGTGGCCGTGTGGAAAGTGCATTTGGCCCTGTGGAGGTGAGCTATGGCCCTGTAAAGAGAGCTTCTTGTCCTGTGGAGAGAGCTGGAGGGTGTTGTGGCCCTGTGGAAACGTCTGTGGCCCTATGGATAGGCCCTTTAGCCTTGTGGAAAGGGCTGTGGCCCTGTGGTGAGAGCTGGATGGGGTTGTGGGCTGTGGAAAAGCCTGTGGTCCTGTGGAGACAGCTGAAGGGGTTGAGGCCCTGTGGAAAGGCCTGTGATCCTGTATAGAGGTCTGTGGCCCCGAAGAGGGGCATGTGGCGATGTAAAGAGAGCTGGAGGGAGTTGTGGCCTGAGGAAAAGGCCATGTGGAGCGGGCTGGAGAGGCCTGTGGAAGGCTCTGGAGTAAGATTTGAGCCTATGAAGTCCTTTGCAGTAAACAACATGCAACATGATTGCCTGTGGTGAGAGCTGGAGGGGCTTGTGGCACTGTGGAAAGGCCTGTGGCCCAGTAGGAGCCTGTGGTCCTGTGGAGAGAGCTGAAGGTGTTGTGGCCCTGTGGAAAGGCCTGTGATCCTGTATAGGGGTCTGTTGCCCTGTGGAGAGAGTTGGAGGGGCTCGTGCCCTATGGAAATGACTATGGCCATGTAGAAAGGCCTTTTGGCCTTGAAGAGGGGGCTTGTGCCCTGCAGACGGGCCCTGTGACTCTGTGGAGAGAGCTGTTGGGAGTTGTGGCCGTGTGGAAAGTGCATTTGGCCCTGTGGAGGTGAGCTATGGCCCTGTAAAGAGAGCTTCTTGTCCTGTGGAGAGAGCTGGAGGGTGTTGTGGCCCTGTGGAAAGGTATGTGGCCCTATGGATAGGCCCTTTAGCCTTGTGGAAAGGGCTGTGGCCCTGTGGTGAGAGCTGGAAGGAGTTGTGGGCTGTGGAAAAGCCTGTGGTCCTGTGGAGACAGCTGAAGGGGTTGAGGCCCTGTGGAAAGGCCTGTGACCCTGTATAGGGGTCTGTGGCCCCGCAGAGGGGCATGTGGCGATGTAAAGAGAGCTGGAGGGAGTTGTGGCCTGAGGAAAAGGCCATGTGGAGCGGGCTGGAGAGGCCTGTGGAAGGCTCTGGAGTAAGATTTGAGCCTATGAAGTCCTTTGCAGTAAACAACATGCAACATGATTGCCTGTGGAGAGAGCTGGAGGGGCTTGTGGCACTGTGGAAAGGCCTGTGGCCCAGTAGGAGCCTGTGGTCCTGTGGAGAGAGCTGAAGGTGTTGTGGCCCTGTGGAAAGTCCTGTGATCCTGTATAGGGGTCCGTTGCTCTGTGGAGAGAGCTGGAGGGGCTCGTGCCCTATGGAAATGACTATGGCCATGTAGAAAGGCCTTTTGGCCTTGAAGAGGGGGCTTGTGCCCTGCAGACGTGCCCTGTGACTCTGTGGAGAGAGCTGTTGGGAGTTGTGGCCGTGTGGAAAGTGCATTTGGCCCTGTGGAGGTGAGCTATGGCCCTGTAAAGAGCGCTTCTTGTCCTGTGGAGAGAGCTGGAGGGTGTTATGGCCCTGTGGAAAGGTCTGTGGCCCTATGGATAGGCCCTTTAGCCTTGTGGAAAGTGCTGTGGCCCTGTGGTGAGAGCTGGAAGGAGTTGTGGGCTGTGGAAAAGCCTGTGGTCCTGTGGAGACAGCTGAAGGGGTTGAGGCCCTGTGGAAAGGCCTGTGACCCTGTATAGGAGTCTGTGGCCCCGCAGAGGGGTATGTGGCGATGTAAAGAGAGCTGGAGGGAGTTGTGGCCCGAGGAAAAGGCCATGTGGAGCGGGCTGGAGAGGCCTGTGGAAGGCTCTGGAGTAAGATTTGAGCCTATGAAGTCCTTTTTTCGGTAAACAACATGCAACATGATTGCCTGTGGAGAGAGCTGGAGGGGCTTGTGGCACTGTGGAAAGGCCTGTGGCCCAGTAGGAGCCTGTGGTCCTGTGGAGAGAGCTGAAGGTGTTGTGGCCCTGTGGAAAGGCCTGTGACCCTGTATAGGGGTCCGTTGCCCTGTGGAGAGATCTGGAGGGGCTCGTGCCCTATGGAAATGACTATGGCCATGTAGAAAGGCCTTTTGGCCTTGAAGAGGGCGCTTGTGCCCTGCAGACGGGCCCAGTGACTATGTGGAGAGAGCTGTTGGGAGTTGTGGCCGTGTGGAAAGTGCATTTGGCCCTGTGGAGGTGAGCTATGGCCCTGTAAAGAGAGCTTCTTGTCATGTGGAGAGAGCTGGAGGGTGTTGTGGCCCTGTGGAAAGGTCTGTGGCCCTATGGATAGGAACTTTAGCCCTGTGGAAGGGGCTGTGGCGCTGTGGTGAGAGCTGAAAGGAGTTGTGGGCTGTGGAAAAGCCTGTGGTCCTGTGGAGACAGCTGAAGGGGTTGAGGCCCTGTGGAAAGGCCTGTGACCCTGTATAGGGGTCTGTGGCCCCGCAGAGGGGCATGTGGCGATGTAAAGAGAGCTGGAGGGAGTTGTGGCTTGCGGAAAAGGCCATGTGGAGCGGGCTGGAGGTGCCTGTGGAAGGCTCTGGAGTAAGATTTGGGCCTATGAAGTCCTTTGCAGTAAACAACATGCACCATGATTGCCTGTGGAGAGAGCTGGAGGGGCTTATGGCACTGTGGAAAGGCCTGTGGCCCGGTAGGAGCCTGTGGTCCTGTGGAGAGAGCTGAAGGTGTTGTGGTCACGCAAATGAGCCCTTTTAACTGATTAAAGGGGGGTGGAGGAGGCTGTGGCCCTGATGAAAGAGCTGAAAGGGGTTGTAGCCTTGTAGAAGGAGCCTGTGGTCCTCTGGAGAGAGCTGGAGGGAGTTATTGCCTTGGGGAAATGCCTATGGCCCTGCGGAGGGGACCTATGACCCTTTGAAAAAGGCCTTTGGCCTTTTGGAGGGGGCTGTTGCCTTGTAAAGGGAGCCTCTGTCCTTTTTAAGAGAGACAGAGGGGGTTGTGGCCTTATGGAAAGGCCTTTGACACAGTGAAAGGGCCCTGTGGAGAGAGGTGAAGGCGGTTGTGGCCCTGTGTAAATGCCTGTAAACCTGTAGAAGGAGCCTGTGGTTCTGTGGAGAGAGCTTGAGGGGGGTTATGGCCCTATGGAAATGACTATGGCCCTGTGGAATGGACCTATAGCCCTTTGCAAAGGGCCTTTGGCCTTGTGGAGGGGGCTGTTGCCCTGCAGAAGGAGCCTGTGGCCCTGTTGAGAGAGCCAGAGGGGGTTGTGGCCCTATTTAAAGGCCAGTGGCCCTGTAGACTGGCCCCTTGGCCTTGATGAAGGGGCTTGTACCCAGCAGACGGGCCCAGTGACTCTGTGGAGAGAGCTGGAGGGGATTGTGGCCGTGTGGAAAGTGCATTTGGCCCTGTGGAGGGGAGCTATGGCTCTGTAAAGAGCATGAGGGCTGGCTATCGTGTGCCCACGGCTGTCTCCAGCCGGCCCTCAAGGTTTATATTTTTTATCATCATCTTATTTTTATTTTTATATAGCGCTTACGTATTCCACAGCGCTTTACATACATTATTGTCGCTGTCCCCATTGGGGCTCACAATCTAGATTCCCTATCAGTGTGTCTTTGGAGTGTGGGAGGAAACCGGAGAACCCGGGGGAAACCCATGCAAACACGGGGAGAACATACAAACTCGTTTCAGATGTTGTCCTTGGTGGGATATAAATATAACACCCCCATGAAGGCTGGCTATCCGCGTGCACACGGCTCTCGCCAGCCAGCCCTAAAGGTTTATATTTTTATTTATAAGAAATGCAACCATGAAGGCTGGCTATCGTGTGCCCATGGCTGTCACCAGCCAGCCCTCAAATTTTTTTATTTTTTTTTTAATAACATTAAAACCATGAGGGCTGGCTCTCGTGTGCCCACGGCTGTCTCCAGCCAGCCCTGAGGAAGCATTGGAAAAAAGAGAAAAAAAAGCTAAGGTTTGTATGTTATTTCATTTGAGATAAGGCTGCAGAAGGACTTGTGTATTTGGCCAATTGTCAGCAAAACATCTTGTAGTACAGAAAAGATAAGAGACTCCGTCTGCAGACGTCTGAAAAGTTGAGAGTGAACTCAATTGTAGAAGTGTGAAAAATCTGTCCATGTCACAAACTCAAAGTTATGGAGGGCACCATCTAATCACTATGGGATCAACATGCAGCATACCAAATATATATAAACATTGGCAAGAAGAAAAGGGGTATGCTCTTGTGCAGTGATCACCCAATCTAGACAATACCTCAATAAATTACAATGAATTTTATTTTTTATAAATACATATGTAGCACCCTGAGGATTCGGCTGCTACAGGGGTATTGCACCTCAACCCAGAGGTGTGATATTCCACTCCCGGGTAAGGAAGGAGTGTGGAACTGAGCTCAGATAGACTGCATGCACTACATACATCCCATTCCAGAGGAGCAGGCCGACGGCACTCCCACTTAGAAATGTGCAGGTGCGACCGAGCCTGTTCCTGGCTGGAGTGGGAGGGGGGAGGAACATCCCATGTAGTGTAGGGGCAGATAGGGGGAGCAGTCTGGGTAGTGATAGGAGCTCATTGGGTGCTGGTCACCTGAGCTCACACATAGAGGGATATATAAGGAGGGCACCAACTTAGATCAGGGTCAGACGCAGAGGAGCCTGTGAGACGCAGAGAACAAGCCTGCAGCAAGAGAGAGAAAGAAACAGCAGCCCTGGAGAGAGAGTGGAGTAAAGAGAAAGACCCAGAGGGGGAAGACTGAAGGGACCCAAGAACCCAGATTAGAACACCGGGTGAGGAGTCAGCAGAAGGGTACCGGAACCCAAGCTGGTGGGGGTAAAGACATTCCCCAGCCAGAGACCGGAGACCGTGGGCAGTGTCTGTCACGGTCACCCACTACATTCACCCTGAAGGCACACCACATGGAGGGTCAGGGAACCTGAGGCCAAAGGTTGCCCAACAGAAGGCCCGAGGGAGCTGGATTTAGGTGAATCACTGGTGGGGACGGCTG
The DNA here is from genome assembly GCF_046119375.1 of Phyllobates terribilis. Taxonomy (NCBI): domain Eukaryota; kingdom Metazoa; phylum Chordata; class Amphibia; order Anura; family Dendrobatidae; genus Phyllobates; species Phyllobates terribilis. The sequence continues at coordinate 4,370,392 of NW_027362907.1, forward strand.
AAGAAAGGACAGAGGGAGAGCTCAGGGCCACGCTCCGGACTTGTTTGGGGGTTGGCTGGATCCAGGACCTGGTGGACGCAGCACGGCTCGGGAGGTCACTTGGAGCTAGAGTGACCAGGAACATCTGCAGTAAGTAAAGACCCTTAACTGCACAACCCGAGTTTGTCATCATTACCGGCTGCACCGCACCACCACAACCCCCATCCTCTGCGCCTGTCCCCTCTGAGGCTATACCCCTCCCGTTGGGGGTTATCCCACCAAGCTGCGCACCCACCATCAGCCTCAGCGGACCCTGCAGCAGCGGCGGCCACAGTGACCGCATCACAACGGGTGGCGTAGTCGACACAACGAACTTTAATAACATCAGTAAAGACTGCCACATAACACTGAGCTTGACGCCCTGGGCACGGGACCGGGTCACAGCCGCTCGGAGACTACAACCCCCCATCTGATCCGGTGCCGGGTATTCCCCTCAAAAAGGAATATGTCCCAGGGGGCGCGTCAACTTTGGCGTAGTCGGCAGGATTACGTGCCCGCAACACCCGGGTACTGCGTGCCTGAAGAAAAGTGCAAGTTTACCTCAGAAAGAAGTCTCCCGCCGGTTCCGGAGGGTCCACGCCATCGGACTCCATCACCAGTCGTTTCCCGCCGATTGTCCGCCATTTCCAGCTTGTTCCCGCCATCTGCAGAGTTTCCCGCCACTGGGCGACGCTTCCCGCCAAAACCGCAGATTTCCCGCCTTGGAAGAGCAGCGGACGCCATTATGGGCGTGCCAAAGGAGGGCAGGAGGCCACCTCCCATCGTGGGCCAGGACAGAAAATGGCGCCAAAAGTGGAAACCGCCCCCACCAACAGAGACTGTGATGCTGGAGGTGTCTGTCAGCGTGAAAGAACTCCCCCTGGAGCTGACAGTCACCGAGTTGCCCCGGGACCGCCCTCGAAGTGGGAGGAGACGAAAGAGAAGAGAAAAGATGGGTGTCGCTTGGAGCAGTCTGGAGCGAGCGCACCCGGAGGCAAGAGGTCTAACAAGGAGTAGCGGAGGAGCTCACCCGGAGATGGAGAGAAAGCAGAACAGCACCGGCCCGCTGGCCAGGAGTCTGCTAGAGACCGAGGAAGGAGGGCAGAGCAGCACCGGCCCGCTGGCCAGGAGCCTGCCGGAAGCCGAGCAGAGCAGCACCGACCCGATGGTCAGGAGCCTGCTAGAGTCCACAACCCCGCTAGGTCTAGCGGAGATCCTAGCGCAGCTCCCCCGAGACCGGGAGTGTGCACAAACTGCCCTGGAGGGCCTCGCACGGAGGATGGCCCGGGTACAGCGGGAGATACTGGCGGAGTGGAGCCGGGAGATGGCTCAGCACGCAGAGACCAGTCAGCAGAGCACGCTACCCTGGAAGAGGAAGCAGACCGCCTCTGAGGATGGCGCGGGAGGACCCAAGGCCGGAGACGGCGCCGAGGAGGGAGCCGAACGCATGGAGGCAGGTAAAGGGGACGCCTATACCCCAAGCCGTGACACCGCTCACCTGCCCCAGCTCCCCGTCGCAGAGCCCGAAAGTCCCCCTGCTGTGCTCGTAGCCGCCACGTCACCGCAATGGACTAGGCCCCGACCGGAAGCCGCCGCAGCGACCCCTGTGACGTCACGCGCCTCGACCCGGAGCGTGACAAAGCAGGAAATACCACCAGCCTGGTCGCAAGGCCTAGTACCCCCGGGCGCCGCATCACCAACAGCGCCCCCTACCTCCGCGGAGCCTCCGGCCTGGCCGCAAGGCCAGGTAGCCCAGGGCGCCGCCGTATTAACGGTGCCCTTCACCTTCCAGGTGCCCCAGGCCTGGCCGCAAGGCCTGGGCAACCCGGGCGCCACCACCACCGCGCCCGCGCCCGCAAAATCAAGGGTGCCGCGTCTGGGAGAGGACTTGTTCAGCCAGCTCACATGGCCGGACGGGTCTGAAGTTACCACCAGCTACAAGCAAAGAGCAGGAGGAAGACGCCGTTGAGTGCGGCAGAGCAGGAGCTGTAAATAAGTTACCCAATCGGGGTATATAGAAACTGAAACTGTTGCTGCTAAAATAGTCCCCGTTGGGACCAGGGAACAGTTTAACCCGTGTGTCCCCTACCCAAACCAGGCTGAGGACTGTGAGCAGCCATCCCTTTCCCTTTACTTGGCCGGGGACTGAGAACGGCCAAAACTCCCCTGTACATAGTTGCGCTTCCTAAGGCGCCCCCTACTGGTTTTATGAGAAACTGCTTATCAAAAGACTGTCGCACTTTACCTGGTCACGAGTTGCATGGTGACCAGAGGAGGAAGAAAGAAAGAGACGACGAGAATGTTATAATGATGTTTATATGAAAAAGTTATATATATATAATATTTTATATGTTTTACATGTTTATAAAAATTTGTATGTTTTGGTGTTTTTGTCTTTGCAGCCCGAGGACGTGCTGTGATTTACCAGGGGGGAATGTAGCACCCTGAGGATTCGGCTGCTACAGGGGTATTGCACCTCAACCCAGAGGTGTGATATTCCACTCCCGGGTAAGGAAGGAGTGTGGAACTGAGCTCAGATAGACTGCATGCACTACATACATCCCATTCCAGAGGAGCAGGCCGACGGCACTCCCACTTAGAAATGTGCAGGTGCGACCGAGCCTGTTCCTGGCTGGAGTGGGAGGGGGGAGGAACATCCCATGTAGTGTAGGGGCAGATAGGGGGAGCAGTCTGGGTAGTGATAGGAGCTCATTGGGTGCTGGTCACCTGAGCTCACACATAGAGGGATATATAAGGAGGGCACCAACTTAGATCAGGGTCAGACGCAGAGGAGCCTGTGAGACGCAGAGAACAAGCCTGCAGCAAGAGAGAGAAAGAAACAGCAGCCCTGGAGAGAGAGTGGAGTAAAGAGAAAGACCCAGAGGGGGAAGACTGAAGGGACCCAAGAACCCAGATTAGAACACCGGGTGAGGAGTCAGCAGAAGGGTACCGGAACCCAAGCTGGTGGGGGTAAAGACATTCCCCAGCCAGAGACCGGAGACCGTGGGCAGTGTCTGTCACGGTCACCCACTACATTCACCCTGAAGGCACACCACATGGAGGGTCAGGGAACCTGAGGCCAAAGGTTGCCCAACAGAAGGCCCGAGGGAGCTGGATTTAGGTGAATCACTGGTGGGGACGGCTGAAGAAAGGACAGAGGGAGAGCTCAGGGCCACGCTCCGGACTTGTTTGGGGGTTGGCTGGATCCAGGACCTGGTGGACGCAGCACGGCTCGGGAGGTCACTTGGAGCTAGAGTGACCAGGAACATCTGCAGTAAGTAAAGACCCTTAACTGCACAACCCGAGTTTGTCATCATTACCGGCTGCACCGCACCACCACAACCCCCATCCTCTGCGCCTGTCCCCTCTGAGGCTATACCCCTCCCGTTGGGGGTTATCCCACCAAGCTGCGCACCCACCATCAGCCTCAGCGGACCCTGCAGCAGCGGCGGCCACAGTGACCGCATCACAACGGGTGGCGTAGTCGACACAACGAACTTTAATAACATCAGTAAAGACTGCCACATAACACTGAGCTTGACGCCCTGGGCACGGGACCGGGTCACAGCCGCTCGGAGACTACAACCCCCCATCTGATCCGGTGCCGGGTATTCCCCTCAAAAAGGAATATGTCCCAGGGGGCGCGTCACATACAAACAATGTCACAATCCAATTCATGAAAACGCAAGTAAAAGTTAATATAGTGGAATTACCCACTAATGGAAAGCCCACCTACTCCAAAATCCATCCCAGAAAAACACATGATTGTAATAGATCAAGTAAAGATCAAATATACACTTAGGCTGTCCCTGGTGATCAATTTTGCACATTAATATACTGACTGGCAAATCCGCCACCAGTATTAGAGGTAATGCACTATAGCACAAAATATATACTATAGCAGACAATATAATAAAATGTAAGAATCCAAGGCAAAAACCACACAAATACAGGGCATTAAACTGGTCAGTGCCATATATTCACACACCAGAAGAAACAATATCCAAAACACAAATAAATAAACACCCCATTCATGCTGTTAGTGCCCCTGCTATTCCTATTAGTACTGGAATCAATAATCACCACACATGGGCAGGGCCGGCTCCAGGTTTTTGTGGGCCCTAGGCGAAAGTCTCAGTGGGCCCCTTTAACACATATCACGATTCATAATGCACAGATACTGCAGAAATATATATATATATATATATATATATATAATATATATATATATAAATAGTGTGTCCACGGCTGCCTCTAGCCAGCCATCAAATTTATTTATTTTCTTTAATAACACAAACACCATGAGGGCTGGCTATCATGTGTCCACGGCTGTCTCTAGCCAGCCCTAAAATTATTATTTTTTCTTTAATAACACAAACACCATGAGGGCTGGCTATCGTGTGTCCACGGCTGCCTCTAGCCAGCCCCCCAATTTTTTTTTTCTTTAATAACACAAACACCATGAGGGCTGGCTATCATGTGTCCACGGCTGCCTCTGGCCAGCCCTCAATTTTTTTTTTCTTTAATAACACAAACACCATGAGGGCTGGCTATCGTGTGTCCACGGCTGCCTCTAGCCAGCCCTCAAATTTATTTTTTCTTTAATAACACAAACACCATGAGGGCTGGCTATGAGGAAGGGAGCTATGGCCCTGTAAAGTTAGCTTGTTGTCCTGTGGAGAAGAGTTTGAGGGGATTGTGGCCCTGTGGAAATGCTTGTGGCTCGGCAGAAGGAGCCAGTGGTCCTGTGGAGAGAGCTGAAGGGGTTGAGGCCCTGTGGAAAGGCCTGTGACCCTGTATAGGGGTCTGTGGCCCCGCAGAAGGGCATGTGGCGATGTAAAGAGAGCTGGAGGGAGTTGTGGCCTGAGGAAAAGGCCATGTGGAGCGGGCTGGAGAGGCCTGTGGAAGGCTCTGGAGTAAGATTTGGGCCTATGAAGTCCTTTGCAGTAAACAACATGCAACATGATTGTCTGTGGAGAGAGCTGGAGGGGCTTGTGGCACTGTGGAAAGGCCTGTGGCCCTATGGATAGGCCCTTTAGCCTTGTGGAAGGGGCTGTGGCCCTGTGGTGAGAGCTGGAAGGAGTTGTGGGCTGTGAAAAAGCCTGTGGTCCTGTGGAGACAGCTGAAGGGGTTGAGGCCCTGTGGAAAGGCCTGTGACCCTGTATAGGGGTCCGTTGCCCTGTGGAGAGAGCTGGAGGGGCTCGTGCCCTATGGAAATGACTATGGCCATGTAGAAACGCCTTTTGGGCTTGTGCCCTGCAGACGTGCCCTGTGACTCTGTGGAGAGAGCTGTTGGGAGTTGTGGCCGTGTGGAAAGTGCATTTGGCCCTGTGGAGGTGAGCTATGGCCCTGTAAAGAGAGCTTCTTGTCCTGTGGAGAGAGCTGGAGGGTTTTGTGGCCCTGTGGAAAGGTCTGTGGCCCTATGGATAGGCCCTTTAGCCTTGTGGAAGGGGCTGTGGCCCTGTGGTGAGAGCTGGAAGGAGTTGTGGGTTGTGGAGAAGCCTGTGGTCCTGTGGAGACAGCTGAAGGGGTTGAGGCCCTGTAGAAAGGCCTGTGACCCTGTATAGGGGTCTGTGGCCCCGCAGAGGGGCATGTGGCGATGTAAAGAGAGCTGGAGGGAATTGTGGCCTGAGGAAAAGGCCATGTGGAGAGGGCTGGAGAGGCCTGTGGAAGGCTCTGGAGTAAGATTTGGGCCTATGAAGTCCTTTGCAGTAAACAACATGCAACATGATTGCCTGTGGAGAGAGCTGGAGGGGCTTGTGGCACTGTGGAAAGGCCTGTGGCCCAGTAGCAGCCTGTGGTCCTGTGGAGAGAGCTGAAGGTGTTGTGGCCCTGTGGAAAGGCCTGTGACCCTGTATAGTGGTCCATTGCCCTGTGGAGAGAGCTGGAGGGGCTCGTGCCCTATGGAAATGACTATGGCCATGTAGAAAGGCCTTTTGGCCTTGAAGAGGGTGCTTGTGCCCTGCAGACGGGCCCTGTGACTCTGTGGAGAGAGCTGTTGGGAGTTGTGGCCGTGTGGAAAGTGCATTTGGCCCTGTGGAGGTGAGCTATGGCCCTGTAAAGAGAGCTTCTTGTCCTGTGGAGAGAGCTGGAGGGTGTTGTGGCCCTGTGGAAAGGTATGTGGCCCTATGGATAGGCCCTTTAGCCTTGTGGAAGGGGCTGTGGCCCTGTGGTGAGAGCTGGAAGGAGTTGTGGGCTGTGAAAAAGCCTGTGGTCCTGTGGAGACAGATGAAGCGGTTGAGGCCCTGTGGAAAGGCCTGTGACCCTGTATAGGGGTCCGTTGCCCTGTGGAGAGAGCTGGAGGGGCTCGTGCCCTATGGAAATGACTATGGCCATGTAGAAACGCCTTTTGGGCTTGTGCCCTGCAGACGTGCCCTGTGACTCTGTGGAGAGAGCTGTTGGGAGTTGTGGCCGTGTGGAAAGTGCATTTGGCCCTGTGGAGGTGAGCTATGGCCCTGTAAAGAGAGCTTCTTGTCCTGTGGAGAGAGCTGGAGGGTGTTGTGGCCCTGTGGAAACGTCTGTGGCCCTATGGATAGGCCCTTTAGCCTTGTGGAAAGGGCTGTGGCCCTGTGGTGAGAGCTGGATGGGGTTGTGGGCTGTGGAAAAGCCTGTGGTCCTGTGGAGACAGCTGAAGGGGTTGAGGCCCTGTGGAAAGGCCTGTGATCCTGTATAGAGGTCTGTGGCCCCGAAGAGGGGCATGTGGCGATGTAAAGAGAGCTGGAGGGAGTTGTGGCCTGAGGAAAAGGCCATGTGGAGCGGGCTGGAGAGGCCTGTGGAAGGCTCTGGAGTAAGATTTGAGCCTATGAAGTCCTTTGCAGTAAACAACATGCAACATGATTGCCTGTGGTGAGAGCTGGAGGGGCTTGTGGCACTGTGGAAAGGCCTGTGGCCCAGTAGGAGCCTGTGGTCCTGTGGAGAGAGCTGAAGGTGTTGTGGCCCTGTGGAAAGGCCTGTGATCCTGTATAGGGGTCTGTTGCCCTGTGGAGAGAGTTGGAGGGGCTCGTGCCCTATGGAAATGACTATGGCCATGTAGAAAGGCCTTTTGGCCTTGAAGAGGGGGCTTGTGCCCTGCAGACGGGCCCTGTGACTCTGTGGAGAGAGCTGTTGGGAGTTGTGGCCGTGTGGAAAGTGCATTTGGCCCTGTGGAGGTGAGCTATGGCCCTGTAAAGAGAGCTTCTTGTCCTGTGGAGAGAGCTGGAGGGTGTTGTGGCCCTGTGGAAAGGTATGTGGCCCTATGGATAGGCCCTTTAGCCTTGTGGAAAGGGCTGTGGCCCTGTGGTGAGAGCTGGAAGGAGTTGTGGGCTGTGGAAAAGCCTGTGGTCCTGTGGAGACAGCTGAAGGGGTTGAGGCCCTGTGGAAAGGCCTGTGACCCTGTATAGGGGTCTGTGGCCCCGCAGAGGGGCATGTGGCGATGTAAAGAGAGCTGGAGGGAGTTGTGGCCTGAGGAAAAGGCCATGTGGAGCGGGCTGGAGAGGCCTGTGGAAGGCTCTGGAGTAAGATTTGAGCCTATGAAGTCCTTTGCAGTAAACAACATGCAACATGATTGCCTGTGGAGAGAGCTGGAGGGGCTTGTGGCACTGTGGAAAGGCCTGTGGCCCAGTAGGAGCCTGTGGTCCTGTGGAGAGAGCTGAAGGTGTTGTGGCCCTGTGGAAAGTCCTGTGATCCTGTATAGGGGTCCGTTGCTCTGTGGAGAGAGCTGGAGGGGCTCGTGCCCTATGGAAATGACTATGGCCATGTAGAAAGGCCTTTTGGCCTTGAAGAGGGGGCTTGTGCCCTGCAGACGTGCCCTGTGACTCTGTGGAGAGAGCTGTTGGGAGTTGTGGCCGTGTGGAAAGTGCATTTGGCCCTGTGGAGGTGAGCTATGGCCCTGTAAAGAGAGCTTCTTGTCCTGTGGAGAGAGCTGGAGGGTGTTATGGCCCTGTGGAAAGGTCTGTGGCCCTATGGATAGGCCCTTTAGCCTTGTGGAAAGGGCTGTGGCCCTGTGGTGAGAGCTGGAAGGAGTTGTGGGCTGTGGAAAAGCCTGTGGTCCTGTGGAGACAGCTGAAGGGGTTGAGGCCCTGTGGAAAGGCCTGTGACCCTGTATAGGAGTCTGTGGCCCCGCAGAGGGGTATGTGGCGATGTAAAGAGAGCTGGAGGGAGTTGTGGCCTGAGGAAAAGGCCATGTGGAGCGGGCTGGAGAGGCCTTTGGAAGGCTCTGGAGTAAGATTTGAGCCTATGAAGTCCTTTTTTCGGTAAACAACATGCAACATGATTGCCTGTGGAGAGAGCTGGAGGGGCTTGTGGCACTGTGGAAAGGCCTGTGGCCCAGTAGGAGCCTGTGGTCCTGTGGAGAGAGCTGAAGGTGTTGTGGCCCTGTGGAAAGGCCTGTGACCCTGTATAGTGGTCCGTTGCCCTGTGGAGAGATCTGGAGGGGCTCGTGCCCTATGGAAATGACTATGGCCATGTAGAAAGGCCTTTTGGCCTTGAAGAGGGCGCTTGTGCCCTGCAGACGGGCCCAGTGACTATGTGGAGAGAGCTGTTGGGAGTTGTGGCCGTGTGGAAAGTGCATTTGGCCCTGTGGAGGTGAGCTATGGCCCTGTAAAGAGAGCTTCTTGTCATGTGGAGAGAGCTGGAGGGTGTTGTGGCCCTGTGGAAAGGTCTGTGGCCCTATGGATAGGAACTTTAGCCCTGTGGAAGGGGCTGTGGCGCTGTGGTGAGAGCTGAAAGGAGTTGTGGGCTGTGGAAAAGCCTGTGGTCCTGTGGAGACAGCTGAAGGGGTTGAGGCCCTGTGGAAAGGCCTGTGACCCTGTATAGGGGTCTGTGGCCCCGCAGAGGGGCATGTGGCGATGTAAAGAGAGCTGGAGGGAGTTGTGGCTTGCGGAAAAGGCCATGTGGAGCGGGCTGGAGGTGCCTGTGGAAGGCTCTGGAGTAAGATTTGGGCCTATGAAGTCCTTTGCAGTAAACAACATGCACCATGATTGCCTGTGGAGAGAGCTGGAGGGGCTTATGGCACTGTGGAAAGGCCTGTGGCCCGGTAGGAGCCTGTGGTCCTGTGGAGAGAGCTGAAGGTGTTGTGGTCACGCAAATGAGCCCTTTTAACTGATTAAAGGGGGGTGGAGGAGGCTGTGGCCCTGATGAAAGAGCTGAAAGGGGTTGTAGCCTTGTAGAAGGAGCCTGTGGTCCTCTGGAGAGAGCTGGAGGGAGTTATTGCCTTGGGGAAATGCCTATGGCCCTGCGGAGGGGACCTATGACCCTTTGAAAAAGGCCTTTGGCCTTTTGGAGGGGGCTGTTGCCTTGTAAAGGGAGCCTCTGTCCTTTTTAAGAGAGACAGAGGGGGTTGTGGCCTTATGGAAAGGCCTTTGACACAGTGAAAGGGCCCTGTGGAGAGAGGTGAAGGCGGTTGTGGCCCTGTGTAAATGCCTGTAAACCTGTAGAAGGAGCCTGTGGTTCTGTGGAGAGAGCTTGAGGGGGGTTATGGCCCTATGGAAATGACTATGGCCCTGTGGAATGGACCTATAGCCCTTTGCAAAGGGCCTTTGGCCTTGTGGAGGGGGCTGTTGCCCTGCAGAAGGAGCCTGTGGCCCTGTTGAGAGAGCCAGAGGGGGTTGTGGCCCTATTTAAAGGCTAGTGGCCCTGTAGACTGGCCCCTTGGCCTTGATGAAGGGGCTTGTACCCAGCAGACGGGCCCAGTGACTCTGTGGAGAGAGCTGGAGGGGATTGTGGCCGTGTGGAAAGTGCATTTGGCCCTGTGGAGGGGAGCTATGGCTCTGTAAAGAGCATGAGGGCTGGCTATCGTGTGCCCACGGCTGTCTCCAGCCGGCCCTCAAGGTTTATATTTTTTATCATCATCTTATTTTTATTTTTATATAGCGCTTACGTATTCCACAGCGCTTTACATACATTATTGTCGCTGTCCCCATTGGGGCTCACAATCTAGATTCCCTATCAGTGTGTCTTTGGAGTGTGGGAGGAAACCGGAGAACCCGGGGGAAACCCATGCAAACACGGGGAGAACATACAAACTCGTTTCAGATGTTGTCCTTGGTGGGATATAAATATAACACCCCCATGAAGGCTGGCTATCCGCGTGCACACGGCTCTCGCCAGCCAGCCCTAAAGGTTTATATTTTTATTTATAAGAAATGCAACCATGAAGGCTGGCTATCGTGTGCCCATGGCTGTCACCAGCCAGCCCTCAAATTTTTTTATTTTTTTTTTAATAACATTAAAACCATGAGGGCTGGCTCTCGTGTGCCCACGGCTGTCTCCAGCCAGCCCTGAGGAAGCATTGGAAAAAAGAGAAAAAAAAGCTAAGGTTTGTATGTTATTTCATTTGAGATAAGGCTGCAGAAGGACTTGTGTATTTGGCCAATTGTCAGCAAAACATCTTGTAGTACAGAAAAGATAAGAGACTCCGTCTGCAGACGTCTGAAAAGTTGAGAGTGAACTCAATTGTAGAAGTGTGAAAAATCTGTCCATGTCACAAACTCAAAGTTATGGAGGGCACCATCTAATCACTATGGGATCAACATGCAGCATACCAAATATATATAAACATTGGCAAGAAGAAAAGGGGTATGCTCTTGTGCAGTGATCACCCAATCTAGACAATACCTCAATAAATTACAATGAATTTTATTTTTTATAAATACATACAAACAATGTCACAATCCAATTCATGAAAACGCAAGTAAAAGTTAATATAGTGGAATTACCCACTAATGGAAAGCCCACCTACTCCAAAATCCATCCCAGAAAAACACATGATTGTAATAGATCAAGTAAAGATCAAATATACACTTAGGCTGTCCCTGGTGATCAATTTTGCACATTAATATACTGACTGGCAAATCCGCCACCAGTATTAGAGGTAATGCACTATAGCACAAAATATATACTATAGCAGACAATATAATAAAATGTAAGAATCCAAGGCAAAAACCACACAAATACAGGGCATTAAACTGGTCAGTGCCATATATTCACACACCAGAAGAAACAATATCCAAAACACAAATAAATAAACACCCCATTCATGCTGTTAGTGCCCCTGCTATTCCTATTAGTACTGGAATCAATAATCACCACACATGGGCAGGGCCGGCTCCAGGTTTTTGTGGGCCCTAGGCGAAAGTCTCAGTGGGCCCCTTTAACACATATCACGATTCATAATGCACAGATACTGCAGAAATATATATATATATATAATATATATATATATATAAATAGTGTGTCCACGGCTGCCTCTAGCCAGCCATCAAATTTATTTATTTTCTTTAATAACACAAACACCATGAGGGCTGGCTATCATGTGTCCACGGCTGTCTCTAGCCAGCCCTAAAATTATTATTTTTTCTTTAATAACACAAACACCATGAGGGCTGGCTATCGTGTGTCCACGGCTGCCTCTAGCCAGCCCCCCAATTTTTTTTTTCTTTAATAACACAAACACCATGAGGGCTGGCTATCATGTGTCCACGGCTGCCTCTAGCCAGCCCTCAATTTTTTTTTTCTTTAATAACACAAACACCATGAGGGCTGGCTATCGTGTGTCCACGGCTGCCTCTAGCCAGCCCTCAAATTTATTTTTTCTTTAATAACACAAACACCATGAGGGCTGGCTATGAGGAAGGGAGCTATGGCCCTGTAAAGTTAGCTTGTTGTCCTGTGGAGAAGAGTTTGAGGGGATTGTGGCCCTGTGGAAATGCTTGTGGCTCGGCAGAAGGAGCCAGTGGTCCTGTGGAGAGAGCTGAAGGGGTTGAGGCCCTGTGGAAAGGCCTGTGACCCTGTATAGGGGTCTGTGGCCCCGCAGAGGGGCATGTGGCGATGTAAAGAGAGCTGGAGGGAGTTGTGGCCTGAGGAAAAGGCCATGTGGAGCGGGCTGGAGAGGCCTGTGGAAGGCTCTGGAGTAAGATTTGGGCCTATGAAGTCCTTTGCAGTAAACAACATGCAACATGATTGTCTGTGGAGAGAGCTGGAGGGGCTTGTGGCACTGTGGAAAGGCCTGTGGCCCTATGGATAGGCCCTTTAGCCTTGTGGAAGGGGCTGTGGCCCTGTGGTGAGAGCTGGAAGGAGTTGTGGGCTGTGAAAAAGCCTGTGGTCCTGTGGAGACAGCTGAAGGGGTTGAGGCCCTGTGGAAAGGCCTGTGACCCTGTATAGGGGTCCGTTGCCCTGTGGAGAGAGCTGGAGGGGCTCGTGCCCTATGGAAATGACTATGGCCATGTAGAAACGCCTTTTGGGCTTGTGCCCTGCAGACGTGCCCTGTGACTCTGTGGAGAGAGCTGTTGGGAGTTGTGGCCGTGTGGAAAGTGCATTTGGCCCTGTGGAGGTGAGCTATGGCCCTGTAAAGAGAGCTTCTTGTCCTGTGGAGAGAGCTGGAGGGTGTTGTGGCCCTGTGGAAACGTCTGTGGCCCTATGGATAGGCCCTTTAGCCTTGTGGAAAGGGCTGTGGCCCTGTGGTGAGAGCTGGATGGGGTTGTGGGCTGTGGAAAAGCCTGTGGTCCTGTGGAGACAGCTGAAGGGGTTGAGGCCCTGTGGAAAGGCCTGTGATCCTGTATAGAGGTCTGTGGCCCCGAAGAGGGGCATGTGGCGATGTAAAGAGAGCTGGAGGGAGTTGTGGCCTGAGGAAAAGGCCATGTGGAGCGGGCTGGAGAGGCCTGTGGAAGGCTCTGGAGTAAGATTTGAGCCTATGAAGTCCTTTGCAGTAAACAACATGCAACATGATTGCCTGTGGTGAGAGCTGGAGGGGCTTGTGGCACTGTGGAAAGGCCTGTGGCCCAGTAGGAGCCTGTGGTCCTGTGGAGAGAGCTGAAGGTGTTGTGGCCCTGTGGAAAGGCCTGTGATCCTGTATAGGGGTCTGTTGCCCTGTGGAGAGAGTTGGAGGGGCTCGTGCCCTATGGAAATGACTATGGCCATGTAGAAAGGCCTTTTGGCCTTGAAGAGGGGGCTTGTGCCCTGCAGACGGGCCCTGTGACTCTGTGGAGAGAGCTGTTGGGAGTTGTGGCCGTGTGGAAAGTGCATTTGGCCCTGTGGAGGTGAGCTATGGCCCTGTAAAGAGAGCTTCTTGTCCTGTGGAGAGAGCTGGAGGGTGTTGTGGCCCTGTGGAAAGGTATGTGGCCCTATGGATAGGCCCTTTAGCCTTGTGGAAAGGGCTGTGGCCCTGTGGTGAGAGCTGGAAGGAGTTGTGGGCTGTGGAAAAGCCTGTGGTCCTGTGGAGACAGCTGAAGGGGTTGAGGCCCTGTGGAAAGGCCTGTGATCCTGTATAGGGGTCTGTGGCCCCGCAGAGGGGCATGTGGCGATGTAAAGAGAGCTGGAGGGAGTTGTGGCCTGAGGAAAAGGCCATGTGGAGCGGGCTGGAGAGGCCTGTGGAAGGCTCTGGAGTAAGATTTGAGCCTATGAAGTCCTTTGCAGTAAACAACATGCAACATGATTGCCTGTGGAGAGAGCTGGAGGGGCTTGTGGCACTGTGGAAAGGCCTGTGGCCCAGTAGGAGCCTGTGGTCCTGTGGAGAGAGCTGAAGGTGTTGTGGCCCTGTGGAAAGTCCTGTGATCCTGTATAGGGGTCCGTTGCTCTGTGGAGAGAGCTGGAGGGGCTCGTGCCCTATGGAAATGACTATGGCCATGTAGAAAGGCCTTTTGGCCTTGAAGAGGGGGCTTGTGCCCTGCAGACGTGCCCTGTGACTCTGTGGAGAGAGCTGTTGGGAGTTGTGGCCGTGTGGAAAGTGCATTTGGCCCTGTGGAGGTGAGCTATGGCCCTGTAAAGAGAGCTTCTTGTCCTGTGGAGAGAGCTGGAGGGTGTTATGGCCCTGTGGAAAGGTCTGTGGCCCTATGGATAGGCCCTTTAGCCTTGTGGAAAGGGCTGTGGCCCTGTGGTGAGAGCTGGAAGGAGTTGTGGGCTGTGGAAAAGCCTGTGGTCCTGTGGAGACAGCTGAAGGGGTTGAGGCCCTGTGGAAAGGCCTGTGACCCTGTATAGGAGTCTGTGGCCCCGCAGAGGGGTATGTGGCGATGTAAAGAGAGCTGGAGGGAGTTGTGGCCCGAGGAAAAGGCCATGTGGAGCAGGCTGGAGAGGCCTGTGGAAGGCTCTGGAGTAAGATTTGAGCCTATGAAGTCCTTTTTTCGGTAAACAACATGCAACATGATTGCCTGTGGAGAGAGCTGGAGGGGCTTGTGGCACTGTGGAAAGGCCTGTGGCCCAGTAGGAGCCTGTGGTCCTGTGGAGAGAGCTGAAGGTGTTGTGGCCCTGTGGAAAGGCCTGTGACCCTGTATAGGGGTCCGTTGCCCTGTGGAGAGATCTGGAGGGGCTCGTGCCCTATGGAAATGACTATGGCCATGTAGAAAGGCCTTTTGGCCTTGAAGAGGGCGCTTGTGCCCTGCAGACGGGCCCAGTGACTATGTGGAGAGAGCTGTTGGGAGTTGTGGCCGTGTGGAAAGTGCATTTGGCCCTGTGGAGGTGAGCTATGGCCCTGTAAAGAGAGCTTCTTGTCATGTGGAGAGAGCTGGAGGGTGTTGTGGCCCTGTGGAAAGGTCTGTGGCCCTATGGATAGGAACTTTAGCCCTGTGGAAGGGGCTGTGGCGCTGTGGTGAGAGCTGAAAGGAGTTGTGGGCTGTGGAAAAGCCTGTGGTCCTGTGGAGACAGCTGAAGGGGTTGAGGCCCTGTGGAAAGGCCTGTGACCCTGTATAGGGGTCTGTGGCCCCGCAGAGGGGCATGTGGCGATGTAAAGAGAGCTGGAGGGAGTTGTGGCTTGCGGAAAAGGCCATGTGGAGCGGGCTGGAGGTGCCTGTGGAAGGCTCTGGAGTAAGATTTGGGCCTATGAAGTCCTTTGCAGTAAACAACATGCACCATGATTGCCTGTGGAGAGAGCTGGAGGGGCTTATGGCACTGTGGAAAGGCCTGTGGCCCGGTAGGAGCCTGTGGTCCTGTGGAGAGAGCTGAAGGTGTTGTGGTCACGCAAATGAGCCCTTTTAACTGATTAAAGGGGGGTGGAGGAGGCTGTGGCCCTGATGAAAGAGCTGAAAGGGGTTGTAGCCTTGTAGAAGGAGCCTGTGGTCCTCTGGAGAGAGCTGGAGGGAGTTATTGCCTTGGGGAAATGCCTATGGCCCTGCGGAGGGGACCTATGACCCTTTGAAAAAGGCCTTTGGCCTTTTGGAGGGGGCTGTTGCCTTGTAAAGGGAGCCTCTGTCCTTTTTAAGAGAGACAGAGGGGGTTGTGGCCTTATGGAAAGGCCTTTGACACAGTGAAAGGGCCCTGTGGAGAGAGGTGAAGGCGGTTGTGGCCCTGTGTAAATGCCTGTAAACCTGTAGAAGGAGCCTGTGGTTCTGTGGAGAGAGCTTGAGGGGGGTTATGGCCCTATGGAAATGACTATGGCCCTGTGGAATGGACCTATAGCCCTTTGCAAAGGGCCTTTGGCCTTGTGGAGGGGGCTGTTGCCCTGCAGAAGGAGCCTGTGGCCCTGTTGAGAGAGCCAGAGGGGGTTGTGGCCCTATTTAAAGGCCAGTGGCCCTGTAGACTGGCCCCTTGGCCTTGATGAAGGGGCTTGTACCCAGCAGACGGGCCCAGTGACTCTGTGGAGAGAGCTGGAGGGGATTGTGGCCGTGTGGAA
The DNA here is from genome assembly GCF_046119375.1 of Phyllobates terribilis. Taxonomy (NCBI): domain Eukaryota; kingdom Metazoa; phylum Chordata; class Amphibia; order Anura; family Dendrobatidae; genus Phyllobates; species Phyllobates terribilis. The sequence continues at coordinate 4,385,987 of NW_027362907.1, forward strand.
AGTGCATTTGGCCCTGTGGAGGGGAGCTATGGCTCTGTAAAGAGCATGAGGGCTGGCTATCGTGTGCCCACGGCTGTCTCCAGCCGGCCCTCAAGGTTTATATTTTTTATCATCATCTTATTTTTATTTTTATATAGCGCTTACGTATTCCACAGCGCTTTACATACATTATTGTCGCTGTCCCCATTGGGGCTCACAATCTAGATTCCCTATCAGTGTGTCTTTGGAGTGTGGGAGGAAACCGGAGAACCCGGGGGAAACCCATGCAAACACGGGGAGAACATACAAACTCGTTTCAGATGTTGTCCTTGGTGGGATATAAATATAACACCCCCATGAAGGCTGGCTATCCGCGTGCACACGGCTCTCGCCAGCCAGCCCTAAAGGTTTATATTTTTATTTATAAGAAATGCAACCATGAAGGCTGGCTATCGTGTGCCCATGGCTGTCACCAGCCAGCCCTCAAATTTTTTTATTTTTTTTTTAATAACATTAAAACCATGAGGGCTGGCTCTCGTGTGCCCACGGCTGTCTCCAGCCAGCCCTGAGGAAGCATTGGAAAAAAGAGAAAAAAAAGCTAAGGTTTGTATGTTATTTCATTTGAGATAAGGCTGCAGAAGGACTTGTGTATTTGGCCAATTGTCAGCAAAACATCTTGTAGTACAGAAAAGATAAGAGACTCCGTCTGCAGACGTCTGAAAAGTTGAGAGTGAACTCAATTGTAGAAGTGTGAAAAATCTGTCCATGTCACAAACTCAAAGTTATGGAGGGCACCATCTAATCACTATGGGATCAACATGCAGCATACCAAATATATATAAACATTGGCAAGAAGAAAAGGGGTATGCTCTTGTGCAGTGATCACCCAATCTAGACAATACCTCAATAAATTACAATGAATTTTATTTTTTATAAATACATACAAACAATGTCACAATCCAATTCATGAAAACGCAAGTAAAAGTTAATATAGTGGAATTACCCACTAATGGAAAGCCCACCTACTCCAAAATCCATCCCAGAAAAACACATGATTGTAATAGATCAAGTAAAGATCAAATATACACTTAGGCTGTCCCTGGTGATCAATTTTGCACATTAATATACTGACTGGCAAATCCGCCACCAGTATTAGAGGTAATGCACTATAGCACAAAATATATACTATAGCAGACAATATAATAAAATGTAAGAATCCAAGGCAAAAACCACACAAATACAGGGCATTAAACTGGTCAGTGCCATATATTCACACACCAGAAGAAACAATATCCAAAACACAAATAAATAAACACCCCATTCATGCTGTTAGTGCCCCTGCTATTCCTATTAGTACTGGAATCAATAATCACCACACATGGGCAGGGCCGGCTCCAGGTTTTTGTGGGCCCTAGGCGAAAGTCTCAGTGGGCCCCTTTAACACATATCACGATTCATAATGCACAGATACTGCAGAAATATATATATATATATATATATAATATATATATATATAAATAGTGTGTCCACGGCTGCCTCTAGCCAGCCATCAAATTTATTTATTTTCTTTAATAACACAAACACCATGAGGGCTGGCTATCATGTGTCCACGGCTGTCTCTAGCCAGCCCTAAAATTATTATTTTTTCTTTAATAACACAAACACCATGAGGGCTGGCTATCGTGTGTCCACGGCTGCCTCTAGCCAGCCCCCCAATTTTTTTTTTCTTTAATAACACAAACACCATGAGGGCTGGCTATCATGTGTCCACGGCTGCCTCTAGCCAGCCCTCAATTTTTTTTTTCTTTAATAACACAAACACCATGAGGGCTGGCTATCGTGTGTCCACGGCTGCCTCTAGCCAGCCCTCAAATTTATTTTTTCTTTAATAACACAAACACCATGAGGGCTGGCTATGAGGAAGGGAGCTATGGCCCTGTAAAGTTAGCTTGTTGTCCTGTGGAGAAGAGTTTGAGGGGATTGTGGCCCTGTGGAAATGCTTGTGGCTCGGCAGAAGGAGCCAGTGGTCCTGTGGAGAGAGCTGAAGGGGTTGAGGCCCTGTGGAAAGGCCTGTGACCCTGTATAGGGGTCTGTGGCCCCGCAGAGGGGCATGTGGCGATGTAAAGAGAGCTGGAGGGAGTTGTGGCCTGAGGAAAAGGCCATGTGGAGCGGGCTGGAGAGGCCTGTGGAAGGCTCTGGAGTAAGATTTGGGCCTATGAAGTCCTTTGCAGTAAACAACATGCAACATGATTGTCTGTGGAGAGAGCTGGAGGGGCTTGTGGCACTGTGGAAAGGCCTGTGGCCCTATGGATAGGCCCTTTAGCCTTGTGGAAGGGGCTGTGGCCCTGTGGTGAGAGCTGGAAGGAGTTGTGGGCTGTGAAAAAGCCTGTGGTCCTGTGGAGACAGCTGAAGGGGTTGAGGCCCTGTGGAAAGGCCTGTGACCCTGTATAGGGGTCCGTTGCCCTGTGGAGAGAGCTGGAGGGGCTCGTGCCCTATGGAAATGACTATGGCCATGTAGAAACGCCTTTTGGGCTTGTGCCCTGCAGACGTGCCCTGTGACTCTGTGGAGAGAGCTGTTGGGAGTTGTGGCCGTGTGGAAAGTGCATTTGGCCCTGTGGAGGTGAGCTATGGCCCTGTAAAGAGAGCTTCTTGTCCTGTGGAGAGAGCTGGAGGGTTTTGTGGCCCTGTGGAAAGGTCTGTGGCCCTATGGATAGGCCCTTTAGCCTTGTGGAAGGGGCTGTGGCCCTGTGGTGAGAGCTGGAAGGAGTTGTGGGTTGTGGAGAAGCCTGTGGTCCTGTGGAGACAGCTGAAGGGGTTGAGGCCCTGTAGAAAGGCCTGTGACCCTGTATAGGGGTCTGTGGCCCCGCAGAGGGGCATGTGGCGATGTAAAGAGAGCTGGAGGGAATTGTGGCCTGAGGAAAAGGCCATGTGGAGCGGGCTGGAGAGGCCTGTGGAAGGCTCTGGAGTAAGATTTGGGCCTATGAAGTCCTTTGCAGTAAACAACATGCAACATGATTGCCTGTGGAGAGAGCTGGAGGGGCTTGTGGCACTGTGGAAAGGCCTGTGGCCCAGTAGGAGCCTGTGGTCCTGTGGAGAGAGCTGAAGGTGTTGTGGCCCTGTGGAAAGGCCTGTGACCCTGTATAGTGGTCCATTGCCCTGTGGAGAGAGCTGGAGGGGCTCGTGCCCTATGGAAATGACTATGGCCATGTAGAAAGGCCTTTTGGCCTTGAAGAGGGTGCTTGTGCCCTGCAGACGGGCCCTGTGACTCTGTGGAGAGAGCTGTTGGGAGTTGTGGCCGTGTGGAAAGTGCATTTGGCCCTGTGGAGGTGAGCTATGGCCCTGTAAAGAGAGCTTCTTGTCCTGTGGAGAGAGCTGGAGGGTGTTGTGGCCCTGTGGAAAGGTATGTGGCCCTATGGATAGGCCCTTTAGCCTTGTGGAAGGGGCTGTGGCCCTGTGGTGAGAGCTGGAAGGAGTTGTGGGCTGTGAAAAAGCCTGTGGTCCTGTGGAGACAGCTGAAGGGGTTGAGGCCCTGTGGAAAGGCCTGTGACCCTGTATAGGGGTCCGTTGCCCTGTGGAGAGAGCTGGAGGGGCTCGTGCCCTATGGAAATGACTATGGCCATGTAGAAACGCCTTTTGGGCTTGTGCCCTGCAGACGTGCCCTGTGACTCTGTGGAGAGAGCTGTTGGGAGTTGTGGCCGTGTGGAAAGTGCATTTGGCCCTGTGGAGGTGAGCTATGGCCCTGTAAAGAGAGCTTCTTGTCCTGTGGAGAGAGCTGGAGGGTGTTGTGGCCCTGTGGAAACGTCTGTGGCCCTATGGATAGGCCCTTTAGCCTTGTGGAAAGGGCTGTGGCCCTGTGGTGAGAGCTGGATGGGGTTGTGGGCTGTGGAAAAGCCTGTGGTCCTGTGGAGACAGCTGAAGGGGTTGAGGCCCTGTGGAAAGGCCTGTGATCCTGTATAGAGGTCTGTGGCCCCGAAGAGGGGCATGTGGCGATGTAAAGAGAGCTGGAGGGAGTTGTGGCCTGAGGAAAAGGCCATGTGGAGCGGGCTGGAGAGGCCTGTGGAAGGCTCTGGAGTAAGATTTGAGCCTATGAAGTCCTTTGCAGTAAACAACATGCAACATGATTGCCTGTGGTGAGAGCTGGAGGGGCTTGTGGCACTGTGGAAAGGCCTGTGGCCCAGTAGGAGCCTGTGGTCCTGTGGAGAGAGCTGAAGGTGTTGTGGCCCTGTGGAAAGGCCTGTGATCCTGTATAGGGGTCTGTTGCCCTGTGGAGAGAGTTGGAGGGGCTCGTGCCCTATGGAAATGACTATGGCCATGTAGAAAGGCCTTTTGGCCTTGAAGAGGGGGCTTGTGCCCTGCAGACGGGCCCTGTGACTCTGTGGAGAGAGCTGTTGGGAGTTGTGGCCGTGTGGAAAGTGCATTTGGCCCTGTGGAGGTGAGCTATGGCCCTGTAAAGAGAGCTTCTTGTCCTGTGGAGAGAGCTGGAGGGTGTTGTGGCCCTGTGGAAAGGTATGTGGCCCTATGGATAGGCCCTTTAGCCTTGTGGAAAGGGCTGTGGCCCTGTGGTGAGAGCTGGAAGGAGTTGTGGGCTGTGGAAAAGCCTGTGGTCCTGTGGAGACAGCTGAAGGGGTTGAGGCCCTGTGGAAAGGCCTGTGACCCTGTATAGGGGTCTGTGGCCCCGCAGAGGGGCATGTGGCGATGTAAAGAGAGCTGGAGGGAGTTGTGGCCTGAGGAAAAGGCCATGTGGAGCGGGCTGGAGAGGCCTGTGGAAGGCTCTGGAGTAAGATTTGAGCCTATGAAGTCCTTTGCAGTAAACAACATGCAACATGATTGCCTGTGGAGAGAGCTGGAGGGGCTTGTGGCACTGTGGAAAGGCCTGTGGCCCAGTAGGAGCCTGTGGTCCTGTGGAGAGAGCTGAAGGTGTTGTGGCCCTGTGGAAAGTCCTGTGATCCTGTATAGGGGTCCGTTGCTCTGTGGAGAGAGCTGGAGGGGCTCGTGCCCTATGGAAATGACTATGGCCATGTAGAAAGGCCTTTTGGCCTTGAAGAGGGGGCTTGTGCCCTGCAGACGTGCCCTGTGACTCTGTGGAGAGAGCTGTTGGGAGTTGTGGCCGTGTGGAAAGTGCATTTGGCCCTGTGGAGGTGAGCTATGGCCCTGTAAAGAGAGCTTCTTGTCCTGTGGAGAGAGCTGGAGGGTGTTATGGCCCTGTGGAAAGGTCTGTGGCCCTATGGATAGGCCCTTTAGCCTTGTGGAAAGGGCTGTGGCCCTGTGGTGAGAGCTGGAAGGAGTTGTGGGCTGTGGAAAAGCCTGTGGTCCTGTGGAGACAGCTGAAGGGGTTGAGGCCCTGTGGAAAGGCCTGTGACCCTGTATAGGAGTCTGTGGCCCCGCAGAGGGGTATGTGGCGATGTAAAGAGAGCTGGAGGGAGTTGTGGCCCGAGGAAAAGGCCATGTGGAGCGGGCTGGAGAGGCCTGTGGAAGGCTCTGGAGTAAGATTTGAGCCTATGAAGTCCTTTTTTCGGTAAACAACATGCAACATGATTGCCTGTGGAGAGAGCTGGAGGGGCTTGTGGCACTGTGGAAAGGCCTGTGGCCCAGTAGGAGCCTGTGGTCCTGTGGAGAGAGCTGAAGGTGTTGTGGCCCTGTGGAAAGGCCTGTGACCCTGTATAGGGGTCCGTTGCCCTGTGGAGAGATCTGGAGGGGCTCGTGCCCTATGGAAATGACTATGGCCATGTAGAAAGGCCTTTTGGCCTTGAAGAGGGCGCTTGTGCCCTGCAGACGGGCCCAGTGACTATGTGGAGAGAGCTGTTGGGAGTTGTGGCCGTGTGGAAAGTGCATTTGGCCCTGTGGAGGTGAGCTATGGCCCTGTAAAGAGAGCTTCTTGTCATGTGGAGAGAGCTGGAGGGTGTTGTGGCCCTGTGGAAAGGTCTGTGGCCCTATGGATAGGAACTTTAGCCCTGTGGAAGGGGCTGTGGCGCTGTGGTGAGAGCTGAAAGGAGTTGTGGGCTGTGGAAAAGCCTGTGGTCCTGTGGAGACAGCTGAAGGGGTTGAGGCCCTGTGGAAAGGCCTGTGACCCTGTATAGGGGTCTGTGGCCCCGCAGAGGGGCATGTGGCGATGTAAAGAGAGCTGGAGGGAGTTGTGGCTTGCGGAAAAGGCCATGTGGAGCGGGCTGGAGGTGCCTGTGGAAGGCTCTGGAGTAAGATTTGGGCCTATGAAGTCCTTTGCAGTAAACAACATGCACCATGATTGCCTGTGGAGAGAGCTGGAGGGGCTTATGGCACTGTGGAAAGGCCTGTGGCCCGGTAGGAGCCTGTGGTCCTGTGGAGAGAGCTGAAGGTGTTGTGGTCACGCAAATGAGCCCTTTTAACTGATTAAAGGGGGGTGGAGGAGGCTGTGGCCCTGATGAAAGAGCTGAAAGGGGTTGTAGCCTTGTAGAAGGAGCCTGTGGTCCTCTGGAGAGAGCTGGAGGGAGTTATTGCCTTGGGGAAATGCCTATGGCCCTGCGGAGGGGACCTATGACCCTTTGAAAAAGGCCTTTGGCCTTTTGGAGGGGGCTGTTGCCTTGTAAAGGGAGCCTCTGTCCTTTTTAAGAGAGACAGAGGGGGTTGTGGCCTTATGGAAAGGCCTTTGACACAGTGAAAGGGCCCTGTGGAGAGAGGTGAAGGCGGTTGTGGCCCTGTGTAAATGCCTGTAAACCTGTAGAAGGAGCCTGTGGTTCTGTGGAGAGAGCTTGAGGGGGGTTATGGCCCTATGGAAATGACTATGGCCCTGTGGAATGGACCTATAGCCCTTTGCAAAGGGCCTTTGGCCTTGTGGAGGGGGCTGTTGCCCTGCAGAAGGAGCCTGTGGCCCTGTTGAGAGAGCCAGAGGGGGTTGTGGCCCTATTTAAAGGCCAGTGGCCCTGTAGACTGGCCCCTTGGCCTTGATGAAGGGGCTTGTACCCAGCAGACGGGCCCAGTGACTCTGTGGAGAGAGCTGGAGGGGATTGTGGCCGTGTGGAAAGTGCATTTGGCCCTGTGGAGGGGAGCTATGGCTCTGTAAAGAGCATGAGGGCTGGCTATCGTGTGCCCACGGCTGTCTCCAGCCGGCCCTCAAGGTTTATATTTTTTATCATCATCTTATTTTTATTTTTATATAGCGCTTACGTATTCCACAGCGCTTTACATACATTATTGTCGCTGTCCCCATTGGGGCTCACAATCTAGATTCCCTATCAGTGTGTCTTTGGAGTGTGGGAGGAAACCGGAGAACCCGGGGGAAACCCATGCAAACACGGGGAGAACATACAAACTCGTTTCAGATGTTGTCCTTGGTGGGATATAAATATAACACCCCCATGAAGGCTGGCTATCCGCGTGCACACGGCTCTCGCCAGCCAGCCCTAAAGGTTTATATTTTTATTTATAAGAAATGCAACCATGAAGGCTGGCTATCGTGTGCCCATGGCTGTCACCAGCCAGCCCTCAAATTTTTTTATTTTTTTTTTAATAACATTAAAACCATGAGGGCTGGCTCTCGTGTGCCCACGGCTGTCTCCAGCCAGCCCTGAGGAAGCATTGGAAAAAAGAGAAAAAAAAGCTAAGGTTTGTATGTTATTTCATTTGAGATAAGGCTGCAGAAGGACTTGTGTATTTGGCCAATTGTCAGCAAAACATCTTGTAGTACAGAAAAGATAAGAGACTCCGTCTGCAGACGTCTGAAAAGTTGAGAGTGAACTCAATTGTAGAAGTGTGAAAAATCTGTCCATGTCACAAACTCAAAGTTATGGAGGGCACCATCTAATCACTATGGGATCAACATGCAGCATACCAAATATATATAAACATTGGCAAGAAGAAAAGGGGTATGCTCTTGTGCAGTGATCACCCAATCTAGACAATACCTCAATAAATTACAATGAATTTTATTTTTTATAAATACATACAAACAATGTCACAATCCAATTCATGAAAACGCAAGTAAAAGTTAATATAGTGGAATTACCCACTAATGGAAAGCCCACCTACTCCAAAATCCATCCCAGAAAAACACATGATTGTAATATATCAAGTAAAGATCAAATATACACTTAGGCTGTCCCTGGTGATCAATTTTGCACATTAATATACTGACTGGCAAATCCGCCACCAGTATTAGAGGTAATGCACTATAGCACAAAATATATACTATAGCAGACAATATAATAAAATGTAAGAATCCAAGGCAAAAACCACACAAATACAGGGCATTAAACTGGTCAGTGCCATATATTCACACACCAGAAGAAACAATATCCAAAACACAAATAAATAAACACCCCATTCATGCTGTTAGTGCCCCTGCTATTCCTATTAGTACTGGAATCAATAATCACCACACATGGGCAGGGCCGGCTCCAGGTTTTTGTGGGCCCTAGGCGAAAGTCTCAGTGGGCCCCTTTAACACATATCACGATTCATAATGCACAGATACTGCAGAAATATATATATATATATATATATATAATATATATATATATAAATAGTGTGTCCACGGCTGCCTCTAGCCAGCCATCAAATTTATTTATTTTCTTTAATAACACAAACACCATGAGGGCTGGCTATCATGTGTCCACGGCTGTCTCTAGCCAGCCCTAAAATTATTATTTTTTCTTTAATAACACAAACACCATGAGGGCTGGCTATCGTGTGTCCACGGCTGCCTCTAGCCAGCCCCCCAATTTTTTTTTTCTTTAATAACACAAACACCATGAGGGCTGGCTATCATGTGTCCACGGCTGCCTCTAGCCAGCCCTCAATTTTTTTTTTCTTTAATAACACAAACACCATGAGGGCTGGCTATCGTGTGTCCACGGCTGCCTCTAGCCAGCCCTCAAATTTATTTTTTCTTTAATAACACAAACACCATGAGGGCTGGCTATGAGGAAGGGAGCTATGGCCCTGTAAAGTTAGCTTGTTGTCCTGTGGAGAAGAGTTTGAGGGGATTGTGGCCCTGTGGAAATGCTTGTGGCTCGGCAGAAGGAGCCAGTGGTCCTGTGGAGAGAGCTGAAGGGGTTGAGGCCCTGTGGAAAGGCCTGTGACCCTGTATAGGGGTCTGTGGCCCCGCAGAGGGGCATGTGGCGATGTAAAGAGAGCTGGAGGGAGTTGTGGCCTGAGGAAAAGGCCATGTGGAGCGGGCTGGAGAGGCCTGTGGAAGGCTCTGGAGTAAGATTTGGGCCTATGAAGTCCTTTGCAGTAAACAACATGCAACATGATTGTCTGTGGAGAGAGCTGGAGGGGCTTGTGGCACTGTGGAAAGGCCTGTGGCCCTATGGATAGGCCCTTTAGCCTTGTGGAAGGGGCTGTGGCCCTGTGGTGAGAGCTGGAAGGAGTTGTGGGCTGTGAAAAAGCCTGTGGTCCTGTGGAGACAGCTGAAGGGGTTGAGGCCCTGTGGAAAGGCCTGTGACCCTGTATAGGGGTCCGTTGCCCTGTGGAGAGAGCTGGAGGGGCTCGTGCCCTATGGAAATGACTATGGCCATGTAGAAACGCCTTTTGGGCTTGTGCCCTGCAGACGTGCCCTGTGACTCTGTGGAGAGAGCTGTTGGGAGTTGTGGCCGTGTGGAAAGTGCATTTGGCCCTGTGGAGGTGAGCTATGGCCCTGTAAAGAGAGCTTCTTGTCCTGTGGAGAGAGCTGGAGGGTTTTGTGGCCCTGTGGAAAGGTCTGTGGCCCTATGGATAGGCCCTTTAGCCTTGTGGAAGGGGCTGTGGCCCTGTGGTGAGAGCTGGAAGGAGTTGTGGGTTGTGGAGAAGCCTGTGGTCCTGTGGAGACAGCTGAAGGGGTTGAGGCCCTGTAGAAAGGCCTGTGACCCTGTATAGGGGTCTGTGGCCCCGCAGAGGGGCATGTGGCGATGTAAAGAGAGCTGGAGGGAATTGTGGCCTGAGGAAAAGGCCATGTGGAGCGGGCTGGAGAGGCCTGTGGAAGGCTCTGGAGTAAGATTTGGGCCTATGAAGTCCTTTGCAGTAAACAACATGCAACATGATTGCCTGTGGAGAGAGCTGGAGGGGCTTGTGGCACTGTGGAAAGGCCTGTGGCCCAGTAGGAGCCTGTGGTCCTGTGGAGAGAGCTGAAGGTGTTGTGGCCCTGTGGAAAGGCCTGTGACCCTGTATAGTGGTCCATTGCCCTGTGGAGAGAGCTGGAGGGGCTCGTGCCCTATGGAAATGACTATGGCCATGTAGAAAGGCCTTTTGGCCTTGAAGAGGGTGCTTGTGCCCTGCAGACGGGCCCTGTGACTTTGTGGAGAGAGCTGTTGGGAGTTGTGGCCGTGTGGAAAGTGCATTTGGCCCTGTGGAGGTGAGCTATGGCCCTGTAAAGAGAGCTTCTTGTCCTGTGGAGAGAGCTGGAGGGTGTTGTGGCCCTGTGGAAAGGTATGTGGCCCTATGGATAGGCCCTTTAGCCTTGTGGAAGGGGCTGTGTCCCTGTGGTGAGAGCTGGAAGGAGTTGTGGGCTGTGGAAAAGCCTGTGGTCCTGTGGAGACAGCTGAAGGGGTTGAGGCCCTGTGGAAAGGCCTGTGACCCTGTATAGGGGTCTGTGGCCCCGCAGAGGGGCATGTGGCGATGTAAAGAGAGCTGGAGGGAGTTGTGGCCTGAGGAAAAGGCCATGTGGAGCGAGCTGGAGAGGCCTGTGGAAGGCTCTGGAGTAAGATTTGGGCCTATGAAGTCCTTTGCAGTAAACAACATGCAACATGATTGTCTGTGGAGAGAGCTGGAGGGGCTTGTGGCACTGTGGAAAGGCCTGTGGCCCAGTAGGAGCCTGTGGTCCTGTGGAGAGAGCTGAAGGTGTTGTGGCCCTGTGGAAAGGTCTGTGACCCTGTATAGCGGTCCGTTGCCCTGTGGAGAGAGCTGGAGGGGCTCGTGCCCTATGGAAATGACTATGGCCATGCAGAAAGGCCTTTTGGCTTTGAAGAGGGGGCTTGTGCCCTGCAGACGGGCCCTGTGACTCTGTGGAGAGGGCTGTTGGGAGTTGTGGCCGTGTGGAAAGTGCATTTGGCCCTGTGGAGGTGAGCTATGGCCCTGTAAAGAGAGCTTCTTGTCCTGTGGAGAGAGCTGGAGGGTGTTGTGGCCATGTGGAAAGGTCTGTGGCCCTATGGATAGGCCGTTTGGCCTTGTGGAAGGGGCTGTGGCCCTGTGGTGAGAGGTGGAAGGAGTTGTGGGCTGTGGAAAAGCCTGTGGTCCTGTGGAGACAGCTGAAGGGGTTGAGGCCCTGTGGAAAGGCCTGTGACCCTGTATAGGGGTCTGTGGCCCCGCAGAGGGGCATGTGGCGATGTAAAGAGAGCTGGATAGAGTTGTGGCCTGAGGAAAAGGCCATGTGGAGCGGGCTGGAAAGGCCTGTGGAAGGCTCTGGAGTAAGATTTGGGCCTATGATGTCCTTTGCAGTAAACAACATGCAACATGATTGCCTGTGGAGAGAGCTGGAGGGGCTTGTGGCACTGTGGAAAGGCCTGTGGCCCAGTAGGAGCCTGTGGTCCTGTGGAGAGAGCTGAAGGTGTTGTGGCCCTGTGGAAAGGCCTGTGACCCTGTATAGGGGTCCGTTGCCCTGTGGAGAGAGCTGGAGGTGCTCGTGCCCTATGGAAATGACTATGGCCATGTAGAAAGGCCTTTTGGCCTTGAAGAGGGGGCTTGTGCCCTGCGTACGTGCCTTGTGTCTCTGTGGAGAGAGCTAAAGGGGGCTGTGGCCGCGCAGAAAGTGCATTTGGCCCTGTGGAGGGGAGCTATGGCCCAGTAAAGAGAGCTTGTTGTCCTGTGGAGAAGAGTTGGAGTGGATTGTGGCCCTGTGGAAAGGCTTGGTGCCTGGCAGAAGTAGGCAGTGGTCCTGTGGAGACAGCTGAAGGGGTTGAGGCCCTGTGGAAAGGCCTGTGACCCTGTATAGGGGTCTGTGGCCCCGCAGAGGGGCATGTGGCGATGTAAAGAGAGCTGGAGGGAGTTGTGGCCTGAGGAAAACGCCATGTGGAGCGGGCTGGAGAGGCCTGTGGAAGGCTCTGGAGTAAGATTTGGGCCTATGAAGTCCTTTGCAGTAAACAACATGCAACATGATTGCCTGTGGAGAGAGCTGGAGGGGCTTGTGGCACTGTGGAAAGGCCTGTGGCCCAGTAGGAGCCTGTGGTCCTGTGGAGAGAGCTGAAGGTGTTGTGGCCCTGTGGAAAGGATTTTTAAGCGCAGCAGAAACGCTGCGGAAAAATCCGCAGCATGGGCATTAACATTGCGGAATGCCACTAAGTACCATGGGGTGCGGATTAACAAGTGTTTCACAAGCGTTTCCGCTGCATAAATTACGCAACATATACGCTTGTAAATCGCTATGTGGGCACGCAGCCTGAGGCTGTGTTCACACACCACGCTTTTTTCCGGCCCGGAGGAGAAGTGATGTCACAGAGGAGGATGAAGAATCCTGTTCCTCCTCCCCTTTGTTACATGTCTGCCAGCCCCCCTTTCATTTTGTAATGTATTACTATACAGTACGAAATCAAAATTAAATAAATCCAGATGTATTAAAAATAATAAAGAATTAATACTTACCCTTTCAGACGCTTTTCGGTCTATCCGGTGCAGAGCCAAGGCCACGTCCTGAGCGACAGGACCTTCCATGATGTCACAGGAAGGTCCTGTCGGTTGGTATTTGGCCTTGGTTCTGCACCGGATAGCCCTAAAAGGCATCGGAAAGGGTAAGTATTAATTCTATTGTGATGTCATAATACCCCACAACTATTAGTAGAGGCAAAAAAGTGACACATTTATTCCATTTTATTTATTGAAAGAAATTAGGCTTAAACCAAAAATGACATGATGGGGCGGATTGCCAGTAAAGATGCCTTCTTTTTAATGTATTGATCTTCATGGAATAAAATAAAATTCATCATATGGAAACCGGTGCCAGCATTCCTTTTTTCATGTTTGGCTTTCAGGCGGTGGCCTACCGCCACTGAGCACCTGACCGGATCCACTGATTGGAAGGAGGGGGGAGCTTTCCATTTCCCAATTTTCTCATTTGGCTCCAAAAATAACATGTCAATCAAGAAAACTGGTATAAAGGAGCATGGCATAGGTGACATTTCTTTGCAAGCATTCAACCTGTGTAAAGAAAAAAAGAATATTAAACAGTGCAGTATACTATATCAGGTTCCTTTACTCGAGCTGACCAATGGTCAATAGGTCACTCAAATGAGTCCTTTTAACTGACTAAAGGGGGGTGGAGGAGGCTGTGGCCCTGATGAAAGAGCTGAAAAGGGTTGTAGCCTTGTAGAAGGAGCCTGTGGAGAGAGCTGGAGGGGGTTATTGCCTTGGGGAAATGCCTATGGCTCTGTGGAAGGGACCTGTGGCCCTTTGAAAAAGGCCTTTGGACTTGTGGAGGGGGCTGTGGCCTTGTAAAGGGAGCCTCTGTCCTTTTTGAGAGAGACAGAGGAGGTTGTGGCCTTATGGAAAAGCCTATGACACAGTGAAAGGGCCCTGTGGAGAGAGGTGAAGGCGTTTGTGGCCCTGTATAAATGCCTGTAAACCTGTAGAAGGAGCCTGTTGTTCTGTGGAGAGAGCTTGAGGGGGTTATGGCCCTATGGAAATGACTATGGCCCTGTGGAATGGACCTATGGCTCTTTGCAAAGGGCCTTTGGCCTTGTGGAGGGGGCCCTTGCCCTGTAGAAGGAGCCTGTGGCCCTCTTGAGAGAGCCAGAGGAGGTTGTGGCACTATTTAAAGGCCAGTGGCCCTGTAGAAAGGCCCCTTGGCCTTGATGAAGGGGCTTGTGCCCTGCAGACGGGCCCCATGACTCTGTGTAGAGAGCTGGAGGGGGTTGTGGCCATGTGGAAAGTGCATTTGGCCCTGTGGAGGGGAGCTATGGCCCTGTAAAGAGAGCCTGTTGTCCTGTGGAATTGGAGGGGATTGTGGCCCTGTGGAAAGGCTTGTGGCCCGGCAGAAGGAGCCAGTGGTCCTGTGGAGAGAGCTGAAGGGGTTGAGGCCCTGTGGAGAGGCCTGTGACCCTGTATAGGGGTCTGTTGCCCCGCAGAGGGGCATGTGGCGATGTAAAGAGAGCTGGATGGAGTTGTGGCCTGTGGAAAAGTCCATGTGGAGCGGGCTGGAGGGGCCTGTGGAAGGCTCTGGAGTAAGATGGGGGCCTATGAAGTCCTTTGCAGTAAACATCTAAATTTTCAAGCTTCGTGTCCGATTTGCAACAGGGTTGACTCCAATGTTGCCGAACTGCAACAAAAATTGACTCTTGTTGCAAAAGTGCAACATGATTGCCTGTGGAGAGAGCTGGATGGTGCTTGTGGCACTGTGGAAAGACCTGTGGCCCGGTAGTAGCCTGTGGTCCTGTGGAGAGAGCTGAAGGTGTTGTGGCCCTGTGGAAAGGCCTGTGACCCTGTATAGGGGTCCGTTGCCCTGTGGAGAGAGCTGGAGGGGTTTGTGCCCTATGGAAATGACTATGGCCATGTAGAAAGGCCTTTTGGCTTTGAAGAGGGGGCTTGTGCCCTGCAGACGGGCCTTGTGTCTCTGTGGAGAGAGCTAAAGGGGGCTGTGTCCATGCAGAAAGTGCATGTGGAGGGGAGCTATGGCCCGGTAAAGAGAGCTTGTTGTCCTGTGGAGAAGAGTTGGAGGGGATTGTGGCCTTGTGGAAATGCTTGTGGCCCGGCAGAAGGAGCCAGTGGTCCTGTGGAGAGAGCTGAAGGGGTTGAGGCCCTGTGGAAAGGCCTGTGACCCTGTATAGGGGTCTGTGGACCCGCAGAGGGTGCATGTGGCGATGTAAAGAGAGCTGGAGGGAGTTGTGGCCTGAGGAAAAGGCCATGTGGAGCGGGCTGGAGGGGCCTGTGGAAGGGTCTGTAGTAAGATTTGGGCCTATGAAGTCCTTTTGCGGTAAACAACATGAAACATGATTGCCTGTGGAGAGAGCTGGAGGGACTTGTAGCACTGTGGAAAGGCCTGTGGCCGGGCTGGAGCCTGTGGTCCTGTGGAAGAGCTGAAGGTGTTGTGGCCCTGTGGAAAGGCCTGTGACCCTGTATAGGGGTCCGTTGCCCTGTGGAGAGAGCTGGAGAGGCTCGTGCCCTATGGAAATGACTATGGCCATGTAGAAAGGCCTTTTGGCCTTGAAGAGGGGGCTTGTGCCCTGCAGACGGGCCTTGTGTCTCTGTGGAGAGAGCTAAAGGGGGCTGTGGCCGTGCAGAAAGTGCATTTGGCCCTGTGGAGGGGAGCTATGGCCCTGTAAAGAGAGCTTGTTGTCCTGTGGAGAAGAGTTGGAGGGGATTGTGGCCCTGTGGAAAGGCTTGTAGCCCGGCAGAAGGAGGCAGTGGTCCTGTGGAGAGAGCTGAAGGGGTTGAGGCCCTGTGGAAAGGCATGTGACCCTGTATAGGGGTCTGTGGCCCCGCAGAGGGGCATGTGGCGATGTAAAGAGAGCTGGAGGGAGTTGTGGCCTGAGGAAAAGGCCATGTGGAGCAGGCTGGAGGGGCCTGTGGAAGGCTCTGGAGTAAGGTTTGGGCCTATGAAGTCCTCTGCAGTAAACAACATGCAACATGATTGCCTGTGGAGAGAGCTGAAGCTGTTGTGGCCCTGTGGAAAGGACTGTGACCCTGTACAGGGGTCCGTTGCCCTGTGGAGAGAGCTGGAGGTGCTCGTGCCCTATGGGAATGACTATGTCCATGTAGAAAGGCCTTTTGGCCTTGAAGAGGGGCTTGTGCCCTGCAGACGGGCCCTGTGACTCTGTGGAGAGGGCTGTTGGGAGTTGTGGCCGTGTGGAAAGTGCATTTGGCCCTGTGGAGGTGAGCTATGGCCCTGTAAAGAGAGCTTCTTGTCCTGTGGAGAGAGCTGGAGCGTGTTGTGGCCCTGTGGAAAGGTCTGTGGCCCTATGGATAGGCCCTTTAGCCTTGTGGAAGGGGCTGTGGCCCTGTGGTGAGAGCTGGAAGGAGTTGTGGGCTGTGGAAAAGCCTGTGGTCCTGTGGAGAGAGCTGAAGGGGTTGAGGCCCTGTGGAAAGGCCTGTGACCCTGTATAGGGGTCTGTGGCCCCGCAGAGGGGCATGTGGCGATGTAAAGAGAGCTGGAGGGAGTTGTGGCCTGAGGAAAAGGCCATGTGGAGCCGGCTGGAGGGGCCTGTGGAAGGCTCTGGAGTAAGATTTGGGCCTATGAAGTCCTTTGCAGTAAAAAACATGCAACATGATTGCCTGTGGAGAGAGCTAGAGGGGCTTGTGGCACTGTGGAAAGTCCTGTGGCTCAGTAGGAGCCTGTGGTCCTGTGGAGAGAGCTGAAGGTGTTGTGGTCACTCAATTGAGCCCTTTTAACTGATTAAAGGGGGGCGGAGGAGGCTGTGGCCCTGATGAAAGAGCTCAAAGGGGTTGTAGTCTTGTAGAAGGAGCCTGTGGTCCTGTGGAGAGAGCTGGAGGGGGTTATTGCCTTGGGGAAATGCCTATGGCCCTGCGAAAGGGACCTGTGGCCCTTTGAAAAAGGCCTTTGGCCTTGTGGAGGGGGCTGTTGTCTTGTAAAGGGAGCCTCTGTCCTTTTTGAGAGAGACAGAGGGGGTTGTGGCCTTATGGAAAGGCGTATGACACAGTGAAAGGGCCCTGTCGCCTTGTGGAGAGAGGTGAAGGCGGATGTGGCCCTGTGTATATGCCTGTAAACCTGTAGAAGGAGCCTGCGGTTCTGTGGAGAGAGCTTGAGGGGGGTTATGGCCCTATGGAAATGACTATGGCCCTGTGGAATGGACCTATGGCCCTTTGCAAAGGGCCTTTGGCCTTGTGGAGGGGGCCCTTGCCCTGTAGAAGGAGCCTGTGGCCCTCTTGAGAGAGCCAGAGGAGGTTGTGGCACTATTTAAAGGCCAGTGGCCCTGTAGAAAGGCCCCTTGGCCTTGATGAAGGGGCTTGTGCCCTGCAGACAGGCCCCATGACTCTGTGTAGAGAGCTGGAGGGGGTTGTGGCCATGTGGAAAGTGCATTTGGCCCTGTGGAGGGGAGCTATGGCCCTGTAAAGAGAGCCTGTTGTCCTGTGGAATTGGAAGGGAATTGTGGCCCCGTGGAAAGGCTTGTGGCCGGGCAGAAGGAGCCAGTGGTCCTGTGGAGAGAGCTGAAGGGGTTGAGGCCCTGTGGAGAGGCCTGTGACCCTGTATAGGGGTCTGTTGCCCCGCAGAGGGGCATGTGGCGATGTAAAGAGAGCTGGATGGAGTTGTGGCCTGTGGAAAAGGCCATGTGGAGCGGGCTGGAGAGGCCTGTGGAAGGCTCTGGAGTAAGATGGGGGCCTATGAAGTCCTTTGCAGTAAACATCTAAATTTTCAAGCTTCGTGTCCGATTTGCAACAGGGTTGACTCCAATGTTGCCGAACTGCAACAAAAATTGACTCTTGTTGCAAAAGTGCAACATGATTGCCTGTGGAGAGAGCTGGATGGTGCTTGTGGCACTGTGGAAAGACCTGTGGCCCGGTAGTAGCCTGTGGTCCTGTGGAGAGAGCTGAAGGTGTTGTGGCCCTGTGGAAAGGCCTGTGACCCTGTATAGGGGTCCGTTGCCCTGTGGAGAGAGCTGGAGGGGCTTGTGCCCTATGGAAATGACTATGGCCATGTAGAAAGGCCCTTTGGCCTTGAAGAGGGGGCTTGTGTCCTGCAGACGGGCCCTGTGTCTCTGTGGAGAGAGCTAAAGGGGGTTGTGGCCGTGCAGAAAGTGCATTTGGCCCTGTGGAGGGGAGCTATGGCTCTGTAAAGAGAGCTTGTTGTCCTGTGGAGAAGAGTTGGAGGGGATTGTGGCCCTGTGGAAATGCTTGTGGCCCAGCAGAAGGAGCCAGTGGTCCTGTGGAGAGAGCTGAATGGGTTGAGGCCCTGTGGAAAGGCCTGTGACCCTGTATAGGGGTCTGTGGCCCCGCAGAGGGGCATGTGGCGATGTAAAGAGAGCTGGAGGGAGTTGTGGCCTGCGGAAAATTCCATGTGGAGCGGGCTGGAGGGGCCTGTGGAAGGGTCTGAAGTAAGATTTGGGCCTATGAAGTCCTTTTTTCGGTAAACAACATGCAACATGATTGCCTGTGGAGAGAGCTAGAGGGACTTGTAGCACTGTGTAAAAGCCTGTGGCCGGGTAGGAGCCTGTGGTCCTGTGGAGAGAGCTGAAGGTGTTGTGGCCCTGTGGAAAGGCCTGTGACCCTGTATAGCGGTCCGTTGCGATGTGGAGAGAGCTGGAGGGGCTCGTGCCCTATGGAAATGACTATGGCCATGCAGAAAGGCCTTTTGGCTTTGAAGAGGGGGCTTGTGCCCTGCAGACGGGCCCTGTGACTCTGTGGAGAGGGCTGTTGGGAGTTGTGGCCGTGTGGAAAGTGTATTTGGCCCTGTGGAGGTGAGCTATGGCCCTGTAAAGAGAGCTTCTTGTCCTGTGGAGAGAGCTGGAGGGTGTTGTGGCCATGTGGAAAGGTCTGTGGCCCTATGGATAGGCCCTTTGGCCTTGTGGAAGGGGCTGTGGCCCTGTGGTGAGAGGTGGAAGGAGTTGTGGGCTGTGGAAAAGCCTGTGGTCCTGTGGAGACAGCTGAAGGGGTTGAGGCCCTGTGGAAAGGCCTGTGACCCTGTATAGGGGTCTGTGTCCCCGCAGAGGGGCATGTGGCGATGTAAAGAGAGCTGGAGGGAGTTGTGGCCTGAGGAAAAGGCCATGTGGAGCGGGCTGGAAAGGCCTGTGGAAGGCTCTGGAGTAAGATTTGGGCCTATGAAGTCCTTTGTAGTAAACAATATGCAACATGATTGCCTGTGGAGAGAGCTGGAGGGGCTTGTGGCACTGTGGAAAGGCCTGTGGCCCAGTAAGAGCCTGTGGTCCTGTGGAGAGAGCTGAAGGTGTTGTGGCCCTGTGGAAAGGCCTGTGACCCTGTATAGGGGTACGTTGCCCTGTGGAGAGAGCTGGAGGGGCTCGTGCCCTATGGAAATGACTATGGCCATGTAGAAAGGCCTTTTGGCCTTGAAGAGGGGGCTTGTGCCCTGCAGACGGGCCTTGTGTCTCTGTGGAGAGAGCTAAAGGGGGCTGTGTCCATGCAGAAAGTGCATGTGGAGGGGAGCTATGGCCCGGTAAAGAGAGCTTGTTGTCCTGTGGAGAAGAGTTGGAGGGGATTGTGGCCCTGTGGAAAGGCTTGTAGCCCGGCAGAAGGAGGCAGTTGTCCTGTGGAGAGAGCTGAAGGGGTTGAGGCCCTGTGGAAAGGCATGTGACCCTGTATAGGGGTCTGTGGCCCCGCAGAGGGGCATGTGGCGATGTAAAGAGAGCTGGAGGGAGTTGTGGCCTGAGGAAAATTCCATGTGGAGCGGGCTGGAGGGGCCTGTGGAAGGCTCTGGAGTAAGGTTTGGGCCTATGAAGTCCTCTGCAGTAAACAACATGCAACATGATTGCCTGTGGAGAGAGCTGAAGGTTTTGTGGCCCTGTGGAAAGGCCTGTGACCCTGTACAGGGGTCCGTTGCCCTGTGGAGAGAGCTGGAGGTACTCGTGCCCTATGGGAATGACTATGGCCATGTAGAAAGGCCTTTTGGCTTTGAAGAGGGGGCTTGTGCCCTGCAGACGGGCCCTGTGACACTGTGGAGAGGGCTGTTGGGAGTTGTGGCCGTGTGGAAAGTGCATTTGGCCCTGTGGAGGTGAGCTATGGCCCTGTAAAGAGAGCTTCTTGTCCTGTGGAGAGAGCTGGAGGGTGTTGTGGCCCTGTGGAAAGGTCTGTGGCCCTATGAATAGGCCCTTTAGCCTTGTGGAAGGGGCTGTGGCCCTGTGGTGAGAGGTGGAAGGAGTTGTGGGCTGTGGAAAAGACTGTGGTCCTGTGGAGACAGCTGAAGGGGTTGAGGCCCTGTGGAAAGGCCTGTGACCCTGTATAGGGGTCTGTGGCCCCGCAGAGGGGCATGTGGCGATGTAAAGAGAGCTGGAGGGAGTTGTGGCCTGAGGAAAAGGCCATGTGGAGCGGGCTGGAGAGGCCTGTGGAAGGCTCTGGAGTAAGATTTGGGCCTATGAAGTCCTTTTTTTGGTAAACAACATGCAACATGATTGCCTGTGGAGAGAGCTAGAGGGACTTGTAGCACTGTGGAAAAGCCTGTGGCCGGGTAGGAGCCTGTGGTCCTGTGGAGAGAGCTGAAGGTGTTGTGGCCCTGTGGAAAGGCCTGTGAACCTGTATAGGGGTCCGTTGCCCTGTGGAGAGAGCTGGAGGGGCTTGTGCCCTATGGAAATGACTATGGCCATGTAGAAAGGCCCTTTGGCCTTGAAGAGGGGGCTTGTGTCCTGCAGACGGGCCCTGTGTCTCTGTGGAGAGAGCTAAAGGGGGCTGTAGCCGTGCAGAAAGTGCATTTGGCCCTGTGGAGGGGAGCTATGGCTCTGTAAAGAGAGCTTGTTGTCCTGTGGAGAAGAGTTGGAGGGGATTGTGGCCCTGTGGAAATGCTTGTGGCCCGGCAGAAGGAGCCAGTGGTCCTGTGGAGAGAGCTGAAGGGGTTGAGGCCCTGTGGAAAGGCCTGTGACCAGGCCTGTGACCCTGTATCGGGGTCTGTGGCCCCGCAGAGGGGCATGTGGCGATGTAAAGAGAGCTGGAGGGAGTTGTGGCCTGAGGAAAAGGCCATGTGGAGCCGGCTGGAGGGGCCTGTGGAAGGCTCTGGAGTAAGATTTGGGCCTATGAAGTCCTTTGCAGTAAAAAACATGCAACATGATTGCCTGTGGAAAGAGCTAGAGGGGCTTGTGGCACTGTGTAAAGGCCTGTGGCCCGGTAGGAGCCTGTGGTCCTGTGGAGAGAGCTGAAGGGGCTTGTGGCCCTGTGGAAAGGCCTGTGACCCTGTATAGTGGTCTGTTGCCCTGTGGAGAGAGCTGGAGGGGCTTGTGGCCCTGAGGAAAGGGCCTATGGCCCTGTGGAGAGAGCTGAAGGTGGGTGCGGCCCTGTGGAAAGGCCTGTGACCCAGAAGAGGGATCTGTGGCCCTTCAAATGGGCCTGTTGCCCTGTGGAGAGAGCTGGAGTGGGTTATGGCCCTGTGGAAATGCTTATGGCACTGCGGAAAGGGACCTCTGGCCCTTTGCAAAGGGTCATTGGCCTTGTGGAGTGGGCTATTGCCCTGTTGACAGGCCTGTGGCCCTGTGTGATTGTTGATAGCCTGACAAATCATCCCATAAAAACTTGCATATTTTTCAAGGATCCTGTAGCTTAATGATGTTTCCTGACAATTCACTTTAATGTTCAGGAAGCATCCTACACCAACAAGATTCTTAAAAAATACACAAGTGTTAAACACTGTGCAGCTTTGTGGTTACTTACCAATTCATCTTCTCTGCTGCAACTTGAGTAGTGCTTCTTACCTTTGACCTACAGGAAGAGGTGTGCATGAGAGAGAGTCATTAAGAGGCACATAGAGGCAAAGAGGGGAGCAAAGGGGCAAAGGTAGGCACATAGAGGGATGCAAAAGGTAAATAGAAGCACAGGGAGGGACAGAGAGGCACAGAGAACGATAGAGAGCCACAGATAGGCAAAGACAGAGATTGAGAGGCTCGTGAAGGCACAGAGACAAAAAAAGGCACTTTGGATGGAAAGAGAGCACCAGAGAGAGAGCATGCGAGAGAGTGGTGCAATGGGGAGAGATCAAAAGCGAGCGCCAGTGATGCACTGGAGACTGAGAGAGCACAAAAGAGAGCAGTGCACTATAAAGACAGAGGAGTGCCAGAGAGCGGTGCAGTAGGGAGAAAGAGAACACGTCAGAGAGTGGTGCACTGGAAAGAGAGTGAAAGAGCACCAGAGAGCATTGCACTGGGGAGAGAGAAAGAGAGAAAGAGACAGAAAGCAGTGTGCCAGTGTAAAAGGGCACCAGAGAGTGATGCACTGACTGGACAAATGGTCATTTTTATAGGCAGTTCTACATGTTGGGTTGCTGGACAGCTGGGGGTCATGCTTACCGTTGTTAGGGATGGTAATATATTCTGCTTCCCTAGGCCTGATTTCCAGGGACTGCACTGCTCTGACTGGCAGGAGCACTTTTATGGCTACCTGACCTTTAAATTATTATGGATTCTAGTAATACTGACAAAGCATTAGACTAAACGGCTCAGAAACCTGACGGTAGTAAATGATTGTGCCATTTGAACAGTTGTCAGAATTGTTTCATCATAGCCATAGGACTTTTTATATTTAGCTTTAAAATAGTTATTAAAAGGACTCTTGTCACCAGGTTTTTGACATCCCATCTGACAGCAGCATAATGTAGAGATAGAAATCCTGATCCAGCAATGTTTCACTTACTGAGCTCCTTGCTGTCATTTTGATAAAATTACTGTTTTCTCTGTTGCAGATTTGGCAGCTCCCAAGTATGACTGGACTACTGGAGTAGTGCTCTAATGATAATCTCCAGATGATTTAACAGTGTTTTAATGCAAACTACACTGAGCAGCCTAGTAAGTGATACATCACTGGAATAAAGATGTCTGTGTCCACATTATGGTGCGCTCAGATGAGATGGCTAAAACCTGGTGACAGAATCCCTTTAACACTAATACAAACAGTACAAATGTTTATAATAAAGAAAATCTTCTCCCATTGCTTCGAGGGCCCCGTTCACCTGGAATTGTAGAACAACCTAGAATAGAAAAACAAATAAAACATGAATTCAAAAACTTTAACAAGACCGGAACTTTAGTCTCCGAAACGCCTCATTCTTTCTTGGGAGCTGATCACTGCCGTCTTCTTAATCTCTTTAAAGGAAAGAAGGGGAATACATATGTTAAAACCGAAATGTTTATTGTTCAAGGACAATGTGAATGAGTATATTGACCAATTACCCTGGGTGTTTCCTTTTCCTCAACTGCATCCCTGTCTTCATGGACCTTGTTGTGACCCTAGGTTCGATTGGTGCTCTCCGCCTGATATAAATAATAACATTACATTTTCTGGGCACTTAGAGTGGTATAAGGATATCTTCTATCAATCCTAAAAGTTTAGGCATCGAGGTTTGTGCTGCGATGGAGATATCATCAATAAATGCCTGTAATATACCCTTCCGCATACTGTCTACAAGTGGCCGCTACTGAGAGCACTTTGCCTGGGTATAGGTGCTGAGGATGCTCGGAAGAACAAGTCATTGTCCATAACATCACAAGCTATGTACAGTTTGCCAACTCCTACTAGCTTGCTTGATTTAATAATATACCCACCTTTGAGTCTTAGTATTTAAATTTGACACACCGAGGTCCTCTGTTTCACCCTGGGCACTGTAGTCTTCAGCTTGCTGGACCATTTGCTCCTCTTCTCCATTGCTCCCTTCTGCTTCTCTTTAGGGGAGATAGAAAACAGAATATTACATTTTATCAACAATTTGGTGAAATAGATCATAACTGCTTTGCAATAAATTACCTTGAGCTGCTGGGTTGAGGTTGATTTTCCGATGATTTCCCTGCTGCCAAGACCAGTGTGTATGCTTGGCAGAGGTCTCCTAACGTTTTTTCTCTGTAATTCCTCTCTGCTGTCATGTTGGAATGACTGAGATATTTGGAGAAAAGATACCTCTGTGTCTCTGTTAAATGTGACACGGTCCATGTTTCACAAGTTTTTCTTGCCACCTGACTAGAGATGGATTTAAGTTTGTACCTAGATAGCAATAGAGTAGATCATAAATACATGGCACAACATCTAATATGTAGGATTTTTAACTTTTAAGACTTACTTCTTCTGGTAGCGATGAAGGTCGGTGGATACATTATATATCTGTCTTCCTGTAGTCGATAAGAAGAATTTATCTGGACTGTCTTTTTTGGCCAGCACCCGTCTCACTTTTTTAAAGTAGATGTTAAACCACTGTAAATAAACAAAACAAAAAACAGTAAACCACTTAATAAAAATTGAGTTGGGCCCTTCAATATTAAGATAAGAAAATTTGAAATAGACTAAATTAATTACTGGAGTCAATGACCGCACCAACGTGAGGGAGGGATGTGCCTGACCAGGAGAGCGAAACCTACAGACTAAAAGGGCAGTATCTCTCCTCCGCCTCAGTTGGATTTCAGAGCATGATAGGAACCACACAATCTAAATATATAGAAAAGTCACCTCACACCAAACATATGTCAGACTATAAACTGCCCACCATTCATTTAAAGTGCAGAACATCTGTGATAAGGGAGAGCATATCTGTTCCTACTGATAATGCATTCTGGATGCTGCTGCAACAAGCATTATTGTTAAGAAAATGCACTATTCTGGACACCGATACTATGGTTTAGCATCCTGGATACTGCAGGGAAATAAGGGAAAGACTCCCAACACACCTGCAGGAGGATGTAGCACCAAGTTGTCCTGTAAAATCTGGTTAAAGGGAGGATCTACTAAAAGGGACAGAATGCCACTAATCCTACGGGTTGAAGTCATGACAACTAACAGATCCCTCTCTAATGTGGGTGCCATCATAGTGACAGGAACATCTTACCTTTTCTTCTTCTTCAGTAAGCACAAAACAGGCTACTTGGTGGGCAGCAGTCTTATGGCATTTAACTCCGACAATTATTAGCTGTTCATTTTGATAGATGTGACGCATCCTCTCTGTCCACTCAGAAACCTGTGAGTCAAGACATGGGAAAGTTAGATAGACATGTGGCTTTAAATCAGGATAATGAGTAGGTTGTTACTTACCGTCATATTTCTGACAACTCCTGGTCTTTGTAAGTGTTTTAGTATGATTAAGGCCTCAAGGTAATAGAGAATCTCCAACTGATGCACTTCATTTCGGGATCCTCCTTGGACATCCTCGATGGCTTGCAGGAAAGCTGGCTTTGCAACGGTCAGGATCTCCTGGCATTGCTGAGGTGTTTTGTCCAATTTATGCAACTCCAGGTACCTAAGAGAAAGATTAATAAATGTGACTGATAGGTGAGGCCTATTTTTAAGTCATGTATGAAAAATCCTGGCGGGAGAGAGAAAAGAGAAAAAATAATAATTGTGCATACATCTGAAAGGATAAAAATTAGCTGACATACCTTTTGCTGACAACTTCTTTTGCAACTCCCTTGGAAAATTTCTTCTGAATATCCGCAGTCACATACTGGAAATACTTCATTGCCTTGAAGAGTTTTTCATTTTTATCGCGTAAATTGGTTGCAAATAGTTGATAATGTACAAATTTCCGGACATTCTTAATGTAGTTGGTGACAGTTTGGTTGCACAGACCGAGATCTTGAAGGTTTTTGAAAAATAAATGGGCGTTTTCAATCTTTGTCGCAAAGTTGAGGCTCACACGACGTTTGTTCATAAAGTATAAAAACCTTGACACATTTTCAACAATTTGTTTGTATCTTTCCAGCTTGCAATGGTTCTGCAAATAAGAGGAAAAACCTTTTAATATTGGATGAGACAGAGAATGGCGATCATAATAACCTGCATCTTTCATTTTGATCCTCTTGTCAACAGTCCATTTCTGGCTTGTCATCCTACAAATTTGGAAGAAAGAACAACAGGTCAGAGTAGAAACAAATTAGAACTTTGAGAAAAATACTGTGTAAGCATATACAGCATATATATATAGTGACGTCCTGCCAATGGCAGTAGACTATGCAGCCGCTATGGGGCCTGTGAGTCCAGGGTTCCCTGTAACGACGCATTCATGGGGCCCTCACCCAGTGGAAGAATCTGGGGAAATGTCGGGGACCTTGACAGCTGGGGGTTCCACTCACCGTTGTCAGGGGTGGTAAACATTTCTGTGTCCCCAGGCCCGATTTCTGTGGACCCCAGTGCTCTGACTGGCAGCAGCACTTTGCTGGCTGCCTGCCCTTTATACGCAGCATCCACTGCTGAACACTGCGTGTTCTGAAGTTCATCTGTGGGTAAAGCTAGTACATCATCCTCTACTGGCCCACAGATGAAAATCGTAATGGCAGTGCATTTTAGTATGCCCCGCCAAAGCTGTGTGCCCCACAGAGCTGTCTGTGTGTAGGGCACTTTTTTGGCATCCTGTTTTATGGCTGCAATGGAAGGGAAATCTATTGCCTAAAATAGGAGAAAAAATTACTTTGTAAGGGCTGTAAAGTTGTGGGATATGCTATTAATTGTCCCAGTTAAACATTATTTGTATTGTTTTTTTGCTCAATATATATATATATATATATATATATATATATATATATATATATATATATATATATATATAGATATATAAAAGCATGATGAGTGAGAATGTTACACACACTAACTGACCTCGGCCTGTCTTCATCTGTTTGGCTGGTATTTTCCTCTCTTTCTCTGGTCTCTGGTTGTTGATCGGCTTCACTGTCGGATGTTTCAGAGGATGTATAGTCTTCTGCAGCTGAAAGATGCACCAATTCAGGATTTGATATGGCTCGGCGTGCCGATGTGCCAGTTGATGTAGATGGCTTCTCATCTTCAACAGTCCTGTAAATTATAAAAATCCTTAGTAATAACGTGAAGTACAATCTTGAGTAGGCCAGCAGTGTTGACAATTTTTTAAAGTGGCCTAAAAGCCAGGATGTGCTGAGGCCAAGGCAATGTTTGAGCAAGGGATTAAAGTAAATTCCTTGTATAAATTTACACTGACCTGTAGACATCATAATCCTCTGGGACGGGCGGCTCTTCCTCTGGGACGGGCGGCTCTTCCTCTGGGACGGGCGGCTCTTCCTCTGGGACGGGCGGCTCTTCCTCTGGGACGGGCGGCTCTTCCTCTGGGACGGGCGGCTCTTCCTCTGGGACGGGCGGCTCTTCCACTGGGACGGGCGGCTCTTCCACTGGGACGGGCGGCTCTTCCACTGGGACGGGCGGCTCTTCCACTGGGACGGGCGGCTCTTCCACTGGGACGGGCGGCTCTTCCTCTGGGACGGGCGGCTCCTCCTCGATGACTGTAGACATTTCCTCCTCAACAGGCAGCACTTCCTCCTCATTAGGCAGCTCTTGCTCACTGGCTGTCAGCTCCTCCTGCACAGGTGATGCCCCCTCATCTTCAACAATCCTGTAAATATAAAATACACGTGATTATTTGGCATAGTTCAGAACATATATGCAAATCTATAAAGCTTACACAAGTATGAACATCAGTATTCAAAGAATAAGATGCTAGTGGGGCATACCTGGCCATAGTTGGTTTCTCGGGTACTATAAACCCTCTGTCCTCCAGGAAGGAGATAAGATCGTCCTTTGTAGTGATCTCTGGAATCTTGTCATAAGGGATATATGTTCCTTTTGTTGCAATTGCTATCAGTGAGTTTCTAGATTCTTTCACTAGCACATCCTTCTCCTCTTCTGTACAGCATCTAAGGCATTGTCGTGTAAGGTGCTGTGGCAGTTGAGTAAATGTTTTGTAACATAGTGGACATGTCTTCAGCATCCTGAAGCCGCTGTAAAAAAGAAAAATGTAAGATCAGGAACAATATCAGTGAGAATCTAGCTTTTCCACCCACTAATATCAACCAGCATTTTTTATGTTTCAGCAGGATAACTGGATTTCAAAAATCTGATTTTTTTTTACAACAAATACACAGCTCATGAGAAAAGGCAAGTCTCATCATTGCCATAGATTTTTTTAAAAAGATGAGGGCTGGCTCTAGAGTGTATTTTGACCACCAATAGCCAGCCCTCATTTTTGGTCACAAAAACGGACAAACGTACACAATTTTTTAAGGAGCAATTGTTTAGCACAAGTTAATGCACTTTTATAGCATACTACACAAATTGTGGCAATATTGTGCACATAACACATGCGGTTTTTTATCATATGCATGTTCCTAGATCTTGCGCAAATCTGAGGTTTTGCAAGAATTATTTAGATTGACAAAGATACCGTGCAAAAAATTAATGTGGTATTGACTATGCAAATGCTTATACAGTTTTGCACATGACCGGCACTCATTTATCAGTCAAAAAGGAGAAAAAACGAGTGAGCGAGCAAGTACATATACAGTTTAAAGCCTTTTCACACTGCAAACTTTGAAAGATACAGAAAGACCGCGCCAAAAACAAACCCTTTCTGTGACTGAGCCTGAACAATTGCAAGCCTTAACAGGATGTTATAATACACTTTCACACCGCAATCCTTCCCCCTCCCCCCACCACAGTAATACAACCAAGCTAAAAAGTTTGCAGAGATCACAGAGAGGACATCAGATTAGGCACCTGATTCCAGTACAAACTATATGAGTGCAAGCATACTTATACACCTGATTCCAGTACAAGCTATATGAGTACAAGTATAGTTATACACCTGATTCCAGTACAAGGTATATGAGTACAAGTATAGTTATACACCTGATTCCAGTACAAGCTATATGAGTACTAGTATAGTTATACACCTGATTCCAGTACAAGGTATATGAGTACAAGTATAGTTATACACCTGATTCCAGTACAAGGTATATGAGTACAAGTATACTTATACACCTGATTCCAGTACAAGCTATATGAGTACTAGTATAGTTATACACCTGATTCCAGTACAAGGTATATGAGTACAAGTATAGTTATACACCTGATTCCAGTACAAGGTATATGAGTACAAGTATACTTATACACCTGATTCCAGTACAAGCTATATGAGTACAAGTATAGTTATACACCTGATTCCAGTACAAGGTATATGAGTACAAGTATAGTTATACACCTGATTCCAGTACAAGGTATATGAGTACAAGTATACTTATACACCTGATTCCAGTACAAGCTATATGAGTACTAGTATAGTTATACACCTGATTCCAGTACAAGGTATATGAGTACAAGTATAGTTATACACCTGATTCCAGTACAAGGTATATGAGTACAAGTATACTTATACACCTGATTCCAGTACAAGCTATATGAGTACTAGTATAGTTATACACCTGATTCCAGTACAAGCTATATGAGTACAAGTATAGTTATACACCTGATTCCAGTACAAGGTATATGAGTACAAGTATAGTTATACACCTGATTCCAGTACAAGGTATATGAGTACAAGTATAGTTATACACCTGATTCCAGTACAAGGTATATGAGTACAAGTATACTTATACACCTGATTCCAGTACAAGCTATATGAGTACTAGTATAGTTATACACCTGATTCCAGTACAAGGTATATGAGTACAAGTATAGTTATACACCTGATTCCAGTACAAGGTATATGAGTACAAGTATAGTTATACACCTGATTCCAGTACAAGGTATATGAGTACAAGTATACTTATACACCTGATTCCAGTACAAGCTATATGAGTACTAGTATAGTTATACACCTGATTCCAGTACAAGCTCAGATGATGCTGCAGTATAGTTAGGCACCTGATCCCAATACATGCTGTATGTTAACCTCTTCTGCAAATACTCCCATGGTCTCAGTGAACCCCAGAATGCATGCTGCAATGGTGTCCAGAAAGTATTTCTAGAAGCAACACATACCTCTGCAGATTCATATTTCCCTCCCACTCACTATCCCACCAGGTGCACTTACCTTCTTTTGGGCGGCATGGTTGTAATTGGCTAAGGCCACAGCTTCTCTTGTGCACTAATCACCCTTGTTGCTCCTGAGCACTGGATCAAATTAAACTTCCCTCCAAAACTCCTTTTCCTTTTCCTAAAATGATGCACTTGTCAGTGATTGGTTTATTTGTATGTAAATCATGAATCTGCTCCGATTGGTTAATGCAACTTAGTAGGCGTAGCTTTTTCTTGATGAGAGCTGGCTACAGGTGCCTCCAGGGCGACCCCTAGCCAGCCCTCACCCTTGGAGCAGCTCAATGAGGATGAGAGCTGGCTACAGGTGCCTCCAGGGCGACCCCTAGCCAGCCCTCACCCTTGGAATAGCTCAATGAGGATGAGAGCTGGCTACAGGTACCTCCAGGGCGACCCTTAGCCAGCCCTCACCCTTGGAATAGCTCAATGAGGATGAGAGCTGGCTACAGGTTTGATGATACCAAAAGCACTTAAAATTCAATCTGCAACAAAAAAGTCGCTCTGACGCCGCCGTTCAGGGCTGCGTCCGTTATCACGCTCATCTGATGAATTAAGGAAAAAAAACATAAACTTTATAGTTTTTTTGGCGCTCTTATTTCACCGCCCGTTCCTACGTGCCGCCGTTCAGCGCAGCTTCCGTTATCACGCTCATCTAATGAATTATGGAAAAAAAACGTAAACTTTATAATTTTTTTGCCGTGCTTATTTCACCGCCCGTTCCCACGCGCCGCGGTTCAGCGCACCTTCCGTTATCACGCTCATCTGATGAATTATGGAAAAAACCCGAAAACTTTATAGTTTTTTGACGCGCTTATTTCACTGCCCGTTCCTACGCTCCTCCGTTCAGTGCAGCGTCCGTTATCACGCTCATCTGATGAATTACGGAAAAAAAAACGTAAAATTTATATTTTTTTGGCCGCGCTTATTTCACCGCCCGTTCCTACGCGCCGCCGTTCAACGCAGCGTCCGTTATCACGCCCATCTAATGAATTATGGAAAAAAACGTAAACTTTATAGTTTTTTTGGCGCGCTTATTTCACAGCCCGTTTCTACGCGCCGCCGTTCAGCGCACCTTCCGTTATCACGCTCATCTGATGAATTACGGAAAAAAAACGTAAACTTTATAGCTTTTTTGGCGCGCTTATTTCACCGCCCATTCCTACGCGCCGCCGTTCAGCGCAGCTTCCGTTATCACGCTCATCTAATGAATTATGGAAAAAAAACGTAAATTTTATAGTTTTTCTGGCGCGCTTATTTCACCGCCCGATCCTACGCACCGCCGTTCAGCGCAGCTTCCGTTATCACGCTCATCTGATGAATTATGGAAAAAAAACGTAAACTTTATAGTTTTTTTGGCGCGCTTATTTCACCGCCCGTTCCTACGCGCCGCCGTTCAGCGCAGCTTCCGTTATCACGCTCATCTGATGAATTGCGGAAAAAAAACGTAAATTTTAAAAGTTTTTTTGGCGCGCTTATTTCACCGCCCGTTCCTACGCGCCGACGTTCAGCGCAGCGTCCGTTATCACGCTCAATGAGGATGAGAGCTGGCTACAGGTGCTTCCAGGGCGACGCCTAGCCAGCCCTCACCCTTGGAATAGCTCAATGAGGATGAGAGCTGGCTACAGGTGCCTCCAGGGCGACCCCTAGCCAGCCCTCACCCTTGGAGCAGCTCAATGAGGATGAGAGCTGGCTACAGGTGCCTCCAGGGCGACCCTTAGCCAGCCCTCACCCTTGGAATAGCTCAATGAGGATGAGAGCTGGCTACAGGTGCCTCCAGGGCGACCCCTAGCCAGCCCTCACCCTTGGAATAGCTCAATGAGGATGAGAGCTGGCTACAGGTGCCTCCAGGGCGACCCCTAGCCAGCCCTCACCCTTGGAATAGCTCAATGAGGATGAGAGCTGGCTACAGGTGCCTCCAGGGCGACCCCTAGCCAGCCCTCACCCTTGGAGCAGCTCAATGAGGATGAGAGCTGGCTACAGGTGCCTCCAGGGCGACCCCTAGCCAGCCCTCACCCTTGGAGCAGCTCAATGAGGATGAGAGCTGGCTACAGGTGCCTCCAGGGCGACCCCTAGCCAGCCCTCACTCATGGAGCAGCTCAATGAGGATGAGAGCTGGCTACAGGTGCCTCCAGGGCGACCCCTAGCCAGCCCTCACCCTTGGAGCAGCTCAATGAGGATGAGAGCTGGCTACAGGTGCCTCCAGGGCGACCCCTAGCCAGCCCTCACCCTTGGAATAGCTCAATGAGGATGAGAGCTGGCTACAGGTGCTTCCAGGGCGACCCCTAGCCAGCCCTCACCCTTGCAGCAGCTCAATGAGGATGAGAGCTGGCTACAGGTGCCTCCAGGGCGACCCCTAGCCAGCCCTCACCCTTGGAGCAGCTCAATGAGGATGAGAGCTGGCTACAGGTGCCTCCAGGGCGACCCCTAGCCAGCCCTCACCCTTGGAGCAGCTCAATGAGGATGAGAGCTGGCTACAGGTGCCTCCAGGGCGACCCCTAGCCAGCCCTCACCCTTGGAGCAGCTCAATGAGGATGAGAGCTGGCTACAGGTTTGATGATACCAAAAGCACTTAAAATTCAATCTGCAACAAAAAAAAGTCGCTCTGACGCCGCCGTTAAGGGCTGCGTCCGTTATCACGCTCATCTGATAAATTACGGAAAAAAAACGTAAACTTTATAGTTTTTTTGGCGTGCTTATTTCACCGCCCATTCCTACGCGCCGCCGTTCAGCGCAGCTTCCGTTATCACGCTCATCTAATGAATTATGGAAAAAAAACGTACACTTTATAGTTTTTTTGGCGTGCTTATTTCACCGCCCGTTCCTACGCGCCGCCGTTCAGCGCAGCGTCCGTTATCACGCTCAATGAGGATGAGAGCTGGCTACAGGTGCCTCCAGGGCGACACCTAGCCAGCCCTCACCCTTGGAGCAGCTCAATGAGGATGAGAGCTGGCTACAGGTGCCTCCAGGGCGACCCCTAGCCAGCCCTCACCCTTGGATCAGCTCAATGAGGATGAGAGCTGGCTACAGGTGCCTCCAGGGCGACCCCTAGCCAGCCCTCACCCTTGGAGCAGCTCAATGAGGATGAGAGCTGGCTACAGGTGCCTCCAGGGCGACCCCTAGCCAGCCCTCACCCTTGGAGCAGCTCAATGAGGATGAGAGCTGGCTACAGGTGCCTCCAGGGCGACCCCTAGCCAGCCCTCACCCTTGGAGCAGCTCAATGAGGATGAGAGCTGGCTACAGGTGCCTCCAGGGCGACCCCTAGCCAGCCCTCACCCTTGGAGCAGCTCAATGAGGATGAGAGCTGGCTACAGGTGCCTCCAGGGTGACCCCTAGCCAGCCCTCACCCTTGGAGAAGCTCAATGAGGATGAGAGCTGGCTACAGGTGCCTCCAGGGCGACACGTAGCCAGCCCTCACCCTTGGAGCAGCTCAATGAGGATGAGAGCTGGCTACAGGTGCCTCCAGGGCGACCCTTAGCCAGCCCTCACCCTTGGAGCAGCTCAATGAGGATGAGAGCTGGCTACAGGTGCCTCCAGGGCGAACCTTAGCCAGCCCTCACCCTTGGAATAGCTCAATGAGGATGAGAGCTGGCTACAGGTTTGATGATACCAAAAGCACTTAAAATTCAATCTGCAACAAAAAAAATTCGCTCTGACGCCGCCGTTAAGGGCTGCGTCCGTTATCACGCTCATCTGATAAATGACAGAAAAAAAACGTAAACTTTATCGTTTTTTTGGCGCACTTATTTCACCGCCCGTTCCTACGTGCCGCCGTTCAGCACAGCATCCGTTATCACGCTCATCTGATGAATTACGGAAAAAAAACGTAAACTTTATAGTTTTTTTGGCGCGCTTATTTCACCGCCAGTTCATACGCGCCGCCGTTCAACGCAGCTTCCATTATCACGCTCATCTGATGAATTACGGAAAAAAAACGTAAACTTTATAGTTTTTTTGGCACGCTTATTTCACCGCCAGTTCATACGCGCCGCCGTTCAACGCAGCTTCCATTATCACGCTCATCTAATGAATTATGGAAAAAAAACGTACACTTTATAGCTTTTTTGGCGCGCTTAATTCACCGCCTGTTCCTACGCGCCGCCGTTCAGCGCAGCGTCCGTTATCACCCTCATCTGATGAATTACGGAAAAAAAACTTAAACTTTATAGTTTTTTTGGCGCGCTTATTTCACCGCCCGTTCCTATGCGCCACCGTTCAGCGCAGCGTCCGTTATCACGCTCAATGAGGATGAGAGCTGGCTACAGGTGCCTCCAGGGCGACACGTAGCCAGCCCTCACCCTTGGAATAGCTCAATGAGGATGAGAGCTGGCTACAGGTGCCTCCAGGGCGACCCCTAGCCAGCCCTCACCCTTGGAGCAGCTCAATGAGGATGAGAGCTGGCTACAGGTGCCTCCAGGGCGACCCCTAGCCAGCCCTCACCCTTGGAGCAGCTCAATGAAGATGAGAGCTGGCTACAGGTGCCTCCAGGGCGACCCCTAGCCAGCCCTCACCCTTGGAGCAGCTCAATGAGGATGAGAGCTGGCTACAGGTGCCTCCAGGGCGACCCCTAGCCAGCCCTCACCCTTGGAGCAGCTCAATGAGGATGAGAGCTGGCTACAGGAGCCTCCAGGGCAACCCCTAGCCAGCCCTCACTCTTGGAGCAGCTCAATGAGGATGAGAGCTGGCTACAGGTGCCTCCAGGGCGACCCTTAGCCAGCCCTCACCCTTGGAATAGCTCAATGAGGATGAGAGCTGGCTACAGGTTTGATGATACCAAAAGCACTTAAAATTCAATCTGCAACAAAAAAAATCGCTCTGACGCCGCCGTTCAGCGCAGCTTCCATTATCACGCTCATCTGATGAATTACGAAAAAAAACGTACTTTTTATAGTTTTTTTGGCGCGCTTATTTCACCGCCCGATCCTACGCACCGCCGTTCAGCGCAGCTTCCGTTATCACGCTCATCTGATGAATTACGGAAAAAAAACGTAAACTTTATAGTTTTTTTGGCGCGCTTATTTCACCGCCCGTTCCTACGCGCCGCCGTTCAGCGCAGCTTCCGTTATCACGCTCATCTGATGAATTGCGGAAAAAAAACAAATTTTATAGTTTTTTTGGCGCGCTTATTTCACCGCCCGTTCCTACGCGCCGCCGTTCAGCGCAGCGTCCGTTATCACCCTCAACTGATGAATTACGGAAAAAAAACGTAAACTTTATAGTTTTTTTGGCGCGCTTATTTCACCGCCCTTTCCTATGCGCCGCTGTTCAGCGCAGCGTCCGTTATCACGCTGAATGAGAATGAGAGCTGGCTACAGGTGCTTCCAGGGCGACCCCTAGCCAGCCCTCACCCTTGGAATAGCTCAATGAGGATGAGAGCTGGCTACAGGTGCCTCCAGGGCGACCCCTAGCCAGCCCTCACCCTTGGAGCAGCTCAATGAGGATGAGAGCTGGCTACAGGTGCCTCCAGGGCGACCCCTAGCCAGCCCTCACCCTTGGAGCAGCTCAATGAGGATGAGAGCTGGCTACAGGTGCCTCCAGGGCGACCCCTAGCCAGCCCTCACCCTTGGAGCAGCTCAATGAGGATGAGAGCTGGCTACAGGTGCCTCCAGGGCGACCCCTAGCCAGCCCTCACCCTTGGAGCAGCTCAATGAGGATGAGAGCTGGCTACAGGTGCCTCCAGGGCGACCCCTAGCCAGCCCTCACCCTTGGAGCAGCTCAATGAGGATGAGAGCTGGCTACAGGTGCCTCCAGGGCGACCCCTAGCCAGCCCTCACCCTTGGAGCAGCTCAATGAGGATGAGAGCTGGCTACAGGTGCCTACAGGGCGACCCCTAGCCAGCCCTCACCCTTGGAGCAGCTCAATGAGGATGAGAGCTGGCTACAGGTGCCTCCAGGGCGACCCCTAGCCAGCCCTCACCCTTGGAGCAGCTCAATGAGGATGAGAGCTGGCTACAGGTGCCTCCAGGGCGACCCTTAGCCAGCCCTCACCCTTGGAATAGCTCAATGAGGATGAGAGCTGGCTACAGGTTTGATGATACCAAAAGCACTTAAAATTCAATCTGCAACAAAAAAAAGTCGCTCTGACGCCGCCGTTAAGGGCTGCGTCCGTTATCACGCTCATCTGATGAATTACGGAAAAAAAAACGTAAACTTTATAGTTTTTTTGGCGCGCTTATTTCACCGCCCGTTCCTACGTGCCGCCGTTCAGCGCAGCGTCCGTTATCACCCTCATCTGATGAATTACGGAAAAAAACGTAAACTTTATAGTTTTTTTGGCGCGCTTATTTCACCGCCCGTTCCTATGCCCCGCCGTTCAGCGCAGCGTCCGTTATCACGCTCAATGAGGATGAGAGCTGGCTACAGGTGCCTCCAGGGCGACCCCTAGCCAGCCCTCACCCTTGGAATAGCTCAATGAGGATGAGAGCTGGCTACAGGTGCCTCCAGGGCGACCCCTAGCCAGCCCTCACCCTTGGAATAGCTCAATGAGGATGAGAGCTGGCTACAGGTGCCTCCAGGGCGACCCCTAGCCAGCCCTCACCCTTGGAATAGCTCAATGAGGATGAGAGCTGGCTACAGGTGCCTCCAGGGCGACCCCTAGCCAGCCCTCACCCTTGGAATAGCTCAATGAGGATGAGAGCTGGCTACAGGTGCCTCCAGGGCGACCCCTAGCCAGCCCTCACCCTTGGAATAGCTCAATGAGGATGAGAGCTGGCTACAGGTGCCTCCAGGGCGACCCCTAGCCAGCCCTCACCCTTGGAATAGCTCAATGAGGATGAGAGCTGGCTACAGGTGCCTCCAGGGCGACCCCTAGCCAGCCCTCACCCTTGGAATAGCTCAATGAGGATGAGAGCTGGCTACAGGTGCCTCCAGGGCGACCCCTATCCAGCCCTCACCCTTGGAGTAGCTCAATGAGGATGAGAGCTGGCTACAGGTGCCTCCAGGGCGACCCTTAGCCAGCCCTCACCCTTGGAGCAGCTCAATGAGGATGAGAGCTGGCTACAGGTGCCTCCAGGGCGACCCCTAGCCAGCCCTCACCCTTGGAGCAGCTCAATGAGGATGAGAGCTGGCTACAGGTGCCTCCAGGGCGACCCCTAGCCAGCCCTCACCCTTGGAGCAGCTCAATGAGGATGAGAGCTGGCTACAGGTGCCTCCAGGGCGACCCCTAGCCAGCCCTCACCCTTGGAATAGCTCAATGAGGATGAGAGCTGGCTACAGGTTTGATGATACCAAAAGCACTTAAAATTCAATCTGCAACAAAAAAAAGTCGCTCTGACGCCGCCGTTAAGGGCTGCGTCCGTTATCACGCTCATCTGATAAATTACGGAAAAAAAACGTAAACTTTATAGTTTTTTTGGCACGCTTATTTCACTGCCTTTTCCTACGCGCCGCCGTTCAGCGCAGATTCCGTTATCACGCTCATCTGATGAATTACAGAAAAAAAACGTAAACTTTATCGGTTTTTTTGGCGCACTTATTTCACCGCCCGTTCCTACGCGCCGCCGTTCAGCACAGCATCCGTTATCACGCTCATCTGATGAATTACGGAAAAAAAACGTAAACTTTATAGTTTTTTTGGCGCGCTTATTTCACCGCCCGTTCCTACGCGCCGCCATTCAGCGCAGCGTCCGTTATCACCCTCATCTGATGAATTACGGAAAAAAAACGTAAACTTTATAGTTTTTTTGGCGCACTTATTTCACCGCCCGTTCCTACGCCACGGTTTTTACACAACTTTAAGTGTTTTACAACATGGTCACATGCTCTATTTACTTTTACCTATTTTTGATATGAAATATGGGCTCCATCTATGGATGTGATTATTGGCCTCAATACCAGTGATTATTGCTGCCATTTTTGTGTCTTTTTAAATAATGATGTAATAAAATTGCAACTTTTTAAATGCCTTTAATTAAACTCCTTATTCTCATTTGATTATATGGTCACAATCTGTGTTAAAAGAGTTAATGTTTTACAAGTTCAGGCAGCAGCACTTTGAAAGTCCTAATCTCAGTGAAACAACAGAGACAAAAAAGATACATCATCATCCCCTCCCCGCATCACAGCCTTTCCACCGAAGGATAAGTGAAAAATCTCCTTATTGTGTGTTTCCTGTGAGGGTCTATCATGAACGAGTGAATGGCTTGTAAAGCACAGCTGCCATCCAGTGTTCAATTTCCAGAAATGCAGCTGAATTCTGGCTGACAAGTAATGAATGATATTTAAAGCACAGATGCCATCTGGTGGTCATTTCCAAGTGATGAAATGTTGTGAGGGCTGGCTAAATGGCCTGTTTTTCGGACCTGGCACGGACGAGGTTTTTGCAAGCCTTTTTTCGGAGCCTTAATGGCGTCGGATCGACCCGGGGCGGCGTGCAGAGCATCTCCCGGGCTGGATCTGTAAAATGGCGAGCGTTGCGTCATCCAGCGGCGAAGTTTTTTCGTGAGGGCTGGCTATTGTAGGTGAGAGCTGGCTATTAAAGAACATGGCAGAGAGGATTTCTTTGGAAAATTTTTTTCATCTCGAAACGTTACGAAAAAATTACAGCGCGTCCGGCATGCGATAAGAGTGCGGCACGCCGAATAGCAGCGTCCAGCTCCAAACCGCGTGCGTTCCAGAGCCAGAAAACTGTAGCGCGGACGCCGAGGCTTAATCGCAAATTCCGGAGATGCTCGTCCCCTCGGGACGAGTGTGGGAGCGCCTGACGCGAATCTGGTCAAAAAACGCAAACATTGCCAAAATATAAAGGTCCAGCTGTTGAGGATGGCGAGCTGCAGTCAGGTGGAGACCCCGATGAGGATAAGGATCTGCAGTCAGGTGAAGACCCCGATGAGGATGACGATTTGCAGTCAGGTGGAGACCCCGATGAGGATAAGGATCTGCAGTCAGGTGGAGACCCCGATGAGGACGACGAGCTGCAGTCAGGTGGAGACCCTGATGAGGACGAGCTGCAGATGAGCTTCCCAGAGACTGTCTGACAGTTTGTGCAGAAATCCTTTGGCTGCGCAAACCGATTGTAGCAGTGACTGGTCTCAGATGATCTTGGAGGTGAAGATGCTGGATGTTGAGGTCCTGGGCTTGTGTGGTTACACGTGGTCTGAGGTTGTGAGGCTGGTTGGATGTACTGCCAAATTCTCTGAAACACCTTTGCAGACGACTTATGGAAGAGAAATTAATATTCAATTCACGGCAACAGCTCTGGTGGACATTTCTGCTGTCAGCACACCAATAGCACGCTCCCTCAAAACTTGCAACATCTGTGCCATTGTGCTGTGTGATAAAACTGCACATTATAGAGCGGCCTTTTATTGTGTCCAGCCTAATGCACATATATAATAATCATGTGTCTAATCAGCATCTGGATATGCTACATCTGTGAAGTGGACAAAAGCAATTTATCACCTATCCACTGGATAAATGCCTAATTGCTGGAATGCCAATCATTCACGAGAATTGGGGTTCCGACCCCCTTATTCTTCCTCCTTTTATTGGATGGAATGAAGCGCCATGGTCATGTGTCATTGCTGCGGTCTTAGTTGTTAGAATACCCCCTTATTTTTATGGGAGATGAGTGGTCAGTGACACAGCTGACATTTTATCTTACCTCATATTGAGACAAAATGCCTTTAAGGGTCTCCCAACCGGAACCCAATAATCTTATAGACATATGTAAGGCTGTTGACTTAGGGCCATGTTCACATGAATCAGATTCAACACCGATTTTTGTGGATACGGCACAGAAAATCAGACATGACAATAGGGTTAAAGGCAGCCATATATATTACGTTGTCTGGATGCGTCACCCATCTAATGTGTATGGGTGGGCTCAAAATTCTCCCCTTATAGGTGATGTTGGTGGAGAGAAGGATCTAGCGTGTTGAATTTCAACAGTTGATCCTTTCGATTAGTGGGGAGGTAAATCGTGGGCAAAAATTTCTTTATGGGGGAGATGGCTGTTGGTCTAACGCTATCTAATGTGTATGGGGGGCTATAAATTGCACATCTGCCAAAGATATCCAAGGGTCGGTTTGGATTTATCCATCCTATGTGCACAAACCCCTAAATGTGCATATTCGGTCTAGGGCTACACACTCTTTGTGGTGAGGTTTTCCAACTTTATCTAGAGGAGAGCACTGTGCTGGACTGATCTTTCATACACCCTCATCAAGCAGATGTTAAAGGGGGTTTCCACTACTGTGATATCGATTATCTATCCTGGGAATAGATCATCATATCAGAGGAGGTCCGTCACCAGTCAGCAGTATCGGCTCTAAAAGCGGCTGGACCTTAACAGTGTATAGAGCTGGTAACAGCTGATCGGTGGGGGTGTCTGACCCCACTAATCTGATATCCTGAGAATAGGTCATCAGTATCATAGTTGTGGAAACCCTTTAACGAATGGTCACATCTCCATTAGAATTAGAGAGCTTCCAATTTGGACGATGGTCCCATACTTCCCCCCCCAGCCCGCGCCTCATTACGTGTGACATGACAGAGTGTGGATGTACTTTAACATAACATATGGTGAAAAGACCACCCATACTGTGTGACTGACAGTTTATTGGATGTAGAACAGGGATGAGATAGCAGAAGTTACGGTTTCGGGGGAAGGTTGCACGATGGCTCTCTGCTCCTGGATGTTCTCAGGTAGACGTTCTTGCTGCTCCTTAGCACAACTCCCCTGAGATAGAAATGATTTAATCCTCGTGTCGATGTGGAAGACCTTTTTATGCACACTCATCAGTAAACTGCTCACGGTCTCGAAGTGAATACAAATTTGGGCTGTGCTTTTCCTGTAAAAAGTACAAGATGTTATCATAAGGTGGATAGGACCAGAAGATCTCACCACAAGAAGATGCAAAATAAAACAGGGAAACATTGAAAAGACTTCTGCAAAGTTATCCAACCAAAACCAGTGGTGCACTGTATCCTCATGACAACACTTATTGTCCTTGATTTAGTTGGCCTTATAATAAGGTCATTATTATATGTATGTATGATGACTAGATCCGATCCAGTGGCCAGGTCAATATCCCGTGGCAGCTGGACAGGAGTCCTGTGGATCACCTCCTACCTGACTGCATCTGTGGCTCTCTTGATTAGTCGGTCTGGTGCGACATCATTTTTGGAGTGTGGTGTCATGCCAGGCCGGCTAATCTAAAAAAGATCCGTAGATGCCTACAGGTAAGAGGTAGTCACAGAATACTAACCTGACCGCCTGGACCAGGGTCCTGCAAATTTATTTGCTCTTCTCTAGTCCCTAAGGTTAATAAAAGAAAAAAACACCAGAGTGCCGAACAGGAAGTGCTGCCTTGTGGACATTGGAAAAGAAGCTTCACAAGGCTCCAAGGTCCCCCAATATACGTTAGATGAAGTTCAGATGGGCTCGACAATTTTGGAGGAACTGAAAGACCTGACAGGTGACCTGACAGATGAGATAGAGAAGGATCTAGCGGTTGGAATGTCAATCCCCCCGTCCTGTCATTTTCACAGGCGATAAGCGGCCGCCAAAAGCGTCTTGCAGCTCTTTTCTCCTCTTGAGCGCTCACGAGTGTGAGGGAGTCAAGAGCGATAGATGTTGACCCAACTAACATTTGTCCAAAGTTCTTTCAAGTGTATGGCCAGCCTTAGTCTCGTGAAGAGATTGTCCCATAGGGTAGGTGATAAATATAGGATCACTGGAGGTCCAATAGCAAGAGCTCAGATCCTAAAGTCTACTGTGTGGAGCAGAAGTACACGTTGATGTCCACTGCTCTACTCACTGTCTATGGGAACGGTGGTCACTCATGATTATACTGCTCTCAAAGACCCATGCAAGTGAATAGAGAGTGGTGGTCACACAATTTTGGGACTTCCATTCTCCTAATCGCTCGGTGTCCTCAGAGGTTGGCCTCCTACAAATTATATCATTTATCACTTTTTTTTTTATAGAGAGGTGATAAAATGTTTTTGGGACAACTCATGTAGTTAGGATTGGCTATCAATTGGTGGAGGT
Organism: Phyllobates terribilis; assembly: GCF_046119375.1. Classification (NCBI taxonomy): domain Eukaryota; kingdom Metazoa; phylum Chordata; class Amphibia; order Anura; family Dendrobatidae; genus Phyllobates; species Phyllobates terribilis. The sequence goes on from NW_027362907.1 coordinate 4,427,306, forward strand.
CTAACCTCTGAGACCCTTGCTATTCGGTACGATAAAAGGTGCAGTGGCAACCAAATACTTCAGCCTTACCGTGAAAGGTAAAATCACATTTTAAGACCTAGTTGAATAGGAATCTGGCTGGTACACAGCCCTAGATATGTGGCCTTATGTGACCAGTCCACTGAGATCACCTTGAGTTGTCACGTACCTTATCTCCTCTATCGTAGCCATCAGTTTGGTCATGGCCTGCTTCTCCACATCTCTGCTGGGCTCTGCTGTTTGCTCGACAGTTTCCAGGCTACGCTGCTGATCTTTTAAACCGAGGCACAGGGAGACCATATTTTGGCTCATATCTCTCAACAGAGCGGTCTTGTTCGTGGATTCTACAGTCTGTAGCAAGCCTTGCAGAGAAGACATGTCCTTCAGGATTTCATATTTCAGGTTCTTCAGGTTATCTCTTTTCCCATCGACGTCTCTTAGCTTTTTAGTGATGCAACTTCGTTTATCCTTTAAGAAAATGTATGAAATACCCATTAATACTGCGAATAAAAGTAAAATCGTTCCCCCTCCTTAAAGGGAACCTGACAGTAAAGTCATGATGCCTGAACCATGGGCAGCATGAATCAGAGTTTGGCTGCGTTATTGCAGCCAGGTATGCTTACAGTATTTTGTCTTTTTTTAAAACACATACTTTGAGAAGCTGGACAAGGACTATGCAAAGAAGGTGATTACCCTTTGGGGTACACTCTTTTTCCTTGGGGGGGGGTCTTCTCCCCTCAGGGGGCTCATTTTGGGGCAGAAGGGGGAATGTAGCCTAAGCGTTTTTGTTTTTTTTTGCAGCATTTCCACAACACTGTCACTGTGGATTTCTGTGGCCGGAATTCTGCCTGTGGGACAAACCCTTAAAGGGGTTGTCCGGCCTTAGGGTTCAAGTCTGCAGTCACTCTATGTGACTGTTGACTTGGGAATCCTCATAGCACGCACAGTGCTCACTGTAAGGATTCTCCAGTGCCGGTAGCAGGAGGTCATGTGACCACAAGTATGAGATTTGGAGAATCCTGACAGCGAGCACTGTGCGCACTCTAAGGATTCCCAAGTCTGCAGTCACAGAGACAACCCCTTTAATCTGCAGTTTTTTAATTTACACTGCAGCTTTTCACAGTGGATTACGCAGTTTTCACACCTGCCGCAAATCTGCATCAAAATCTGTGACAAACCCTTGAAGCTCATCAATAGAATGCCAAGAGTGTGCAAAGCAGTCATCAAAGCAGCAAAAGGTGGCTACTTTGAAGAACCTAGAATATAAGACATATTTTCAGTTGTTTCACACTTTTTTGTCAAGTATATAATTCCACATGTGTTAATTCATAGTTTTGATGCCTTCAGTGTGAATGTACAATTTTCAACGTCATTAAAATACAGAAAAATCTTTAAATGAGAAGGTGTGTCCAAACTTTTGGTCTGTACTGTATCCGGATGGGCCCAGGATGGGGGACATATACACCAGGATGGGGGACATATACACCAGGATGGGTCCAGGATGGGGGGCATATACAGTGGGTAAGAAAAGTATTCAGACCCCTTTACATTTTTTACTCTTTGTTTCATTGAAGCCATTTGGTAAATTCTAAAAAGTTCATTTTTTTCTCATTAAAGTACACTCTGCACCCCATCTTGACTGAAAAAAACCCAGAAATGTTTGCAAATTTATTAAAAAACAAAAACTGAGATTTCACATGGTCATAAGTATTCAGACCCTTTGCTCAGACACTCATATTTAAGTCTCATGCTGTCCATTTCCTTGTGATCCTCCTTGAGATGGTTCTACTTCTTCATTGGAGTCCAGCTGTGTGTAATTAAACTAATAGGACTTGATTTGGAAAGGCACACACCTGTTTATATAAGACCTCACAGCTCACAGTGCATGTCAGACCAAATCAGACTCATGACTTCAAAGGAACTGCCCAAGGAGCTCAGAGACAGAATTGTGGCAAGGCACAGATCTGGCCAAGGTTACAAAATAATTTCTGCATTACTCAAGGTTCCTAAGAGTACAGTGGCCTCCATAATCCTTAAATGGAAGAAGTTTGGGACCACCAGAAGTCTTCCTAGACCTGGCCGTCCAGCCAAACTGAGCAATCGTGGGAGAAAAGCCTTGGTGAGAGAGGTAAAGAAGAACCCCCAGACCACTGTGGCTGAGCTCCAGAGATGCAATAGGGAGATGGGAGAAAGTTTCACAAAGTCAACTATCACTGCAGCCCTCCACCAGTCGGGCCTTTATGGCAGAGTGGCCCGACGGAAGCCTCTCCTCAGTGGAAGACATATGAAAGCCCGCATAGAGTTTGCTCAAAAACACATGAAGGACTCTCAGACTATGAGAAATAAGATCCTCTGGTCTGATGAGATGAAGATAGAACTTTTTGGTGATAATTCTAAGCGGTGTGTGTGAAGAAAACCAGGCACTGCTCATCACCTGCCCAATATAATCCCAACAGTGAAACATGGTGGTGGCAGCATCATGCTATGGGGGTGTCTTTCAGCTGCAGGGACAGGACGACTGGTTGCAATTATAGGAAACATGAATGTGTCCAAGTACAGAGATATCTTGGATGAAAACCTCTTCCAGAGTGGTCTGGACCTCAGACTTGGCCGAAGGTTCACCTTCCAACAACACAATGACCCTAAGTACACAGCTAAAATAGCAAAAGAGTGGCTTCAGAACAACTCTGTGACCATTCTTGACTGGCCCAGCCAGGGTCCTGACCTAAACCCAATTGAGCATTTCTGGAGAGACCTGAAAATAGCTGTCCACCAACGTTCACCATCCAACCTGACGGAACTGGAGAGGATCTACAAGGAAGAATGGCAGAGGATCCCCAAATCCAGGTGTGAAAAACTTGTTGCATCATTCCCAAGAAGACTCATGGCTGTACTAGCTCAAAAGGGTACTTCTTCTCAATACTGAGCAAAGGGTCTGAATACTTATGACCATGTGATATTTCAGTTTTTCGTTTATAATAAATTTGCAAAAATTTCTACATTTCTGTCTTTTTCAGTCAAGATGGGGAGCAGAGTGTACTTTAATGAGAAAAAAAATGAACTTTTTCGAATTTACCAAATGGCTGCAATGAAACAAAGAGTGAAAAATTTAAAGGGGTCTGAATACTTTCCATACCCACTGTATACCAGGATGGGAGACATATATATACCAGGATGGGCCCAGGATGGGAGACATATATATACCAGGATGGGCCCAGGATGGGAGACATATATATATATATATATATATATATATATATACCAGGATGGGAGACATATATATATATATATATACCAGGATGGGAGACATATATATATATATATATACCAGGATGGGAGACATATATATATATATATATATATACCAGGATGGGAGACATATATATATATATATATATATATATATATATATATATATATATATACCAGGATGGGAGACATATATATATATATATATACCAGGATGGGAGACATATATATATATATATATATATATATATACCAGGATGGGAGACATATATATATATATATATATATACCAGGATGGGAGACATATATATATATATATATATATATATATATATATATACCAGGATGGGAGACATATATATATATATATATATATATATATATATATATACCAGGATGGGAGACACATATATATATATATATACCAGGATGGGAGACATATATATATATATATATATATACCAGGATGGGAGACATATATATATATATATATATATATATATATACCAGGATGGGAGACATATATATATATATATATATATATATATATATATACCAGGATGGGAGACATATATATATATATATATATATATATATATATATATATACCAGGATGGGAGACACATATATATATATATATATATACCAGGATGGGAGACATATATATATATATATATATATATACCAGGATGGGAGACATATATATACCAGGATGGGCCCAGGATGGGAGACATATATATACCAGGATGGGAGACACATATATATATATATATATACCAGGATGGGAGACATATATATATATATATATATATACCAGGATGGGAGACATATATATATATATATATATATATACCAGGATGGGAGACATATATATATATATATATATATATATATATATATATATACCAGGATGGGAGACATATATATATATATATATATATATATATATATACCAGGATGGGAGACACATATATATATATATATATATACCAGGATGGGAGACATATATATATATATATATATACCAGGATGGGAGACATATATATATATATATATATATATATATATATATATATATATATATATATATATATATATTATATATATATATATATATATATACATACCAGGATGGGAGACATATATATATATATATATATATATACCAGGATGGGAGACATATATATACCAGGATGGGCCCAGGATGGGAGACATATATATACCAGGATGGGAGACATATATATATATATACCAGGATGGGAGACATATATATATATACCAGGATGGGAGACATATATATATATATATATATATATATATATATATATACCAGGATGGGAGACATATATATATATATATATATATATATATACCAGGATGGGAGACATATATATATATATATATATATATATATACCAGGATGGGAGACATATATATATATATACCAGGATGGGAGACATATATATATATATACCAGGATGGGAGACATATATATATATATATACCAGGATGGGAGACATATATATATATATATACCAGGATGGGAGACATATATATATATATATATATATATATATATATATATATATATGTCTCCCATCCTGGTATATATATATATGTCTCCCATCCTGGTATATATATATATATATGTCTCCCATCCTGGTATATATATATATATATATATATATATATATATATATATATATATATATATATATATATATATATATATATATGTCTCCCATCCTGGTATATATATATATATATATATATATATATATATATATGTCTCCCATCCTGGTATATATATATATATATATATATATATATATATATATATGTCTCCCATCCTGGTATATATATATATATATGTCTCCCATCCTGGTATATATATATATATATATGTCTCCCATCCTGGTATATATATATATATATATGTCTCCCATCCTGGTATATATATATATATATATGTCTCCCATCCTGGTATATATATATATATATATGTCTCCCATCCTGGTATATATATATATATATGTCTCCCATCCTGGTATATATATGTCTCCCATCCTGGGCCCATCCTGGTATATATATGTCTCCCATCCTGGGCCCATCCTGGTATATATATGTCTCCCATCCTGGTATATATATATATATATATATATGTCTCCCATCCTGGTATATATATATATATATATATATGTCTCCCATCCTGGTATATATATATATATATATATATGTCTCCCATCCTGGTATATATATATATATATATATATATATATATATATATATATATATATGTCTCCCATCCTGGTATATATATATATATATATATATATATATATGTCTCCCATCCTGGTATATATATATATATATATGTCTCCCATCCTGGTATATATATATATATATATATATATGTCTCCCATCCTGGTATATATATGTCTCCCATCCTGGGCCCATCCTGGTATATATATGTCTCCCATCCTGGTATATATATATATATATGTCTCCCATCCTGGTATATATATGTCTCCCATCCTGGGCCCATCCTGGTATATATATGTCTCCCATCCTGGTATATATATATATATATATATATATATATATATATATATATATATATATATATATATATATATATATATATATATATATATATATATATATATATATATATATATATATATATATACCAGGATGGGAGACATATATATACCAGGATGGGCCCAGGATGGGAGACATATATATACCAGGATGGGAGACATATATATATATATATACCAGGATGGGAGACATATATATATATATATATATATCTATATATACCAGGATGGGAGACATATATATATATATATATATATACCAGGATGGGAGACATATATATATATATATATATATATATATATATATACCAGGATGGGAGACATATATATATATATACCAGGATGGGAGACATATATATATATATATATATGTACCAGGATGGGAGACATATATATATATATACCAGGATGGGAGACATATATATATATATATATACCAGGATGGGAGACATATATATATATATATATATATATATATATATATATACCAGGATGGGAGACATATATATATATATATATATATATATATATATATATATATATACCAGGATGGGAGACATATATATATATATATATACCAGGATGGGAGACATATATATATATATATATATATATATATATATATATACCAGGATGGGAGACATATATATATATATACCAGGATGGGAGACATATATATATATATACCAGGATGGGAGACATATATATATATATATATATATATATATATATATATATATATATATACCAGGATGGGAGACATATATATATATATATATATATATATATATATACCAGGATGGGAGACATATATATATATATATATATATATATATATATACCAGGATGGGAGACATATATATATATATATATATATATACCAGGATGGGAGACATATATATACCAGGATGGGCCCAGGATGGGAGACATATATATACCAGGATGGGCCCAGGATGGGAGACATATATATACCAGGATGGGAGACATATATATATATATATATACCAGGATGGGAGACATATATATATATACCAGGATGGGAGACATATATATATATATACCAGGATGGGAGACATATATATATATATATACCAGGATGGGAGACATATATATATATATATACCAGGATGGGAGACATATATATATATATATATATACCAGGATGGGAGACATATATATATATATATATATATATATACCAGGATGGGAGACATATATATATATATATATATATACCAGGATGGGAGACATATATATATATATATATATATATACCAGGATGGGAGACATATATATATATATATATATATACCAGGATGGGAGACATATATATATATATATATATATATATATATATACCAGGATGGGAGACATATATATATATATATATATATATATACCAGGATGGGAGACATATATATATATATATATATATATATATATACCAGGATGGGAGACATATATATATATATATATATATATATACCAGGATGGGAGACATATATATATATATATATATATATATATATACCAGGATGGGAGACATATATATATATATATATATATATATACCAGGATGGGAGACATATATATATATATATATATGTACCAGGATGGGAGACATATATATATATATACCAGGATGGGAGACATATATATATATATATATACCAGGATGGGAGACATATATATATATATATATATATATATATATATACCAGGATGGGAGACATATATATATATATATATATATATATATACCAGGATGGGAGACATATATATATATATATATATATATATATATATATATATATATATATATATACCAGGATGGGAGACATATATATATATATATATACCAGGATGGGAGACATATATATATATATATATATATATATATATATATATATATATATATATATATATATATATATATATATATATATATATACCAGGATGGGAGACATATATATATATATACCAGGATGGGAGACATATATATATATATACCAGGATGGGAGACATATATATATATATATATACCAGGATGGGAGACATATATATATATATACCAGGATGGGAGACATATATATATACCAGGATGGGAGACATATATATATACCAGGATGGGAGACATATATATATACCAGGATGGGAGACATATATATATACCAGGATGGGAGACATATATACCAGGATGGAGGATATATATACCAGGATGGAGGATATATATACCAGGATGGGCGACATATATACCCAGATGGGCCCAGGATGGGGGGCATATATACCAGGATGGAAGATATACATACCAGGATGGGAGACATACATGCCAGAATGGGCCCAGGATAAGGTACATACAGTGGTGGCCAAAAGTATTGTCACCCCTGCAATTCTGTCAGATAATACTCAGTTTCTTCCTGAAAATGATTGCAATCACAAATTCTTTGGTATTATTATCTTCATTTAATTTGCTTGCAAGGAAAAAACACAAAAGAGAATGAAGCAAAAATCAAATCATTGATCATTTCACACAAAACTCCAAAAATGGGCCAGACAAAAGTATTGGCACCCTCAGCCTAATACTTGGTTGCACAACCTTTAGCCAAAATAACTGTGAACAACCGCTTCCGGTAACCATCAATGAGTTTCTTACAATGCTCTGCAGGAATTGTAGACCATTCTTCTTTGTCAAACTGCTCCAGGTCCCTGATATTTGAAGGGTGCCTTCTCCAAACTGCCATTTTGAGATCTCTCCACAGGTGTTCTATGGGATTCAGGTCTGGACTCATTGCTGGCCACCTTAGAAGTCTCCAGTGCTTACTCTCAAATCATTTTATAGTGCTTTTGGAAGTGTGTTTTGGGTCATTGTCCTGCTGGAAGACCCATGACCTCTGAGGGAGACCCAGCTTTCTCACACTGGGCCCTACATTATGCTGCAAAATTTGTTAGTAGTCTTCAGACTTCATAATGCCATGCACACGGTCAAGCAGTCCAGTGCCAGAGACAGCAAAGCAACCCCAAAACATCAGGGAACCTCCGCCATGTTTGACTGTAGGGACCGTGTTCTTTTCTTTGAATGCCTCTTTTTTTTCCTGTACACTTTATGTTGATGCTTTTTGCCAAAAAGCTCTAATTTTGTCTCATCTGACCAGAGAACATTCTTCCAAAACGTTTTAGGCTTTCTCAGGTAAGTTTTGGCAAACTCCAGCCTGGCTTTTTTATGTCTCGGGGTAAGAAGTGGGGTCTTCCTGGGTATCCTACCATACAGTACCTTTTCATTCAGACGTCGACAGATAGTACAGGTTGACACTGTTGTACCCTCGGACTGCAGGGCAGCTTGAACTTGTTTGGATGTTAGTCGAGGTTCTTTATCCACCATCTGCACAATCTTGCGTTGAAATCTCTCATCAATTTTTCTTTTCCGTCCACATCTAGGGAGGTTAGCCACAGTGCCATGGGCTTTAAACTTCTTGATGACACTGCGCACGGAAGACACAGGAACATTCAGGTCTTTGGAGATGGACTTGTAGCCTTGAGATTGCTCATGCTTCCTCACAATTTGGTTTCTCAAATCCTCAGACAGTTCTTTGGTCTTCTTTCTTTTCTCCATGCTCAATGTGGTACACACAAGGACACAGGACAGAGGTTGAGTCAACTTTAATCCATGTTAACTGGCTGCAAGTGTGATTTAGTTATTGCCAACACCTGTTAAGTGCCACAGGTAAGTTACAGGTGCTGTTAATTACACGAATTAGAGAAGCATCACATGATTTTTCAAACAGTGCCAATACTTTTGTCCACCCCCTTTTTTAGGTTTGGTGTGGAATTGTATCCAATTTGGCTTTAGGACAATTCTTTTTGTGTTTTTTCATTGAAGACAAATTAAATGAAGAGAATAATACCAAAGAATTTGTGATTTCAATCATTTTCAGGAAGAAACTGAGTATTATCTGACAAAATGGCAGGGGTGCCAATACTTTTGGCCACCACTGTATATACCAGGATGGGAAACATATATACCAGTATGGTCATATATAAAACACTGGATAGATAGATAGTAGTGATGAGCGAGCATGAGAGACACTCGATCGAGTAACAGGGTGCTTGGGTACTGTGTATGGCAGACAATCCCTGCATATTTATTGGCTGCTAACAGCCGCGAAACATGCGGGGCGGGGACTCAAGCATGGCGCTCGAGCACCCACGATACTCGATGTGTGCCCGAGCACCCTGACTCTCCATCAACTGGCGAGCACGCTCGCTCATCAGTAATAGATAGATATTTATAGAGTTACTAGATGGTGGCCCGATTCTAACGCATCGGGTATTCTAGAATATTTATGCGTCCGACTGGGCGCGACTAATCAGCTAAGCAGTGTTTAAATGGGTTGTGCACTACTTTAAATTAACCCCCCAATGTATCCCCCCGGGGCCCCTAATGAATTTTGGAGGACCGGAGAGAGAGGCCGCCGGTTGGGGTACTTCTGCTGCGAGCAGCTGGGAGGTGAGGGTGAGAGCGCCTGAGGGCGCCTGAGGGCGAGGGGGTGAGGGTGAGGGGGTGAGGGTCTGAGGGTGAGGGTGAGGGGTTGAGCGTCTGAGGGTGAGGGGGTGAGCGTCTGAGGGTGAGGGGGTGAGCGTCTGAGGGTGAGGGGGTGAGCGTCTGAGGGTGAGGGGGTGAGCGTCTGAGGGTGAGGGGGTGAGCGTCTGAGGGTGAGGGGGTGAGCGTCTGAGGGTGAGGGGGTGAGCGTCTGAGGGTGAGGGGGTGAGGGGGTGAGGGTGAGGGGGTGAGGGTGAGGGTGAGGGGGTGAGGGTGAGGGTGAGGGGGTGAGGGCGAGGGTGAGGGGGTGAGGGCGAGCGTCTGAGGGCGAGCGTCTGAGGGCGAGCGTCTGAGGGCGAGCGTCTGAGGGCGAGCGTCTGAGGGCGAGCGTCTGAGGGCGAGCGGGCGAGCGTCTGAGGGCGAGCGGGCGAGCGTCTGAGGGCGAGGGGGCGAGGGCGAGGGGGTGAGCGTCTCAGGGTGAGGGGGTGAGGGTGAGCGTCTGAGGGGGTGAGGGTGAGGGGGTGAGGGGGTGAGGGTGAGCGTCTGAGGGGGTGAGGGTGAGGGCGAGCGGGTGAGCGTCTGAGGGTGAGGGGGTGAGCGTCTGAGGGTGAGGGGGTGAGCGTCTGAGGGTGAGGGGGTGAGCGTCTGAGGGTGAGGGGGTGAGCGTCTGAGGGTGAGGGGGTGAGCGTCTGAGGGTGAGGGGGTGAGGGGGTGAGGGTGAGGGGGTGAGGGTGAGGGTGAGGGGGTGAGGGTGAGGGTGAGGGGGTGAGGGCGAGGGTGAGGGGGTGAGGGCGAGCGTCTGAGGGCGAGCGTCTGAGGGCGAGCGTCTGAGGGCGAGCGTCTGAGGGCGAGCGTCTGAGGGCGAGCGGGCGAGCGTCTGAGGGCGAGCGGGCGAGCGTCTGAGGGCGAGGGGGCGAGGGCGAGGGGGTGAGCGTCTCAGGGTGAGGGGTGAGCGTCTCAGGGTGAGGGGGTGAGGGTGAGCGTCTGAGGGGGTGAGGGTGAGGGGGTGAGGGGGTGAGGGTGAGCGTCTGAGGGGGTGAGGGTGAGGGCGAGCGGTGAGCGTCTGAGGGCGAGCGGGTGAGCGTCTGAGGGCGAGCGGGTGAGCGTCTGAGGGCGAGCGGGTGAGCGTCTGAGGGCGAGCGGGTGAGCGTCTGAGGGCGAGGGGGTGAGGGTGAGTGGGTGAGGGGGTGAGGGTGAGGGAGAGGGGGTGAGGGGGTGAGGGGTTGAGGGGGTGAGGGGGTGAGCGTCTGAGGGTGAGGGGGTGAGGGGGTGAGCGTCTGAGGGTGAGGGGGTGAGGGGGTGAGCGTCTGAGGGTGAGGGGGTGAGGGGGTGAGCGTCTGAGGGTGAGGGGGTGAGGGGGTGAGCGTCTGAGGGTGAGGGCGAGCGGGCGAGCGTCTGAGGGCGAGCGTCTGAGGGCGAGCGTCTGAGGGCGAGCGTCTGAGGGCGAGCGTCTGAGGGCGAGCGTCTGAGGGCGAGGGGGCGAGCGTCTCAGGGTGAGGGGGTGAGTGGGTGAGCGTCAGGGTGATGGGGTGAGTGGGTGAGGGGGTGAGCGTCTGAGGGGGTGAGGGTGAGGGGTTGAGGGGGTGAGCGTCTGAGGGCGAGCGGGTGAGCGTCTCAGGGCGAGCGGGTGAGCGTCTCAGGGCGAGGGGGTGAGCGTCTCAGGGCGAGGGGGTGAGCGTCTCAGGGCGAGGGGGTGAGCGTCTCAGGGCGAGGGGGTGAGCGTCCGAGGGTGAGGGGGTGAGAGGGTGAGGGGGTGAGCGTCCGAGGGTGAGGGGGTGAGCGTCCGAGGGTGAGGGGGTGAGCGTCCGAGGGTGAGCGTCCGAGGGTGAGGGGGTGAGCGTCCGAGGGTGAGCGTCCGAGGGTGAGGGGGTGAGCGTCCGAGGGTGTGAGCGTGTGAGGGTGAGCCGCTAACGGCCACCATCTTGTTCTGAAATCCCGCGTCGCTGATTGGCCGCGGCCTGACTAATCAGCAACGTGGGATTTCCTGGACAGACAGACGGGATAAGACAATTATATATATTAGATCAGATACCTCCGATTTTTGAGACTCTTCTGATTCTGATTCGGAAGAGGATGATTGTTTTTCGGCTAAATTCAAGATGGACACGTTGGTGGAGGCCGAAGATTTTTTCACCAGATGGCTCCAGGCCGTGCTGTCAGAGGGTCTAGGAGATCCCGGTCTGATGGAGAAGAGAAACTTTCATGCAGTGCTTCTGAACTAATTTGACAAACTTCTGAAACTTAAAGTGATGTCCACATTGGATGAATACTTAGCAGATTTGCCGCCACAAATTTGCTGGTGGAAAATCCATTGTGCATTAAGCCGGGTTCACAAGAGCGTATTTCACAGTCCATATATACACCACAATGTATGGACTGACCGCCGGTCTCCTGACCCGAACCTGCAGCAAAAATTCTCAAAATCTGTGGCAAATCATCAGCAGTATTTGGAGCTGTGTATTTTGCTGCTGATTTTCTTCCTCATTGGGGCTGTCCGTCCCCTATGGACTTAGCCTAATACTAACATGTTCTGCCTCATAGAAAGATCACCCGCAAAGAATCATGGACAGAAGCAGATCAAGCCCTTTCCCCCAGACAAATGAAGATAATTTTTGTGCAAGCTGAGTTGAACAAAAATTTAGCATATTTTGGCGTTTGTACGCTCATATCTGCTCTGGAAAAAAGGGCAGATCTTAGCTGAAGAAGGTGTGTTCACGCACGGACCGACAAGGTCAGGCCTTGCTCAAGTCTCATTTTTTTTTTTATTTTTAGCATGAACCACATGTGCACTCTTAACTTGTCCTTGGGGGTTTTTTGGCCCCTAAATGTGTCCTTTTGGCTCCTATCTGTAGCATGTCCTATTGTTTAAATCAGGTTTTCAATTTTTTTGTACACATTTTTGCTAATAGATTGTCTGTATACAATTTTCCATATTTGTGTTTATATAGAAAAAAAAAATAGAAATGTTGCAATTTTCACACAGTGGCGCCACTAGGATTAAAGGGTATCTCTCTTGGGAAAAGCGGAGGTTTGGAAGCCACTTATATGCACTTTCTTTTTAAAGGAATGAAGATTAATCCCCCTAATAAAGTGATTTAGAAAGATACTTTCCATGCTGGACAAATTATATAAAAATATATATATACGTTTAGTTACTCTTTAATTCTAGATTCATTTTTACTGTTCTGTTCAGGAGACTTTTCAGAAGTCTCATCATCATCACAGACAGGATTACATTATACTTCCTGTTCTGTTTCGGGGGCTTTTCAGAAATCTCATTATCATCACAGACAGGAATACAATAAAAGATAATATCTCTATATACAGTAGATAGCACAGAGTTCACCATTCACAAAATGGGATGTCACAGCTCACCTCCTCCCCTCCCTGTACAATATCACCAGATTGCAACATGCCCAGAAAGTTTATATACAAACAAACCAGGTCTGAGTCAGTCTATTGCTGCTTATGTCCATGTGAAGAATAGGAAGAAGAAGGCTAACATCAGGACTAGTGGCCAGTGTGAAAATTGCAAGAATTTTTTTTTTTAATATCCAAATTAATATGAAAAATAAAATAAAAAATATATATTTAAATAAAATACATTTCTTTAAGGTGGTATTTAAATGTACCAATTTTTCCTTATAAACAAATTAAGAAGATGTGAATGGGGCCTCAGATCATATATGAGAGAAGCACTTTGAAGTTAGAGGTGGCCATAGAGGTGAACCACCTGTACGTCTGCATGTGGTTCGCCACTTACACTTAAGGGGGCTCCATGGTCCCTATTGGCCTCAGCACCTAAAGCTGGTGGTATCCCTTATTCAACACTTTGTGCTCAAAAGTATAGGAATCCCAGTAATCAATGGGGCATCAATGGAAGGTATCATTTTAGTTTGCCTAGACAGACAGATTCCATCCTACATGTCAGAGGCGAGCAATATACATTTACCTATCAATAGAGACGGATTTTGATCTTCTTTGCTTGCTGGGAAACCCGAACGGCACCTTCATTTCAGTGGTCTCTTTTTTTCCCCCCACTAACATTTCCTGGGCCTGAAAGACGGTCTTTAGCGTTAGTTCCATGAAGGTTCTTAGAGGAGATATCTGCAGTCAGTTCTCTTGTCCTACGGAATATGCGGAACCTACAGTCATATGAAAAAGTTTGGGCACCCCTATTAATCTTAAGCTTAATGTTTTATAAAAATTGGTGTTTTTGCAACAGCTATTTCAGTTTGATATATGTAATAACTGTTGGATACAGTAATGTTTCTGCCTTGAAATGAGGTTTATTGTACTAACAGAAAATGTGCAATCTGCATTCAAACAAAATTTGACAGGTGCATAAGTATGGGCACCTCACCAGAAAAGTGACATTAATTTTTAGTAGATCCTCCTTTTGCAAAAATAACAGCCTCTAGTCGCTTCCTGTAGCTTTTAATGAGTTCCTGGATCCTGGATGAAGGTATTTTTGACCATTCCTCTTTACAAAACAATTCCAGTTCAGTTAAGTTTGATGGTCGCCGAGCATGGACAGCCCTCTTCAAATGATCCCACAGATGTTCAATGATATTCAGGTCTGGGGACTGGGATGGCCATTCCAGAACATTGTAATTGTTCCTCTGCATGAATGCCTGAGTAGATTTGGAGCGGTGTTTTGGATCATTGTCTTGCTGAAAGATCCATCCACTGCGTAACTTCAACTTTATCACTGATTCTTGAACACTATTGCCAAGAATCTGCTGATACTGAGTGGAATCCATGCGTCCCTCAACTTTAACAAGATTCCCAGTGCCGGCATTGACCACACAGCCCCAAAGCATGATGGAACCTCCACCAAATTTTACTGTGGGTAGCAAGTGTTTTTCTTGGAATGCTGTGGTTTTTTGCCACCATGCATAACGCCTTTTTGTATGACCAAACAACTCAATCTTGGTTTCATCAGTCCACAGGACCTTCTTCCAAAAAGAAATAGGCTTCTTCAAATGTGCTTTTGCATACCTCAGCCGACTCTGTTTGTGCGTACTTGCAGAAACGGCTTCTTTTGCATCACTCTCCCATACAGCTTCTCCTTGTGCAAAGTGCGTTGTATAGTTGACCGATGCACAGTGACACCATCTGCAGCAAGTTGATGCTGCAGCTCTCTGGAGGTGGTCTGAAGATTGTCCTTGACTTATCTCACCATTCTTCTTCTCTGCCTTTCTTTTGTTTTTCTTGTCCTGACACTTCTGGCCTTAACAAGAACTGTCCCTATGTTCTTCCATTTCCTTACTATGTTCCTCACAGTGGAAACTGACAGGTTAAATCTCTGAGACAGCTTTTTGTATCCTTCCCCTGAACAACTATGTTGAATAATCTTTGTTTTCAGATCATTTGACAGTTGTTTTGAGGAGCCCATAATGCCACTCTTCACAGGAGATTCAAACAGGAGAACAACTTGCAAGTGGGCACTTTAAGTAGCTTTTCTCATGATTGCATACACCTGGCTATAAAGTTCAAAGCTCAATGAGGTTACAAAACCAAAAAAAGTGCTTTAGTAAGTCAGTAAAAAGTAGGCAGGAGTATTTAAAACAAGAAAATGATAAGGGTGCCCATACTTATGCACCGGTCAAATTTTGTTTGAATGCAGATTGCACATTTTCTGTTAGCACAATAAACCTCATTTCAAGGCAGAAACATTACTGTGTCCAACAGTTATTACATATATCAAATTGAAATAGCTGTTGCAAAAACACCAATTTTTATAAAACATTAAGCTTAAGATTAATAGGGGTGCCCAAACTTTTTCATATGACTGTATGTACATGAAAAGTCATGCATGAGGTCATAGAGGCGGAGCTTAGGTGACCATCGCATTCTACAGACCACAAATAAAATAAATGTATTGTTTTTTGATACCTTAAAGGGGTTGTCCACTGAAAAAAAAAAATACACAAAAAAAAAATTTGTGCAAATTTTGCACCGTTTTCCTTTTACAGGTTCTTTATTTCCCTGCACATTCAACTTTGATGTGGTCTGTGGTCATAAATCACTTTAGAAAAAGACAAATAATAGAGTTACAAACTTCCCGTCATTCAGTATGAAAAAACTCACTGACTGTTTCACAGTTAACTCGTTCTACAGTAAGAATTATTATAGAATTATTATAGAACTATATTACTAGAACTATAGAAGGCAAACGGTGCAAAATTTTTAATGAAACCCAATTGCAAAAATGATTTTTAGTCCCAAATACATGCACCTAATTAAAAGAAAAATAATGTCCCTAAAGGTGGACAACCCCTTTAAGCTTAAAGAATTTGTCCAGGCTTAGAATAATATGGCTGCTTTCTTTCAGAGACAGCCCCACCGTTGACCCCTATTTTTGATATTAATTCAGCTTCATTGAAGTCAATGGAGCTGAGATGCAATACCCCTCTCTACCTATGGTCAAGGGTGACGCTGTTCCTAAAAAGAAAGCAGCCATATTTTTCTGAACCTAGACAATCTCTTTAAAAGGTTGCTGCCAAAATTACAACTTATCACTTATTCACAGGGTAGGTGATAAGTGTCTGATCAAACAAGGTCCCAACGCTGCAATTGCAACCAATCACGAGAATAGGGTTCCTGAGTCATCCATTTGATAGGAACGCCTCTTAAAGGGACTTAAAGGGTTTGTCCAGTGAAAACAAATTATCTCCTGTACCCAGGATATGTAATAACTTGCAGATCGGTGGTGGTCCGACCGCTGGGACCCACACCGACTTACCCGCACCGCCTGACCGCCGATTTATTCATTCTCTATGGAACTGTCAGAAAAAGCCAAGTGCACAGCAACCCCATAGGGAATGAATGGAGCGGCAGTCAGGCGTCCGAACCTGTCGTTCTATTCTAGCAGTGATAAAAGTGCCCTGTCCAAGCAGTGACTAACTAGAGTCTGATGGGCCCCCTGGACCTGGGCCACCCTGCATGTTGGTTAGATGTATGGGTCCTTGTAGCATTCTAAATCTATAAAGACATAAATGCCCCCCCCCCCCATTATGTAGTAATGTCCCCGATCCTGTACTAATGCCTCCCATCCTGGACCCCTTCCTGGTATATATATCCCCCATCCTGGCATACATGTCCCCCATCCTGGCATACATGTCCCCCATCCTGGCATACATGTCCCCCATCCTGGCATACATGTCCCCCATCCTGGCATACATGTCCCCCATCCTGGGCCGCATCCTGGTATATGCCCCCCATCCTGGTATATATGTCCCCCATCCTGGTATATATGTCCCTCGTCCTGGTATATATGTCCCCCATCCTGGGCCGCATCCTGGTATATGTTCCCTATCCTAGTATATATATCCCCCATCCTGGCATATATGTCCCCCATCCTGGGCCTCTTTCTGGTATATGTGTTCCCCGTTCTGTATTAAAAAAAACCTCAAAACATTCTTCTCACCTTCCTCTGCTCCCTCAACTTCCGGCGTCCTCTTCTGAGCCCGTGCGGGAGGGAGGCCGCCGACCCCAGCGCCTATGTGCGATCTCGGACGCACATCCAGTTGAAGTAGACCCTGGGGTCCATGGTCTCCCGCAAGGGCCCGGTCGCACCCTCTGCGATCATTACGCCCCTGCGCCCAAGTGATCGGACCCCCACCGATCAACAAGTTATCACCTATCCTGTGAAAAATAGGATAACTTGTTTTCCCAACTGAAAGTAATGCTACCCACACAATGTATTTCCCCCATAGTGCCTGCCACTTTTGCCCCCATTACTCGATTCTCCAGGTGCCCCCTCCCCAGATTTCAGCCTGTACTTACAACGTGCACCGTACCAGCCCCCGAGCAACCGACGAGTGGTGCACATGCCCAGATCCCACGGCGGTAACCGACAGCGCCAACACCACTTACACTGATGGAGCTTTTTTATATATAGCGAGCTGTAGTTATATTGGTATTTTGGGGTACAAACAATACCTTTTATTCCATTTATTTTGGGATGTCTGGTGACCAAAAAAAATAAATTTTGGGGTTTGGGTTAATTTGTTTTATTTTTTTTTCAGATTTTATTTTTTATTAATTTTCAATTATCCTTTTTAGTCCCTACAGGGATATATATTGTAGTACCTCAGTATACAGCAAAAATGGCCACCTCCTATGAAGCCAAGACACAGCATTAGCTTTATTGGGAGCACTAGCATTGAAGCGACAGGGATCCTCAGGCTGCCATTAAAACCCAATGATCTGGGGGACGATGGCTGCCTCACAGCAGAGATCGGAGCTCACTCCGGTTGCTAATTTTAGAAGTAAAATCCTGTCAGGAAGGAGTTAAGGGGTCAGTGAAACCCCCCTAATCAAACTGGACAATAAATGACAAAGATATGGTCAATCCTGTCGCTGTTACTCCTCACTAGAACTCCATTTGTATCTTCACAAAATGGCCGCACAGTCTTCCCTATGCAGTGTTCTTCAGGAATTTAACATATACCCACCCATTTAGTAGACTGGATATACAGGGCTGAAGTAAAGGGCAATGGACGAGGAAGGATGTGTCTTGAACGTCCAAAAAAAAAGCACCGCATAAGATGAATCTAAAACGTTGGTGGCCATTTTGTGAAAATGTCAACAGGGCACCAAAATGGAGGCACAAAACAGGATTTGTTCATTCTTCAAATACTCTTTAGATAAGCTTCCTGTGGATTTTAATGGGAAAAGCACATTGCTTTCACTATGACCTCACTGAAAAAAAAACAAAGGAACGTGACGTTGCGCCATTATCATGACATGAATTTCTGAGGTGAATTTTGAAAATCATGTCAAAAGTACTTCATGCGGACACACCCTTTACTCCCACTACTTGTATACAATCTATAGGGGGGTACAAGTATCTGAATACATAACACGTCCGTCCCTTTCCCTGCCCTAGGTCAGTGCTGGACAATAAAGTCAGGAAGGGCTGCAGGAAATGGCTGCCAAGATGGACGCCGATATGTTCTGTCGTCGAGGAGAAGAGAAGTGGCTGGCTGTAGACGTCCATGTGCAATGAGCTGAATTTCTGAATAAAGGGCCCGTCATTGTTGAATTTGCGCCATGACAGGCATGGGTTTGTAGAAGACCCCCATGCCTGTCATTTTGAATCTCCTATGAACGCCGGCCTGTGGCTGACGTTCATAGGAGATCATGAATGCTGCTACACATCGCAGGTGCTATGTGTAGCTCATTATTCTGTGTGCAGGGCTGGGTGGGGCCCATTATTCTGTGTGCAGGGCTGGGTGCGGCCCATTATTCTGTGTGCAGGACTGGGTGGGGCCCATTATTCTGTGTGCAGGACTGGGTGGGGCCCATTATTCTGTGTGCAGGGCTGGGTGCGGCCCATTATTCTGTGTGCAGGGCTGGGTGCGGCCCATTATTCTGTGTGCAGGGCTGGGTGCGGCCCATTATTCTGTGTGCAGGACTGGGTGGGGCCCATTATTCTGTGTGCAGGACTGGGTGGGGCCCATTATTCTGTGTGCAGGGCTGTGTGGGGCCCATTATTCTGTGTGCAGGGCTGTGTGGGGCCCATTATTCTGTGTGCAGGGCTGTGTGGGGCCCATTATTCTGTGTGCAGGGCTGTGTGGGGCCCATTATTCTGTGTGCAGGGCTGTGTGGGGCCCATTATTCTGTGTGCAGGGCTGTGTGGGGCCCATTATTCTGTGTGCAGGGCTGTGTGGGGCCCATTATTCTGTGTGGAGGGCTGTGTGGGGCCCATTATTCTGTGTGGAGGACTGTGTGGGGCCCATTATTCTGTGTGGAGGACTGTGTGGGGCCCATTATTCTGTGTGGAGGACTGTGTGGGGCCCATTATTCTGTATGGAGGACTGTGTGGGGCCCATTATTCTGTGTGGAGGACTGTGTGGGGCCCATTATTCTGTGTGGAGGACTGTGTGGGGCCCATTATTCTGTGTGGAGGACTGTGTGGGGCCCATTATTCTGTGTGGGGGACTGTGTGGGGCCCATTATTCTGTGTGGGGGACTGTGTGGGGCCCATTATTCTGTGTGGGGGACTGTGTGGGGCCCATTATTCTGTGTGGGGGACTGTGTGGGGCCCATTATTCTGTGTGGGGGACTGTGTGGGGCCCATTATTCTGTGTGGGGGACTGTGTGGGGCCCATTATTCTGTGTGCAGGACTGTGTGGGGCCCATTATTCTGTGTGCAGGACTGTGTGGGGCCCATTATTCTGTGTGCAGGACTGTGTGGGGCCCATTATTCTGTGTGCAGGACTGTGTGGGGCCCATTATTCTGTGTGGGGCCCATTCTACTGTGTGGAGGACTGTGTGGGGCCCATTCTACTGTGTGGAGGACTGTGTGGGGCCCATTCTACTATGTGGAGGACTGTGTGGGGCCCATTCTACTGTATGGAGGACTATGTGGGGCCCTTAAGCCATTGGACACACTCCACAAGGTCCCAGAGTTCCAATTTTCATTTGGAAATCAAGGTCCCAGAGTCTGGAGGAAGAGTGGAGAGGCCACAATCCAAGCTGCTTGAAGTCTAGTGTGAAGTTTCCACAATCAGTGATGGTTTGGGGGGCCGTCATCTGCTGGTGTAGGTCCACTGTGTTTTATCAACACCAATGTCAGCGCAGCCATCTACCAGTAAATTTTACAGCACTTCATGCTTCCCTCTGCCGACAAGCTTTTTGGAGCTGGAAATGTCATTCTCCAGCAGGACTTGGCACCTGTCCACACTGCCAAAAGTACCAATACCTGGTTTACACACAACAGTATCACTGTGCTTGATTGGCCAGAAAACTCGCCTGACCTTAACCCCATAGAGAATCTATGGGATATTGTCGAGAGGAAGATGAAGACACCAGACCCAACAATGCAGACGAGCTGAAGGCTGCTATCAAAGCAACCTGGGCTTCCATAACACCTCAGCAGTGCCACAGGCTGATCGCCTCCATGCCACGCCGCATTGATGCTGTAGTTGATGCAAAAGGAGCCTCGACCAAGTATTGAGGGCATTTACTGAACATACATTTCAGTAGGCCAACATTTCGGATTTTAAAATAATTTTTAAAGCTGTTATAAAGTATTCTAATTTACTGAGATAATAATTTTTGTGTTTTCATTGACTGTAAGCCATAATCATCAACATTAACCCCTTTACCCCCCAAAGTGGTTTGCACGTTACTGACCAGGCCAATTTTTACAATTCTGACCACTGTCACTTTATGAGGTAATTACTCTGAAGCGCTTCAACGGATCCCCCTGATTCGGAGATTATTTTTTCTTGACATATTGTACTTCATGATTGTGGTAAAATTTCTTCGATATCACTTGCGTTTGTGAAAAAAAAATGGAAATTTGGCGAAAATTTTGAAACTTTTGCAATTTTCAAAATTTGAATTTTTATGCCCTTAAATCAGAGAGATATGTCACACAAAATAGTTAATAAATAACATTTCCAACATGTCTACTTTACATCAGCACAATTTTGGAACCAAAATGTATTTATTTTTTTTTAATTTTTACTAGGGAGCTATAAGGGTTAAAAGTTGACCAACGATTTCTCATTTTTCCAACAAAATTTACAAAATTTTATTTTATTTATTTTTTTTAGGGACCACATCACATTTGAAGTGACTTTGAGGGGTCTTTATGACAGAAAATACCTAAAAGTGACACCATTATAAAAACTGCTTCCCTCAAGGTGCTCAAAACCACATTCAAGAACTTTATTAACCCTTCAGGTGCTTCACAGGAATTTTTGGAATGTGGAAAGCAAAAAATGAACATTTAACTTTTTTCACAAAAATGTTACTTTAGACCCAATTTTTTTAATTTTGCGGTTGTAACAGGAAAAAATGGACCCCAACATTTGATGTGCAATTTCTCCTGAGCATGCCGATACTCCATACATGGGGAAAAACCACTGTTTGGGCGCACGGCAGGGTTAGGAAGGGAAGGAGCGCCATTGCCTTTTTGATTGTAAAATTTGCTTGAATAATTAGCGGACGCCATGTTGTGTTTGGAGAACCCCTGATGTGCCTAAACAGTGGAAACCCCCCACAAGTGATGCCATTTTGAAAACTACACCCCTCAGGGAACTTATCTAGATGTGTGGTGAGCACCCTGAACCCCTAAGTGCTTTACAGAAGTTTATAACATGGAGCCGTGAAAATAATAAAAAAAATAAATCAAACTTTTTCCACAAAAAGATGTTTTAACCCCAATTTTTTTTAATTTTCACAAGGGTAAGAGGAGAAAAACTTTTGTGCAATTTCTCCTGAGTACGCCAATACCCCATATATGGGGAAAATAGTGTTTGGGCGCACGACAGAGTTCAGAAGGGAAGGAAGGAGCACTGTGACTTTTTGAACGCAAAATTGGCTGGAATCGAGAGCGGACGTTTGGAGAGCCCCTGATGTGCCTAAATAGTGGAAACCCCCCTACAAGTGACCCCATTTTGGAAACTACACCCCTCAAGGATTATATCAAGCGGCATAGTGAATATTTTGAACCCAGAGGTACGACACAGAATTTGATAACATTTTTACCTGTACAGATCAATGCGGAGAATCGTTATCATATCCATCCTGTACGGATCTACCCTTACTCTCCAAGTGCTACAATCCAAAAATACATATTTATGGGCTCACACATGCTGCACCAGTGTCAGATCTGTCTGCTTTTACACCGGGGAGGGCACTACTGCGCAACCTGACACAAGTCCCTGCGATATACACGAGCAGCCTCATAGGTAGAATCCACCTCCACACATTACCCTGACATCACAGGACAAGACCATGTCCTCCTCCTCCGCACCTACCTGTTCACATTGTCTGTCCTTCTTCCCAAGCGCAGCGTGATATGAACACTACGACTGGTGTATACAAATAAAGTTACACTATACAAAAAGGAGAAAAAAACATCAGCTGATCGACCAATGAAATCATGCTTAGCGTTCGTGTGGGTACGCATGCGCATTTGCGGACCAATCGGAAAACCAGATAGCATTCCGGAAGCTGTCGCTGCAGTGACGCTGTATTTTTGCACCACAACTTCCGGTTATAGTTGAAGAGAAGTGCGACAACTTTCTGACACCTTTAACCAGGCTTCTTGCACTTGGTAAATGCTGCGCTGATGTCTGCGGGTGGGATATGTGCCCAGAGTGTTAGCATGGCAGAATGTAGGGCGTACTTGGCTGGTGGTGTGCGGTGGTGCCGCGCTGTTTATAGGACGTGTGCGGGGGTGCCGCGCTGGTTATAGGACGTGTGCGGGGGTGCCGCGCTGGTTATAGGACGTGTGCGGGGGCGCCGCGCTGGTTATAGGACGTGTGCGGGGGCGCCGCGCTGGTTATAGGACGTGTGCGGCGGCGCTGCGCTGGTTATAGGACGTGTGCGGCGGTGCCGCCGCCGTGCTGGTTATAGGGTTTCTATGTAACATAAAGCTGTATTATCTGGTGACTGATGTATTACTACATTTATGTCAATGAGGATATAGCGTTTTCTATGAGTGAATTACTTCTATAAAGCACAATCCTGCTATGAATTTGCCTTTTCCCGCAGGGATAAGACATGTCTCTGGCAGACGAGTTGCTGGCTGACCTGGAGGAGGCCGCAGAGGAAGAAGAGGACAACTTAATAGACGAGGATGACTTGGAGACCATTGAGGAAGTGCAGGAGGAGATGCAGGTGGATATTAACGCTGAGTCAGTGAAAAGTATAGCAAAGTTATGGGACAGCAGACAGGTGAGTGTCAGAAAACCCGAAAAACTCTTGTCACATCTCCCGGCACTCCACATCCTAATTTTTCTCCATTTTTGCTCTTGGTCACCATCACAAACAATATTCAGACACTAAGTAGCCTCAGAACAATGGTCGGCGAGTCTCTCGCTGGTGTTGGTCAGGGGGCGAGTGGGAACAGACGCTCCTGATTAATAGGCACACGCAATGGATTAGGCAAGGCGCGTTGTGGTCTGCACCTCTCTGTGCTTGTGCTGGAATTAGATTTGTGGAGTAGACAAGAATTTGACCAGTCCATCTTGCACAAGCTCTGCTCACTTTGTCAGATCTGGGGCATGAAAAATAGATGTCACCATGAATTACAGACTGCCTCGTCCCTCCAGTGGACATAACTGGGAAGTGGTAGTTTGAGATGCTGCTCTACGTTATGTTAAAGCACCACTCCAGCGTGTTTTTGTTGTTTTTATCACTGGAGTGGTGCTTCTGGTCTAAGGTCCCTGCCTTAGTCTTATATTTACCTGCTGACATCTCACCTATTTTCGCCTCTTCGGTCCGTCTCCTGCAGTTTGTGACTTGCCGGATCGCTCCAGTGTTTGCTGGGCAAGCCACGGGTCACTTTTCAAGTAAGTCTGAGAGCCTTCTTCTGGCTCTCATATTCTTACATTGACCCTTTGTTATCGTTACCTCTGACTTTTGGTCGGTCAGAAGTTGCAGTCACAATATCCACACCACGAGGCTGGAGCTGCACCGATAAAAGGTGAAGATGGCAGCTGGTAAGTATAAGACTAAGGTCGGGGATCTTAGACAGTTCCTCTGTGCATTGTGCAGAAAACCTATTTATTGAGCACCAACTTCTACATCCGTTCACTGCATAACAAAAGAAAAAAAAAAAAAAAAAGAGTAATTTTATTAATATATATATTTTTTGGTTTTCAGACATTCTTGACAAGATCGAAGAGTATGTCAAAAAACAACCAAAAGCATCTGAAGGTATAGTTCAGCACCATCATAAGTGGCTACCATTGCAAAGCTCTTGTAAAAGCGAGCAAGTTTGCAACCTGCTTATTAAAGATGCTCTTCATTCTCAAGGACAGAGGAATTATTTTGGTTACTGGCCACTGCTGCAATGTCATTGGTGGCCGGTCTCATAGACATGGTGTGCAGTACTTTCAAACTCTGTTCTATAGAGCCTGTAATCGCTCCTCTGGAGCTGGCCTGATTACTGTAGTCTGCCACATTCAGTGACTGCGCTTTTCTGAAGCTGCAGAGGTAAAGCTGCTTCTCCTTGCAGCATCTTGGCGCACACAGTTCGTGCATGCAGTGCGATGATATTGGCTCAAACTGTCATCAAGCAGGAGGCCGGGATCCTGCAGAAGAAGCCGACAAAACTCGTTTATTCTTAGCCTGTGTTGTATTAGGAGGGGGATATAAGATTATACCGAAGTTTATTCCTCTCCAGATGTGATGGCATATTAAGACTTGCTGTCGCTTCCTGTTCAGATTGAATTACATTCTGATATAACGATTGTTTTATATCTTTGCATTATTGTGATTTATTTTCTGACTCCTAGTTATGGGACCTGTGGAAGCAGCACCCGAGTATAAAGTGATTGTCGATGCAAACAATTTGACTGTGGAAATAGAAAATGAATTAAGTAAGTTTGTCAAGGTGGACTAAAATGGATTTAAGAGATGAAGCCACAAATTTAAATACTAATTTATTTCCTCATAAATTAACAGTACTAGTGAAGATTAAAAAAGAAAAAACTTGGTAATATATACACTGATTTACTTGGAGTTATATTCTGTTTAAGTGTTCCCTTTATTTTTTTGAGCAAACTTCTGTGAAATCAAACTGTCCACTTAGGAAGCAACACTGATTGACAATCAATTTCACATGCTGTTGTGCAAATGGAATAGACAATAGATGGAAATTATTGGCAATTATCAAGACACCCTCAATAAAGGAGTGGTTATGCAGGTGGGGACCACAGACCACATCTCAGTACCAATGCTTTCTGGCTGATGTTTTGGTCACTTTTGAATGTTGGTTGTGCCTTCACACTCCTGGTAGCATGAGACGGACTCTACAACCCACAGAAGTTGCTCAGTTAGTGCGGCTCATCCAGGATGGCACATCAATGCGAGCTGTGGCAAGAAGGTTTGCTGTGTCTGTCAGCGTAGTGTCCAGAGGCTGTAGGCGCTACCAGGAGACAGGCCAGTACACCAGGACACGTGGAGGGGGCCTTAGGAGGGCAACAACCCAGCAGCAGGACCGCTACCTCCACCTTTGTGCAAGGAGGAACAGGAGGAGCACTGCCAGAGCCCTGCAAAATGACCTCCAGCAGGCCACAAATGTGCATGTGTCTGCACAAACTGTTAGAAACCGACTCCATGAGGGTGGTATGAGGGCCCGACGTCCACAGATGGGGGGTTGTGCTCACAGCCCAACACCGTGCAGGACGCTTGGCATTTGCCACAGAACACCAGGATTGGCAAAGTCGCCACTGGCGCCCTGTGCTCTTCACAGATGAAAGCAGGTTCACACTGAGCACGTGTGACAGACGTGACAGTCTGGAGACGCCGTGGAGAGCGATCTGCTGCCTGCAACATCCTTCAGCATAACCGGTTTGGCAGTGGGTCAGTAATGGTGTGGGGTGGCATTTCTTTGGAGGGCTGCACAGCCCTCCTTGTGCTCGCCAGAGGTAGACTGACCGCCATTAGGTACCGAGATGACATCCTCAGACCCCTTGTGAGACCATATGCTGGTTCGGTTGGTCATGTGTTCCTCCTAATGCAGGACAATGCCAGACCTCATGTGGCTGGAGTGTGTCAGCAGTTCCTGCAAGATGAAGGCATTGAAGCTATGGACTGGCCCGCCCGTTCTCCAGAGCTGAATCCGATTGAGCGCATCTGGGACATCATGTCTCGCTCCATCCACCAACGTCACGTTGCACCACAGACTGTCCAGGAGTTGGCGGATGCTTTAGTCCAGGTCTGGGAGGAGATCCCACAGGAGACCATCCACAACCTCATCAGGAGCATGCCCAGGCGTTGTAGGGAGGTCATACAGGCACGTGGAAGCCACACACAATACTGAGCCTCATTTTGACTTGTTTTAAGAACATTACATCAAAGTTGGATCAGCCTGTAGTGTTTTTCCACTTTAATTTTGGGGGTGACTCAAAATCCAGGCCTCCATTGGTTAATAAATTTGATTTCCATTGATGATTTTTGTGTGATTTTGTTGTCAGTACATTCAACTTTGTAAGAACAAAGTATTCAATGAGAATATTTCATTCATTCAGATCTAGGATGTTATTTGTGTTCCCTTTATTTTTTTGAGCAATGTATTATTACAGTGATATGCTTCTTTCACCCACTTAATAGTGACTTTCTGCCTGCTGCTTTGAGCATTCATTCTCAAACTGCTCAAATACAGGTGCATCTCACTAAACTAGAATATCATCAAAAAGTTAATTTATTTCCGCTCTTCAATACAAAAAGTGGAGCTCATATTTTATATAGAGTCATTACAAACAGTGATCTATTTCAGGTGTTTTATTTCTGTTAACCCATTTAAAGCTGGGTCACCAGACAGCAGAAAGATACTTTGGTCATGCGCAGTGCATGACCAAAGTATCTTCTGTGTCTGCAGTGCTGACAGCCTGTATAGCACAGGGATGGTTCTCCATCCCTATACTACACACGCGATCAGAATAAAAAAAGTGAAAGTCCCATAGTGGGACAAAGAATGGAAGTAAAAAAAGTGTTACAAAATGAAAAAAAATAAAAAAAAAACAAAATTGTAAAAATAAAAATATAATGTACCCATCAATAAATATTCTGAAAAAAACTAAACAATAAAAGTACACATATTTGGTATCACCACGTCCGTAACGAGCTGACCTATAACTGTCCCACTAGTTAACCCCTTTATTGTAAAAAAAATAAATAAACGAAGCAAAAAAACATACAGCTGAAAAATTAAAAAGTTATAGCTCTCAGAATAAAGCGATGCAAAAAAATATTTTTTTGCATAAAATAGCTTTTATTGTGTAAAAACTCCAAAACATAGCAGAACGATATAAATGTGGTACCGCTGTAAATGTACTGACCCGAAGAATAACCTTATTAATTTTACCACACGTGGAGCAGAATAAAAAAAATCCTGAATTGTTGGTTGTTTATTCTGCCTCCCAAAAATCGGAATAGAAAGCGATCAAAAAATGTCACATGCCCGAAAATGGTACCAATAAAAACGTCAACTTGTCCCGCAAAAAAACAAGCCATCACATGACTGTCAGCCAAAATATGGAAAAATTATAGCTCTCAAAATATGACGAAGCAAAAACTAGATTTTACAAGAAAATGCGTCTTTTAGTGTGTGACAGCTGTCAATCATAAAAACCGATATGATTCTGGTTTCTCTGTAATCGCACTGACCCAAATAATAAAGTCGTCTAATCACTTATACCACACTAGGAACGGCGTAAAAAATAAACTCTAGGATTAGGGTTGGGTTTGGGATTTTTTTCAAAAGTAAAAAAAAGATGACGATATGGCGACTAGTGTTGAGCGCAAGTGCTCGCTATTTGAGTTTGCATCGGGTGCTCGGGTATGCATTGAGTATCGTGGGTGCTCGAGTCTCCGCCCCATATGCGTCGCCGCCAAAAAAACTTTGCAGGGATTGCCTGCCATGCACGAGCCATCCCCCGCATGTTTTTTTTTTGGGTGTCTAATAACCGTGAAACATGCAGGCGGGCACTCGAGCATGTCACTCGAGCACCTGCGATACATGGTGCATACCTGAGTACCCGATGCAAACTCAAGTAGCGAGCACTTGCACTCAAGAATAATGACAACTTATTCAATATGATGACCTAATGTTATCAAATTCTGTGTCGTACCTCTGGGTTCAAAATGTTCACTATACCCCTTGTTATAATCCTTGAGGGGTGTAGTTTCCAAAATGGGGTCACTTGTGGTAGGGTTTCCACTATTTAGGCACATCAGGGGCTCTCCAAACGTTCGCTCTCGATTCCAGCCAATTTTGCATTCAAAAAGTCACACAGTGCTCCTTCCTTCCCTTCTGAACTCTGCTGTGCGCCCAAACATTATTTTCCCCATATATGGGGTATTGGCGTACTCAGGAGAAATTGCACAAAAGTTTTTGGGGTCCATTTTCTCCTCTTACCCTTGTGAAAATAAAAAAAAAAAAATTGGGGTTAAAACATCTTTTTGTGGAAAAAGTTTTTTTTATTTTATTTTCACGGCTTCATGTTATAAACTTCTGTAAAACACTTGGGGGTTCAGGGTGCTCACCACACATCTAGATAAGTTCCCTGAGGGGTCTAGTTTTCAAAATGGCATCACTTGTGGGGGGTTTCCACTGTTTAGGCACATCAGGGGCTCTCCAAACGCAACATGGCGTCCGCTAATTATTCAAGCAAATTTTACAATCAAAAAGTCAATGGCGCTCCTTCCCTTCCTAACCCTGCCGTGCGCCCAAACAGTGGTTTTTCCCCATGTATGGAGTATCAGCGTGCTCAGGAGAAATTGCACATCAAATTTTGGGGTCCATTTTTTCCCGTTACCCCTGCAAAATTAAAAAAATTGGGTCTAAAGTAACATTTTTGTGAAAAAAGTTAAATGTTCATTTTTAGCTTCCACAATCCAAAAATTCCTGTGAAGCACCTGAAGGGTTAATAAAGTTCTTGAATGTGGTTTTGAGCACTTTGAGGGGAGCAGTTTTTAGAATGGTGTCACTTTTAGGTATTTTCTGTCATAAAGACCCCTCAAAGTCACTTCAAATGTGATGTGGTCCCTAAAAAAAATACAAAAATAAAAAAAAATTGTTTTGTAAATTTTGTTGGAAAAATGAGAAATCGTTGGTCAACTTTTAACCCTTATAGCTCCCTAGTAAAAATAAAAAAAAAATAAAAATTTTGGTTCCAAAATTGTGCTGATGTAAAGTAGACATGTTGGAAATGTTATGTATTAACTATTTTGTGTGACATATCTCTCTGATTTAAGGGCATAAAAATTCAAATTTTGAAAATTGCAAAATTTTCAAAATTTTCGCCAAATTTCCGTTTTTTTTTCACAAACGCAAGTGATATCGAAGAAATTTTACCACAATCATGAAGTACAATATGTCACGAAAAAATAATCTCCGAATCAGGGGGATCCGTTGAAGCGCTTCAGAGTAATTACCTCATAAAGTGACAGTGGTCAGAATTGTAAAAATTGGCCTGGTCAGTAACGTGCAAACCACTTTGGGGGGTAAAGGGGTTAATGTTGAGGATTATGGCTTACAGTCAATGAAAACACAAAAATTATTATCTCAGTAAATTAGAATACTTTATAACAGCTTTAAAAATTATTTTAAAATCCGAAATGTTGGCCTACTGAAATGTATGTTCAGTAAATGCCCTCAATACTTGGTCGAGGCTCCTTTTGCATCAATTACTGCATCAACGCGGCGTGGCATGGAGGCGATCAGACTGTGGCACTGCTGAGGTGTTATGGAAGCCTAGGTTGCTTTGATAGCAGCCTTCAGCTCGTCTGCATTGTTGGGTCTGGTGTCTCTCATCTTCCTCTCGACAATATCCCATAGATTCTCTATGGGGTTAAGGTCAGGCGAGTTTTCTGGCCAATCAAGCACAGTGATACTGTTGTGTGTAAACCAGGTATTGGTACTTTTGGCAGTGTGGACAGGTGCCAAGTCCTGCTGGAGAATGACATTTCCAGCTCCAAAAAGCTTGTCGGCAGAGGGAAGCATGAAGTGCTCTAAAATTTCCTGGTAGATGGCTGCGCTGACATTGGTGTTGATAAAACACAGTGGACCTACACCAGCAGATGACATGGCCCCCCAAACCATCACTGATTGTGGAAACTTCACACTAGACTTCAAGCAGCTTGGATTGTGGCCTCTCCACTCTTCCTCCAGACTCTGGGACCTTGATTTCCAAATGAAAATTGGAACTCTGGGACCTTGTGGAGTGTGTCCAATGGCTTAAGGGCCCCACACAGTCCTCCACACAGTAGAATGGGCCCCACACAGTAGAATGGGCCCCACACAGTCCTCCGCACAGTAGAATGGGCCCCACACAGTCCTCCGCACAGTAGAATGGGCCCCACACAGTCCTCCGCACAGTAGAATGGGCCCCACACAGTCCTCCGCACAGTAGAATGGGCCCCACACAGTCCTCCATACAGAATAATGGCCCCACATAGTCCTCCATACAGAATAATGGCCCCACATAGTCCTCCATACAGAATAATGGCCCCACATAGTCCTCCATACAGAATAATGGCCCCACATAGTCCTCCATACAGAATAATGGGTCCCACATACTACTCCATACAGAATAATGGGTCCCACATACTACTCCATACAGAATAATGGGTCCCACATACTACTCCATACAGAATAATGGTCCCCACATACTACTCCATACAGAATAATGGGCCCCACATACTACTCCATACATAATAATGGGCCCCACATACTACTCCATACATAATAATGGGCCCCACATACTACTCCATACATAATAATGGGCCCCACATACTACTCCATACAGAGTAATGGGCCCCACATACTACTCCATACAGAGTAATGGGCCGTACATAGTCCTCCATACAG
The DNA here is from genome assembly GCF_046119375.1 of Phyllobates terribilis. Lineage (NCBI taxonomy): Eukaryota > Metazoa > Chordata > Amphibia > Anura > Dendrobatidae > Phyllobates > Phyllobates terribilis. Next base: position 4,459,059 of record NW_027362907.1, read on the forward strand.
AATAATGGGCCCCACATAGACCTGCCTACAGTATAATGGTCCCCACATAGACCTGCCTACAGTATAATGGTCCCCACATAGACCTCCATACAGTATAATAGGGCCTACATAGTCCCCTATACAGAATAATGAGCCCCACATAGTCCCCTATACAGTATAACGGGCCCCACATTATCCTCCATACAGAATAGGCTCTACATAGTCCTCCATACAGAATAATGGGCCCCACATAGTCCTCCATACAGAATAATGGGCCCCACATAGTCCTCCATACAGAATAATGGGCCCCACATAGTCCTCCATACAGAATAATGGGCCCCACATAGCCCTCCATACAGAATAATGGGCCCCACATTATCCTCCATACAGAATAGGCTCTACATAGTCCTCCATACAGAATAATGGGCCCCACATAGTCCTCCATACAGAATAATGGGCCCCACATAGCCCTCCATACAGTATAATGTGCCCCACATAGCCCTCCATACAGAAAATTGGGTCCCACATAGTCCTCCATACAGTATAATAATAATTTTTATTTATATAGCGCCAGCATATTCCGCAGCACTTTACAATTAAGCGGGGACATTTACAAACAATAAATTCAATACAAGATGAGACAGTTTAAACAGTTACATCAGGAGTGAGGTCCCTGCTCGCAAGCTTACATTCTACAAGGAAATGGGGGAACACAATAGGTGGAAAGTGCTTGTTATTTCAGGTCTGGCAATTATAATAAGTCGGGTTTATCATATAAAGCTGTATGATCCAGTCATCAGCCTGTATGTTCAAGTGCAATACTCAATTACCTAGTGCAGTTATCGTGTGCATGGAGGGTGTAGAGACAGATGAACAGTAGGGAGCAGATTCTGAATAGTATTTAGGAGGGAACAGGAAAAAGTTAGTTTACTGGGTATTTGAGATGGTAGGCTTGTTTAAAGAGATGGGTTTTTAAAGCGCGCTTGAAGACATAGGGGCTAGGCATCAATCGGATCGTCTGGGGTAGAGCATTCCAGAGAACTGGCGCAGCAGGAGAGAAGTCTTGGAGACGGAGGTGCGAGGTTCGGATTATGGGGGATGTTAGTCTTAGGTCATTTGTGGAACGGAGGGCACGTGTAGGACGATAGACTGAGATGAGAGAGGAGATATAAGGTGGTGCAGAATTGTGGAGAGCTTTGTGGGTGAGAGCAATGAGTTTATATTGGACCCTATAGCGAATGGGTAACCAGTGTAATGACTGGCACAAGGTGGAGGCATCGGTGAAGCGGCTGGACAGAAATACGACCCTGGCTGCCGCATTCAGGACAGATTGGAGAGGGGAAATTTTGGTAAGAGGGAGACCGATCAGAAGAGAGTTGCAGTAGTCCAGACGAGAGTGAATAAGAGCGACAGTAAGAGTTTTAGCAGTTTCAATAGTGAAAAAAGATCGGATTCTGGAGATGTTTTTAAGATGCAGGTGACAAGAGCGAGTGAGTGATCGGATATAGGGAGTAAAGGAAAGGTTAGTATCGAATATGACCCCAAGGCAGCGGGCATGCTGCTTGGGAGTTATGGTTGAACCTTTCAAGGTAATTTCGATGTTAGGTAGAGTTAGGTTAGTAGAGGGGGGAAACACAAGAAGTTCAGTTTTGGAGAGATTCAGTTTAAGATAGAGGGAGGACATGATGTTAGACACAGCAGACAAACAATCCTTGGTATTTTGTATTAGGGTAGGGGTGATGTCAGGGGAAGAAGTGTATAATTGGGTGTCGTCAGCATAGAGATGATACTGGAACCCAAATCTGCTGATTGTTTGCCCCACATGTCCTCCATACAGCAGAATGGGCCCCTACACAGTCCTCCATACAGCAGAATGGGCCCCTACACAGTCCTCCATACAGCAGAATGGGCCCCTACACAGTCCTCCATACAGCAGAATGGGCCCCTACACAGTCCTCCATACAGCAGAATGGGCCCCAATATTTTCCACGTTCAGTTTAAATTTCTGGATTTTTATCGCTGAAACATGGAACAGATCTGGCTTTATTCTGCAGTGAGAACAAGCAAATGGAGCAGAAAAATGGTGTACTGTGGATTGCTTTTTAAGCAAATAACCAGAATTAAGATAACATTTTTTTTCCCTGGCCCCTGATATCTTGGGCTATGTCTTCAAATATCTGTAAGAACAGCAGCAACAGGAACATTCAATGGACCCTCTTGCACTATATGCACTGCTGTCTGTCACATACACTGCCTGCCTAACTCCTGCTATCACCACTGGATATATGCAGCTGGATTAGTCCTCAGAAGGACTGTTAGTCCAGATGGATATATATATCTGTTGTGGAATACCTATACTAACATAAACAAGCAAATCTCTCCCTAGCTCAGCAGCACCTCTTCCTACTCTGCCTGATTCCGGAGTGACTGGGATGAGCATGGCGGTGCCAGGTCTTATATACACCTGATGACGCTGTGCAGCCAGCCAAACACTGTAATGCCACAACCAACATGGCTACGGCATCACAGTGCATGGCAGACAATCCCTGCATGTTTATTGTCTCTCTAAATAGCGCCAAACATGCAGGGAGGGGACCCGAGCTCCCACCAAGCAACCCCGGAAATACTCGCCAAGCGCTGAGCTTGTCGAGCACAGTGATGCTCGGGCAAGCACAGAGCAGTGGCGAGCATGTTCGCTCATCAATAATTGTCAATGCTCATGAAAAGGGACAAAACTGGTTTCATCCTCTGAGCCACATTGTCTAACTGTTCAGCTAATCATGCTATTATTATATGGAGATCTAAATGTGGGAAACAGAGCGCACAATAGGGTGATACCCTATGGGGGAGAGTAGGAGAGTCCTGGTTACACTCACCTGATGGAGTTGTGACAGGCACAACTCCTATGAAGGCATGAAGAAAACCAGCTGCTGCTGCCCCGTGGCTGGAAGATGAATCCTCCAGGAGATATTGGATCCAGTTGGATAAACACGTAGGTGGGCTGCGCTGCTGAAGTGAATCAATTCTTCAGAGATGATGATGATGATGATGATAAAGGCTTTTTATTAACAACGCGTTTCAATGCCGCATCAACGTCTTTTTCAAGTAATAAAAAACAAATGTGTACAGCATGAGAATGGATGGGTTTTTAAAGGCCTAAAATGGATGCCAGTTACATTGGGAACACCCACAGGAACACCTAAACCAATAGGAAAATTAGGAAGGGGAGGGACGTTCAACTTGCAATTTTGAATAAATTAAAGTTGGGGGAAAAAAAAAAAAGGACCATCCTTAATACTGATAAAATGTAAACAGTTAAATGATTACAATGTGGGTGAAGTGGGATAAGAACCCAAGATGGGGCAGTGAATAGACACCAGTGAGTGAATATTTAACAGGTGAACCACCCAGGCAAATGTGGGAAAGGGGGCAAAGGAAAGAGGGGAAATGCACATATAAATGACACCACATACATAAAAGACGAATTGTGGAGGAGAAGCGATTGGAGTGTAGGAGAAATGTGATTAGAACCTGGGATTTGGCAGTGTATGGACATCAGAAGGGCAACATTTAACAGAGGAGCCATCTGGTGGATGAGGTGAAGGTGATACAGAAAAGGAACTATACTTATAAATGAATAAAAAGGACAAAAATGTTGTAAAGACTGCGGTTTGGAGTGCAGGAGAGTTAAAAAAGGGGGATGAAAAATGAAATGGGGATAATAATTTTCATAAATACAAGGAGGGAATAACTAAAAAAAAAAAAAATCAAAAATTAATTTTCAAGAATGGATAAATTGAATCCAAGATCATGTGTATATTGATTATTTAGGATAAAACACATTGTGATATAGAATAAAAAATGGGGATATTAATAGAAATTATATTAAAATAACAATCAGAAAAAGTACCAAAGAAAATACATAAAAAAAGGATCTGTGGCCCTATGCAACGACTGTGCAGAGCTAAAACTAGAATAAAATAAATAATTAAATAAAAATCTCAGTAATTTCATTGAGTCCATAGGGTTTAAGGGTGCTGATCCCGTATATCCAATATATTTCTTTCCTCTTCAAGGTTTCCATAGGGTTTGGGAGATAAAGGGAAATGGATTCAATTGGTGTGATAGAAATGCCTGTGGCATTCTTACCGTGCACCAATGCGCAATGCCGGGATAAACCATGCTTCATGAAACCTTTTACAATATTGGACCGATGAGAGTTAAGCTTTCGGTGTAGTGTCTGGGTGGTCGTGCCCACGTACTGCAGGCCACATTGGCATTCTATGAGGTATATAATGAAACGAGATTGACAGCTCATATTTGACTTGATAGTAAAAACTTCACCTGTATGGTTAGATTTAAAAGTTTGGGTATTGTGTTTAATGCTGTTGCAACAAAGGCATTGTCTCGAAAAGCATTTGAAACTCCCATTTCTTTGTGAACGTTTATTGATGCATGTACCATTGGAGGTAGTGTGTTTCAGGCGGTTGGGGGCTAGGATGTTTCTCAGCGTAAGGGCTCGTCTGAAGGTAACCTTAGGCTGTTTAGGAATGAGAGAACACAGAATTGGATCTTTTAGAAGAATGTGCCAATGTTTGTGCAGTGAGTTCCGAATGGACTCATGTGCTGAATTAAAAGTTGTGATCAAATTACAATTAAAATCATCACCTGCACTAGCCTGTGGGACAGTTTTGGGCTGGATGCACTGTTTTTGTGATACGTTCCTAGTTTTCTGATAAGCGCGCTTGATAAGCCCTTTGGGGTAACTTTGCCTATGAAAACGCTCATGCAGGATATTGGCTTGTAATTCAAAATCAACCTCATTACTGCAGTTACGTTTTATCCGTTGAAACTGATTAAAAGGGACATTTTCAAGCCACTTTTTATAGTGACCGCTGGAAAAATGGATATAACTATTGGCATCCACATCTTTAAAAAAAGTTTTAGTAATTACATGTTGTCCCTGATGAGAGATGGTGATATCTAAAAAGTTAATAAAATCTTTCCCTATTGTAGGAGTAAAAGTAATCCCCCAATCATTAGAATTAATATAAGATATTCTAATGATTGGGGGATTACTTTTACGTCCTGGTTGGATATAGTCAGAGGTGAGACTATAGGGTTGTAGTCCCATTAGGGGTCTGATATTGATAACTTTTAAAACAATACCACCTCGGATTGACAAGTGAATATTGTATGAATCTTCCTTAACTTCTGACAAAGATCCTTAGGAGACTGAACACTGTTAGGTTCAGTTGCGGCAGGTGATCGAAGATTGGGTAGGACACACACACAGATATAACTATATCTAGTGTCCGGAGAGCTGTGGACGAGAGCTCTCCTCCTTTCATCTTGGCCGTATGTGACTCCCTAAATGGGAGGGGTGAAGTCAATGAAACAGCAGCTGAGGCCGGCCGGACTCGTACTGTGCACAAATCAAGGATCTTTTGTCAGTTGAAAGGCAGCAGTGCAGTGATTAATCAATGTTTCCGTGGAGCAGAAAGAGAGTGTCTCTCCCGCAGGAGGGAGAGGATGTGATGACCATCATGGTCGGACGAGAGGGGAAAAAGTCATTTACGAATGCACCAAAAGTGTTTAAGGTGTTAAACTTTCCCGTGGAAGGGAAACTTCATCCTACATTGTGGGATGAAGGCATCTGGCAGAAAAGGGGTAGATTAGTTGACTGTGGATTATTGGAAGTTGCTGAAAAGTTTAGGAAAGTTGCACATGAGATTTGTGATGAAGGATATGTTGAAATAGAGAAGGAGATGAAGCCTGGTTATTTCATTTATCTTTATGTAAAGAAGGGAAAATTATCTAGCACTGTAACGATGACTGGCTGTTTTGTGCTACAAAATGAAGCTGATGGGGACAAGATAGAGGAGGAAGTAGGTTCCCCTTCCCGACTTATGTGTCCACAAACCGAATCTGAAGCCCCTAAAGAAGCATCCCATACCCCCACAAATGTAGCCGTACCCCAGCCCCTCAATCCGGAAACTGAGCAATTTTTACCTAAGAAGAGTAAATACCCTGCACTTCCCATTGGTGGCCAGCCACCATCATATAACCCAGATGGCTGGCTTTGTAATGTGTGTTGGGCCACTAATCCAGGATGGCGCAAGACGTGCTATAATTGTGGAGCACGCAGACCCGATGCTGCAGCACCAGCCTTCCCATTACTTAACGATGACGGTGGGTATTATAAACCATTGCCCCCACCTGCCCCCGCCATGGTCCACACTCCATTCGGGGAGACCCAGGGTCCTTCGAATTCTACCCTATTCACCCTCTCCCAAACTGGGGAAATAGAACATGGACACAAGTACCAGGAGTTGACGTCTGTTTTACTGAATGGTCCTTCGGAATTCTCCACTATACTGAGAATAGGCATAGGGAGCATACCGCAACAGCAAGTTGGGATCATTGTAAATGCAGCAAATACGAGACTACAGCGTGGGGGGGGGGGGCTAGCTGCAGAAATGTGTCGTCTTGGGGGACCTGCAATACAGATTGCATCCAACGATCACATCCGTGACAACGGTCTGTTAAGAGAAGGAGAGGTGATGGCTACAAGAGCCGGACAGCTATCATGTCAGTATGTTATACATGCGGCGGGACCAAGATATGATCCCCTAGATGTACCCAGGTCACAACACCTGCTTACAGAAACAGTTCAGAACACCATAGCATACGCATCACAGCTTCATGCGGTCCCAACCCTAGCCCTGCCATTTATTTCCACTGGTATCTTTGGATATCCAAAACAGGATGCGGTCAAAATAATAGTCGAGACTATAAAACAATACATTGCCACGCATCCAACTAAATTGAGAGAGATAAGACTCTTGGCCATCGACAGGGATCTAGTCGATTATGCCGCTCAACTAATCAAACCCACGATCAGATCCGATATCTGGTCTCCCCCAGCGCTTCCCTACCTCCGAGATCTCCCATCAATCAGTACTCATGCTGATCTCCCCCCTCCCCCTGATTTCCCTCCACCTCCACCCCCTCTCACAAAGTTGGAGGAAATGGAGGAAGCGGACCAGAATACCAGCCCACCCAAATATACCCCGTTTACCCCAGCACAGACGGATACTCTGTGTAATCGTCTCCCGGATCCCGAACATTCCCCCATGGCTTTTTACAGGGGCATGGCCACAAATAGAGAGATATATTCAACAACAAGGCAAAATCTTTTACACCTGCTTCGTGTAAAAGCCGGTGAAGGATATTATCCGATGATAGAGACTGCTATCCCATATAACAGAGCATTAGACTCCAATACGTATGAGAGTGGGATTGACTTCTGTCGAGCTCTTAAAATATGGGCTCAGGATAAGCTGGCTGATCAATCCACCACCCTCACAGATGTCACTCAAGAGAAGGGAGAGTCGGTTGAGAAGTTTTATGAGCGCCTTTTGCAGGTCTATAAGGACCTTGGGTTCTCCTTACATACTAAAACTCATTGCCAGCTGTTAGTGTCCGCCATAATCCAGGGTTTACGTACTGAAATCAAGGACGCGATATTGGCTGTATGGCCAGATGTTGAGTCAGCCACCCCAGGAGATGCCCTAAAAGTAGCAAAAAGCTTCCAGAAGAGTGTCGCCCGGACCGCTTCTGTGGCTAAGTCTAAATCCAAACCCGCTGCAGTGGCAGTTGCGGCACCCACAGTACCCGTAGCACAGTATCCCCCCTTGTCCCCCCAGTATCCTCCCTTACAGCCCCACTATTACCCCATGACAGTACCTGATCAGCGAGTAATGTATCCCGGGAGAAGAGCAGTAACGAATTCCCGTCTTCTGTGTTGGAGGTGTGACCGGGCAGGACGCTTCCAAAGGGACTGTCACACCCCTGCCAGCCAGTGCACCACCCAAGCCCCCCTATCTAGAAATAGGACGCCCGGCCCACGAGACTCACGAGAAAATGTCCCCCAGGACCGACCATTCTGAAATGGAGGCCAACCAGAGTCTGCCATCGTGATGCCCATAACCACCCCCGGGCTCTGTTCATCTGTAGTTCTCCCAGTAGGAAGGAATCCGGTGAAGTTCATGGTAGACACTGGGGGGGCCAACTCCATTTTAAAATCCACTGAACTGCCCCAGGGTCTTCCAGTCCAATTTTCTAATGACAATCTAATATTCATCGGTGTAGATGGCAGACCTAACAAACACACTCTTACCAAACCTATTCCGATTGGCCCATTTCCAGAAGTAATGGCACAATTTGTCATATCCCCGACCTGCCCGGTAAATCTTTTAGGGGCAGACCTCTTGTCTAAATTCCAATCCCGAATCCAATACCAGGACAATGGTCAGATGATCCTTACTTTAAAGAATCCAAACTCTGATGCACACATAGAGGAGGTCTGCATCTTACGGGCGCTACCCACGGTTATGATTAACATATCAGATACGAGTGGAAATCTCCCAAAAGATCCCAGGTTAGCTCCATACATAGAGGAAATCCCTTCTCATCTGTGGTCACAAGGCCCAGATGACATTGGGAGATTGCCGGTAGAACCAATACAGGTGTACCTCAAGCCTGAAGCGCCCTTTCCCAAGGTTCGCCAGTACCCGCTCACACATGCACAAGAACAAGGTCTACACCAGCAAATCCAGACCTTGTTAGAGAAAAGGGCACTAATCCCCTGCGTCTCCCCGTGCAATACGCCATTGTTCCCCGTAAAGAAAAGATCCCAACCGGGGCAGCCGCCCGCTTATCGATTGGTGCAGGATTTGAGGGCAGTAAATTCAGCGAAAGTCTTGGAAACTCCTGTGGTGCCTAACCCACATACACTTCTCTCACAAATACCATCTACCGCAGCCTGGTTTACAGTAATTGATTTAGCAAACTCCTTTTTTAGCATTCCATTACACAAAGACTGTCAGTTTCTGTTTGCATTTACTGTACATATCAGGGCAGGCAATTGACTTGGACGGTGATGCCGCAGGGTGCGCAGAATAGCCCTAATCAGTTTGCAAAGAACATGTCTAGCTGTCTGCTGCCGTGGCAGCTGGACAACTCTGAGGTAGTACTATTACAATACGTGGATGATCTTCTCTTGTGTGCCCCCACGGAGCAAATGTCCATCAGGGCCAGTGTTAGCCTCCTTAAGCATCTGGCAAAACTGAATTGTCGAGACTCAGCCTCGAAATTTCAGTTTTGCCTCGATCAAGTGGTTTTCTTAGGCCACTGCCTTACTCAGGGTGCCAGACATCTCACAGAAGAAAGAAAGATGGCCATCTACCTGCTACCATTCCCAAAAGATCCCATAGAGCTGCAACGGTTCCTTGGACTATGCACATACTGCAGACAATGGATCCCAGACGCCTCACGTCTGATGCAACCCCTATATGATGCATTAAAAGAAGACACTCTGGCTGATGTAAACAACAAGGACCACCAAGAACTGCTGCAACAAGCCTTTGAGCAACTAAAATCAAGGATGACAGCCCCTGCCCTTGGAAATCCGGACTATGCTCAACCTTTCCATTTGTATGTCTCTGAGACGGGAGGGCATGCAGCCGGGGTACTCACGCAGAGACACTGTACAAACCAGCGCCCGGTCGGTTATTACTCAGCGCATCTGGACCCAGTAGCCAGGGCCTCCCCCAGCTGTCTACGAGCGGTTCACGCCACACAGCAGTTACTTGAGAAGACAGCGGACATCATCCTTGGACATGAGACTCACATTTATGCTCCACACGATATTGTGGCTGTTTTGGCTTTACAGCAACCTAAACATGTGTCCACACAGAGACACCTGTGGCTGCAGTGTTCGTTGATTTTGCCAGAAAATGTGAAGTTACACCGGTGCACCACCATCAACCCGGCCACCCTGCTACCAGCACCTGAAGGAGAGGGGAAAGAGTCAACTCCACTTGTTTTAGTGGGGGAAGTACCCTTGGATGATCCAGAACTTACGTTATATACGGATGGATCCAGATATGTTGACACCTCTGGCAGGCTTCATACTGGATATGCTGTCACAACTGAAGATACATTGGTAGAGGCTGCAGCTTTATCACCGCCAAGAAGCTGGTCTCTGAAGTTGTTTGCCGGTATGGAGTCCCAGAAGTTATCGAAAGTGATCAAGGACCAACCTTTTCCTCATGCGTATATCAAGAAATACTTACCATGATCGGATCAACAGTGGCGTTACATACTCCTTACCATCCACAGTCAAGTGGCAAGGTGGAGAGATTGAATGGCACACTGAAAAGGCAATTGACCAAAATGATGCAGGAGACTACGGCCCAGTGGCCTGAGCTCCTTCCCATTGCACTATATCACATACGCACCACCCCCATAGGGAAACACAAACTGTCACCCTATGAGATACTATTTGGGTCGCAACTAGAGATGAGCGTTGTTCTACTCGAACTGTTCGCCAATCTCAAATTCGAGCTGTTTTGGGCGGTGTTCGAGCCGTTCGGCGAACACGAACAATTTGAGAAAAATTCGGCTGTTCGAGGTTATGTTCGATAACTGTTCGTGCACCAAAATCATAACTGGATTTTTTCTCAGTAATGATGAAAATTAATGTTAATACGCAGTTTGAGTGTACAGCGGGGTGGGGGGAGGGGCAGGGGATGGATCTCTGCAGGAACAATGAAGATCTCCATTTTTTTTTTCTCTTTCCCGCATTTACAGTGGGGAGGTGCAATCTGTCAGCCTATCAGCAGCGCACACACGGAGCGAAGTGCTTTTTTTCACACAAGCAAGGGCATGTGTCATTGGCAGTGTATGTCACATGTCCTTGCCCTATAAGACCAAGCCATTTTCCCCGTCGCCACCATTTTCTCACTGCTGCAGCTGCGTGTTAGACGGCACCGCTGTTGCTGTGTGCGCTATACCTTGTTAATTTCAAGCCAATTTTCGCACAAATCTACAGATAGCTTGGGAGTAGGGAATAGTTGTGATTGCAGTCCTTTTAAGGACTAGGTTACAGCATTTCCTACGACTTTTATCAGGCAGGTCTGTGCTCTTAAATAGATAGATTGTGGGAGTAAAGACTAATTGTAATTGGAGTCCTTTTCAGGACTAGGTTACATCAGTTCCTATCAGTTTTTGCCAGGCAGGTCTGTGCCAGTGCTGTGCAAGTTTTTTTCACAGCATTTGGCTGAATCTAGCAAAGCTAATCCTTTTTGGCCTATTGCAGAGTGTGTTAGTCAGTGGAGTAGCCTATCTGTGTTGCAAGATATACCACCTGTGTATAGAATACCAATTTTTTTACTGCACCTAGTGAAGTAAAATCTTTTGGGCATAGCATCATTCTATTAGTCCATCTATACTGACCTCCATCAGGTTGCAAATTGAATATAATTTTTTTCTGCATCTAGCTCTGAAAAAATATTGGGCTTCTAGCTGTGTGTGGGACTTGTTGTATTAGTCCATCTATACTGACCTCCATCAGGTTGCAAACTGCATATATTTTTTTCTTCATCTACCTCTGAAAAAATATTGGGCTTCTAGCTGTGTGTGGGACTTGTTCTATTAATCCATCTATACAGACCTCCATCAGGTTACAAACTGAATATATTTTTTTCTGCATCTACCTCTGAAAAAATATTGGGCTTCTAGCTGTGTGTGGGACTTGTTGTATTAGTCCATCTATACTGAACTCCATCAGGTTGCAAACTGAATATATTTTTTTCTGTATCTACCTCTGAAAAAATATTGGGCTTCTAGCTGTGTGTGGGACTTGTTGTATTAGTCCATCTATACAGACCTCCATCAGGTTGCAAACTGAATATATTTTTTTCTGCATCTACCTCTGAAAAAATATTGGGCTTCTAGCTGTGTGTGGGACTTGTTGTATTAGTCCATCTATACTGATCTCCATCAGGTTGCAAACTGAATATATTTTTTTCTGCATCTACCTCTGAAAAAATATTGGGCTTCTAGCTGTGTGTGGGACTTGTTCTATTAATCCATCTATACAGACCTCCATCAGGTTGCAAACTGAATATATTTTTTTATGCATCTACCTCTGAAAAAATATTGGGCTTCTAGCTGTGTGTGGGACTTGTTGTATTAGTCCATCTATACTGACCTCCATCAGGTTGCAAACTGAATATATTTTTTTCTGCATCTACCTCTGAAAAAATATTGGGCTTCTAGCTGTGTGTGGGACTTGTTCTATTAATCCATCTATACAGACCTCCATCAGGTTGCAAACTGAATATATTTTTTTCTGCATCTACCTCTGAAAAAATATTTGGCCTTCTAGCAGTGTGTGGGACTTTCTCTATTAGTCCATCTATACTGACCTCCATCAGGTTGCAAATTAAAAATAATTTTTATCTGCATCTAGCTCTGAAAAAATATTTGGCCTTCTAGCAGTGTGTGGGACTTTCTCTATTAGTCCATCTATACTGACCTCCATCAGGTTGCAAATTGAATATAATTTTTTTCTGCATCTAACCCAGCCAATAGTTTTGGCCTAATACCACAGTTTGGCCACTCAGCTCTGCTCGGTTCCCATCCATTGTTTTTTTGTGCAAACAACTCCAGAGTTGTTAATTAGTTAACCACCAAAATGAGTGGAAAAAGGCCTGCTGCTGGTGGAAAGGGGAATAGGCGTGTTGGGAAGGGGAAAAAAGGTTGTGTCCGTGGGGTAGGTGTTAAAGCAACAGTAACATCTGCAGAAGAAAGACCATCTTCCAGCCAAACTAAAATGTCTACTTCTTTTAGCAGACAATGTGATAAGATCCCTTTCTTACGGCCACGCCAATCGCTACAAATTCCAGATGAGGCACAAAAACAGCAGGTGCTTCAACGAATATCAAGTGCTCCTTTAAGTGGGCTCTCCTCCACATCAACTTCAACATCATAAATACTCCAGTCCTCAAAGGTGTCACCCCAATCGCACTTGCTTCCTCACAGCTCCCAAATCTCCAGCTGCCCGTCTGAGTATGAGGTAGAACAGATGGTTGAGTCTGCAGAGCTGTTTACTCATACTATAGCCTGGGAATCAGAGGTCGACTCCAGCGCTTCTGTGAATCCAGACGAGGAAATGATCTGCACTGATGCCCAGAATCTTTATGAGTCGGATCCAGGACCAGACGCAGAAGGTTCTGACCATAATGTAGACCCTCATTCCCAAACTGTAACTCCTGTTGGTGGAGACAATGAGGAAGACGATGATAAGACTCAAATACCTGATTGGAGCGACAACTTTAGCTTTTTGTCAGGGCAGGAACAGGTTGGCTCTGAGGACGACGGGTGTGATAACGCACAGGGTGATGATGATGAGGTTGGAGATCCCACTTACTGTCAACCCACAGTCAGCCAAGAGATGAGGTCAGCAGAGGAGGTGGAGGAAGATGCTAGTGACGACGAGGTCAGGTTGCGCCTTCCTGGACAGAGACGTAGTACTGGAAGCACGTCAACAACTGCATCCTCAAACACAACTCTGCCTCTCACCACAAGTCGTGGTGGCTCTTCAGGTCGCATGGGTGCTAAGCCTTGCATAGCCTGGGCATTTTTTCAGATCGATAAAGATGACCCAACTCGTGTTATCTGTAACATTTGTCAGCAAAAGCTAAGTAGAGGCCAAAAAATACATAGTTTGAGTACTTCATGCATGAACCGGCACATGGACATGAAGCATAAGTTGCAGTGGGAAGCTCAGTGTGCTACAATGCGGCCTAGCCGGCCGGGCCAACCACCGTCTGCCATATCTTGTGCATCCGCGGCCTCTTCATCCTCTGTGACTGGGGGGACAGCAGTCACACCTGTTTTGGGGCGCAGACCTGCCACCTCTTTACCCGCAACAGCCAGCGTGATTGGCAGGTCATCATTTTCTTTGGAGGTGGTAACACCAGCTGGTGTTGAGCGCTGTCCGACATCGATAGCACCACCTTTGGATCAAGGCAACCTAACATGTCCGCCTGCATCTTCCTCACAGACCGGCAGTTTGCCGGGGACACCCTTATCAACCCCGTCTAAGCACAATAGCCAGCCCTCGGTCCCTCAGATGTGGACAAGTAAAAGACCATTTCCTCCTAGCCATGAGAAAGCTAAGAGGTTGAATTTCACCATCTGCAAGTTCTTGGCTACAGAAATGCTGCCTTTCCGCCTGGTGGAGACAGAGGATTTTCGAGACCTTATGTCCGTCGCAGTGCCCCAGTACCAGATGCCCAGTCGGCACTACTTCTCAAAGAAAAGTGTGCCTGCGCTCCACCAGCATGTCGCACACAACATCACCGCTTCTTTGAGAAACTCTGTGTGTGACAGGGTGCATTTCACCACAGACACTTGGACGAGTAGGCATGGACAGGGGCGTTACATGTCGCTGACTGGGCACTGGGTAACTATGGTGACAGCAGGACAAGGGGCTGCTGTCCAAGTCTTGCCGTCCCCACGAGTTGTGCGTCAATCCTCTTTATGTCAAAGTTCCTCCACTGCTTCTGCCTCCTCAACCTCCTCTCAGTCTTCCACCTGCACCCAAAGCCTGTCTGGTCATGCCACAAGCTTTCTAACTGCGCAGAAGGGATCCTGCACACCTCCTTACTATGCTGGCAGTAGGGCTCAACGTCATCAGGCGGTTTTTACATTGAAATGTCTGGGAAATGTGAGTCACACAGCTGAGGAGTTGTGGTCAGCTCTGGAGAACCAATTTCATGAATGGTTGTCTCCACTGGACCTGAAACCAGGGAAGGCCGTGTGCGACAATGCTGCAAACCTGGGTGCGGCCCTTCGCCGGGGCAATGTCACACACGTGCCTTGTATGGCTCACGTGTTGAACCTGGTTGTCCAGCAATTTTTAGCCCACTATCCCAGACTAGATGGCCTTCTGCAGAGGGCACGGTCGCTGTGTGCTCACTTTCGCCGTTCGCATCCCGCAGCTCAGCGACTTACATCTCTACAGAAGTCGTTGGGCCTGCCACTTCACCGGCTAAAATGCGATGTGCCTACCCGGTGGAATTCAACTCTGCACATGTTGCAGCGACTGTGGCAGCACCGACAAGCCCTGGTGCAATACGTTCTGACGTATAGCCTGGGCCAACGAGATCCAGAGGTGGGGCAAATCACGCTGGAGGAGTGGTCTCAGATCAGGGACCTATGCACCCTTCTGCACAGTTTTGAAATGGCGACGAAGATGTTTAATGCTGACGATGCCATTATCAGCATGACTATTCCGGTGATTTACATGCTGGAGCACATGTTAAACAGAATTCGGAGTCAGGTGGTGGCACAAGAGGAGGTGGAGGAAGTAGAGGAGGAGGAGTTGTATGCGGAAGGGCTAACATCTGCAAGGTCCAGACGGTCGGCAGCACCAAGGCGGCAGGCATGTGAGGGTGGGGGAGATGGTTTTACCAGGGCGCATGGTAGCAGCCAAACTAGTGAGGAAGGTGCAGGAGCCCAGGAAGAAGTGGAGGACGAACTGATGGAAGACTCATCAGATGAGGGAGACCTTGATCACATTTCTGTTGTGCGAGGTTGGGGGGAGAGGACAGAGGAAGGAAGCATGATTGTTACCTCGCCACCAACACAACAGGGACTTGGTGCTCCTGGATGCGCAACACACATGAGTGCCTTCTTGCTGCACTACCTGCAACATGACCCTCGAATTGTGAGAATTAGAAATAATCCTGACTACTGGGTTGCCACACTGTTAGATCCCCGGTACAAAAGTAAATTTGCAGAAATTATTCCTGCCATAGAAAGGGATGCACGCATGTAGGAGTATCAGCAGAGACTGTTGCAGAATCTTACATGTGCTTTTCCACAAGATACCAGTGGTGCACGTAGTGAATCTCACAGTTCCAACTTGCCAACCGTGGGACCGTCAAGTGTTCAGCACTCAAACCGTAACAGAACCACAGTATCTGCTGGTAACATCAATTTTGCGGAATAATTTCACCACTTTTTTAGCCCATCCTTTGCAAGGCCACAGGAGACAAGAAGTCTGACACATAGTCAACGCCTAGAGACGATGGTACAGGAGTATCTCCAAGTAAACATTGAAGCCACGACTGTGTCACTGGACCCTTGCTCTTTTTGGGCTTCCAATCTGGATAAATGGCCGGAGCTAGCCACTTACGCCTTGGAGATCTTGTCATGCCCCGCAGCCAGCGTTCTGTCTGAACGTGTGTTCAGCGCTGCTGGTGGTGTGCTGACAGATAAGCGCACGCGGCTCTCCACTGATAATGTAGACAGACTCACGTTCATAAAGATGAACAAATCATGGATCCGAAACGACTTTTCTACACCTGTGTCATCCTGGGGAGAGTAAAAGCTTGATGATTGGTTAAAATCACCCTACCAACCGTTTTAAGCTTTCAAATTACTAATCATGTTTATCTGTATCTTGGCTGGAAAATAATTTGGGCTTTGAAGCAGTGTGCAGCACTGATTCTATTAGGCCATCTATAATAAGCTCCACCAGATTTAAAATTACTAATCATGTTTATCTGTATCTTGACTGGAAAATAATTTGGGCTTTGTAGCAGTGTGCAGCACTGATCCTATTAGGCCATCTATACTAAAGCTTCACCAGATTTAAAATTAATAATAATTTTTAGCTGCATCTAGCCCGGAAAATAATTTTGGGGCTCCGAGATGCGCAAGACACATAAGTGCCTTCTTGCTGCACTACCTGCAGCATGACCCTCATATTGTCAGAATTCGAAGTAATCATGACTACTGGGTTGCCACACTCTTAGATCCCCCAAACTTTTCGATCAACCTTTTCATTTTAATAAAGACCAAAAAAATTGTCATTTTTGAAATTATAAGCATTAGCAGGTTGTTAGAAACTGAAATCAAACAGTTTTCAACTCAAAACTTTATTCTAGGTGATGTTACATTTTCACATAGGACCCCTTGTTCGAAAGGAGCTTCTGAACTCTCTCGTCCATTGAATTTGTCAGGTTTTGGATGGTTTCTGCTTCAATTGTTTTGCATGAGGACAGAATACCCTCCCAGAGCTGTTGCTTAGATGTGAACTGCCTCCCGCCATCATAGACACTCCTTTTAATGATGCTCCAAAGGTTCTGAATGGGGTAGAGGTCAGGGGAGCATGGGGGTCACACCATAAGTTTGTCCCCTTTTATGCCCATATCAGCCAGAGATGCAGATGTTTTATGTGCAGCATGAGATGGTGCATTATCATGCAGAAAAATGATCTTGCTGTGAAATACACGGTTCTTCTTCTTGAACCATGGCAGGAAGTGCTGTTTGAGAAAATCCACATACATTATGGAGTTCATTTTTAGCGCCTTCAGGGATCCTAAAGGGGGCCAACAATCTCTCTCCCCATGATTCCAGCCCAAAACATTACTCCACCTCCTCCTTGTTGGCGCTGTAGCCGTGTTTGCGTGGGGTGTCCATCAACCAGCCATCCTCCACTCCATCCATCTGGACCATCGAGCGCTGCACGGCACTCATCCGTGAACAAAACAGTTTTGAAATCAGTCTTCATGTAATGTTTGGCCCACTGGAGCCGTTTCTGCTTGTGTGAAGTGGATAGAGGAGGTCGACAGGATGGCGTATGCACAGCTGCAAACCTCTGAAGGACCCTGCATCTTGTTGTTCGGGGGACGTTGGAGGCACAAGCAGCTTCAAAAACTTGTCTGCTGCTATGACAAGGCTTTTTTGCCGCTGCTCTTTCAACCTGACGTAATTGCCTGTAGGAAAGAGTCCTCAATTTGCCCTTATCAGCACGCACACGTGTGTACTGTGAATCAGCTACATACTTCTTGATTGCCAAGACACTTCATCCTGATCATCGCACAATGTTGATTGTAGTCATGCCTTGACCTAAACACTCCATAATTTGTTGCTTCTCAGCAGCCGACACATCCTTTTTCTTTCCCATTTTGGCAGAAAATGTAGGCTGCTTAATAATGTGAGACAGCCTTCTTAAGTAGTCTTGCCTTTCATTGGACACACCTGCCAAACTAATTAGCACAGGTGTCTGCAATTGCTTACAATGATATAAAGAGCCCTGACACACATCACCATCAATGAGTTTAACTGACAAACAAACAAATTCTTCCCTTATCACTCCTAAACACTTTTTGCATAATAATTTGGAACACAGTGTACATGTGCTTTTCCACAAAACACCAGTGGTTCACGTAGTGAATCTTACAGTTCTAACTTGCCAACCGTGGTCTGTATGGAGTTGTTCAATAAAGGGCCCAAAATTAAGATAACATAGATGGGAGAGGTCTCTATGAATAGGAATTCCTAAGTATTTGATACCCTGTGAGGGCCAGGAAAAGGGAAAGTTGGACTGGATGGAATCCTATATGGATTTGGGGAGGGAGACATCGAGGGCCTCAGACTTCGCTGCATTGATTTTAAAATTTGACCATGTAACAAAGTGATCTATTTCAGCCATAACAGCATGGATGGATATATGTGATTGAGTGATATATACTAGGACATCATCAGCAAATAGAGAGCACTTGTACTCGGTGCCTCCCACCTCAATCCACCTAATATTGGGGTTATGGCGAATTGATGAGAGCAGGTGCTCCGTCACTAGGATGTATAAGAGAGGGGACAGAGAACATCCCTGCCTTGTCCCATTGGTGATTGTGAAAGCTGATGAAAATGTTCTGACGCGCCCCCTGGGCCTTGGGACACCCAGAGCCGGACCCTTTTTGGTGGATGCTGGTGGTTGTAGTCTCCGTGGCGGCAACCCGGTTCCGTGGCTCAGGGCGGTCAAACCAGTGGCGGAACTATTTATGTAGTTTTGATGTTTAAATGTCCGACTACGCCACCCGTGGATTGCGGTCAGAGTGAACCGCCGCTCCAGGGCAGACCACTGAGGCTGGTGTTGTGGGTGCAGCAGAGCGTAGCATAACTCCCCACGGGAGGAGTATAGCCTCAGGGCAGTGTATGCGGAGGATGGGGGTGATGGTGCAGGGCAGCAGCAGTAATGACTCGGAGTCAGTGATGCAGCCCAGGGCCTTTACTCACAGTTCTTATTATCCAGACCACGTCTGCAGGTAACGGCTGCCCACGTCGTACTGTGCTCACCAGGTGAGGGGCTCAGACAACTCCCAGATAACTTTGGAGTGCTTCACAGGACCCCCTTTGTGTGTCCTTTGTCTGGCCTTTCTTACCAACCCTTCTGTCCGGCTGCCTCGGGCCTCCTCTTGGAAAACTTGGCGCCAGTTTCCCTGACCCTATGTGGTGCCTTCCTAGCGGGTGTAGCGAGGGGCTGCGCCACATAAAATGTCACAGCCTCCTGTTTCTAGCTGAGGGTCGTTTCCTGCCTCCACTAGTTTCGGGGACCGGTCTCCCCCTTTGGCCTGACCCCTCCACGCAGGTGGATTCGGGCGTGCGGTGGCGACTCGCCCGTCCGCACCCCTGAGATCCCTTCGTTCCTCATTCCTGGAGCCTTCTCCGCTCCTCTTCCTTCCTTCTCCCTCTTCCAGGCCTGGGCCTCTGTTACTAGGCTCGCCTCCGGAGCAGAGCTCATGCAGAGCCCCTGCTCCCTGCCACTTCTGCTCAGACTTCTCTGCACTGAACTAAGATGGTGCCCACCTTTTATACTCCCTTCTCAATGCACCCAGGAACTGCTTCCTCCCTGCTCCTACACTACAGGGTTCCCCTTCCTCAGTGTTCCCTCCCCCCACTCCAGCCAGGGACAGGGACTGTCGTGCCCATCTCAGGGGCATATTGGTCGCCCTGCCCCACGGCAATGTGGTGTAATGCATGCAGGTGTCGGGTCCTGATCCACACTACATCCTTACCTGAGAGTGAGATATCACACCTCTGGGTGAGGTGCAATACCTCTGTAGCAACCGAGCCCTCAGGGTGCTACAGTTCCATTTATCTTCAGCCTAGGTGATGTATTGTGATACAGGGCCGTGATTTTGGCTATAAAAGGGTCCCCTAGACCCCTACCCCAAGCTTTTTAAGAGAATCATATATGGCGTGCCAGGAGACTCTATGGAATGCTTTCTCAGCATCCAACGAGAGTATCTAATTACAAATTTTTAACTGCATCTAGCCCAGGAAATACTTTGTGCCTAGTAGCAGGGTCTGCTAGTCAGCGGATTATCCCGGCTGTTAAGCAAGCTACACCACCTGTAGTTTGGACACTTCATTTTTTCAAAGGAAATGCTTCGGGACCACGGGATACTCAGTGATGAGCATCAGGAGGCACCCCAAGGCATAGGGGCTCGGACTGGCAGTAGGATGCCTTGCGGTGGACAGCCGAGCTCGATCCTTATAAAAGCTTTATAACTGCAGCAGCTTTAGTGGACGCTACTGGAGCTGGAATTACGCGGCTGCTGGCATGAGACTTGCCCTCCAAAAGATCCTTGTAAATGGATTTAAAGTGTATTTATTCAAATTAGAGAGACAATTTAAATTAAAAAGCTTAGAGCTGCCTCCACCACAGGGGGGCTCGCTCGACCCACCAGCGGACAGACACCAGTATTGGGAGAGGGGGGCTGGCCGTCAGGGTTCACCGCGGCTCTGGCACAAACCCGGCGACACGGAGGTGGCACGGGCAGGAGCGGACTGAACGTGTCGGCTTCTCACTTTTTGGATTTTAGAAGGGCATGACATGCCTATATCTGTGTCTCCCCCTCCTTTTACTCCTCCACCTCTTTTCTTTTCGCATGACTATATGTAATTGTCACTTTTCCATGTGTTAGTTGTGTCTTCTGAGCAGTTTGTCAGCTTTTGGACACCTTTGAAGGTGTTTTCTATGTGTTTCTATGTGTTTTTGTTTGCCTGCCATTGGTTTTAACGGTGTTCGAAGGTGTTCGACGAACAGTTCGACGAACAGTTCGGCGAACACACGGGTGTTCGACGAACCGAACCGAACTCGAACACTACGGGGGTGGCTCAACACTAGTCGCAACCAGCTATAGCTCGATTTACTCCACAACAATTATCAGAAGAAAGAGATCATGTTGGGCAATATGTGATTCAGCTTGCCAAAGCCTTAACTAACACCCATGCGTTAGTATCATCTTCTATTCCAGATCCAGCTGGTGCAGAAGGTTGTCATACCCTCAAACCCGGAGATTACGTGTATGTGAAGAAGCATGTTCGGAAACACGGACTAGAACCATTGTATGATGGACCATAACAAATGCTCCTTACACCCCCAACAGCAGTAAAACTTGAAGGGAAGTCAGCATGGATCCATGATTCACACTGCAAACGCCAACCATCCTGAGATGTTTTATGATAATATGTATGGTTAGATTAGTCAATACCTGGAATAGCCTACAACAGAATAGTGACCCTTTTAATAATAAGTTCATTACTCACCACCAGATTTTGGTACAAGAATTGAGTCAATTAGAGAACAACCACATCAGTGACTGTTGGATATGTACTCACTCACCAGTTTCAACCACTAGTATGCCTTTTCTGGCGGTCCCAGTCACTCTGGAGGAATTACTAAACTGGCCCAATTGTAGCGATGCCCTTGCTAATAATGCTACTAAGTTTAGTAGATTATGGAACACCACTGTAGGTATACCAGTAGTTGGTTGGGTGGATCTCCCTTGGTGGCAAGGAAATCATACTGCCACTAGTAAACACCTACAATTTCTTGCCCTTAACGGAAACAAGTGGGTGCCCAGAAACAAGTCTTCCTTGACTAATTTAGGCTTCATACCAACTGAAGGTCTACAAATCAGTTTTAATGCTACCTCTAGTACGGCAGATGCTTTTAAACCATCATTGTTGGAAAGATACATTCATAATCACTCATGGGTACATGCAAATCTGTTTATAAAAGGTACCAATGACACATATTATAAAATATCTGGTAACATCCCTTGCAATGAATTTTCTGAATATAAGCCTAGTGATCCAACATG
Organism: Phyllobates terribilis; assembly: GCF_046119375.1. Lineage (NCBI taxonomy): Eukaryota > Metazoa > Chordata > Amphibia > Anura > Dendrobatidae > Phyllobates > Phyllobates terribilis. Next base: position 4,480,853 of record NW_027362907.1, read on the forward strand.
TAGCAATCTGGATGTTGGATACTGTAGCCCCCTGGGACAAATGCCTTCATGGTGTATGTTATCAAATAACACCGTTTTTATCGATTTGGTACATAAATTAGTATTACAGTACTCTACTTTATGGGATCTGCCATCAGCCACATATTGGGTCTGTGGGAATAAAGCGTATAAATAGCTCCCAGTCGCAGTAGGGGGGATTTGTACGTTGGCCCGACTAACTCAAGCCACTTATCTTATTCCCCATGGTAAAGTAGATATGAGAGCCATCCCTCTTCATACCATCTATAAACGTGCTAAGGACAACACCCCACGCCCATCAGGAAGACCTCATTTAGTACAAATGAGTATACCAATAAGATAGCCAGTACTGTCTTCCTCTACCCTATGGTTACACAAACGTGGGACAAATTAGTGGAAGTCACTGACTACTTAGATGACCAGATTTGGAGTATATTGGAAGTAATTAATACTACTGTTGCGGTGCAGAATCAACTTATTATAGTAGCTAATCAACATACTTTAGTGCTGGACTATTTGACAGCAGCTCAAGGAGGGATGTGTCAGGTTATAGGCCCAGCCTGTTGTCACTATATTGACCCCGACTCTACCATACGGTTAAAGACTAAAATGGAAGACATTAGGAAACTCAGGGAAGAATATAACAAACATAATGAATTGACCAAAGACAGTTGGTGGTCTGATACGTTTTCCTTTTTAAATCCTGCTAATTGGTTTAAAGGGATTGGTGGATGGATTGCTGGAATATTACAAGGAGTGTTACATATTGCTGCTTATATCTTGTTAATATGTTTTACTAAAACTAGTCTTTTATTGTATCCCAATTTGCATGAGGAAAACCTGCCAGTCATCAGAGAGCAAGGAGAACGCTGTCAACCAACATCCAGTGCTACTATACACGGACCTCCCAGATGTAACCAGCATTGAGGACCTGGACGGCAAGGGAATGATGACCTTCACCCGCACGCCCCGACCAACCTCACGTCTGAAGATCAGAGCTTTATGATTATATCAATGAACAAGGGGGGTGGACATGCCGCAACAGCCTCAATTGGTAACAAGGGCACTAATTGAGTGAAGACCAATATCCCTCAGGCTCAAACCATGACCCTGGGAAAGCACCTCTATTGTTGATAATAACGTAATTTTTAGGGGGGAAATGTAAAGGACATATTGATACTATTCAGGCTATGGCAACTCCATTTTGTCTGCTTGCTTCAAAATCATGTTATTATACTCTTTGCATAACATACATTCTTTCCTTCTTTCCTCTTGATTCACATGCAACTTTCCCACACTAACCTTTTCTCTCAGGAACATTCTATGAGACACCCAGCTCCTGTTATCTAGCTAGTCTGAGCCGGGATGTACGACCTTGTAACTTTCCACCATGCACCGAACTAACGATAATATGACCATTTGTGTATTTCCGTAATAATTGTACTAACATTGGTTCAAGCTTGTAGTATGGGTGTAGGTGATTGGATATTAATAAACTCAAAACAATATAAAATGGTAAGTAGAAATAAACGGGGTTGGAGATTCTTGAATCCCCCCATACAGAGCTTTACCTCCATCTGGTTTTCTATTGGATTGCAATCAACCTTGCAGCATAATAATTTGACACTCATTTGGTCAACCGTGAAGGGTCATTACTGCTCTCCCTCAACATGTACAGTCCTCTATGTCTCCTCCGTACAGTCCTCTATGTCTCTGCCATACAGCCCTCTATGTCTATGCTGTACAGCCCTCTTTGTCTCTGCCATACAGCCCTCTATGTCTCCGCCATACAGCCCTCTGTCTCCACCGTACAGCCCTCTGTCTCCACTGTACAGCCCTCTATGTCTCCACCGTACAGCCCTCTATGTCTCCACCGTACAGCCCTCTATTTCTCCTCCATACAACCCTCTATGTCTCCTCCATACAGCCCTATATGTCTCCTCCATACAGCCCTCTTTGTCTCAGCTGTTTAATAGTGATTCTTGATTTCTTGTTGCTTTATGTTTTGGCAACTTTCATGACTATTTTTAGATTTCTCATATTGAAAATGTTGTTTTTTTAGTACTGGGGTAATATTCAGTATCATGTTGTAAATGTCCACATTTTAGCGTAATTTTGTCATTTGTTTCAACATTTTGAGCTGAATTATTTTAGCACAATCAATATATTTCATTCTTTATAGCCTATCAGTCTCACGCTCATGTCTCATGCATCTTTACAGCATCTCCAAAGTTTGCCCTTTATTTGTTGAATCTCAAAAACTTTTAGATCCCAATTTATGAAAGTGTCATTACCAGAAAACTGGCATAAAACACTTTCAAAAGTTTCAAATTATTGTTCAAGGCAAAGATGCGCCAAACAATTGGGATTTTTTTGCGTTTCCACAACACTTTCAGGTAGCCCCGCCAAAATAGGAGGAGTTGGGGAAGAGCCAGTGTTGAACGGGGCAGTGCTGTAGGACAGAGCGGTTCTGTAGGACGTGGCGGTGCTGTAGGTCTGGGCGGTGCTGTAGGACGGGGCAGTGCTGTAGGACAGGGCGGTTCTGTAGGACGAGGCGGCGCTGTAGGATGGGGCGGCGCTGTAGGACGGGGCAGCGCTGTAGGACTGGGCGGTGCTGTAGAATGGAGCGGTGCTGTAGGACGGAGCGGTGCTGTAGGACGGGGCAGTGCTGTAGGACTGGGCGGTGCTGTAGAATGGAGAGGTGCTGTAGGACGGAGCGGTGCTGTAGGACGGGGCGATGCTGTAGGACCGGGCGATGCTGTAGGACCGGGCGGTGCTGTAGGACGGAGCGGTGCTGTAGGACGGGGCGGTGCTGTGCCCGCCATCAAATTCTTCAAAATAGGAACCATTTCTTCTCCAGAAATATGACTGTAGTCCCTGACTGGAGTAACATTTCTGAAGAGGCAGATGGAGACGCACACCACTGATCAGATACATCATTAGGTGCTGTGCGCCTCTTAAAGAAATCAGCGAATCTTATTCATGCATGCTTTTCATTAAGACTGGTGAATGAGAAAGCGCTCACAAAATGATTAAAATAATTGTCTTAGTCATTTCTATGCATAGATTATCTATGCGCCTAAAGTGGCATAATCCTTCATGAATTTTCTCCCCCGGGCTTCTACAAGCTTCCACAAGCCCAATTGTATCCAAATTTATACAATATATTCTTATTCATAAAAACACAGATGTCTCTGCCGGGTTCTCAAAATACTATTAATTGATTTACAAAGTTCTGTTTCTAACAATCCAAACGATACAATAGCTGCAAATATACAGCAGGTGAAATAAGTATTGAACACGTCACCAATTTTCCAAGTAAATCTATATCTAAAGGTGCTACTGACATGAAATTCTCACCAGCTGTTAGTAACAGCCCATCCAATCCAAACAGGCAAAGAAATCACACCATAGATGTACATATATTAAAATATGTGTAATTAAGAAAAAAATACAGAGGGAAAAAGTATTGAACACGCTTACTGAAATCTATTTAATACTTTGTACAAAAGCCTTTGTTGGTGATGAAGTTTCAAGACGCCTCCTATATGGAGAAACTAGTCGCAGGCATTGCTCAGGTGTGAGTTTGACCAATTCTTACACAAACACTCTTCACACCCTGAAGGTCCCGTGGGCTCCTTCTATGAACTCTGAGCTTCAGTTCCTTCCATAACTTATGCAATTTTTACTGAACATGGCAATATATATAATATAACATTTTGTTAGTAAAAATTAGCGGCAAAAGTTTCAGATACACGAGGGTAAATAGGTGGAACTGGACCCCAAAATTTATTGTGCATTTCTCCCAAATGCGGTGATGACCCATATGTAACCAGAAATTACTGTTAGCCAACATGTCAGGGCTGGGAAGGAACGGGCACTATTTGGGGTTTAGATCACAGATTTTGCTAGAATAGTATTCGGGCGCCATTTGCGGAGCCCCAAAGGTGCCAGAACAGCAGAAAAGCCCCAAAGGTGCCAGAACAGCAGAAAAACCCCAAAAGTGACCCCGTTGTAGAAATTGCACCTCGCAATGAATTCATCTACGGCTCAATAACTATTTTATAACATCCACGCTGTGCTTTATTCTGGAGAATTGCAAATCTGCCAGTTTAGTGCCCATACATTGTGCACCTATAATTGTCGTGCCCCCATATATTGTAGTGCCCCCATACATTGTGCCCAGCTTGTTCTATTGGGGACACCCCGTAAATTGTTAAGTGTGCTCTCCCCGCTACAATAATGCCAAACATGTGGCCGTTTACTACGGTTTAGGCACAAGGATGGGGCTTTTGGATTTAGGAGCGCAGATTTCATTGGATTTTATTTGAGGGGGGAGCCGTTGCATTTCCATAGTCTTTGTTCTACCAGTAACGTGGGACCCCCTATAGTTCCACTGACAGATGACGGACCTGAGTGGGGGATGGTTGTAACGGGTCTGGGAGGTGGAACCTCTGAGCAACTATACAAGGGGGCGGTCCTTGTAAGGAAGCGGGTGGCTCCCAGGGAAGACGGGCAGGTAGTCACGGCAAGTGACAGGGACAGTCTCTGAGTAGAAGGGCAGGTAGTCACGGCAAGTGACAGGGACAGTCTCTGAGTAGAAGGGCAGGTAGTCACGGTAAGTGACAGGGACAGTCTCTGGGTAGAAGGACAGCAGGCGGGTGGCTGGTGAGCAATCCCAGGTGAGCGGGCGAGAGTCTCTGGACAGGCAGGTGGTCACGGCAAGTGACGGCAGAGCCTCCAGGTAGGCTAGCAGGCAGGTAGCAGGCGAGCGCTCCCAGGTGAGCGGGCAAGAGTCTCTGGACGGGCAGGTGGTCACGGCAAGTGACGGCAGAGCCTCCAGGTAGGCTAGCAGGCAGGTAGCAGGTGAGCGCTCCCAGGTGAGCGGGCTGGCTGGTCCATAGACAGACTGACAGGTGTCGGAAGGCAGACCGTCGGACCGCAGGCTTGCAAACAGGTAAGCGGATATCAGGCAAGTATCAAGCAGGAATCTGGCAGGTGACTGGCAGGTAACTGGTAGCGGGACCTGAGGTCTGAAGCAGAGTGAAGGCTTTGCAACAGCATTGCTCGGGCACCTATATTTTGGAGGAGGTGCCTTATATATGGTGAAGTCCTCCGGCCATTGGCCGGGGACTCCTTAGGAAGACGTGCGCGGCCCCTTTAAGAGAGGGGGAGCGCGCACGCCCTAAGCACCGTGGCCGGGAAGCAGCGCGCGCTGCCAGCAGAGCGGGAGGAAGACGCCGGGCACGGAGCGGAGAGGTGAGGGGAACAGCGTCCCTGCCTAGCAGGAGGCAGGGACGCCGACGCTACAGTAACCCCCCCTTTAGGCCCCCCCTTTTTTAGGCCAGAGAGAAATTTATCAAGGATGAGAGGGGCATGGATGTTCTCCCGGGGCTCCCACGTTCTCTCCTCAGGACAAAACCCCTTCCAATCTACCAGAAAAAAGGTCTTTCCTCTTACCCTTTTGGTGGCCAGAATGTTCTCTACCTCAAACTCGTTCTCAGCGGAAACCGGAGCAGGGGGCGTACCTGTAGACTTGGAAAAAGAGTTAAGTACCACGGGTTTGAGGAGAGATACATGGAAGGAGTTAGGGATCCGTAAGTTGGCCGGGAGTTTCAATTTATAGGCCACCGGATTGATTTGTTTGACAACTTCCAGTGGGCCGATGAACCGAGGCCCTAACTTGTAGGAGGGAATCTTGAGCCGGACATACTTGGACGAGAGCCAGACTTTATCTCCAGGACGGAATAGTGGAGGCTCCAGGCGTTTTTTGTCAGCGTGTTTTTTCATCCGCTCGGACGACTGAAGGAGTGCAGATCGGGTACTCTCCCAAATGGAGGAGAATTCGCTAATGAGAGATTCCGCAGCCGGATTGTCCACCGAGGTGGAGACGGGAAATGGGATCCGAGGATGCTGACCGAAGACTACAAAAAACGGGGATTTGGAGGAAGATTCGCTCTCGTGATTATTGTAAGAGAATTCGGCCCATGGTAGGAGATCCACCCAGTCCGAATGGTGGGCATTAACGAAGTGCCGGAGGTAACTGGTCAGGATCTGATTGATCCGCTCCACTTGACCATTGGACTGTGGGTGGTAAGCGGAGGAGAAGTCCAGGGTGACGTCAAGCAGCTTACATGTGGCTCTACAGAAGCGTGAGGTGAACTGAACCCCACGATCCGACACGATGTGGAGGGGCAGACCATGGAGACGGAAGATGTGGAGGATAAAGTCTTTAGCCAGTTCGGGTGCAGACAGGAGACCCGGCAGGGGAATGAAGTGCGCCATCTTGGAAAAGCGGTCAGCGACCACCCAAATGACCGTACAACCGGCAGAGACAGGGAGATCCGTTATAAAGTCCATAGCTATATGCTGCCACGGGGCAGCAGGTACTGGAAGAGGAAGGAGGCGACCGGCTGGCAAGTGTCTCGGAACTTTGTTGCGGGCGCAGGACAAACAGGCTGAAACAAAGTCTATTACATCTAGAGATGAGCGTTGTTCTACTCGAACTGTTCGCCAATCTCAAATTCGAGCTGTTTTGGGCGGTGTTCGAGCCGGTCGGCGAACACGAACAATTTGAGAAAAATTCGGCTGTTCGAGGTTATGTTCGATAACTGTTCGTGCACCAAAATCATAACTGGATTTTTTCTCAGTAATGATGAAAATTAATGTTAATACGCAGTTTGAGTGTACAGCGGGGCGGGGGGAGGGGCAGGGGATGGATCTCTGCAGGAACAATGAAGATCTCCATTTGCAGTGGGGAGGTGCAATCTGTCAGCCTATCAGCAGCGCACACACGGAGCGAAGTGCTTTTTTTCACACAAGCAAGGGCATGTGTGATTGGCAGTGTATGTCACATGTCCTTGCCCTATAAGACCAAGCCATTTTCCCCGTCGCCACCATTTTCTCACTGCTGCAGCTGCGTGTTAGACGGCACCGCTGTTGCTGTGTGCGCTATACCTTGTTAATTTCAAGCCAATTTTCGCACAAATATACAGATAGCTTGGGAGTAGGGAATAGCTGTGATTGCAGTCCTTTTAAGGACTAGGTTACAGCATTTCCTACGACTTTTATCAGGGAGGTCTGTGCTCTTAAATAGATAGATTGTGGGAGTAAAGACTAATTGTAATTGGAGTCCTTTTCAGGACTAGGTTACATCAGTTCCTATCAGTTTTTGCCAGGCAGGTCTGTGCCAGTGCTGTGCAAGTTTTTTTCACAGCATTTGGCTGAATCTAGCAAAGCTAATCCTTTTTGGCCTATTGCAGAGTGTGTTAGTCAGTGGAGTAGCCTATCTGTGTTGCAAGATATACCACCTGTGTATAGAATACCAATTTTTTTACTGCACCTAGTGAAGTAAAATCTTTTGGGCATAGCATCATTCTATTAGTCCATCTATACTGACCTCCATCAGGTTGCAAACTGAATATAATTTTTTTCTGCATCTAGCTCTGAAAAAATATTTGGGCTTCTAGCAGTGTGTGGGACTTGTTCTATTAGTCCATCTATACTGACCTCCAGCAGGTTGCAAATTGAATATAATTTTTTTCTGCATCTAGCTCTGAAAAAATATTTGGGCTTCTAGCGGTGTGTGGGACTTGGTCTATTAGTCCATCTATACTGACCTCCATCAGGTTGCAAATTAAAAATAATTTTTTTCTGCATCTAGCTCTGAAAAAATATTTGGGCTTCTAGCAGTGTGTGGGACTTGGTCTATTAGTCCATCTATACTGACCTCCATCAGGTTGCAAATTAAAAATATTTTTTTTCTTCATTTATCTCTGAAAAAATATTTGGGCTTCTAACAGTGTGTGGGACTTGTTCTATTAGTCCTTCTATACTGACCTCCAGCAGGTTGCAAATTGAATATCATTTTTTTCTGCATCTAGCTCTGAAAAAATATTTGGGCTTCTAGCGGTGTGTGGGACTTGGTCTATTAGTCCATCTATACTGACCTCCATCAGGTTGCAAATTAAAAATAATTTTTTTCTGCATCTAGCTCTGAAAAAATATTTGGGCTTCTAGCGGTGTGTGGGACTTGGTCTATTAGTCCATCTATACTGACCTCCATCAGGTTGCAAATTAAAAATAATTTTTTTCTGCATCTAGCTCTGAAAAAATATTTGGGCTTCTAGCAGTGTGTGGGACTTGGTCTATTAGTCCATCTATACTGACCTCCATCAGGTTGCAAATTAAAAATAATTTTTTTCTGCATCTAGCTCTGAAAAAATATTTGGGCTTCTAGCAGTGTGTGGGACTTGGTCTATTAGTCCATCTATACTGACCTCCATCAGGTTGCAAATTAAAAATAATTTTTTACTTCATTTAGCTCTGAAAAAATATTTGGGCTTCTAGCAGTGTGTGGGACTTGTTCTATTAGTCCATCTATACTGACCTCCATCAGGTTGCAAATTGAATAAAAAAAATTTCTGCATCTAGCTCTGAAAAAATATTTGGGCTTCTAGCGGTGTGTGGGACTTGGCCTATTAGTCCATCTATACTGACCTCCATCAGGTTGCAAATTAAAAATAATTTTTTTCTGCATCTAACCCAGCCAATAGTTTTGGCCTAATACCACAGTTTGGCCACTCAGCTCTGCTCGGTTACCATCCATTGTTTTTTTGTGCAAACAACTCCAGAGTTGTGAATTAGTTAACCACCAAAATGAGTGGAAAAAGGCCTGCTGCTGGTGGAAAGGGGAATAGGCGTGTTGGGAAGGGGAAAAAAGGTTGTGTCCGTGGGGCAGGTGCAGAAGAAAGACCATCTTCCAGCCAAACTAAAATGTCTACTTCTTTTAGCGGACAATGTGATAAGATCCCTTTCTTACGGCCACGCCAATCGCTACAAATTCCAGATGAGGCACAAAAACAGCAGGTGCTTCAACGGATATCAAGTGCTCCTTTAAGTGGGCTCTCCTCCACATCAACTTCAACATCACAAATACTGCAGTCCTCAAAGGTGTCACCCAAATCGCACTTGCTTCCTCACAGCTCCCAAATCTCCAGCTGCCCGTCTGAGTATGAGGTAGAACAGATGGTTGAGTCTGCAGAGCTGTTTACTCATACTATAGCCTGGGAATCAGAGGTCGACTCCAGCGCTTCTGTGAATCCAGACGAGGAAATGATCTGCACTGATGCCCAGAATCTTTATGAGTCGGATCCAGGACCAGACGCAGAAGGTTCTGACCATAATGTAGACCCTCATTCCCAAACTGTAACTCCTGTTGGTGGAGACAATGAGGAAGACCATGATAAGACTCAAATACCTGATTGGAGCGACAACTTTAGTTTTTTGTCAGGGCAGGAACAGGTTGGCTCTGAGGACGACGGGTGTGATAACGCACAGGGTGATGATGATGAGGTCGGAGATCCCACTTACTGTCAACCCACAGTCAGCCAAGAGATGAGGTCAGCAGAGGAGGTGGAGGAAGATGCTAGTGACGACGAGGTCAGGTTGCGCCTTCCTGGACAGAGACGTAGTACTGGAAGCACGTCAACAACTGCATCCTCAAACACAACTCTGCCTCTCACCACAAGTCGTGGTGGCTCTTCAGGTCGCATGGGTGCTAAGCCTTGCATAGCCTGGGCATTTTTTCAGATCGATAAAGATGACCCAACTCGTGTTATCTGTAACATTTGTCAGCAAAAGCTAAGTAGAGGCCAAAAAATACATAGTTTGAGTACTTCATGCATGAACCGGCACATGGACATGAAGCATAAGTTGCAGTGGGAAGCTCAGTGTGCTACAATGCGGCCTAGCCGGCCGGGCCAACCACCGTCTGCCATATCTTGTGCATCCGCGGCCTCTTCATCCTCTGTGACTGGGGGGACAGCAGTCACACCTGTTTTGGGGCGCAGACCTGCCACCTCTTTACCCGCAACAGCCAGCGTGATTGGCAGGTCATCATTTTCTTTGGAGGTGGTAACACCAGCTGGTCTTGAGCGCTGTCCGACATCGATAGCACCACCTTTGGATCAAGGCAACCTAACATGTCCGCCTGCATCTTCCTCACAGACCGGCAGTTTGCCGGGGACACCCTTATCAACCCCGTCTAAGCACAATAGCCAGCCCTCGGTCCCTCAGATGTGGACAAGTAAAAGACCATTTCCTCCTAGCCATGAGAAAGCTAAGAGGTTGAATTTCACCATCTGCAAGCTCTTGGCTACAGAAATGCTGCCTTTCCGCCTGGTGGACACAGAGGATTTTCGAGACCTTATGTCCGTCGCAGTGCCCCAGTACCAGATGCCCAGTCGGCACTACTTCTCAAAGAAAGGTGTGCCTGCGCTCCACCAGCATGTCGCACACAACATCACCGCTTCTTTGAGAAACTCTGTGTGTGACAGGGTGCATTTCACCACAGACACTTGGACGAGTAGGCATGGACAGGGGCGTTACATGTCGCTGACTGGGCACTGGGTAACTATGGTGACAGCAGGACAAGGGGCTGCTGTCCAAGTCTTGCCGTCCCCACGAGTTGTGCGTCAATCCTCTTTATGTCAAAGTTCCTCCACTGCTTCTGCCTCCTCAACCTCCTCTCGGTCTTCCACCTGCACCCAAGCCCATGCCACAAGCTTTCTAACTGCGCAGAAGGGATCCTGCACACCTCCTTACTATGCTGGCAGTAGGGCTCAACGTCATCAGGCGGTTTTTACATTGAAATGTCTGGGAAATGTGAGTCACACAGCTGAGGAGTTGTGGTCAGCTCTGGAGAACCAATTTCATGAATGGTTGTCTCCACTGGACCTGAAACCAGGGAAGGCCGTGTGCGACAATGCTGCAAACCTTAGTGCGGCCCTTCGCCGGGGCAATGTCACACACGTGCCTTGTATGGCTCACGTGTTGAACCTGGTTGTCCAGCAATTTTTAGCCCACTATCCCAGACTAGATGGCCTTCTGCAGAGGGCACGGTCGCTGTGTGCTCACTTCCGCCGTTCGCATCCCGCAGCTCAGCGACTTACATCTCTACAGAAGTCGTTGGGCCTGCCACTTCACCGGCTAAAATGCGATGTGCCTACCCGGTGGAATTCAACTCTGCACATGTTGCAGCGACTGTGGCAGCACCGACAAGCCCTGGTGCAATACGTTCTGACGTATAGCCTGGGCCAACGAGATTCAGAGGTGGGGCAAATCACGCTGGAGGAGTGGTCTCAGATCAGGGACCTATGCACCCTTCTGCACAGTTTTGAAATGGCGACGAAGATGTTTAGTGCTGACGATGCCATTATCAGCATGACTATTCCGGTGATTTACATGCTGGAGCACATGTTAAACAGAATTCGGAGTCAGGTGGTGGCACAAGAGGAGGTGGAGGAAGTAGAGGAGGAGGAGTTGTATGCGGAAGGGCTAACATCTGCAAGGTCCAGACGGTCGGCAGCACCAAGGCGGCAGGCATGTGAGGGTGGGGGAGATGATTTTACCAGGGCGCATGGTAGCAGCCAAACTAGTGAGGAAGGTGCAGGAGCCCAGGAAGAAGTGGAGGACGAACTGATGGAAGACTCATCAGATGAGGGAGACCTTGATCACATTTCTGTTGTGCGAGGTTGGGGGGAGAGGACAGAGGAAGGAAGCATGATTGTTACCTCGCCACCAACACAACAGGGACTTGGTGCTCCTGGATGCGCAACACACATGAGTGCCTTCTTGCTGCACTACCTGCAACATGACCCTCGAATTGTGAGAATTAGAAATAATCCTGACTACTGGGTTGCCACACTGTTAGATCCCCGGTACAAAAGTAAATTTGCAGAAATTATTCCTGCCATAGAAAGGGATGCACGCATGCAGGAGTATCAGCAGAGACTGTTGCAGAATCTTACATGTGCTTTTCCACAAAATACCAGTGGTGCACGTAGTGAATCTCACAGTTCCAACTTGACAACCGTGGGACCGTCAAGTGTTCAGCACTCAAACCGTAACAGAACCACAGTATCTGCTGGTAACATCAATTTTGCGGAATCATTTCACCACTTTTTTAGCCCATCCTTTGCAAGGCCACAGGAGACAAGAAGTCTGACACATAGTCAACGCCTAGAGACGATGGTACAGGAGTATCTCCAAGTAAACATTGAAGCCACGACTGTGTCACTGGACCCTTGCTCTTTTTGGGCTTCCAATCTGGATAAATGGCCGGAGCTAGCCACTTACGCCTTGGAGATCTTGTCATGCCCCGCAGCCAGCGTTCTGTCTGAACGTGTGTTCAGCGCTGCTGGTGGTGTGCTGACAGATAAGCGCACGCGGCTCTCCACTGATAATGTAGACAGACTCACGTTCATAAAGATGAACAAATCATGGATCCGAAACGACTTTTCTACCCCTGTGTCATCCTGGGGAGAGTAAAAGCTTGATGATTGGTTAAAATCACCCTACCAACCGTTTTAAGCTTTCAAATTACTAATCATGTTTATCTGTATCTTGACTGGAAAATAATTTGGGCTTTGTAGCAGTGTGCAGCACTGATCCTATTAGGCCATCTATAATAAGCTTCACCAGATTTAAAATTAAAAATAATTTTTAGCTGCATCTAGGCCGGAAAATAATTTTGGGGCTCCGAGATGCGCAAGACACATAAGTGCCTTCTTGCTGCACTACCTGCAGCATGACCCTCATATTGTCAGAATTCGAAGTAATCATGACTACTGGGTTGCCACACTCTTAGATCCCCCAAACTTTTCGATCAACCTTTTCATTTTAATAAAGACCAAAAAAATGGTCATTTTTGAAATTATAAGCATTAGCAGGTTGTTAGAAACTGAAATCAAACAGTTTTCAACTCAAAACTTTATTCTAGGTGATGTTACATTTTCACATAGGACCCCTTGTTCGAAAGGAGCTTCTGAACTCTCTCGTCCATTGAATTTGTCAGGTTTTGGATGGTTTCTGCTTCAATTGTTTTGCATGAGGACAGAATACCCTCCCAGAGCTGGTGCTTAGATGTGAACTGCCTCCCGCCATCATAGACACTCCTTTTAATGATGCTCCAAAGGTTCTGAATGGGGTAGAGGTCAGGGGAGCATGGGGGTCACACCATAAGTTTGTCCCCTTTTATGCCCATATCAGCCAGAGATGCAGATGTTTTATGTGCAGCATGAGATGGTGCATTATCATGCAGAAAAATGATCTTGCTGTGAAATACACGGTTCTTCTTCTTGAACCATGGCAGGAAGTGCTGTTTGAGAAAATCCACATACATTATGGAGTTCATCTTTAGCGCCTTCAGGGATCCTAAAGGGGCCGACAATCTCTCTCCCCATGATTCCAGCCCAAAACATTACTCCACCTTCTCCTTGTTGGCGCTGTAGCCGTGTTTGCGTGGGGTGTCCATCAACCAGCCATCCTCCACTCCATTCATCTGGACCATCGAGCGCTGCACGGCACTCATCCGTGAACAAAACAGTTTTGAAATCAGTCTTCATGTAATGTTTGGCCCACTGGAGCCGTTTCTGCTTGTGTGAAGTGGATAGAGGAGGTCGACAGGATGGCGTATGCACAGCTGCAAACCTCTGAAGGACCCTGCATCTTGTTGTTCGGGGGACGTTGGAGGCACAAGCAGCTTCAAAAACTTGTCTGCTGCTATGACAAGGCTTTTTTGCCGCTGCTCTTTCAACCTGACATAATTGCCTGTAGGAAAGAGTCCTCAATTTGCCCTTATCAGCACGCACACGTGTGTACTGTGAATCAGCTACATACTTCTTGATTGCCAAGACACTTCATCCTGATCATCGCACAATGTTGATTGTAGTCATGCCTTGACCTAAACACTCCACAATTTGTTGCTTCTCAGCAGCCGACACATCCTTTTTCTTTCCCATTTTGGCAGAAAATGTAGGCTGCTTAATAATGTGAGAGAGCCTTCTTAAGTAGTCTTGCCTTTCATTGGACACACCTGCCAAACTAATTAGCACAGGTGTCTGCAATTGCTTACAGTGATATAAAGAGCCCTGACACACATCACCATCAATGAGTTTAACTGACAAACAAACAAATTCTTCCCTTATCACTCCTAAACACTTTTTGCATAATAATTTGGAACGCGGTGTACATGTGCTTTTCCACAAAACACCAGTGGTTCACGTAGTGAATCTTACAGTTCTAATTTGCCAACCGTGGTCTGTATGGAATTGTTCAATAAAGGGCCCAAAATTAAGATAACATAGATGGGAGAGGTCTCTATGAATAGGAATTCCTAAGTATTTGATACCCTGTGAGGGCCAGGCAAAGGGAAAGTTGGACTGGATGGAATCCTATATGGATTTAGGGAGGGAGACATCGAGGGCCTCAGACTTCGCTGCATTGATTTTAAAATTTTACCATGTAACAAAGTGATCTATTTCAGCCATAACAGCAGGGATGGATATATGTGATTGAGTGATATATACTAGGACATCAGCAGCAAATAGAGAGCACTTGTACTCGGTGCCTCCCACCTCAATCCACCTAATATTGGGGTTATGGCGAATTGATGAGAGCAGGTGCTCCGTCACTAGGATGTATAAGAGAGGGGACAGAGGACATCCCTGCCTTGTCCCATTGGTAATTGTGAAAGGTGATGAAAATGTTCTGACGCACCCCCTGGGCCTTGGGACACCCGGAGCCGGACCCTTTTTGGTGGATGCTGGTGGTTGTAGTCTTCGTGGCGGCGATCCGGTTCCGTGGCTCAGGGCGGTCAAACCAGTGGCGGAACTATTTATGTGGTTTTGATGTTTAAATGTCCGACTACGCCACCCGTGGATTGCGGTCAGAGTGAACCGCCGCTACAGGGCAGACCGCTAAGGCTGGTGTTGTGGGTGCAGCAGAGCGTAGCATAACTCCCCACGGGAGGAGTATAGCCTCAGGGCAGTGTATGCGGAGGATGGGGGTGATGGTGCAGGGCAGCAGCAGTAACGACACGGAGTCAGTGATGCAGTTCAGGGCCTTTACTCACAGTTCTTATTATCCAGACCACGTCTGCAGGTAACGGCTGCCCACGTCGTACTGTGCTCACCAGGTGAGGGGCTCAGACAACTCCCAGATAACTTTGGAGCGCTTCACAGGACCCCCTTTGTGTGTCCTTTGTCTGGCCTTTCTTACCAACACTTCTGTCCGGCTGCCTCGGGCCTCCTCTTGGTAAACTTGGCGCCAGTTTCCCTAACCCTATGTGGTGCCCTCCTAGCGGGTGGAGCAAGGGGCTGCGCCACATAAAATGTCAGAGCCTCCGGTTTCTAGCTGAGGGTCGTTTCCTGCCTCCACTAGTTCGGGGACCGGTCTCCCCCTTTGGCCTGACCCCTCCACGCAGGTGGATTCGGGCGTGCGGTGGCGACTCGCCCGTCCGCACCCCTGGGATCCCTTCATTCCTCGTTCCTGGAGCCTTCTCCGCTCCTCTTCCTTCCTTCTCCCTCTTGCAGGCCTGGGCCTCTGTTACTAGGCCCGCCTCCGGAGCAGAGCTCATGCAGAGCCCCTGCTCCCTGCCACTTCTGCTCAGACTTCTCTGCACTGAACTAAGATGGTGCCCACCTTTTATACTCCCTTCTCAATGCACCCAGGAACTGCTTCCTCCCTGCTCCTGCACTACAGGGTTCCCCTTCCTCAGTGTTCCCTCCCCCCACTCCAGCCAGGGACAGGGACTGTCGTGCCCATCTCAGGGGCATATTGGTCGCCCTGCCCCACGGCAATGTGGTGTAATGCATGCAGGTGTCGGGTCCTGATCCACACTACATCCTTACCTGAGAGTGAGATATCACACCTCTGGGTGAGGTGCAATACCTCTGTAGCAACCGAGCCCTCAGGGTGCTACAGTTCCATTTATCTTCAGCCTAGGTGACGTATTGTGATACAGGGCCGTGATTTTGGCTATAAAAGGGTCCCCTAGACCCCTACCCCAAGCTTTTTAAGAGAATCATATATGGCGTGACAGGAGACTCTATGGAATGCTTTCTCAGCATCCAACGAGAGTATCTACTTACAAATTTTTAACTGCATCTAGCCCAGGAAATACTTTGTGCCTAGTAGCAGTGTCTGCTAGTCAGCGGATTATCCCGGCTGTTAAGCAAGCTACACCACCTGTAGTTTGGACACTTAATTTTTTCAAAGGAAATGCTTCGGGACCACGGGATACTCAGTGAAGAGCATCAGGAGGCACCCCAAGGCATAGGGGCTGGGACTGGCACTAGGATGCCTTGCGGTGGACAGCCGAGCTCGATCCTTATAAAAGCTTTTTAACTGCAGCAGCTTTAGTGGACGCTACTGGAGCTGGAATTACGCGGCTGCTGGCATGAGACTTGCCCTCCAATAGATCCTTGTAAATGGATTTAAAGTGTATTCATTCAAATTAGAGGGACAATTTAAATTAAAAAGCTTAGAGCTGCCTCCACCACAGGGGGGCTCTCTCGACCCACCAGCGGACAGGCACCAGTATTGGGAGAGGGGGGCTGGCCGTCAGGGTTCACCGCGGCTCTGGCACAAACCCGGCGACACGGAGGTGGCACGGGCAGGAGCGGACTGACCGTGTCGGCTTCTCACTTTTTGGATTTTAGAAGGGCATGACATGCCTATATCTGTGTCTCCCCCTCCTTTTACTCCTCCACCTCTTTTCTTTTCGCATGACTATATGTACTTGTCACTTTTCCATGTGTTAGTTGTGTCTTCTGAGCAGTTTGTCAGCTTTTGGACACCTTTGAAGGTGTTTTCTATGTGTTTCTATGTGTTTTTGTTTGCCTGCCATTGGTTTTATCGGTGTTCGAAGGTGTTCGACGAACAGTTCGACGAACAGTTCGGCGAACACACGGGTGTTCGACGAACCGAACCGAACTCGAACACTACGGGGGTGGCTCAACACTAATTACATCCTTGTGCAGGGTAGGCCACCAGTAATGTCGGGTAATAAGCTGGAGGGTCTTTTTCTGACCGGCATGGCCAGCTAGTTTAGACGAGTGACCCCAGTGTAGGACCTTCTTACTGGGAGGGAAACTATTTAGATTCACGGGAGCCACCTGTATTACTCTGGCGGGGTCAATGATGTGCTTCGGTTCCTCCCCTAGATCAGACACCAGGAAGGATCGGGACAAGGCGTCGGCTTTGATGTTTTTGTCTGCCGGGCGAAAATGAAGAACGAAGTCAAAGCGGGCAAAAAACAAGGACCACCGGGCTTGGCGCGGGTTAAGTCTCTGGGCGCTCTGGAGGTAAGCCAAGTTCTTGTGGTCAGTGTAAATTATTACCGGGTGAAGAGCCCCCTCGAGCAGGTAACGCCACTCCTCCAGTGCCAACTTAATGGCCAATAACTCTCGATCTCCTATAGAATAATTGCGCTCAGAAGAGGAGAAGAGTTTGGAGAAGAAGCCGCAAGTTACCATTCTTCCGGAAGGCGACTTTTGGGTAAGTACTGCTCCGGCTCCCGAGGAGGAGGCGTCAACTTCCAGGAAGAATTGTTTGTTGCCGTCCGGACGATGCAGCACAGGGGCGGAAGAAAAAGCCTGTTTTAAGGAAAGAAAGGCTTCCTCTGCTTCGGGCGGCCATTCTCTGGGATTAGCGCCCTTACGGGTGAGCGCAGAGATTGGGGCAGTCCGGGAAGAGAAGTGTGGTATGAAGAGGCGGTAGTAGTTGGCGAAACCCAGGAACCGCTGAATAGCTTTCAACCCCTCTGGTCGGGGCCACTTCTGGATGGCAGACAGTTTCTCAGGGTCCATTTGTAAGCCGGTCTGAGAGATTATGTAGCCCAGAAACGGAAGCGAGGTCTGCTCAAAGAGGCACTTCTCATATTTAGCGTAGAGATGGTTCTGCCTGAGCCTGAGCAGAACCTGACGAACATCCCTCCGGTGTGTGGGGAGATCCGGAGAGAAGACCAAGATGTCTTCCAGGTACACCACTACGCAGGAGTAGAGAAGGTCCCGGAAGATGTCATTGACCAACTCTTGAAAGACGGCGGGAGCATTACAGAGACCGAAGCGCATTACCAGGTATTCATAGTGGCCGTCCCGGGTGTTAAATGCCGTCTTCCATTCATCCCCCTGACGGATACGGACCAGGTTATACGCCCCACGGAGGTCCAGCTTGGTGAAGATTCTAGCCCCCCTCAGACGGTCAAATAATTCCGGAATGAGCGGAAGGGGGTATTTATTCTTCACCGTGATCTGGTTAAGGCCTCTATAGTCTATACAGGGACGGAGTGAGCCGTCCTTCTTTTTGACAAAGAAGAAGCCTGCTCCCGCCGGGGAAGTAGATTTCCGGATGAATCCCCGGGCCAGATTCTCCTCAATATATTCTGACATGGATCAGGTCTCAGCAGCGGACAAAGGGTAAATGCGCCCACGAGGAGGAGTAGCGCCGGGCATCAGGTCGATTGGGCAGTCGTATGGTCTATGAGGGGGTAATGTCTCTGCCTCCTTTTTATTAAAGACGTCCGCATACGACCAATAAGGAGCCGGAAGACCAGGTAGATTGGCTGGAGTAGGAGAAGGACGGACAGGATGGACGGGAACTAAACAAGTCTTATGGCAGTCCTGTCCCCAGCGAAGGACCTCTCCGGTCTGCCAATCAAGCACAGGTGCATGTTTCTGAAGCCAAGGTAGGCCTAGTAAGAGGGCGTGAGAGAGTCCAGGCAGAACATGAAAGGAGATGCACTCAGAATGCAGCATTCCCACCTGTAGAGTTAGAGATTCGGTGATGAGTTGGATGGGATGTGGTAAGAGGCCCCCATCCACGGCGGCGACAGATAAAGGTACGGCCAGAGGTTTGGTGGGAATGCAGTATTTTTCTACCAGGGATTGAGAGATGAGATTTCCAGCAGCTCCTGAGTCAAGTTGAGCCAGTTCAAAATAGCGGTTCTCTCTGCAGATGATTGAGACTGACAGCATCAGGGATGAAGAGGGTTTATTTTTGTATAGGGCGACCTCTCTGAGCGATCCTAGACACAGGCCTCTCTGGGCAGGAACGGATCCGGTGCTCCTTGCTGCCACAGTAGAAGCAGCTCCCCTCGGCACGGCGTAAGTCTTGACGGGTTTTGACCATCTTGGTCTGGTCGACCTGCATAGGCTCAGGTGAGTGTGCCTGGGGAGTAACGGAGGGAGTGACGGGTTTCTGGAAGATAGGGGCTAGACGTGGAAATAGAGATGAGCGTTGTTCTACTCGAACTGTTCGCCAATCTCAAATTCGAGCTGTTTTGGGCGGTGTTCGAGCCGTTCGGCGAACACGAACAATTTGAGAAAAATTCGGCTGTTCGAGGTTATGTTCGATAACTGTTCGTGCACCAAAATCATAACTGGATTTTTTCTCAGTAATGATGAAAATTAATGTTAATACGCAGTTTGAGTGTACAGCGGGGTGGGAGGAGGGGCAGGGGATGGATCTCTGCAGGAACAATGAAGATCTCCATTTTTTTTTTCTCTTTCCCGCATTTACAGTGGGGAGGTGCAATCTGTCAGCCTATCAGCAGCGCACACACGGAGCGAAGTGCTTTTTTTCACACAAGCAAGGGCATGTGTCATTGGCAGTGTATGTCACATGTCCTTGCCCTATAAGACCAAGCCATTTTCCCCGTCGCCACCATTTTCTCACTGCTGCAGCTGCGTGTTAGACGGCACCGCTGTTGCTGTGTGCGCTATACCTTGTTAATTTCAAGCCAATTTTCGCACAAATCTACAGATAGCTTGGGAGTAGGGAATAGTTGTGATTGCAGTCCTTTTAAGGACTAGGTTACAGCATTTCCTACGACTTTTATCAGGCAGGTCTGTGCTCTTAAATAGATAGATTGTGGGAGTAAAGACTAATTGTAATTGGAGTCCTTTTCAGGACTAGGTTACATCAGTTCCTATCAGTTTTTGCCAGGCAGGTCTGTGCCAGTGCTGTGCAAGTTTTTTTCACAGCATTTGGCTGAATCTAGCAAAGCTAATCCTTTTTGGCCTATTGCAGAGTGTGTTAGTCAGTGGAGTAGCCTATCTGTGTTGCAAGATATACCACCTGTGTATAGAATACCAATTTTTTTACTGCACCTAGTGAAGTAAAATCTTTTGGGCATAGCATCATTCTATTAGTCCATCTATACTGACCTCCATCAGGTTGCAAATTGAATATAATTTTTTTCTGCATCTAGCTCTGAAAAAATATTGGGCTTCTAGCTGTGTGTGGGACTTGTTGTATTAGTCCATCTATACTGACCTCCATCAGGTTGCAAACTGAATATATTTTTTTCTGCATCTACCTCTGAAAAAATATTGGGCTTCTAGCTGTGTGTGGGACTTGTTCTATTAATCCATCTATACAGACCTCCATCAGGTTGCAAACTGAATATATTTTTTTCTGCATCTACCTCTGAAAAAATATGTGGCCTTCTAGCAGTGTGTGGGACTTTCTCTATTAGTCCATCTATACTGACCTCCATCAGGTTGCAAACTGAATATAATTTTTTTCTGCATCTAGCTCCGAAAAAATATTTGGCCTTCTAGCAGTGTGTGGGACTTTCTCTATTAGTCCATCTATACTGACCTCCATCAGGTTGCAAATTAAAAATAATTTTTATCTGCATCTACAGTACCTCTGAAAAAATATTTGGGCTTCTAGCTGTGTGTGGGACTTGTTCTATTAGTCCATCTATACTGACCTCCATCAGGTTGCAAATTGAATATAATTTTTATCTGCATCTAGCTCTGAAAAAATATTTGGCCTTCTAGCAGTGTGTGGGACTTTCTCTATTAGTCCATCTATACTGACCTCCATGAGGTTGCAAATTAAAAATAATTTTTATCTGCATCTAGCTCTGAAAAAATATTTGGCCTTCTAGCAGTGTGTGAGACTTTCTCTATTAGTCCATCTATACTGACCTCCATCAGGTTGCAAATTAAAAATAATTTTTATCTGCATCTACCTCTGAAAAAATATTTGGGCTTCTAGCTGTGTGTGGGACTTGTTCTATTAATCCATCTATACAGAACTCCATCAGGTTGCAAATTGAATATAATTTTTTTCTGCATCTAACCCAGCCAATTGTTTTGGCCTAATACCACAGTTTGGCCACTCAGCTCTGCTCGGTTCCCATCCATTGTTTTTTTGTGCAAACAACTCCAGAATTGTGAATTAGTTAACCACCAAAATGAGTGGAAAAAGGCCTGCTGCTGGTGGAAAGGGGAATAGGCGTGTTGGGAAGGGGAAAAAAGGTTGTGTCCATGGGGTAGGTGTTAAAGCAACAGTAACATCTGCAGAAGAAAGACCATCTTCCAGCCAAACTAAAATGTCTACTTCTTTTAGCGGACAATGTGATAAGATCCCTTTCTTACGGCCACGCCAATCGCTACAAATTCCAGATGAGGCACAAAAACAGCAGGTGCTTCAACGGATATCAAGTGCTCCTTTAAGTGGGCTCTCCTCCACATCAACTTCAACATCACAAATACTCCAGTCCTCAAAGGTGTCACCCCAATCGCACTTGCTTCCTCACAGCTCCCAAATCTCCAGCTGCCCGTCTGAGTATGAGGTAGAACAGATGGTTGAGTCTGCAGAGCTGTTTACTCATACTATAGCCTGGGAATCAGAGGTCGACTCCAGCGCTTCTGTGAATCCAGACGAGGAAATGATCTGCACTGATGCCCAGAATCTTTATGAGTCGGATCCAGGACCAGACGCAGAAGGTTCTGACCATAATGTAGACCCTCATTCCCAAACTGTAACTTGGAGACAATGAGGAAGACGATGATAAGACTCAAATACCTGATTGGAGCGACAACTTTAGTTTTTTGTCAGGGCAGGAACAGGTTGGCTCTGAGGACGACGGGTGTGATAACGCACAGGGTGATGATGATGAGGTTGGAGATCCCACTTACTGTCAACCCACAGTCAGCCAAGAGATGAGGTCAGCAGAGGAGGTGGAGGAAGATGCTAGTGACGACGAGGTCAGGTTGCGCCTTCCTGGACAGAGACGTAGTACTGGAAGCACGTCAACAACTGCATCCTCAAACACAACTCTGCCTCTCACCACAAGTCGTGGTGGCTCTTCAGGTCGCATGGGTGCTAAGCCTTGCATAGCCTGGGCATTTTTTCAGATCGATAAAGATGACCCAACTCGTGTTATCTGTAACATTTGTCAGCAAAAGCTAAGTAGAGGCCAAAAAATACATAGTTTGAGTACTTCATGCATGAACCGGCACATGGACATGAAGCATAAGTTGCAGTGGGAAGCTCAGTGTGCTACAATGCGGCCTAGCCGGCCGGGCCAACCACCGTCTGCCATATCTTGTGCATCCGCGGCCTCTTCATCCTCTGTGACTGGGGGGACAGCAGTCACACCTGTTTTGGGGCGCAGACTTGCCACCTCTTTACCCGCAACAGCCAGCGTGATTGGCAGGTCATCATTTTCTTTGGAGGTGGTAACACCAGCTGGTGTTGAGCGCTGTCCGACATCGATAGCACCACCTTTGGATCAAGGCAACCTAACATGTCCGTCTGCATCTTCCTCACAGACCGGCAGTTTGCCGGGGACACCCTTATCAACCCCGTCTAAGCACAATAGCCAGCCCTCGGTCCCTTAGATGTGGACAAGTAAAAGACCATTTCCTCCTAGCCATGAGAAAGCTAAGAGGTTGAATGTCACCATCTGCAAGCTCTTGGCTACAGAAATGCTGCCTTTCCGCCTGGTGGACACAGAGGATTTTCGAGACCTTATGTCCGTCGCAGTGCCCCAGTACCAGATGCCCAGTCGGCACTACTTCTCAAAGAAAGGTGTGCCTGCGCTCCACCAGCATGTCGCACACAACATCACCGCTTCTTTGAGAAACTCTGTGTGTGACAGGGTGCATTTCACCACAGACACTTGAACGAGTAGGCATGGACAAGGGCGTTACATGTCGCTGACTGGGCACTGGGTAACTATGGTGACAGCAGGACAAGGGGCTGCTATCCAAGTCTTGCCGTCCCCACGAGTTGTGCGTCAATCCTCTTTATGTCAAAGTTCCTCCACTGCTTCTGCCTCCTCAACCTCCTCTCGGTCTTCCACCTGCACCCAAAGCCTGTCTGATCATGCCACAAGCTTTCTAACTGCGCAGAAGGGATCCTGCACACCTCCTTACTATGCTGGCAGTAGGGCTCAACGTCATCAGGCGGTTTTTACATTGAAATGTCTGGGAAATGTGAGTCACACAGCTCAGGAGTTGTGGTCAGCTCTGGAGAATCAATTTCATGAATGGTTGTCTCCACTGGACCTGAAACCAGGGAAGGCCGTGTGCGACAATGCTGCAAACCTGGGTGCGGCCCTTCGCCGGGGCAATGTCACACACGTGCCTTGTATGGCTCACGTGTTGAACCTGGTTGTCCAGCAATTTTTAGCCCACTATCCCAGACTAGATGGCCTTCTGCAGAGGGTACGGTCGCTGTGTGCTCACTTCCGCCGTTCGCATCCCGCAGCTCAGCGACTTACATCTCTACAGAAGTCGTTGGGCCTGCCACTTCACCGGCTAAAATGCGATGTGCCTACCCGGTGGAATTCAACTCTGCACATGTTGCAGCGACTGTGGCAGCACCGACAAGCCCTGGTGCAATACGTTCTGACATATAGCCTGGGCCAACGAGATCCAGAGGTGGGGCAAATCACGCTGGAGGAGTGGTCTCAGATCAGGGACCTATGCACCCTTCTGCACAGTTTTGAAATGGCGACGAAGATGTTTAGTGCTGACGATGCCATTATCAGCATGACTATTCCGGTGATTTACATGCTGGAGCACATGTTAAACAGAATTCGGAGTCAGGTGGTGGCACAAGAGGAGGTGGAGGAAGTAGAGGAGGAGGAGTTGTATGCGGAAGGGCTAACATCTGCAAGGTCCAGACGGTCGGCAGCACCAAGGCGGCAGGCATGTGAGGGTGGGGGAGATGGTTTTACCAGGGCGCATGGTAGCAGCCAAACTAGTGAGGAAGGTGCAGGAGCCCAGGAAGAAGTGGAGGACGAACTGATGGAAGACTCATCAGATGAGGGAGACCTTGATCACATTTCTGTTGTGCGAGGTTGGGGGGAGAGGACAGAGGAAGGAAGCATGATTGTTACCTCGCCACCAACACAACAGGGACTTGGTGCTCCTGGATGCGCAACACACATGAGTGCCTTCTTGCTGCACTACCTGCAAAATGACCCTCGAATTGTGAGAATTAGAAATAATCCTGACTACTGGGTTGCCACACTGTTAGATCCCCGGTACAAAAGTAAATTTGCAGAAATTATTCCTGCCATAGAAAGGGATGCACGCATGCAGGAGTATCAGCAGAGACTGTTGCAGAATCTTACATGTGCTTTTCCACAAAATACCAGTGGTGCACGTAGTGAATCTCACAGTTCCAACTTGCCAACCGTGGGACCGTCAAGTGTTCAGCACTCAAACCGTAACAGAACCACAGTATCTGCTGGTAACATCAATTTTGCGGAATCATTTCACCACTTTTTTAGCCCATCCTTTGCAAGGCCACAGGAGACAAGAAGTCTGACACATAGTCAACGCCTAGAGACGATGGTACAGGAGTATCTCCAAGTAAACATTGAAGCCATGACTGTGTCACTGGACCCTTGCTCTTTTTGGGCTTCCAATCTGGATAAATGGCCGGAGCTAGCCACTTACGCTTTGGAGATCTTGTCATGCCCCGCAGCCAGCGTTCTGTCTGAACGTGTGTTCAGCGCTGCTGGTGGTGTGCTGACAGATAAGCGCACGCGGCTCTCCACTGATAATGTAGACAGACTCACGTTCATAAAGATGAACAAATCATGGATCCGAAACGACTTTTCTACCCCTGTGTCATCCTGGGGAGAGTAAAAGCTTGATGATTGGTTAAAATCACCCTACCAACCGTTTTAAGCTTTCAAATTACTAATCATGTTTATCTGTATCTTGGCTGGAAAATAATTTGGGCTTTGTAGCAGTGTGCAGCACTGATTCTATTAGGCCATCTATAATAAGCTCCACCAGATTTAAAATTACTAATCATGTTTATCTGTATCTTGACTGGAAAATAATTTGGGCTTTGCAGCAGTGTGCAGCACTGATCCTATTAGGCCATCTATACTAAAGCTTCACCAGATTTAAAATTAATAATAATTTTTAGCTGCATCTAGCCCGGAAAATAATTTTGGGGCTCCGAGATGCGCAAGACACATAAGTGCCTTCTTGCTGCACTACCTGCAGCATGACCCTCATATTGTCAGAATTCGAAGTAATCATGACTACTGGGTTGCCACACTCTTAGATCCCCCAAACTTTTCGATCAACCTTTTCATTTTAATAAAGACCAAAAAAATGGTCATTTTTGAAATTATAAGCATTAGCAGGTTGTTAGAAACTGAAATCAAACAGTTTTCAACTCAAAACTTTATTCTAGGTGATGTTACATTTTCACATAGGACCCCTTGTTCGAAAGGAGCTTCTGAACTCTCTCGTCCATTGAATTTGTCAGGTTTTGGATGGTTTCTGCTTCAATTGTTTTGCATGAGGACAGAATACCCTCCCAGAGCTGTTGCTTAGATGTGAACTGCCTCCCGCCATCATAGACACTCCTTTTAATGATGCTCCAAAGGTTCTGAATGGGGTAGAGGTCAGGGGAGCATGGGGGTCACACCATAAGTTTGTCCCCTTTTATGCCCATATCAGCCAGAGATGCAGATGTTTTATGTGCAGCATGAGATGGTGCATTATCATGCAAAAAAATGATCTTGCTGTGAAATACACGGTTCTTCTTCTTGAACCATGGCAGGAAGTGCTGTTTGAGAAAATCCACAT
Source organism: Phyllobates terribilis (assembly GCF_046119375.1). NCBI lineage: Eukaryota > Metazoa > Chordata > Amphibia > Anura > Dendrobatidae > Phyllobates > Phyllobates terribilis. The sequence goes on from NW_027362907.1 coordinate 4,506,574, forward strand.
ACATTATGGAGTTCATCTTTAGCGCCTTCAGGGATCCTAAAGGGGCTGACAATCTCTCTCCCCATGATTCCAGCCCAAAACATTACTCCACCTCCTCCTTGTTGGCGCTGTAGCCGTGTTTGCGTGGGGTGTCCATCAACCAGCCATCCTCCACTTCATCTATCTGGACCATCGAGCGCTGCACGGCACTCATACGTGAACAAAACAGTTTTGAAATCAGTCTTCATGTAATGTTTGGCCCACTGGAGCCGTTTCTGCTTGTGTGAAGTGGATAGAGGAGGTCGACAGGATGGCGTATGCACAGCTGCAAACCTCTGAAGGACCCTGCATCTTGTTGTTCAGGGGACGTTGGAGGCACAAGCAGCTTCAAAAACTTGTCTGCTGCTATGACAAGGCTTTTTTGCCGCTGCTCTTTCAACCTGACGTAATTGCCTGTAGGAAAGAGTCCTCAATTTGCCCTTATCAGCACGCACACGTGTGTACTGTGAATCAGCTACATACTTCTTGATTGCCAAGACACTTCATCCTGATCATCGCACAATGTTGATTGTAGTCATGCCTTGACCTAAACACTCCACAATTTGTTGCTTCTCAGCAGCCGACACATCCTTTTTCTTTCCCATTTTGGCAGAAAATGTAGGCTGCTTAATAATGTGAGACAGCCTTCTTAAGTAGTCTTGCCTTTCATTGGACACACCTGCCAAACTAATTAGCACAGGTGTCTGCAATTGCTTACAGTGATATAAAGAGCCCTGACACACATCACCATCAATGAGTTTAACTGACAAACAAACAAATTCTTCCCTTATCACTCCTAAACACTTTTTGCATAATAATTTGGAACACAGTGTACATGTGCTTTTCCACAAAACACCAGTGGTTCACGTAGTGAATCTTACAGTTCTAACTTGCCAACCGTGGTCTGTATGGAGTTGTTCAATAAAGGGCCCAAAATTAAGATAACATAGATGGGAGAGGTCTCTATGAATAGGAATTCCTAAGTATTTGATACCCTGTGAGGGCCAGGCAAAGGGAAAGTTGGACTGGATGGAATCCTATATGGATTTGGGGAGGGAGACATCGAGGGCCTCAGACTTCGCTGCATTGATTTTAAAATTTGACCATGTAACAAAGTGATCTATTTCAGCCATAACAGCATGGATGGATATATGTGATTGAGTGATATATACTAGGACATCATCAGCAAATAGAGAGCACTTGTACTCGGTGCCTCCCACCTCAATCCACCTAATATTGGGGTTATGGCGAATTGATGAGAGCAGGTGCTCCGTCACTAGGATGTATAAGAGAGGGGACAGAGAACATCCCTGCCTTGTCCCATTGGTGATTGTGAAAGGTGATGAAAATGTTCTGACGCACCCCCTGGGCCTTGGGACACCCGGAGCCGGACCCTTTTTGGTGGATGCTGGTGGTTGTAGTCTCCGTGGCGGCGACCCGGTTCCGTGGCTCAGGGCGGTCAAACCAGTGGCGGAACTATTTATGTGGTTTTGATGTTTAAATGTCCGACTACGCCACCCGTGGATTGCGGTCAGAGTGAACCGCCGCTCCAGGGCAGACCGCTGAGGCTGGTGTTGTGGGTGCAGCAAAGCGTAGCATAACTCCCCACGGGAGGAGTATAGCCTCAGGGCAGTGTATGCGGAGGATGGGGGTGATGGTGCAGGGCAGCAGCAGTAACGACACGGAGTCAGTGATGCAGTCCAGGGCCTTTACTCACAGTTCTTATTATCCAGACCACGTCTGCAGGTAACGGCTTCCCACGTCGTACTGTGCTCACCAGGTGAGGGGCTCAGACAACTCCCAGATAACTTTGGAGCGCTTCACAGGACCCCCTTTGTGTGTCCTTTGTCTGGCCTTTCTTACCAACCCTTCTGTCCGGCTGCCTTGGGCCTCCTCTTGGTAAACTTGGCGCCAGTTTCCCTGACCCTATGTGGTGCCTTCCTAGCGGGTGTAGCGAGGGGCTGCGCCACATAAAATGTCACAGCCTCCTGTTTCTAGCTGAGGGTCGTTTCCTGCCTCCACTAGTTTCGGGGGCCGGTCTCCCCCTTTGGCCTGACCCCTCCACGCAGGTGGATTCGGGCGTGCGATGGCGACTCGCCCGTCCGCACCCCTGGGATCCCTTCGTTCCTCGTTCCTGGAGCCTTCTCCGCTCCTCTTCCTTCCTTCTCCCTCTTCCAGGCCTGGGCCTCTGTTACTAGGCCCGCCTCCGGAGCAGAGCTCATGCAGAGCCCCTGCTCCCTGCCACTTCTGCTCAGACTTCTCTGCACTGAACTAAGATGGTGCCCACCTTTTATACTCCCTTCTCAATGCACCCAGGAACTGCTTCCTCCCTGCTCCTGCACTACAGGGTTCCCCTTCCTCAGTGTTCCCTCCCCCCACTCCAGCCAGGGACAGGGACTGTCGTGCCCATCTCAGGGGCATATTGGTCGCCCTGCCCCACGGCAATGTGGTGTAATGCATGCAGGTGTCGGGTCCTGATCCACACTACATCCTTACCTGAGAGTGAGATATCACACCTCTGGGTGAGGTGCAATACCTCTGTAGCAACCGAGCCCTCAGGGTGCTACAGTTCCATTTATCTTCAGCCTAGGTGACGTATTGCGATACAGGGCCGTGATTTTGGCTATAAAAGGGTCCCCTAGACCCCTACCCCAAGCTTTTTAAGAGAATCATATATGGCGTGCCAGGAGACTCTATGGAATGCTTTCTCAGCATCCAACGAAAGTATCTAATTACAAATTTTTAACTTCATCTAGCCCAGGAAATACTTTGTGCCTAGTAGCAGTGTCTGCTAGTCAGCGGATTATCCCGGCTGTTAAGCAAGCTACACCACCTGTAGTTTGGACACTTAATTTTTTCAAAGGAAATGCTTCGGGACCACGGGATACTCAGTGAAGAGCATCAGGAGGCACCCCAAGGCATAGGGGCTCGGACTGGCAGTAGGATGCCTTGCGGTGGACAGCCGAGCTCGATCCTTATAAAAGCTTTTTAACTGCAGCAGCTTTAGTGGACGCTACTGGAGCTGGAATTACGCGGCTGCTGGCATGAGACTTGCCCTCCAATAGATCATTGTAAATGGATTTAAAGTGTATTCATTCAAATTAGAGAGACAATTTAAATTAAAAAGCTTAGAGCTGCCTCCACCACAGGGGGGCTCGCTCGACCCACCAGCGGACAGGCACCAGTATTGGGAGAGGGGGGCTGGCCGTTAGGGTTCACCGCGGCTCTGGCACAAACCCGGCGACGCGGAGGTGGCACGGGCAGGAGCGGACTGAACGTGTCGGCTTCTCACTTTTTGGATTTTAGAAGGGCATGACATGCCTATATCTGTGTCTCCCCCTCCTTTTACTCCTCCACCTCTTTTCTTTTCGCATGACTATATGTACTTGTCACTTTTCCATGTGTTAGTTGTGTCTTCTGAGCAGTTTGTCAGCTTTTGGACACCTTTGAAGGTGTTTTCTATGTGTTTCTATGTGTTTTTGTTTGCCTGCCATTAGTTTTAACGGTGTTCGAAGGTGTTCGACGAACAGTTCGACGAACAGTTCGGCGAACACACGGGTGTTCGACGAACCGAACCGAACTCGAACACTACGGGGGTGGCTCAACACTACGTGGAAACCTCCTCTCACGGGTGACCTCTTTGGCGCGCTCCTGGAACCGGATGTCAATCCGGGTGGCAAGTGTTATTAAGTCGTCGAGAGTGGTAGGAATGTCCCGACCGGCGAGTTCATCTTTAATACGGCCGGACAGACCCTCCCAGAAGACAGACACCAGGGCGTCATTATCCCAGGCCAGCTCCGAAGCAAGGGTACGCAACCGTATGGCATATTGGCCCACGGTGAGATTTCCTTGATGGAGGCGTAGCAGAGACGATGAGGATGAGGTCTTCCGTCAGGGTTCGTCGAAGACTTTCCGGAAAGCCGTGAGAAAGGCTGGCAGGTCGGACACCAGGGAGTCTCCTCTTTCCCATAGAGGATTTAGCCAAGCCAGAGCCTCCCCGGTGAGGTGGGACATGATAAAGGCTACTTTGGACCGGTCGGAGATAAACTGGTGGGACAAAAGTTCAAAGTGCAGGGTGCACTGGTTTATGAAGCCCCGAGCTTGAGCGGGGTCACCTCTGAAGTGAGGAGGTGCAGAAAGCCGGGGACCGGGGCAGGATACCATGGTATTGGTGGGCAGCGGCGCTGCCGGGTTGCGAGTCATGACACTAGCGGTGGTTGCTGGTGGAGCAGTCAGATTGTCCAGGCGAGAGTTGACATTCCGCAGGTGACTCAGGATGGACTCCTGTTGGGACCTCTGATGGGACAGTTCATGACATAGGTCCGAGAGCGAGGGAGCTTGGGTGCCACCGGATTCCCTGGCCCGAGCAAACTGTAACGGGTCTGGGAGGTGGAACCTCTGAGCAACTATACAAGGGGGTGGTCCTTGTAAGGAAGCGGGTGGCTCCCAGGGAAGACGGGCAGGTAGTCACGGCAAGTGACAGGGACAGTCTCTGGGTAGAAGGGCAGGTAGTCACAGCAAGTGACAGGGACAGTCTCTGAGTAGAAGGGCAGGTAGTCACGGCAAGTGACAGGGACAGTCTCTGAGTAGAAGGGCAGGTAGTCACGGTAAGTGACAGGGACAGTCACTGGGTAGAAGGACAGCAGGTGGGTGGCTGGTGAGCGCTCTCACGTGAGCGGGCGAGAGTCTCTGGACAGGCAGGTGGTCATGGCAAGTGACGGCAGAACCTCCAGGTAGACTAGCAGACAGGAAGCAGGTGGACGCTCCCAGGTGAGCGGGCAAGTGTCTCTGGACGGGCAGGTGGTCACGGCAAGTGACGGCAGAGCCTCCAGGTAGGCTAGCAGGCAGTTAGCAGGTAGACGCTCCCAGGTGAGCGGGCAAGAGTCTCTGGACGGGCAGGTGGTCACGGCAAGTGACGGCAGAGCCTCCAGGTAGGCTAGCAGGCAGGTAGCAGGCGAGCGCTCCCAGGTGAGCGGGCAAGAGTCTCTGGACGGGCAGGTGGTTACGGCAAGTGACAGCAGAGCCTCCAGGTAGGCTAGCAGGCAGGTAGCAGGTGAGCGCTCCCAGGTGAGCGGGCTGGCTGGTCCATAGACAGACTGACAGGTGTCGGAAGGCAGACCGTCGGACCGCAGGCTTGCAAGCAGGTAAGCGGATATCAGGCAAGTATCAAGCAGGAATCTGGCAGGTGACTGGCAGGTAACTGGTAGCGGGACCTGAGGACTGAAGCAGAGTGAAGGCTTTGCAACAGCATTGCTCGAGCACCTCCATTTTGGAGGAGGTGCCTTATACAGTACAGACCAAAAGTTTGGACACACCTTCTCATTTAAAGATTTTTCTGTATTTTCATGACTATGAAAACTGTACATTCACACTGAAGGCATCAAAACTATGAATTAACACATGTGGAATTATATACTTAACAAAAAAGTGTGAAACAACTGAAAATATGTCTTATATTCTAGGTTCTTCAAAGTAGCCACCTTTTGCTTTGATGACTGCTTTGCACACTCTTGGCATTCTCTTGATGAGCTTCAAGAGGTAGTCACCGGAAATGGTCTTCCAACAATCTTGAAGGAGTTCCCAGAGATGCTTAGCACTTGTTGGCCCTTTTGCCTTCACTCTGCGGTCCAGCTCACCCCAAACCATCTCGATTGGGTTCAGGTCTGGTGACTGTGGAAGCCAGGTCATCTGGCGTAACACCCCATCACTCTCCTTCTTGGTCAAATAGCCCTTATACAGCCTGGAGGTGTGTTTGGGGTCATTGTCCTGCTGAAAAATAAATGATGGTCCAACTAAACGCAAACCGGATGGAATAGCATGCCGCTGCAAGATGCTGTGGTAGCCATGCTGGTTCAGTATGCCTTCAATTTTGAATAAATCCCCAACAGTGTCACCAGCAAAGCCCCCCCACACCATCACACTTCCTCCTCCATGCTTCACGGTGGGAACCAGGCATGTAGAGTCCATCCGTTCACCTTTTCTGCGTCGCTCAAAGACACGGTGGTTGGAACCAAAGATCTCAAATTTGGACTCATCAGACCAAAGCACAGATTTCCACTGGTCTAATGTCCATTCCTTGTGTTCTTTGGCCCAAACAAGTCTCCTCTGCTTGTTGCCTGTCCTTAGCAGTGGTTTCCTAGCAGCTATTTTACCATGAAGGCCTGCTGCACAAAGTCTCCTCTTAACAGTTGTTGAAGAGATGTGTCTGCTGCTAGAACTCTGTGTGGCATTGACCTGGTCTCTAATCTGAGCTGCTGTTAACCTGCGATTTCTGAGGCTGGTGACTCGGATAAACTTATCCTCAGAAGCAGTGGTGACTCTTGGTCTTCCTTTCCTGGGGCGGTCCTCATGTGAGCCAGTTTCTTTGTAACGCTTAATGGTTTTTGCAACTGCACTTGGGGACACTTTCAAAGTTTGCCCATTTTTTCGGACTGACTGACCTTCATTTCTTAAAGTAAAGATGGCCACTCGTTTTTCTTTACTTAGCTGCTTTTTTCTTGCCATAATACAAATTCTAACAGTCTATTCAGTAGGACTATCAGCTGTGTATCCACCAGACTTCTGCACAACACAACTGATGGTTCCAACCCCATTTATAAGGCAAGAAATCCCACTTATTAAACCTGACAGGGCACACCTGTGAAGTGAAAACCATTTCCGGTGACTACCTCTTGTAGCTCATGAAGAGAATGCCAAGAGTGTGCAAAGCAGTCATCAAAGCAAAAGCTGGCTACTGTGAAGAACCTAGAATATAAGACATATTTTCAGTTGTTTCACACTTTTTTGTTAAGTATATAATTCCACATGTGTTAATTCATAGTTTTGATGCCTTCAGTGTGAATGTACAATTTTCATAGTCATGAACATACAGAAAAATCTTTAAATGAGAAGGTGTGTCCAAACTTTTGGTCTGTACTGTATATGGTGAAGTCCTCCGGCCATTGGCCGGGGACTCCTTAGGACGACGCGCGCGGCCCCTTTAAGAGAGGGGGAGCGCGCACGCGCCCTAAGCACCGTGGCCGGGAAGCAGCGCGCGCTGCCAGCAGAGCGGGAGGAAGACGCCGGGCACGGAGCGGAGAGGTGAGGGGAACAGCGTCCCTGCCTAGCAGGAGGCAGGGACGCCGACACTACAATGATATTGTGTAGGATAAGTTAGGGTTTATTGGTAACATTTTGGGGTACATGATATTTTTTGATTGCTTTCAGTATAAGGCTGGATCATATTCTTATGTTCTATGCTGAGCGCTTAAATTGGGATTTCCGTGTAAATCCCACAAAAATGTGATTCAGATGAAACCCCTGCTGGTACTACTCACTATAATAACACCTTGGCTCCGTTTCCTGTCTTTTCCGGTGGTATCCATCTTTTTAGGTCTTTACAGAACTGTGGTCACCCACACTTGTGCGCTAAAAAAACACCTAAAATAATGTGACACTGCCGGAACACAGACCAAATGGGGTCCACAGTGCCCCCATCTGCCTCTTTATAGTGAGTGGTTCCATTGGGTTTTTGCCTGAATCGCGGTTTTTCTGTTTTACATGGAAACCCCGATGTAAGCTCTCAGCGGAGAGCACAGGATAAATGTGACCTGACCCTTATTCCGATTTTTGGGAGGTAGAATGAGCAAATAGATAGAAGTACAAGAACAGTTTGTATTATTATTTTTGTGCGGTTAACTGTGCGGTACATGTGATGCCTGATTTTATGTCGTTTTTTTTTGTATTTTGCTACTATCACACACTAAAATGCTTTTTTTTTTATAAAAAAATTGTTTTTTTGTCACCAAATTGTGAGAGCTATAACTTTTTTATTTTTTTTTGCCAACAAAGCTGAATAAGGGCTTCATTTTTCCGTGAAGATTTGAATATTTTTTTGGACCATTTTGGAGTATATAACATTTTTTGATTGCGTTTTATTCAGATTTTTCAGACACAGAATGATCAAAAACCAGCAATTCAGTTATTGTTATAAACTTTTTTGCAGGTAAAAGTGATGACAGATTTATTCTTCGGGTCGGTACAATTACAGCGATACCAGATTTATATAGTTTTTTGAATGATTTGCTACTTTTATATACTAAAAACAATATTTTACAAACATGAATTTGTTTTTGCATCGCCATATTCTGAGAGCTGTAACTTTTTTTATTTTTTTGCAGGACTATTTGGCGTTTTCATTTATACCCTTATTTTACACTAGCTATTGAACTCGTTCTACGCCTGGGTGGCGAGCATTTTTATTGGTATATGGTCTCCCATACTGGTATGTGCTGCCCCCTCCTTGTATTTGTGCTGCCCCCATCCTGTTCCCACCATCCAATCCTGGTATGCGTGGTACCCCTCACCCCCAATCCCGGTATGCGTGGCACCCCTCACCCCCAATCCCGGTATGCGTGGCACCCCTCATCCCGGTATGCGTGGCACCCCTCACCCCCAATCCCGGTATGCGTGGCACCCCTCATCCTTATCCTGGTGTGTATGGTATCCCTCATCCTGGTATGCATGGTAACACATCCCTCATCCCAGTATGCATGACACTCCATTCCTCATCCCCAATTCCGGCATGCGTGGCACCCCTGATCCCCAATCCCGGCATGCGTGGCACCCCTGATCCCCAATCCCGGCATGCGTGGCACCCCTATTTCCCAATCCCGGCATGCGTGGCACCCCTCTTTCCCAATCCCGGCATGCGTGGCACCCCTCTTCCCCAATCCCGGCATGCGTGGCACCCCTCATCCTTATCCTGGTGTGTATGGTATCCCTCATCCTGGTATGCATGGTAACCCATCCCTCATCCCGGTATGCATGACACTCCATTCCTCATCCCCAATCCCGGCATGCGTGGCACCCCTGATCCCAAATCCCGGCATGCGTGGCACCCCTCATCCCTAATCCTTGTATGTGTGGCATCCCTCATCCCCAATCCCGGTATGTGTGGCACCCCTCATCCCCAATACTTGTATGCATGGCCCCCTCATCCCCTTCCTGGTATGCATGGCCCCTCAGACCCAATCCTGGTATGCATGGCCCCCTCAGACCCAATCCTGGTATGCATGGCGCCCTTAGACCTAATCCTGGTATGCATGGCCCCCTCATCCCCAATCCTGGTATGTATGGCCCCTTCATCCCCAATCCTGGTATGCATAGCCCCCTCATCCATAATCCTGGTATGCATGGCCCCCTCATTCCCAATCCTGGTAGGCATGGCCTCCTCAGACCCAATCCTGGTATGCATGGCCCTCTCAGGCCCAATGCTGGTATGCATGGCCCCCTCAGACCCAATCCTGGTATGCATGGCCCCCTCAGACCAAATCCTGATATGCATGGACCTCTCATCCCCTTCCTGGTATGCATGGCCCCTTCTTCCCCAATTCTAGTATGCATGACCCCCTCTTCCCCAATCCTGGTATGCATGGCCCCCTCATCCCCAATCCTGGTATGCATGTTCCCCTCATCCCCAATCCTGGAATGCATGGCCCCCTCATCCCAGTTCCTGGTATGCATAGCCCCTCAGACCCAATCCTGGTATGCATGGCCCCCTCATCCCCAATTCTGGTATGCATGGCCCCCTCATCCTCAATCCTGGTATGCATGGCCCCACATCCCCAATTATGGTATGCATGGCCCCCTCATCCCCAAATCTGGTATGCATGCCCCCCTCAAACCCCAATTCTGGTATGCATGGTCCCCTCATCCCCAATCCTGGTATACATGGCTCCCTCATCCCCAATCCTGGTATGCATGGCCCCCTCAGACCCAATCCTGGTATGCATGGCCCCCTCATCCCCAATCCTGGTATGCATGGCCTCCTAATCCCCATTCCTGGAATGAATGGCCCCCTCATCCCCTTCCTGGTATGCATGGCCCCTCAGACCCAATCCTGGTATGCATGTCTCCTGAGACCCAATCCTGGTATGCATGGTGCCCTCATCCCCAATCCTGGTATGCATGGCCCCCTCATCCCCAATCCTGGTATGCATGGCCCCCTCATCCCCTTCCTGGTATGCATGGCCCCTCAGACCCAATCCTGGTATGCATGGCCCCCTCAGACCCAATCCTGGTATGCATGGCGCCCTCATCCCCAATCCTGGTATGCATGGCCCCCTCATCCCCAATCCCTGGTATGCATGGCCCCCTCATCCCCTTCCTGGTATGCATGGCCCCTCAGACCCAATTCTGGTATGCATGGCCCCCTCAGACCCAATCCTGGTATGCATGGCGCCCTTAGACCCAATCCTTGTATCCATGGCCTCCTCATCCTCCAATCCTGGTATGCATGGCCCCCTCAGACCCAATCCTGGTGTGTATGGCCCTCTTATCCCCAATCCTGGTATGCATGGCCCCCTCATCCATAATACTGGTATGCATGGCCCCCTCATCCTCAATCCTGGTATGCATGGGCCCCTTAGACCCAATCCTGGTATGCATGGCGGCCTTAGACCCAATCCTGGTATACATGGCCTCCTCATCCCCCAATCCTGGTAGGCATGACCTCCTGATCCCCCAATCCTTGTATCCATGGCCTCCTCATCCCCCAATCCTGGTATGCATGGCCCCCTCATCCCAATCCTGGTATGCATGGCCCCCTCATCCCCAATCCTGATATGCATGGTCCCCCTATCCTGGTGTACATGGCCCCCCATCACTGCACGCATGAAAATAATAAAAACTTTTACTCACCTTCCTCCCTTCTGCTCTAGGTATATTTGGGTCCTTATGTGCATGAGCAAATGAGCCCACTGCCTATCCAACATATGCCTAATCTAGGATTACTTATAATACCAAGGACCACCCTTGCCCCAGTTGCGTCTGGTGCCGATGTGGCCTCAAGTGTACCTACAATTAAAGGGGTTGTCCACTACTTGGACAACTCTTTCTCAATCCTCAAGCAGTGGACAACCCCTTTAAGGCATGGTATCTCACTCCCATAGGGTGGCCGAGTACTGGACCACCTGTCATTCAAGTCCTAAATTGAGCATATATAGGAGGTGTGGGACATTCTGCACTTGGAGTTGTGCAAAACGAGTGGAGGACCACTAATTTCAGTCTGGAAGAGGATTTGTTTCTATTTTTAATTTAAAAAAAAATAAGCAGAATAGTATAATAAAAGCGGAATAAATAATACTCATCTCACCAATCCCTTTTCCGATGCTTCCTGAGTTTCTATCTCCTAATTCTTCTAGGGACCGATGGTTGAGCCAATCACTGGCTATGAGCAGCCATATCCTTGTTTCTGGAGAGGGCCCAGAAAGTAGAGACCAGCAGGGACCCAGGAAGCGACAAAATGGGATTGATGAGGAATTGGTGAATTTTTTTAATTTTTCATGCCATTCTGACCATTTGTTAAAAAAAAAAATATTAATCATACAACCCATTTAAGGGTTGTACAAGACCGGAAAAACATTGCTGCATCACACCTTTCCAAGGTCATGTCCAGTTATTGCTCCATCCATGTCAATGTGCGCAAAATGCAGTACCGTATACAGCCTGTGGACCATTTAGGAGCTGTTTTTTTTTTCCAGAAGAAAACAGACACTTTTTTAAATTCTGTATAATCCCTTTAATACATTGAGCGTACTCCTTCTATTACTATATTAAGAGTGTTGTACAAAATGAGATAATGAGAATGATCAGGTCAGTTGGGCCCCATTTTCTTAATGTTGAAGCCATGTCCCTCGCTCTGCCGACCTGTCCTGTCGGAATGATGTTCCCATCTATAAGATGTCTGCAGATGCAGCATTCTACAGCCAGCCAATCAGAACGCTCGCTCACAGATTTATGCAAATGAGATAGTGGCAAAAAGAAACAACTAATAACTTTTCAACAAATGTCTCCTAAATATTCAGCAGGGGCGTGTCATTTTGTCAGCAGGGGCCGGTCAATTTGTCAGCAGGGGCAGGTCAATTTTTCAGCAGGGCACTTTTGATTTTTTTTTTTTAGTCTCCCTAAGGTAAAAAATTCTCCATTACAGGCCCATAAATAGCGCTGAGGTTTTCCTGTATAATTGTGTGCGGAGCAGAGATTGAGGTCGTCATCCAGGCATTTGCATGGAGAGCACAGGAGTGACGCAGGCATCTGTTTGGGGATTACCGTACTTAGTGATCCAGGTACTTGCCATGTGCACATACAATTACATGGTTTACAAGGCAGCCCACCTTACCTGAGAGTTCTCATATGTGGTGATACATAACTGGAACTCATGACACAAAGTGGTCTCTCCACCGCACACACCTTTTCCTACAGGTTTGGTGGCTCAGAGCTTAGTGACCAGGGTGCTGGTGTTCTGGGATCAGATCCCACCGTGGCCACATCCACACTGTATTTTAGGCTCGTGCTGCTTTTCTCCCATCTTCTAAATATTAACTCATAGGCTTAATGTTGGTCTATAGAGTAGAATAGACCATTGAGTATGATAGGGACATAAACTGAGGGTTTTTTCCGCTTACACGCCAGCACATTTCTAATGTCTGTTTCTGGGTTTGATAGAAAAGATCTTTATGTAGGAAACACCCATCCACCATTCAGTGCAGACTGGTAAAAATACCGACTTCATGAGGCTGTAAAAAAAGACAGGACTCGAGCGCCCCCTGAACCTCCACCACCTTCCCCCTCCTGTCCGCCCCAAATTAAAACAGCAATACTGACACTTGGTCCAGCGGTCAAGCAGAAATGTTTTTTTTTACTCATTCATGGTGGCGCTGCCCCCTGCAGATTGCCGCCCTAGGTACCCGCCTTTCAGTGCATAGTGGCAAATATGGCCCTGTCTGTGATCACATAGGAGTAAATCTTTGTAAATCTCCAACTTGCTGTGCGATCCTACCTGTATTGCATTGAAAAAGTTGTTTCTCAAGTTGTACGTCACTAAGTTTGACTAAGTATTGACCCAACCACGGCAATGAGAAAGGTGACCCAAATCAAAAAAACATTATGGGGTCCCCTCCTGGAACTTCGTTGTGTTGCCATACTCCAATTCCAAGACATAAAAGCTTGTCATGTGTTCACCTGTCCTTCTTTTCCTTGCAATGGAGAGAGACGTGACATGACTTTTACACCTACGAAGGTCATTTAGCAAATGGGGAGTCCATACAAGGTTAAAGTCCTCTATGAGGAGAAAAATGAGACCCAACAATGATGGGTTCTAAAAACTGTCCAATAACAATCCAAAGCAGTCCTCTTAGCTTTTGACCCATTTTTTTGGGCTAAAAACAAGTGAAGGCAGTGTAATGGTCTCCATCAGGGGTGTAACGATTGCGGTCTCAGAGTGTGTCACCACCACCTAGACCATTCAGAAGGGGGACGTGCCAATGCCAGTGGCAATCAGATGCCAACAGCAGATGTCGACTTGCCTATGACGGGTGCTTCATGGCAGTGATGTCATGCGCTGCCCATGTCTGCATGCCGAAGTCAGTTGCCAGCTTCTACACCGGCTATAGAGGAGGACGCCACATATCGGGGAAAGGTAAGAATAATCGTTGGTTTCTTTTTAAAATATGCTGGAGAAGAATGGATGGACCCTAGGATGGCACAATGAGGGGAATTGTACCAAGAAGGGGAGCATTATACCAGGATGGAGGATATTATACTAGGAAGAGGCCTGGGATGGGATACATTGTTTTAGAATGGGGCCCAAGATGGGGGCATTATTACTGGAAGGGGACAGGATGGGGGAGATTATTACAGGAAGGGGCCAGGATGTGGGAGATTATTACAGGAAGGAGCCAGGATGGGAAAGATTATTTCTGGAAGGGCCCAGGATGGGGGACCTTATTACAGAAAGGGGACAGGATGGGGGAGATTATTACAGGAAGGGGCCAGGATGGGGGAGATTATTGCAGGAAGGAGCCAAGATGGGGGAGATTATTACAGGAAGGAGCCAGGATGGTGGACATTATTACAGGAAGGAGCCAGGATGGGTGAGATTATTGCAGGAAGGAGTCAGGATGGGGGACATTATTAAAGGAAGGAGACAAGATGGGGGACATTATTACAGGAACGAGCCAGGATGGGGGAGATTATTGCAGGAAGGATCCAAGATGGGGGAGATTATTGCAGGAAGGAGGCAGAATGGGGGACATTATTAAAGGAAGGGTACAGAATGGGGGACATTATTATAGGAAGGGGACAGGATGGGGGAGATTATTACAGGAAGGAACCAGGATGGTGGACATTATTACAGGAAGGAGCCAGGATGGGGGAGATTATTGCAGGAAGGAGCCAAGACGGGGGAGATTATTACAGAAAGGAGCCAGGATGGTGGACATTATTACAGGAAGGAGCCAGGATGGGTGAGATTATTGCAGGAAGGAGCCAGGATGGGGGACATTATTAAAGGAAGAAGACACGATGGGGGACATTATTACAGGAACGAGCCAGGATGGGTGAGATTATTGCAAGAAGGAGTCAGAATGGGGGACATTATTAAAGGAAGGGGACAGAATGGGGGACATTATTACAGAAAGGGGATAGGATAGGGGAGATTATTACAGGAAGTAGCCAGGATGGGAAAGATTATCTCTGGAAGGGCCCAGGATGGGGGACCTTATTACAGAAAGGGGACAGGATGGGGGACATTATTACAGGAAGGAGCCAGGATGGGTGAGATTATATCAGGAAGGAGCCAGAATGGGGGACATTATTAAAGGAAGGGTAGAGAATGGGGGACATTATTATAGGAAGGGGACAGGATGGGGGAGATTATTACTGGAAGGAGCCAGGATGGTGGACATTATTACAGGAAGGAGCCAGGATGGGTGAGATTATTACAGGAAGGAGCCAGGATGGGTGAGATTATTACAGGAACGAGCCAGGATGGGGAACATTATCACATGAGGGGTGAATATGAATCGCTTTATAGGATCTAGAACGCTACATGGACCCACACATCTGACCACCATGCAGATGGGGGTCCAGGTCCAAAATTTTTCACCAGGGTCCATCAGACTCTAGTTACGCGATTGGTCTCCATAGAAAACTTTGCCAAGGTCCAGCTGGAATGTATGATTGCAGTATATTGGATGTTAGAAGAATGCCATAGATAATACTGAGGAATGAAGCCTCGCAGTGACCTCAGAGGAGGTGACATCCCAGGTGACATCACTGCTGTGAAGCCCAAGACAGAGGACAGGAAAAAAAATCCTCCCACAATCACACATAGGGTGAAACCAGTATGGCTACACATTCAGCGCTGAAAACAAATATAAAATATAGAATACATTTTAGAAATTGTTCTTCTGCATTTAAAAATAAAAAGTGAAATGTCAAATCCTTTCTGATCTGGCATTGTTCAGTTCTTTTTTGACCCAAAATGATCCGGAAACGTGTTTTTCCATTTTGGCAGTAAGGCGGGAATCTAGCACCGAACACTGATAAAGCAAAGTTTAAGGGTCATTTCATTCACTGGGGGGAGAACAAGCTGAACAGGTTTTTTTAGGTTGCGGGCGGGTACAGTGGTGAATGCTGCTTTTAAATGAGAATATATAGATATAAGTTAAGATCTAAAGATTCTAAAACTAATGAGCTATTCTAAGGGGCGGCCAGAGACAGAAGAGGGACCCCTGTGCAGGAACAATTTATGGGCCCTCTGCAGTCCAATAGCTCCTCATAATGCACCATCCCACCTGATTTGGAGGTGGTAGTGGCCCCTTTACCTCTTGGGCCCCACACATGTTGCACCAATGTTTTGTTTGCCCATGGACTGGAAATCAAAAGGTGGGATGGACACAGGCAGGGAGGGGTTTCCGGTTAGACGCAGTGTATGGGGGCTTCGCTCCCCGATAGCTCATCATAGAGCAAACCCATTATGTCTCTCACAATTTATACACCAGTACATTATAAACTATAACATCTGCTCAGGTGCTTACATGCCATGTAATAGGCTACCCCTGGACCAGGGTACCCCAACCCTGCTTACCTACTGGATCACTGAGCAGCTGCACTGGTTGCACATTTCATATGTCTGATTCAACTTCCTTTTGCCTATGGGGGGATCCTTTTACTTTTGGTGATTTATTTTTATGCACTGTGCCACATGTCGTCTCAACAGTCCTGTCTTAAAGGGAATCTGTCAGCAGGTTGTGCTATGTAATCTGAGAGTAGCATTATGCAGGGACAGTGACCCTGATTCCAGCAATGTGTCACTTACTTTATTGGGTGCAGCAATTTTCTCTGCTGCAAATTTAGCAGATATCTGAATGCTGAGCTCTGTATAAGCCCATGCACAACACGTGATGTAGGGACAGAGACCCTTATTTCAGTGTCACTTAGTTTATTGGGTGCACAAGTTGTGATAGAATTTTTTCCAGCAGAGCTGTGAATGCTGAGTCCTGTATAACCCCGCCAACACCACTGATTGGCTGCTTCCTGTGTACACCGTGCATAGGCAGAAAGCTGGCAATCACTGGTTGGACCAGGAAGCATGATACAACTAGTCCTGTAGTGATAATCTCCTGCTGATAAAACACTGATTGTATTGAAAGAGTAAAACACAGCCCAGTAAGTGACACATCACTTTAATCAGGGCCTCAGCCCCAACATCATGCTGCTCTCAGATTACATAGCAAAAAAACCTAAACTTGCCAACAAATTTCCTTTAAAGTCTCTTTCAGACATTTATCTTTCTCGTACATGCTCTATATGGATTTTTGTTGATATAACATGTATATTATACACTATGCAACTGTTCACATGCCCATGTTTTCTGGGTGCTCTGACTGCAAAAAAAAAAAGAAAAAATCTAAAAAAAATATGGAGACATTTTGATGGGAGCCACAGATTAAACTCATCCATTCAAATCAACATGTGTTAAAAAAAATAAAAATACAGTACACAGATGATATCCATGTGTCTTTTGAGTGCTGTAGGTTTTTTACTGTTTAATGGGTAGGAAAATGTATTTTTTATTGTTTTTTTTTTGTATATAAGAAGAACAGATGAAACACTGATGGATGAAAATTGGATCCAGCAAACTGATAGAAACTGGTCCGATTCTTGTGTGCAAAAAAATACAAAATCCGGAGGACGGAATGAGGCTTTGCTCTGAATGCGGCAGTAGGGTATCTCCATACAATGCTTTATTCCCCCGTAGCACCAATGTATTCTAGAGAAGAAAACCTCCGTAATACAACATGCTCAGCTTGTTAACATTTTGTGCAAATCTCTGTATCCCCCCATCTCTGTATCTCTGGATCTATCAGGCTGTAGACTTCTGATATACTTGTGTTTCAATTTAGCAACATTTACATGATCTCTGTTTCTTGTCAGTGAAAGGGAACATTTTTTGTCTATATCCAGAGGTTAAAAAAAACATCCAAAAGAGAAAAAAATGGGTGCTAAGAACAAAGTACACCAATATTGCTAAAAGTCAATTTTTATTAAACAGATTAAAAGTTATATAAACAATGTGATTGAGCAAACACCGAAGAAGACAGACATAGACAACTAAAAATTAGTGGGTGAGCTAATCAGAAAAGTTACACAGGTACATGTGTACATGGATGCACAATTCACAAGTAACCATGCAAAAAGGCCGGACTGGCCATCTGGCAATTCTGGCAAATGCCAGATGGGTTGCTGCCAGCTGTGGGCCTCTCCTTCAGGCACACCTGCATGACTGAAACTGGTGGTTCCTGGGAGAAATAAAATTTATTTTATCCCGGGTGCTGCAGTTTCAGTACAGCGGCTAGGCACCTTCATAATGCTATTAACCTGCAGATTAACCCTATATCTGCAGGTAAATAGAGTTATCTGACCTGACAGGTTCCTTTTAAATTTCACAGCAGTTTGCATTCTGTAAATGTGATATATATCTTGAGCGATCCACAAAAGTCGACGAACATATATCGCATTCACTTCATAGCAAGTGGTGCTCGCAAATGCCAGGGCTGAATTTAAGTCCCAGTCCAACCCTGCCATGGAATAACACTATATGTATGCTGGTGAATCCACTAATGCATATATGCATGTACATGAAACTGTGTACATATGAATAGCTATATCCGGGCCCCTGATGAAGCAGTGGTGAAACACATGTCGGGCCCATTGGTGAGTAAGCTGATCGTCTATATGCACTTTGACTGAACTCTTTATAACTTTGTATATTTGCTCAGTAACTGAGGAAATGGGAAATATACAAAGGTACAAACAAAGAGTTCAATCAAAGTGCATCTAGATCAGCTCACCCACCAATGGACCTGACACGTGTTTCACCACTGCTTCATCAGGGGCCTGGAAATAGCTATTCATATATTTAGAGACTACGTTTCAGAAGGGGAATTACCTTTGCATTGGCAAAATTAATTAAGTACACAGTTTAATGTACATGCATATATGCATATGTCTTTTTCGGTGTTCGTTCGATCACGTTGTTTATATAACTTTTATTCAATTTAATAAATATTGGCTTTTTATCAATATTGGTGTACTTTGTTCCTGTCACACGTTTTTCTCTTTCGGATGTTTGTTCAATCCTGTGCCCTAAGGGGACCTGCAATTAATTTGGTTTATCAGATATGTATCGGTAAATTATATCCAGAGGTTGGAAACCAATTTAGACCTAATAATTTTTCCGGTTGAAAGATTGCAGCCTACAATGTATCCAGAGTAGGACATTTTTTTTAATCTAGACTGAAATATTGTAGCAAACCCACAGGACATAAAAAAATGCCGCTGGTTTGTTTAGACAGATTGTCGAAACTGGATACAATCGTAGCAAACCCTCAGTTGTAAAAAAGTTCTTGGTCTATAGGACCAAATTCTGGATTCACTGACATAAAGCCGTGATCTTGGAAATGATGAGGAGTTCAGATACAAATATATTAGGAGGTGATGAAGCTTCATATACGCAAACGTCTTTTAATGGCATCTCGGTTACATACAGAAGGGAATGTGAGGCTGAGCAGACATTTTTGTGATCTTTGAGCATTTTTGGGACAGCAACTAAATTTAATTGAAAAATATCAAAGGCGGCGTATGGACATTGAGCGCAAAAATAAACGGAGATCCGCACAGTGACAATTCTGACCTCTCGGCGTTTTATGGCACTGCACTAAAAAGTAACATTTTTCCTTAAAGTCATTGATGTTTGGGTCATTGTTTGGCCCATACAGATTTATGAATGTTAGTACTGTAGTTGTGTGGGAATATAAAAGACCTGCGTTTGGGGAGGAGGTAGAAGTCTGGGGCGCATACTCTTCTCTTTGAACTCTATTGTTATTAACTTATTCTTGTTCTAAATATTTAAAATCTATTATTCTTGGATACGACTGATACAACTTTGAAACAAATATATAACAATAAATAATAGAGTGAAGAGATCACTTAGTGGAGGAGGAATAGACGTCTTCCATCTGCTACGTCACCCATCATTAAGGCACAACTCTTCTTAGGCAGTGTGGGAGAAGGTTTTGTTACCTGCTGAGCAATTGATTTACCGTTGTCCTATTTGCGTATTCTGGAGGGTCTACACATAAATATTAGTAGCCCCACCCATATTGATAACCCATCAATATCTGATTGGTGGAGAGCAGACCCCCTACAATCAACAGGAGGAAGAAGCATTCACCTGAATAGGGCTGGGCTGCAGTACCAGGGATGTACCAGCTGTAGCATACATGTCCCGCTGTGGTGAGATCTAAGGGGTAACATCATTCCTTGTGGAGAGTCACATGCCAGTGTAAGGAGACTTATAGGCCATGCAGTGCTCCTAAGAGGAATTAAATATGCAAATTGCCTCTTCAGAAAGGAAGAGGACTCGAACTCTAGTGCCACCTATTGGAAGTAGCAATCCTAAGAGTCAATATCAACTCTTTAACCAGTCTTGCCAGATGTCTTAGGCTACGTTTCCATTATGAGATTTTGGTGAGTTTTTTACGCTAGTCTTTTTTTTAAATGCAAGTAACTTATTTTAATTAATGGGTGCAGAAAATCTGCAACATCAAAAGCTCACCAAAAGCTCATCATGGAAATGTAATCTTCGAATAAAAAGCCTAACCAGAATCTCAATATATTGACACGTGTTTCGGGGTGTTGCACTCTCCTCAGTGCAAAGATTGAGATCTGATTTGACTGTATGAGAGTCCTCGGATTGGTGTATAAGGGGTAACGTCTCTCCTTGTGGAGAGTGACATGCCTGACCATCGAGTGTAAAGAGACTTATAGGCCTCTGGGAAATTAAATATGTAAATATACTTTCCGGAGAGGAAGAGGACTTGAACTCTAGTGCTATCTATTGGAAGTAGCAATCTTAAAAGTGCTGAGAGTAAGGCTATGTGCCCACGATGCAGAAATGCTCCGGATTTTTTCCTGAGTGTTTCTGCATCTCCCTGGCAGAAAAAACGCATGCGGATTGTACATGCGGATTGTATATGCGGATTGTACATGCGGATTGTACATGCGGATTGTACATGTGTTTTCCTGCCAGGGACGAGCGGATGGGAAGTGTTCTTCACATGGATTTCCGCATGCCGGGTTGACAAGCGGTTTCCAAGCGATTTTAGCATTACTTGGAAAGTGCTTGACAACTTGGTCACACTGTATAAATCCATGCAAACAGCATAGATTTATATAGTGTGACTGTGGAGAATGGTACAAAATAAAAAATAAATATATACTTACCTTATAATGGCCCCCGGAGTCTTGCTTTGCTCCGTCCTGGCTTGCCGGAAGCTCGCGGTACACTGAAGGACCTGCCGACGTCAGCGTCGTGTGACCCGTCACATGACTAAATTACATCACCGCAGGTCCTTCAGTCCACCGCGATCTGCCGGCAAGCCAAGACAAGGAGACCGCAGGCCATCAAAAGGTAAATATAATATTTATTTTTTATTTTATTCTTTTTTTTACAGGTTCTCGGTACCCGGGTGTGGAAGAGAGTCTCCTCTCCTCCAGACCCGGGTACCATCCGCACATTGAAACGCATGGATTCTGCATGTACAGATGCAGTGACGCGGATTACACGCGTTCCAATGCAAGTCAATGGCGGCGAAAACGCAGTGCTTACGCAAAATAATTGGTAGTGCTGCGTTTTTTTCTGCAATGATAATCCGCAGCGGAAATTTCCACAGCATGTGCACAGCTCATGCGGATTATCATTGGGGAACATGGCAGGCCTTCTACCATGCATTTTTTAAGCGTTTCTGCAGCGTTTTTGCCGCTGCGGAAACGCTTAAAAAACGCATGGTGGGCACACAGCCTTTCATGCCAGGAGCAGCTGTCCCTTTGTTCTTCTGGCCATGGGAGGGTCATATGGGCACTCAACAATCAAGTATCCACGGATTCCATCAATGGCATCCTGTGTCCCCTGTGTTAATGGAGCAGTAGTGCCAAAGCCTCATCACTAAGGATGAGCGAATTGATTTGAAACTGATTGTTAAAAAAATAAAACAAGACATCATCATCCTCGCCCCTCACACGCGCCTACTGTCCAAGCTCTGTGCTGGCACACACCACTTTCCTCCCCCAAGCTAGGAACTCCCGTCTTGTCATCACTCTTTGCTGGCACATTTTATAATGTCACAACGTCATAATGTGCGGCGTCAAACGTGGTCACGTGGACCAGCATCGATCATACATAGATCAGCTATTGTGTCCGATGGGTAGGTGACACATGTTGCCTGTAGGATAACACCTCTAAGTTTAGGCTTTTATCATGTACTTCTGGAAAACCCCTTTAAGCCTGCATTTACAATCTGATAAAAACGACAAGAAGCAAAATGAACATAAACCTTGCTGTAAATAAGAAAAGAAAAAGCAAAAGTGTATTTAAATAAAATAGGGCTCTTAGTAACACTGTTTTTGATCAAATGGCTCACGGAAACATTAGACATAGTACGTTTTCTGTTCTTCATTTTCCAATTTAGGCTATGTTCATACCTTACATTTTTGGCCTCAAAGAGGCACAAGAGACAAGAAAAACGCAGCAAAAACGCATCAAATATTCAGCAAAAAACTCAGCAAAAAGTCAGCAGAACCTGCTTTTTTGAAGCAGCTTCTTTACTTCCAAGAGAGTAGGTTTTGTCTGCGGAAAAAAATGCAGCAAAAATGCAATGTGTGAACATAGCCTTAAGATGCATCGAGAAAATAAAAAAAAATCAGTAGTGAAGTTGGACAAAGCCTTTAGGAGTTATATTTATAGTTACAATGATTATATCTATAGCAGGAGTCTCAAACTCAGCTGGGTATATGGGCCGCACATGGAAAAAATGTGAATTTGGGGGGCCACATTCTTTGCAGGTCAAAGTGACATTTTTAGTGATACCATTTTTTTTCGTATACACCGCCTGAACATTTTTGCTGTCTTTATTTTTTTGTAGCTTGGGTCGTTACGGATGTGGCGATAATAAACGTGCACTTTTTTGTGTTTACTTTAGTTTATATATAAAACAGCATTTTTAGTGGCAAAATATTTATTCATGCTTTATTTTAAATTTTTTTAAAATTATTTTTACAATTTTGTTTCCTCCAATTGGCCACATACAGTAATATTGTTTTACTATTAGCACCATAAGGTAATTCTGGCAAACATCTAGTAATGTGCCCCATCCTGGTGGTCCCAATATTGCAGTAATGTGCCCCATCCTGGTCCCCACCTTGTAGTAATGTGCCCCAGCCTGGTGGTCCCCATCTTGTAGTAATATGCCCCATCCTGGTGGTCCCCATATAGAAGTAATATGCCCCATTCTGGTGGTCCCCATCTTGTAGTAATGTGCCCCATCCTGGTCCCCACCTTGTAGTAATGTGCCCCATCCTGGTGGTCCCCATCTTGTAGTAATATGCCCCATCCTGGTGGTCCCCATCTTGTAGTAATGTGCCCCATCCTGGTGGTCCCCATCTTATAGTAATATGCCCCATCCTAGTGGTCCCCATCTTGCATTAATGTGCCCCATCCTGGTCCTCATCTTGCAGAAACGTGCCCCATCCTGGTGGTCCCCATCTTGCAGAAACGTGCCCCATCCTGGTGGTCCCCATCTTGTAGTAATATGCCCCATTCTGGCGGTCCCCATCTTGTAGTAATGTGCCCCATCCTGGTGGTCCCCATCTTATAGTAATATGCCCCATTCTGGTGTTCCCCATCTTGTAGTAATGTGCCCCATCCTGGTCGTCCCCATCTTGTAGTAATGTGCCCCATCCTGGTGGTCCCCATCTTGTAGTAATATGCCCCATCCTGGTGGTCCCCATCTTGCAGAAACGTGCCCCATCCTGGTGGTCCCCATCTTGCAGAAATGTGCCCCATCCTGGTGGTCCCCATCTTGTAGTAATATGCCCCATCCTGGTGGTCCCCATCTTGCAGAAATATGCCCCATCCTGGTGATCCCCATCTTGTAGTAATGTGCCCCATTCTGGTCTCCACCTTGTAGTAATGTGCCCCATGCTAGTGGTCCCCATCTTGTAGTAATGTGCCCCATCCTGGTCCCCACCTTGTAGTAATGTGCCCCATCCAGGTGGTCCACATTTTGTGGTAATGTGCCCCATCCTGGTCCCCACCTTGTAGTAATGTGCCCCATCCTGGTGGTCCCCATCTTGTAGTAATATGCCCCATTCTGGTGGTCCCCATCTTGTAGTAATGTGCCCCATCCTGGTGGTCCCCATCTTATAGTAATATGCCCCATCCTCGTGTTCCCCATCTTGTAGTAATGTGCCCCATCCTGGTGGTCCCCATCTTGTAGTAATGTGCCCCATCCTGGTGGTCCCCATCTTGTAGTAATGTGCCCCATCCTGGTGGTCCCCATCTTATAGTAATATGCCCCATCCTGGTGGTCCCCATCTTGTAGTAATGTGCCCCATCCTGGTGGTCCCCGTCTTGTAGTAATGTGCCCTATCCTGGTGTTCCCCATCTTGCAGTATTGAGCCCCATCCTGGTTGTCCCCATCTTGTAGTAATGTGCCCCATTCTGGTGGTCCCCATCTTATAGTAATGTGCCCCATCCTGGTGGCCACATATTGTAGTAATGTGCCCCATCCTGGTGGTCCCTATTCTGTAGTAATGTGCCCCATCCTGGTGGTCCCCATCTTGTAGTAATGTGCCCCATCCTGGTGGTCCCCATCTGGTAGTAATATGCCTCATCCTGGTGGTCCCCATCTTGTAGTAATGCCCCATCCTGGTGGTCCCCATCTTGTAGTAATGTGCCCCATCCTGGTAGTCCCTATCTTGTAGTAATGTGTCCCATCCTGGTAGTCCCTATCTTTTAATAATGTGCCCCATCCTGGTGGTCCCCATTTTGTAGTAATGTGCCCCATCCTGGTGATAACCATCTAGTAGTAATGTGCCCCATCCTGGTCCTCATCTTGGAGTAATGTCCCCCATTCGGCAGTAATGCCCCATCCAGGTGGTACCCATCTTGTAGTAATATGCGTCATCCTGGTGATCCCCATCTAGTAGTAATGTGCCCATCCTGGTCCTCATCTTGGAGTAATGTCCCCCATTCGGCAGTAATGCCCCATCCATGTGGTCCCCATCTTGTAGTAATATGCGTCATCCTGGTGATCCCCATCTAGTAGTAATGTGCCCCATCCTGGTGATCCCCATCTGGTAGAATTGTCCCGTCGCTGTTCTTCACACACATAAGGCTATGTGCCCACGTTGCGGACCTGAAGCATATTTTTTACGCTTCTCCCTGGCGGGAAAATCGCATGCGGATATTACATGCGGTTTTCCCGCCAGGTAGAAGCGTTTGTGAGGCGTCTTTGCATGCATTTCTGCATGCGGGTTATCAAGCACTTCTCCAAGCATCACTTGGAAAAGTGCTTGACAACTTGTTCAGAATGGTAAAAAATAAAAAAATAAACTTTATACTCACCTTCTGATGCATTCTCTGCCCCGTCCGGAGGCTTGAGCGGATCACGCTGTTGTGTGCAGGACCTGCGGTGACGTCATTGAGTCATGTGGTGGGTCACATGACTCAATGACGTGGCAGGTCCTTCAGACAACAGCGCGACGGAGGGAAAACATCAGAAGATAAGTATAAACTTTATTTTATTCTTTTTTTTACAGGTTCTTTGGTACCCAGGTCTGAATGAGAGTCTCCTCTCCTCCAGACTTGGGTACCATCCGCACATTGATTCCGCTGCGCTTCCGCAAAATTAATGAACATGCTGCGGATTTTTGACTGCAGCATATACGCTGCGTAAAAATCCGCAGCATGGGCATTGACATTGCGGAATGCCATTGGGGACCATGGGGTGCGGATCTACATGCGTTTTTCAAGCGTTTACGCTGCGGAAATTCCGCAGCATATACGCTTGAAAAACGCTACGTGGGCACACAGCCTAAAAAAGAAAAAAAAAAGATTCCTCTCACCTGTCCTCCATTCCCTCTACGTCCTTTGAGCACATGCGGCCCGCAGGCACAGACCCCTTGATGATTACGACCTGGTCCAGGAGGAGCCGCCGACAGCAGCGCTGCATTGACGCGCAGAGACCGGCTCTCTACAGAGCATTTCCAATGCCAGCCACCGGCCAATCAGAGACCAACAGCTGACTGCATGGCAGTGACGTCATACGCCGCTGCGCTGGGGCGCAGATATCAGCGGCTGGCCTCTGATTGGCCGGCAGCTGGCATTAGAAATGCTCTGTAGAGAGCCGGTCTTTGCGCGTCAATGCAGCGCTGCTGTCGGCGGCTCCTCCTGGACCTGGTCGTAATCATCAAGGGGTCTGTGCCTGCGGGCCGCACAAAGCAGCCTCAGGGGCTGCATGCTTCCTGCGGGCGGCGTGTTTGAGACCTCTGATCTATAGGGACACCTTGTATAGTTTTAAGCATTCCATATGCTCAGTATATGAACTATTGTAAATTTTATGCATTACTATTCTAAAGAGAACATGACACTTGATTCATGCTGCACTTGAACTAAGGCAGACTGACTCCATTATTGCAGCAATGTATGCTTTACTCTGAAATGCTATGGCATTTCAGAAGAAATATGCTTTAAGGTCTCGTGCACACAAGTAAATAAATCGGACATCTGCTGCCTGATTTTTTGGTTGGATAGCACATTGACTGCCCACTGACCCTTGTTATTCTATAGGGCTGTTCAGATGACTGATTTATCTAATCGGCCAACTGACGTAAAAGCTGGTCAGATGGATGGCACAAGGACATAAAACTGGTCAGAAGGATGGCACAAGGACATAAAACTGGTCACATGGATGGCACATGGACGTAAAACTGGTCACATGGATGGCACATGAACGTAAAACTGGTCACATGGATGGCACATGGACGTAAAACTGGTCACATGGATGGCACATGGACGTAAAAGCTGGTCATATAGATGGCACATGGACATAAAAACTGGTCACATGGATGGCCCATGGATGTAAAAACTGGTCACATGGATGGCACATAAACGTAAAAACTGGTCACATGGATGGCACAAGGAAGAAAAACTGGTCACATGGATGGCACATGGACATAAAAACTGGTCACATGGATGGCATATGGACATAAAAACTGGTCACATGGATGGCACATGGACGTAAAAGCTGCTTATATAGATGGTCCATGAACATAAAAACTGGTCACATGGATGGCACATGAACATAAAAACTGGTCACATGGATGGCACATGAACGTAAAAACTGGTCACATGGATGGCACATGGACGTAAAAGCTGGTCACATGTATGGTACATGGACATAAAAACTGGTCACATGGATGGCACATGGACGTAAAATCTGGTCATATAGATGGCACATGGACATAAAAACTGGTCATATGGATGGCATATGGACATAAAAACTGGTCACATGGATGGCACATGAACATAAAAACTGGTCACATGGATGGCACATGAACTTAAAAACTGGTCATATGGATGGCATATGGACATAAAAACTGGTCACATGGATGGCACAAGGAAGAAAAACTGGTCACATGGATGGCACATGGACATAAAAACTGGTCACATGGATGGCATATGGACATAAAAACTGGTCACATGGATGGCACATGGACGTAAAAGCTGCTTATATAGATGGTCCATGAACATAAAAGCTGGTCACATGGATGGCACATGAACATAAAAACTGGTCACATGGATGGCACATGAACGTAAAAACTGGTCACATGGATGGCACATGGACGTAAAAGCTGGTCACATGTATGGTACATGGACATAAAAACTGGTCACATGGATGGCACATGGACGTAAAAGCTGGTCATATAGATGGCACATGGACATAAAAACTGGTCATATGGATGGCACATGGACATAAAAACTGGTCACATGGATGGCACATGAACATAAAAACTGGTCACATGGATGGCACATGAACTTAAAAACTGGTCATATGGATGGCATATGGACATAAAAACTGGTCACATGGATGGCACATGAACATAAAAACTGGTCACATGGATGGCACATGAACGTAAAAACTGGTCACATGGATGGCACATGGACGTAAAAGCTGGTCACATGGATGGTACATGGACATAAAAACTGGTCACATGGATGGCACATGGACGTAAAAGTTGGTCATATAGATGGCACATGGACATAAAATCTGGTCATATGGATGGCCCATGGATGTAAAAACTGGTCACATGGATGGAACATGGACGTAAAAACTGGTCACATGGATGGCAAATGGACATAAAAACTGGTCACATGGATAATACATGGACGTAAAACTGGTCACATGGATGGCACAAGGACGTAAAACTGGTCACATGGATGGCACAAGGACGTAAAACTGGTCACATGGATGGCATATAGACGTAAAAACTGGTCACATGGATGGCATATGGACATAAAAACTGGTCACATGGATGGCACGTGGACGTAAAACTGGTCATATGGATGGTACAAGGAAGTAAAACTGGTCACATGGATGGCACATGGACGTAAAAGCAGCTCATATAGATGGTCCATGAACGTAAAAGTTGGTCACATGGATGGCACATGAACATAAAAACTGGTCACATGGATGGCACATGAACGTAAAAACTGGTCACATGGATGGCACATGGACGTAAAAGCTGGTCACATGGATGGTACATGGACATAAAAACTGGTCACATGGATGGCACATGGACGTAAAAGCTGGTCATATGGATGGAACATGAACGTAAAAACTGGTCACATGGATGGCAAATGGACATAAAAACTGGTCACATGGATAATACATGGACGTAAAACTGGTCACATGGATGGCACAAGGACGTAAAACTGGTCACATGGATGGCACAAGGACGTAAAACTGGTCACATGGATGGCACATAGACGTAAAAGCTGGTCATATAGATGGCACATTGACATAAAAACTGGTCACATGGATAGCCCATGGATGTAAAAACTGGTCACATGGATGGCACATGGACGTATAAACTGGTCACATGGATGGCACGTAGATGTAAAAACTGGTCACATGGATGGCACGTAGATGTAAAGATTGGTCACATGGATGGCACATGGACATAAAAACTGGTCACATACAGTCATGGCCAAAAGTATTGAGAATGACACCAAAATTATATTTTCACATGATCTGCTGGCCTCTGGTTTTTATTAGTGTTTGTCTGATGTTTATATCACATACAGAAATATAATTGCAATCATATTATGAGTACCAATAGGTTATATTGACAGTTAGAATGAGTTAATGCAGCAAGTCAATATTTGCAGTGTTGCCCCTTCTTCCTCAAGACCTCTGTAATTCTCCCTGGCATGCTCTCAATCAACTTTTGGACCAAATCCTGACTGATAGCAGTCCATTCTTGCATAATCAATGCTTGCATTTTACCAGAATTTGTTGGTTTGTGTTTGTCCACCCGTCTCTTGATGATTGACCACAAGTTCTCAATGGGATTAAGATCTGGGGAGTTTCCAGGCCATAGATCCAAAATCTCTATGTATTGTTCCATGAGCCATTTAGTTATCACCTTTGCTTTATGGCAAGGTGCTCCATCATGCTGGAAAAGGCATTGTTGGGCGCCAAACTGCTCTTGGACGGTTGGGAGAAGTTGCTCTTGGAGGACTTTCTGGTACATTCTTTATTCATGGCTGTGTTTTTAGGCAAGACTGTGAGTGAGCCGATTCCCTTGGCTGAGAAGCAACCCCACACATGAATGGTTTCAGGATGCTTTACAGTTGGCATGAGACAAGACTGGTGGTAGCGCTCACCTCTTCTTCTCCGAATAAGCTGTTTTCCAGATGTCCCAAACAATCGAAAAGGGGATTCATCAGAGAAAATGACTTTGCCCCAGTCCTCAGCAATCCACTCCCTGTACCTTTTGCAGAATATCAGTCGGTCCCTGATGTTTTTTCTGGAGAGAAGTGGCTTCTTTGGTGCCCTCCTTGAAACCAGCCCTTGCTCAAAGAGTCTCCACCTCACAGTGCATGCAGAAGCACTCACACCAGCCTGCAGCCATTCCAGAGCAAGCTCGACACTGCTGGTAGTCCCATCCCACAGCTGAAACAGTTTTAAGATACGGTCCTGGTGCTTGCTGGTCTTTCTTGGGTGCCCTGGAGCCTTTTTGACAACAATGGAAGCTCTCTCCTTGAAGTTCTTGATGATGCGATAGATTGTTGACTGAGGTGCAATCTTTGTAGCTGCGATACTCTTCCCTGTTAGGCCATTTTTGTGCAGTGCAATGATGGCTGCACGTGTTTCTTTAGAGATAACCATGGTTAACTGAAGAGAAACAATGATACCAAGAACCAGCCTCCTTTTAAAGTGTCCAGTGATGTCATTCTTACTTAATCATGACTGATTAATCGCCAGCCCTGTCCTCATCAACACCCACACCTGTATTAATGGATCAATCACTAAAACGATGTTAGCTGCTCCTTTTAAGGCAGGACTGCAATGATGTTGAAATGTGTTTTGGGAGTTAAAGTTCATTTTCTGGGCAAATATTGACTTTGCAAGTAGAGTAATTGCTGTTAAGCTGATCACTCTTTGACATTCAGGAGTATATGCAAATTGCCATTACAAAAAATGAAGCAGTAAACTTTGGAAAAATTATTATTTGTCTCATTCTCAATACTTTTGGCCATGACTGTAGATGGCACAAGGACTTAAAAACTGGTCACATGGATGGCACATGTACGTAAAAACTGGCCACATGGATGGCACATAGACGTAAAAAATGGTCACATGGATGGCACATGGACTTAAAAACTGTTCACATGGATGGCACATGGACATAAAATCTGGTCACATGGATGGCCCATGGATGTAAAAACTGGTCACATGGATGGCACATGGACATAAAAACTGGTCACATGGATGGACCATGGATGTAAAAACTGGTCACATGGATGGCACCTCGACGTAAAAGTTGGTCACATAGATGGCACATGGACTTAAAAACTGGTCACATGGATGGCCCATGGATGTAAAAACTGGTCACATGGATGGCACATGGACGTAAAAGCTGGTCATATAGATGGCACATGGACATAAAAACTTGTCACATGGATGGCACTTGGACATAAAAACTAGTCACATAGATGGCACATGAACTTAAACACTGGTCACATGGATGTAAAAACTGGTCACATGGATGGCACTTGGACATAAAAACTAGTCACATGGATGGCACGTAGACGTAAAAACTGGTCACATGGTTGGCACGTGGACGTACAAACTGGTCACAACATGGATGGCACCTGGATTTAAAAACTGGTCACATGGATGGCACTTGGACATAAAAATGGTCACATGGATGACACATGGACTTAAACATTGGTCACATGCATGTCACGTGGACGTAAAAACTGGTCACATGGATGGCACCTGGGTATGAATCTTTTGAGTTTTCTGGATGAAACTCAGACGATTTTTCATATTCTCGTCTGCAGCTGGCCTAAAATCTGGATGACTAGTCCCAGAAGTAATGAACAACAAAGTAGCACTCTGTATCGCTGAGTATGTAAATATGAAGTATGAAATATGAATAGCATTACTGCTGTAGAAAATAGAAATAAATGAGAAATTTTAGCACATGTAAATATGAAGTATGAAATATGAATAGCATTACTGCTGTAGAATCTAGAAATAAATGAGAAAATGATGATCAGGATCTTACTTTCCCACACATAAGCAGACAGATGTCCCTTAGAGAGGTATTCACATTGTTAGGCCCTGGCATTGAGAAACGCCTTATTGCGGCTATCAGGTAAACATGAATTGGCCAATTTATGCACTAAGATTTCTCATTTATTTCTATATTCTACAGCAGTAATGCTATTCATATTTCATGCTTCATATTTATGACGCGCCCCCTGGGCCGTGGGGCACCCGAGACCGGACTTCAGGGCAATGCTGGGAGTAGTAGTGGCGACCCGGTCCCATGGCTCAGGGTGACCAGACCAATATTGTGGCAGTCTCTGTATCAGTATAATGCAATGTCCGACTACGCCACCCGTGGATTGCGGTCAATAAGAACCGCCGCTGCTGAGCAGACCTCTGAGGCTGATGTTGTGAGGGCAGCAGAGTGTAGTATAACTCCCCACGGGAGGAGTATAGCCTCAGGGTAGTGAGTGTGGATGATGGGAGTGATGGTGCACGAGCGCAGCAG
This sequence comes from Phyllobates terribilis, assembly GCF_046119375.1. Lineage (NCBI taxonomy): Eukaryota > Metazoa > Chordata > Amphibia > Anura > Dendrobatidae > Phyllobates > Phyllobates terribilis. Next base: position 4,538,107 of record NW_027362907.1, read on the forward strand.
GAACGACTCAGAGGCTTTGCAGTGCAGTTCAGGGTCTTTACTGATGATGATAAGGCAGACCCTCCCGGGAGTACTGGCTAACATAAGAGGCCTGGACAGTCTGTGAGCAAACTGGAGTTCCCCTGGCCAGGTGGAGTTGTAGGCCTCCCCGTCTATCTGCACTCTTCCTGGCTACCTTGCTGCAAGCGAGTGGAAGTAGCCCACGTCCCTGAGTGTACCGTGTGGTGCTCACCCGTATGGCTGGTGACTTGGGGTCTTCTGATAGCCCCCGCTCCTCGATGGCGGTGCTGGTCCCTTGCTCGCGACTGAGCCTCCGGGCTTCTATGGCCAGAGGACCTGAAATCCCCTGCCGGCGGGTTTCTGCTGCTGGGTATATATAAGTCCCCACAGCCTCGGACTCCTGTGTCCGGTTCTTAGCGTCTTCTGCCAGGACAAACTCCACTTAGCTCAAGTCCCTTGTCTTCAGCTCCTGCTCCTACAGAGCTCCTCGCTGTTACTTTCCCTGTGTCTGGAACAAACTCCAGGCTCTGACTGACTAACCCCGCCCCAGATCCAGTTTATATAGGGCAGGTTCCTCCCCTATCTGGTCTGGGACAGGAGGTGTTGCATGTTTAAGGGCTCCTGACCAGGAAACCTCCCACTTGCTCTCAGACATAATATTTCTATCACTGTGGCAACCAGACCCCTGGGGTGCCACATTTACATGCGCTAAAATTTCTCATTTATTTCTATCTTCTACAGCAGTAATGCTATTCATATTTCATATTTACATACTCAGTGTTACAGAGTACTACTTTGTTTGTTCATTGTACATGGAGGTAGCTCCTCTTAGTAAGCACCTGTTCACACCTATTTCTTGTAGTGGAAGTGCCGTCATTTTCTTTGTTACTAGTCCCAGAAGTAAGTCCCTGGCGGCTTCTCCCCGTCCCGCTCCCACAGACTGACAGGTCTCTCTTTATGTGCTGCCTGAAAGAGACAAATAGAGAGAGGGAATGATGGACAGAGCAAAATTTTAACTCTATATACTGTATAATTATTATTATTATTTCAGATTTTAATACTCATAAAACTTTATAAACTTTTACTACCACCAGTCAAATATGACCCAACCTGGTGAACCATTGGAAAGTGAGAGGAGTGAAGAGAATAAAAAAAAACACCCCATAAACTAATTAATGTCCTATACCTGCTTTATTAGGGCACATTCAGACGTCCGTGCAAATTGGTCCTTGCCCGGACTGGCCGGCGGCTCTCCCGACAGCCTTATAGAAATACATGAAGCTGTCATGCTCCGGTCAGGAGACTTGCAGACAGTCCGTGCTTTGCTGTCCAAGATCGTCTGAATGTGCCTTTATGTGGATTTTGCTAATAGTAGCTATTGAATGTGGAAAATCCTTCTATGCACTATGCAGTAATATAATGTTACATGAATGTCTTATTTCTCTGCAGTCACTGTCATTGATCAGTAAATGTTTTTATGAACTGTCTTTATTTGCGAAAAAAAAAAGTGGTATGCATTGCTGTTGAATATGAAGAAGGAGCGCTGCGAGTCTGTCTAGCCCGACGTGACCCTCGCTGTCAGCCCTCATCAGGGTCCTGAGAAGGGACCGTATTATAAACACTCTGCGCTGTCTGTAGGTGACTACTCTTTGTCTAACCTTCTCTGTTATTGCAAAAATGTCAGCCAGAAGTAGGGTGGGTAGACCTCATTTAATTTATCAGTAATGGACACTACCGCTTGCATGGTTCCCAAGAGTGTTTGATTAGGGATTCCCAGAGGAAGCGGCCTGTTCTCAGATGGCCAAGTGACAGGGTTTATATAGAACAGCAACTTGTGTCTAAGCAATGCTGTCAGCCGCAGAGACGGATGAAGTGAACCGGAGCGCCCATGACTTCATTCACACCTCAACAGGCAAACAATAAAACATTTACACACAAGAGTGATTTACTGTGGAAAAATTATTTCCCCCACGATTTACATGTCAAACCGTGAAAAATGTCTAAATGACTCCTCATGTGTTTGTTAGCTCCCTGGTCAATGCCGGAATCAGCTGCTGATTTACTGAAGGCCAAAATACATGGCAGCTGAAGTTTGCCATTTTCCCATTTCAAGACCCCCACAAATAAGGTTAATGGGGTGTTCTGATACCTCTATCTACCATTTAAACAACCACCATATTTTTTTGTTGGTCATCACATAGTGGTCAGGCTCCCCCTATTTACTCAGTAGGTTAAAGAGTAGCAGTCGTTCTCATTTTGATTTCATAAATCAATAGTACACATGAACACGATCTGCTTCTGGAATGATCTCTTACTCTCAATTCATGTGTAAAATCTATAAAATCTGGATTCAGTGTAAACAGATTTTTTCATATTACTGAGATAGAAGATGACAGTTGGTGCCTACAAGATTCTACGGAGGAAGGAGTTGGAGACAGACACAGACATTCTGCTGCAAGTTCTCCTGCAAAAACAGTTACAGTTCACCATAGAATTTTATGGGCACCAACTGCTAACTCCTACCTATCATAACCCTGTATTTCATCTGTGTAGTTAGACTTATAGGTCTATATCAGTACAAGAAGAAATAATCTGGTGAAAGTGATGACCCAAGTGAGTGTATGTACCAGCCTGCATGCCCTGCAATGGACTGTGGTGAGCTACCAAGTGAGAGATACCCTGAGAGATAAGTTCATACAAAATATACTGATGAATGACATTGAGTGCAAAGAATTGACATACTTATGTAACATTATATTACAGTGAGCATAGTGTGGTCTGTCCCTAGTAAGCACTGCCAAGTTCTAAACTATTAGGCTATACCTGTTCCTGGTGGCAAATGCCTGTTATGAATTACTAGGAGACATATTTAGAGACTGCTCACATTGCTATTGGTAACCACCAAGTTCTGTGCCTCTACTTTAATGTGTAACTGCCAAGGTCTGCACCTCTGCTTCTAGTGTAAACATGTAGTTCTACATCTCATCTTTAAAGTGTAGTCATTAAACTGTGCCTCTCAGCCCTGAAGTATAACCAACAAGCTCTGTACCTCTATTCCATAGTTTAACAACTGTAACACACGTGGATTGTGGACACACTGCACCATGGGCTGGGGAGAGCCTGGATGGGCATAACTAGGCAACCACCTGGGTTTTCACTAGAGCCCCTGATGGTGTGGTTAGACTTGGGCCACAGGTGGACGACAGTTGCTACTCCAGGACAGATCCGGGTACCACGGCAGCTGACCCCATGGGTCAGGACAGGAGACACAGACTTGGAGTCCAAGGTGGGACCGGATAATGGTAGATCGGATAGTAGTGCTAGTACTAATGGGACAGGGTAATAAGCATAGGCACTGGTTCACTTGCCGCCGGAGCAGTTTCGGGCTCAGGTTCCGCAAGTGCAGGTTCAGGTTCACGTTCAGGGGGAGCGGTTTCAGGTTCAGGTACCGCTGGAGCAGTTTCTGGATCACATACCGCTGGAGCGGTTTCAGGCTCAGGTACCTTAGGTGCAGTTTCAGGTTCAGATCCCGCTGGAGCGGTTTTGGGTTGAGGTACCGCCGATTTGCTTCTGGATTAGGTACCGCAGGTGCAGTTTCAGGATCAAAGTACAGATCAGACTGGAAAAAAACTAGAACAGATGCAGATTGAGGGACCTGAGAATGAGCTTGCAGCTAGCAGGCCCTAACACTCAAATGATGCTCAGGCACCTACCTAAAGGTGGAGGTGCCTTAAGTGCCTCTCAGCTAGTGACTGGGGACACATAAGATTGCACTCATCTTTAAGAGACTGGGAGTGCATGCGCACGTGCCCTAAGCGCCCTGTCAGGGGAGCCTTGCAGCATGTGCCAAGACTGGAAAGCGCAAGCTGAAGAGGGGGACATGGCAGGGCTGCCTGGGCGGTAAGTAATTTGGCGTTCCTGCTAGGAGGGAGGAGCAGAGGCATGCAGGGACACTGGCATTACAACAGCCAAAATTTATGTCTCAATACTTTGTAAAACAGCCAAGTTCTATGACTATACATATATGGCCCCCTCATGCCCTTCCTGATATGCATGGCCCCTCAGACCCAATCCTGGTATGCATGGCCCCCTCAGACCCAATCCTGGTATGCATGGCACCCTTAGACCCAATCCTGGTATGCATGGCCCCCTCATCCCCAATCCTGGTATGCATGGCCCCTTCATCCCCAATCCTGGTATGCATAGCCCCCTCATCCCCTTCCTGGTATGCATGGCCCCTCAGACCCAATCCTGGTATGCATGGCCCCCTCAGACCCAATCCTGGTATGCATGGCGCCCTCATCCCCAATCCTGGTATGCATGGCCCCCTCATCCCCAATCCTGCTATGCATAGCCCCCTCATCCCCTTCCTGGTATGCATGGCCCCTCAGACCCAATCCTGGTATGCATGGTGCCCTCATCCCCAATCCTGGTATGCATGGCCCCCTCATCCCCAATCCTGGTATGCATAGCACCCTCATCCCCTTCCTGGTATGCATGGCCCCCTCATCCCCAATCCTGGTATGCATGGCCCCCTTATCCCAGTTCCTGGTATGCATCGCCCCCTCAGACCCAATCCTGGTATGTATGGCCCTCTTATCCCCAATCCTGGTATGCATGGCCCCCTCATCCATAATACTGGTATGCATGGCCCCCTCATCCCCAGTCCTGGTATGCATGGCCCCCTTAGACCCAATCCTGGTATGCATGGCGCCCTTAGACCCAATCCTGGTATGCATGGCCTCCTCATCCCCCAATCCTGGTAGGCATGACCTCCTGACCCCCCAATCCTTGTATCCATGGCCTCCTCATCCCCCAATCCTGATATGCATGGCTCCCTCATCCCAATCCTGGTATGCATGGCCCCCTCATCCCCAATCCTGATATTCATGGTCCCCTCATCTCATCTCAAATCCTGATATGCATGGCCCCCTCATCCCCAATCTTGAAATGCATGGCCCCCGTATCCTGGTGTACATGGCCCCCCATCACTGCACACATGAAAATAATAAACACTTTTACTCACCTTCCTCCCTTCTCCTCTAGGTATATTTGGGTCCTTATGTGCATGAGCAAATCAGCCCACTGTCTATCCAACATCTGCCTAATCTAGGATTACCTATATTACCAAGGACCACCCTCGCCCCAGTTGCGTCTGGTGCCGATGTGGCCTCAAGTGTACCTACAATTAAAGGGGTTGTCCACTACTTGGGCAACTCTTTCTCAATCCTCAAGTAGTGGACAACCCCTTTAAGGCATGGTATCTCACTCCCATAGGGTGGCCGAGTACTGGACCACCTGTCATTCAAGTCCTAAACTCAGCATATATAGGAGGTGTGGGACATTCTGCACTTGGAGTTGTGCAAAACGAGTGGAGGACCACTAATTTCAGTCTGGAAGAGGATTTGTTTCTATTTTTAATTTAAAAAAAAATCAGCAGAATAGTATAATAAAAGCGGAATAAATAATACTCATCTCACCAATCCCTTTTCCGATGCTTACTGAGTTTCTGTCTCCTAATTCTTCTAGGGACCGATGGTTGAGCCAATCACTGGCTATGAGCAGCCATGTCCTTGTTTCTGGAGAGGGCCCAGAAAGTAGAGACCAGCAGGGATCCAGGAAGCGACAAAATGGGATCGATGAGGAATTGGTGAATTTTTTTAATTTTTCATGCTATTCTGACCATTTGTTAAAAAAAAAAAATATTAATCATACAACCCATTTAAGGGTTGTACAAGACCGGAAAAACATTGCTGCATCACACCTTTCCAAGGTCATGTCCAGTTACTGCTCCATCCGTGTCAATGTGCGCAAAATGCAGTACCGTATACAGCCTGTGGACCATTGTGGAGCTGTTTTTTTTTCCAGAAGAAAACAGACTCTTTTTTAAACTCTGTAGAATCCCTTTAATATATTGAGCGTACTCCTTCTATTACTATATTAAGAGTGTTGTACAAAATGAGATAATGAGAATAATCAGGACAGTTGGGCCCTATTTTCTTAATATTGAAGCCATGTCCCTCGCTCTGCCGACCTCTCCTGTCGGAATGATATTCCCATCTATAAGATGTCTGCAGATGCAGCATTCTACAGCCAGCCAATCAGAATGCTCGCTCACAGATTTATGCAAATGAGATAGTGGTAAAAAGAAACAACCAATAACTTTTCAACAAAATTCTCCTAAATATTCAGCAGGGGCGTGTCATTTTGTCAGCAGGGGCCGGTCAATTTGTCAGCAGGGGCGGGACAATTTTTCAGCAGGTCACTTTTGATTTTTTTTTTTTAGTCTCCCTAAGGTAAAAAATTCTCCATTACAGGCCCATAAATAGCGCTGAGGTGTTCCTGTATAATTGTGTGCGGAGCAGAGATTGAGGTCGTCATCCAGGCATTTGCATGGAGAGCACGGGAGTGACACAGGCATCTGTTTGGGGATTACCATACTTAGTGATCCAGGTACTTGCCATGTTCACATAAGATTACATGGTTTACAAGGCAGCCCACCTTACCTGAGAGTTCTCATATGTGGTGATTAGTGTTGAGCATTCCGATACTGTAATATCGGGTATCGGCCGATATTCGCGGTATCGGAATTCCGATACTTAATTCCGATACTTTTACAATATCGAATACCGGAATCGGAAGTTCCCATAATGCCTGCGCTCTGCAGTGTCTGTGAAGGATGACAAGCTGGATGGCAGCGCTCAGCTGAGATCCAGCCTGTCATCAGAATGCCATCCCAGCGGGGGAGAATTCTCCTGATTGTTTAAAAGCCGGCGCGCGGTAAAAAGCCGCCGGCTTTTAAACAATCACACAGCCCCATACTGCTTCCCCGCAGCCTCCGACCCCGATCCTCCGCTCCCCTCGCCACCTCCAATCCCAATCGTAAGTTAGGACCGGGCGGGGAGCGCAGCTCCAAGGAGCGAAGGACCTGGGCGGGGAAGCCGGCAGTGAAAAGACTTCACCGCCGGCTTTCCCGTTCTGTGCTGCGCTTTCCCGCCGGTTATTTCAAATGAACAGCTGAGGTATCAGGTGATGCTGATCAGCTGTTCATTTGAAGTCGCCGCATTGCCCTCAGAGGGTTCATGTGAGTTCATGCTTCACTGCATGAACTCACATGAACTTTCCCACGGCCGCACAGGTCAGCCTCACCTCCCAGACCATCAGACCGGTCATGATTAGTGTGTGTGCGGGGTGTGTGTGCGGGGTGTGTGTGCGGTGTCTGTGCGGGGTGTCTGTGCGATGTTTGTGCGGGTGTGCGCGGTGTCTGTGCGTGCAGGCAGACATAGGCCGATGTGACACTACTACTCCCATCGGCCTATGTCTGTCCCCCGTCCACTCGTGCCAGCAGGATCAGCTCGATGGGAGCAGTAGTTCCCATCAGCCTGATCCTGCTATATAAATGTCCCTACTGTGTCCCCAATAAATGTTAGATACATGTCATTGGTGGCCAGTGGTTACCTACAATAAATTAGTTTATACACTACCTGTCCCCGCCGATCGCCACCTAAAATAAAGTAAAAAATAAAAAACTACACCTATACTCACCTAGACACCTAATTCCCCGAAGCCATCGATCTCCTGTAATAAAATATAAAATAATAAAGCACAACCTTATCCTTACCCCTCCGTAGTAGTCCACGAGTGTCCCACGATGATCTCCAGTTCAGAGCAGCCACATAGAATGTGACCGCTCTGAACCGCTGCCGCCGCTAGAATGACGGGGCCGTAAGGGTTCACCGGAGTTCAGGCAGCGCTGCTCCGGTTAGCTGCTTTACGGCCCCGCTGTATCGTGAGAAATTCCCACGGTACAGCAGTGCCGTAAAGGAGGTCTCCGGAGCTGCGCTGACTGAATGCAGTCCGGTGACCTCAGTCAGTGGCTCCCGCTGCCGGGAGCGGACGTGTTCCCGGCACCGTGAGCTTACAGCAGCCATGCACAGCTGTCACCATCTCCAGATGTGACAGCTGTGCATGGGAGATCAGCGCAGGAACGTGGACAGGTAACTATTATTTTTAGTAAACTAAGAATTAAATAAAATGGTGTGTTTTATTTCAAATAAATTATTTTTTTCTGAGTGTAGTGTGTGTTTTTTCTTTTTAACACTTTGTAGGTTAGTAATGGGGGTGTCTTATAGACGCCCATCATTACTAACCTGGGCTTCATGGCAGCTGGCGCTGACATGAACCCCACCACTATTACCCCCTGCCACCGCACCAGGGCAGCGTGGAAGAGCGAGGCTAAGTGCCAGAATTGGCGCATCCTATGGATGCGCCATTTCTGGGGTGGCTGACGGCTGGTGTTTCTAGCCTGGGAGGGGGCCATTATTCATGGCACCCTTCCTGGGCTATTAATATCAGCCCCCAGCTGTCTGCCTAGCCTTTGCTAGCTATTAAAATAGGGGGGACCCCACGTCATTTTTTTGGGGGGGGTCCCCCATTTTAATAGCTAGTAAAGGCTAGGTATTCAGCTGGGGGCTGATATTAGTAGCCTGGGAAGCTCCGTGGGTTTTACCCCCTTCCCAGGCTTCAAACATCTGCCCCAGCCGTCTGCTTAACCTCCGCTAGAGACTAAAATTATGGGGGATCCCACGCCATTTTTTTTCTAAATAAATCCTTTATTTTAACACTAAATGACATTTGAGGAGTTAATAAAGATGCAGTCCCTAAATTATTATTTATTTTTTAATTAATTTTTCCCAAAACTTTTGACGTGGGCTTCGCCATATTTTTGTATGCCAGCCAGGTACAGCATCCAGCTTCTATGAACGCGCCATTTTCCGGGGCGGCTGCGGACTGCAATTTTCAGCGGGGGGGGGGGGGGGGGCAGAAAGCTTGGGCCTCCCTGCGCTGCAGATTCCATCCCCCAGCTGCCTAGTTGTACCTGGCTGGACACAAAAATAGGGAGAAGCTCCACGTTGTTTTTTTTTTTAATTATTTCATGAAATTCATGGAATAATTAAGAAAAAAAGGGCTTCCCTATATTGTTGTGTCCAACCAGGTACAAATAGACAGCTGGTGGTTGGGGGCAGCCCGTTCCTGCCTGCTGTACCTGGCTGGACACAAATATAGTGCAAAGCCCCACGTCAATTTTTTTTTAATTATTTCAGGAAATTCATGAAATAATTAAAAAAAAATTATGTAGGGCTTCGCCCTATATTTGTGTCCAGTCAGGTACAGCAGGCAGGAACGGGCTGCCCCCAACCACCAGCTGCCTATTTGTACCTAGCCGGACACAACAATATAGGGAAGCCCTTTTTTTCTTAATTATTCCATGAATTTCATGAAATAATTAAAAAAAAAAATACGTGGGGCTTCGCCCTATTTTTGTGTCCAGCCAGGTACAACAAGGCAGCTGGGGGCTGGAATCCGCAGCGCAGGGAGGCCCAAGCTTTCTGGGCCCCACCCGCTGCAAATTGCAGTCCGCAGCCGCCCCGGAAAATGGCGCGTTCATAGAAGCGCCATCTTCTGGCGCTGTACCCAACTCATCCAGGGCCCTGGTGCGGTGGCTCACTGGGTAATAAAGGGGTTAAGGCCAGCTTGGCATTATCAGCTGGCCCTAAGCCCGAAATTCATGGGGTCACGCCAATATTAGACATGACCGCCATGAATTTCTAGTAAAGTATTTAAAAAAAACACAAACACCCAGAAAAAAGTCCTTTAATTGAAATAAAGACACAATTCTTTATTGTTCTAAATTAAACCATACTTACCATCACGCCCATTCCAGCTGAAGCCAACGATCTCCTGCAATAAAAGAAAAATAATAAAGCAACCTCATCCTTACCTTTCCATGGTTCCCACGACAGCTTCAGCTCTGCTACATCGAGATGACAGGCTGGACCGCAGCAGAACGCTGCCATCCAGCCTGTCATCCCGCAGACACTGAGAAGCGCAGGCATGCTTGCGCTCCTCAGTGTCTGGCTGTGACGGCATCCAGATGAGCCGAGGTCATGTCCAATGAACTCAGCTCACCTCATGCACGTCACTGACAGCGTGGGAAAATTCTCCTGCACTCAGCGCTTCAGCGTGAGAATTTTCCCACGCTGTCAGTGACGTGCATGAGGTGCGCCGAGTTCATTGGACATGACCTCGGCTCATCTGGATGCCGTCACAGCCAGACACTGAGTAGCGCAAGCATGCCTGCGCTTCTCAGTGTCTGCGGGATGATAGGCTGGATGGCAGCGTTCTGCTGCGGTCCAGCCTGTCATCTCGATGTAGCAGAGCTGAAGCTGTCGTGGGAACCATGGAAAGGTAAGGATGAGGTTGCTTTATTATTTTACTTTTATTGCAGGAGATCGTTGGCTTCAGCTGGAATGGGCGTGACGGTAAGTATGGTTTAATTTAGAACAATAAAGAATTGTGTGTTTATTTCAATTAAAGGACTTTATTCTGGGTGTTTGTGTTTTTTTTAAATACTTTACTAGAAATTCATGGTGGTCATGTCTAATATTGGCGTGACCCCATGAATTTCGGGCTTAGGGCCAGCTGATAATGCCAAGCTGGCCTTAACCCCTTTATTACCCAGTGAGCCACCGCACCAGGGCCCTGGATGAGTTGGGTACAGCGCCAGAAGATGGCGCTTCTATGAACGCGCCATTTTCCGGGGTGGCTGCGGACTGCAATTTGCAGCGGGTGGGGCCCAGAAAGCTTGGGTCTCCCTGCGCTGCAGATTCCAGCTCCCAGCTGCCTAGTTGTACCTGGCTGGACACAAAAATAGGGCGAAGCTCCACGTATTTTTTTTTTAAATTCATGAAATTCATGGAATAATTAAGAAAAAAAGGACTTCCCTATATTGTTGTGTCCGGCTAGGTACAAATAGGCAGCTGGTGGTTGGGGGCAGCCCGTTCCTGCCTGCTGTACCTGACTGGACACAAATATAGGGCGAAGCCCCACATCAATTTTTTTTAATTATTTCATGAATTTCCTGAAATGATTTAAAAAAAATTGACGTGGGGCTTCGCACTATATTTGTGTCCAGCCAGGTACAGCAGGCAGGAACGGGCTGCCCCCAACCACCAGCTGCTTATTTGTACCTGGTTGGACACAACAATATAGGGAAGCCCTTTTTTCTTAATTATTTCATGAAATAATTAAAAAAAAGAAATACGTGAAGCTTCTCCCTATTTTTGTGTCCAGCCAGGTACAACTAGGCAGCTGGGGGCTGGAATCTGCAGCGCAGGGAGGCCCAAGCTTTCTGCCCCCCCCCGCTGAAAATTGCAGTCCGCAGCCGCCCCGGAAAATGGCGCGTTCATAGAAGCTGGATGCTGTACCTGGCTGGCATACAAAAATATGGCGAAGCCCACGTCAAAAGTTTTGGGAAAAATTAATTAAAAAATAAATAATAATTTAGGGACTGCATCTTTATTAACTCCTCAAATGTCATTTAGTGTTAAAATAAAGGATTTATTTAAAAAAAAATTGATGTGGGGCTTCGCACTATATTTGTGTCCAGCCAGGTACAGCAGGCAGGAATGGGCTGCCCCCAACCACCAGCTGCCTATTTGTACCTGGTTGGACACAGCAATATAGGGAAGCCCTTTTTTTCTTAATTATTCCATGAATTTCATGAAATAATTAAAAAAAAAAATGCGTGGGGCTTCGCCCTATTTTTGTGCCCAGCCAGGTACAACTAGGCAGCTGGGGGCTGGAATCCGCAGCGCAGGGAGACCCAAGCTTTCTGGGCCCCCCCCCCCGCTGCAAATTGCAGTCCGCAGCCGCCCCAGAAAATGGCGCGTTCATAGAAGCGCCATCTTCTGGCGCTGTACCCAACTCATCCAGGGCCCTGGTGCGGTGGCTCACTGGGTAATAAAGGGGTTAAGGCCAGCTTGGCATTATCAGCTGGCCCTAAGCCCGAAATTCATGGGGTCACGCCAATATTAGACATGACCACCATGAATTTCTAGTAAAGTATTTAAAAAAAACACAAACACCCAGAAAAAAGTCCTTTAATTGAAATAAACACACAATTCTTTATTGTTCTAAATTAAACCATACTTACCATCACGCCCATTCCAGCTGAAGTCAACGACCTCCTGAAATAAAAGAAAAATAATAAAGCAACCTCATCCTTACCTTTCCATGGTTCCCACGACAGCTTCAGCTCTGCTACATCGAGATGACAGGCTGGATCGCAGCAGAAAGCTGCCATCCAGCCTGTCATCCCGCAGACACTGAGAAGCGCAGGCATGCTTGCGCTCCTCAGTGTCTGGCTGTGACGGCATAAAAATGAGACGAGTTCATGTCCAATGAACTCGGCGCACCTCATGTACGTCACTGACAGCGTGGGAAAATTCTCCTGCACTCAGCACTTCAGCGTGAGAATTTTCCCACGCTGTCAGTGACGGTCATGAGGTGAGCTGAGTTCATTGGACATGAGCTCACCTCATGCACGTCACTGCACTGACAGCGTGGGAAAATTCTCCTGCACTCAGCACTTCAGCGTGAGAATTCTCCCACGCTGTCAGTGACGTACATGAGGTGAGCCGAGTTCATTGTCGGCTCATCTGGATGCCGTCACAGAGAGACACTGAGGAGTGGAAGCATGCCTGCGCTTCTCAGTGTCTGCAGGATGACAGGCTGGATGGCAGCGTTCTGCTGCGGTCCAGCCTGTCATCTCGATGTAGCAGAGCTGAAGCTGTCGTGGGAACCATGGAAAGGTAAGGATGAGGTTGCTTTATTATTTTTCTTTTATTGCAGGAGATCGTTGGCTTCAGCTGGAATGGGCGTGATGGTAAGTATGGTTTAATTTAGAACAATAAAGAATTGTGTGTTTATTTCAATTAAAGGACTTTATTCTGGGTGTTTGTGTTTTTCTTTAACTTTGACTATGGGGTTAGTAATGGGGGTGTCTTATAGACGCCTCTCCATTACTAACCTGGGCTTGATGTCAGCTGGCATTATAAGCTGACATCAACCCCAGCCCTATTACCCCACTGCCACCGCTACAGGGCAGTGGGAAGAGCGAGGCTAAGTGCCAGAATTGGCGCATCCTATGGATGCGCCATTTCTGGGGCGGCTGACGGCTGGTGTTTCTAGCCTGGGAGGGGGCCAATATTCATGGCACCCTTCCTGGGCTATTAAAATCAGCCCCCAGCTGTCTGCTTAGACTTTGCTAGCTATTAAATTAGGGGGGACCCCACGTTATTTTTTTGGGGGGGTCCCCCATTTTAATAGCTAGTAAAGGCTATGTATTCAGCTGGGGGCTCATATTAGTAGCCTGGGAAGCTCCGTGGGTATTACCCCCTTCCCAGGCTTCAAACATCTGCCCCAGCTGTCTGCTTAACCTCCGCTAGAGCCTAAAATTAAGGGGAACCCCACGCCAATTTTTTTTAAAATAAATCCTTTATTTTAACACTAAATGACAAGTACAGTAATCAACACTGTCACTGTACTTCATATATATGTGACTGACATGTTTCTATCTATCTAATCTATGTGTGAAGCTCTATTCTGTCTGTTATAAATTGTCGGGTACAGATGCTGAATTGCCGGCCGGCTTTCTTAAAGAGACGGTGCACGAAAACACTAATATTTTTTTAAATAAATCCTTTACACTAAATGACAAGTACAGTAGCCAACACTGTCACTGTACTTCATAGATATGTGACTGACATGTTTCTATCTATCTAATCTATGTGTGAAGCTCTATTCTGTCTGTTATAAATTGTCGGGTACAGATGCTGAATTGCCGGCCGGCTTTCTTAAAGAGACGGTGCACGAAAACACTAATATTTTTTTAAATAAATCCTTTACACTAAATGACAAGTACAGTAGCCAACACTGTCACTGTACTTCATAGATATGTGACTGACATGTTTCTATCTACCTAATCTATGTGTGAAGCTCTATTCTGTCTGTTATAAATTGTCGGGTACCGCTGCTGAATTGCCGGCCGGCTTTTTTAAAGAGACGGTGCACGAAAACACTAATATTTTTTTAAATAAATCCTTTACACTAAATGACAAGTACAGTAAGCAACACTGTCACTGTACTTCATATATATGTGACTGACATGGTTCTATCTACCTAATCTATGTGTGAAGCTCTATTCTGTCTGTTATAAATTGTCGGGTACAGATGCTGAATTGCCGGCCGGCTTTTTTAAAGAGACGGTGCACGAAAACACTAATATTTTTTTAAATAAATCCTTTACACTAAATGACAAGTACAGTAAGCAACACTGTCACTGTACTTCATATATATGTGACTGACATGGTTCTATCTACCTAATCTATGTGTGAAGCTCTATTCTTTCTGTTGTAAATTGTCGGGTACCGGTGAATGCCGCTGATGAATTGCCGGCTTTTCATGTCATTCTACATTATTCTTAGTTGTTTTACTTCATGTAGAATTAACCTACAAGGAAAGAAAGGGTTTATTTTCATTCCGATATTTGTGTCCCATTGACTTGCATTGGTTTCCGGTATCGGAATCGGCGATATCCGATACTTTTTGGGTATCGGCCCGATCCAATCCGATGCGATATTTCCTGATATCGGAAGGTATCGCTCAACACTAGTGGTGATACATAACTGGAACTCGTGACACAAAGTGGTCTCTCCACCGCACACACCTTTTCCTACAGGTTTGGTGGCTCAGAGCTTAGTGACCAGGGTGCTGGTGTTCTGGGTTCAGATCCCACCGTGGCCACATCCACACTGTATTTTAGGCTCGTGCTGCTTTTCTTCCATCTTCTAAATATTAACTCATAGGCTTAATGTTGGTCTATAGAGTAGAATAGACCATTGAGTATGATAGGGACATAAACTGAGGGTTTTTTTCCGCTTACACGCCAACACATTTCTAATGTCTGTTTCTGGGTTTGATAGAAAAGATCTTTATGTAGGAAACACCCATCCACCATTCAGTGCAGACTGGTAAAAATACCGACTTCATGAGGCTGTAAAAAAAGACAGGACGCGAGCGCCCCCTGAACCTCCACCACCTTCCCCCTCCAGTCCGCCCCAAATAAAAACAGCAATACTGACACTTGGTCCAGCGGTCAAGCAGAAATGTTTTTTTTTACTCATTCATGGTGGCGCTGCCCCCTGCAGATTGCCGCCCTAGGTACCCGCCTTTCAGTGCATAGTGGCAAATATGGCCCTGTCTGTGATCACATAGGAGTAAATCTTTGTAAATCTCCATCTTGCTGTGGGATCCTACCTGTATTGCATTGAAAAAGTTGTTTCTCAAGTTGTGCGTCACTAAGTTTGACTAAGTATTGACCTTAACTTCCCAACCACGGCAATGAGAAAGGGGACCCAAATCAAAAAACATTATGGGGTCCCCTCCTGGAACTTCGTTGTGTTGCCATACTCCAATTCCAAGACATGAAGGCTTTTCATGTGTTCACTTGTCCTTCTTTTCCTTGCAATGGAGAGAGACGTGACATAACTTTTACATCTACGAAGGTCATTTAGCAAATGGGGAATCCATACAAAGTTAACGTCCTCTATGCGGAGGAAAATGAGACCCAACAATGATGGGTTCTAAAAACTGTCCAATAACAATCCAAAGCAGTCCTCTTAGCTTTTGACCCATTTTTTGGGGCTAAAAACAAGTGAAGGCAGTGTAATGGTCTCCATCAGGGGTGTAAAGATTGCGGTCTCAGAGTGTGTCACCACCACCTAGACCATTCAGAAGGGGGACGTGCCAATGTCAGTGCCAATCAGATGCCAACAGCAGATGTCGACTTGCCCATGATGGGAGCTTCATGGCAGTGATGTCATGCGCTGCTCATGTCGGCATGCCGAAGTCAGTTGACAGCTTCTACACCGGCTATAGAGGAGGACGCCACATATCAGGGAAAGGTAAGAATAATCGTTGGTTTCTTTTTAAAATATGCTGGAGAAGAATGGCTGGACCCTAGGATGGCACAATGAGGGGCATTGTACCAAGATGGGGGGCATTATACCAGGATGGAGGGTATTATACTAGGAAATGGCCTGGGATGGGATACATTGTTATAGAATGGGGCCCAGGATGGGGGCATTATTACAGGAAGGGGACAGGATGGGGGAGGTTATTACAGAAAGGGGACAGGATGGGGGAGATTATTACAGGAAGGGGCCAGGATGGGGGAGATTATTGCAGGAAGGAGCCAAGATGGGGGAGATTATTACAGGAAGGAGCCAGGATGGTGGACATTATTACAGGAAGGAGCCAGGATGGGTGAGATTATTGCAGGAAGGAGACAAGATGGGGGACATTGTTAAAGGAAGGAGACAAGATGGGGGACATTATTACAGGAACGAGCCAGGATGGGGGAGATTATTGCAGGAAGGATCCAAGATGGGGGAGATTATTACATGAAGGAGCCAGGATGGTGAACATTATTACAGGAAGGAGCCAGGATAGGTGAGATTATTGCAGGAAGGAGCCAGGATGGGGGACATTATTAAAGGAAGAAGACACGATGGGGGACATTATTACAGGAACGAGCCAGGATGGGTGAGATTATTGCAAGAAGGAGTCCGGAAGGGGGACATTATTAAAGGAAGGGGACAGAATGGGGACATTATTACAGAAAGGGGATAGGATAGGAGAGATTATTACAGGAAGGAGCCAGGATGGTGGACATTATTACAGGAAGGAGCCAGGATGGGTGAGATTATTACAGGAAGGAGCCAGGATGGGGAACATTATCACATGAGGGGTGAATATGAATCGCTTTATAGGATCTAGAACGCTACATGGACCCACACATCTGACCACCATGCAGATGGGGGTCCAGGTCCAAAATTTTTCACCAGGGTCCATCAGACTCTAGTTACGCGATTGGTCTCCATAGAAAACTTTGCCAAGGTCCAGCTGGAATGTATGATTGCAGTATATTGGATGTTAGAAGAATGCCATAGATAATACTGAGGAATGAAGCCTCGCAGTGACCTCAGAGGAGGTGACATCCCAGGTGACATCACTGCTGTGAAGCCCAAGACAGAGGACAGGAAAAAAAATCCTCCCGCAATCACACATAGGGTGAAACCAGTATGGCTACACATTCAGCGCTGAAAACAAATATAAAATATAGAATACATTTTAGAAATTGTTCTTCTGCATTTAAAAAAAAAAGTGAAATGTCAAATCCTTTCTGATCTGGCATTGTTCAGTTCTTTTTTGACCCAAAATGATCCGGAAATGTGTTTTTCCATTTTGGCAGTAAGGCGGGAATCTAGCACCGAACACTGATAAAGCAAAGTTTAAGGGTCATTTCATTCACTGGGGGGAGAACAAGCTGAACAGGTTTTTTTAGGTTGCGGGCGGGTACAGTGGTGAATGCTGCTTTTAAATGAGAATATATAGATATAAGTTAAGATATAAAGATTCTAAAACTAATGAGCTATTCTAAGGGGCGGCCAGAGACAGAAGAGGGACCCCTGTGCAGGAACAATTTATGGGCCCTCTGCAGTCCAATAGCTCCTCATAATGCACCATCCCACCTGATTTGGAGGTGGTAGTGGCCCCTTTACCTCTTGGGCCCCACACATGTTGCACCAATGTTTTGTTTGCCCATGGACTGGAAATCAAAAGGTGGGATGGACACAGGCAGGGAGGGGTTTCAGGTTAGACGCAGTGTATGGGGGCTTCGCTCCCCGATAGCTCATCATAGAGCAAACCCATTATGTCTCTCACAATTTATACACCAGTACGTTATAAACTATAACATCTGCTCAGGTGCTTATGACGCGCCCCCTGGGCCATGTTCTTAGGGGGAATACCCGGAGCCGGATCAGATGGGGGTTGTAGTCTCCGAGTGGCGGTGACCCGGTCCGTGCCTAGGGTGTCAAACTCAGAGTGTGGCAGTCTTTACAGATGTTATAGATGTTCTTTGTGTCGACTACGCCACCCGTTGATTTGCGGTCAAAAGGCCGCCGCTGCACAAGGGTCCGCTGAGGCCAGTGGTGTGTGTGCAGCTGTGGTAGTATAACCCCCAACGGGAGGGGTATAGCCTCAGGGGGTCAGGTGTAGAGGATGGTGGTTGTGGAGATGCAGGAAGAAGACTCAGAGTCGGGCTGTGCAGTTCAGGGTTTTTACTTACTGCTGTTCTGTTGGTCACTCTGGCCTTGAGTGACCACCCGAGCCGTGCTGCGTCCACCAGGTCCTGGACTCGGCCAACTCCCAAGATATTCTGGAGCGTGATCCTGAGCTCCCTTTCTGACTTTTCCCTCTCTACTGGCCGTTCCCACCAGGGATCCACCTATGTCCGGCTCCCTCGGGTCTTTTGTTGGTTGAACTTTCTTTAGCTTCCCAGACCCTATGCTCGGTGTGCCTTCCGGGTGGATTTGGTGAGGGTCGTGGCAGATCCTGCCCACGACCTCCGGTTTCTGGCTAAGGATTAGTGGCCTCCACCAGTTCGGGTTCCGGTACCCG
Source organism: Phyllobates terribilis (assembly GCF_046119375.1). Lineage (NCBI taxonomy): Eukaryota > Metazoa > Chordata > Amphibia > Anura > Dendrobatidae > Phyllobates > Phyllobates terribilis. Next base: position 4,556,473 of record NW_027362907.1, read on the forward strand.
TGTTGCCAACCCTTCACCCTTGTGTTCCGATTCTGGGCTCTTGGGGTTCCTTCTTCTCCCCTCTCTGGGCCTTTCTTTTCTCCTCTCTCACTCTGGGCCTTGGAGCTGCCTGAGCTTCTCTGCTCTTCTCCACTGCTCTACAAAGGACTCACTGCTGACTGACTGACTGACCCTGTTCCTAGATGGTGCCCACCTTATATACTCCCTCTATGTGTGAGCTCAGGTGACCAGCACCCAATGAGCTCCTAGCTCTACCCAGACTGCTCCCCCTATCTGCCCCTACACTACTGGGATGTTCCAACCCCCTCCCACTCCAGCCAGGGACAGACGCTGTCGTACCTGCACATTTATCTAGTGGGAGTACAGTAGTTCTGTCCCCCGGAAATGGGATGTATGTAGTGTATGCAGCTATCTGAGCTCAGTCCCACACTCCATCCTTACCCGGGAGTGGAATATCACACCTCTGGGTTGAGGTGCAATACCCCTGTAGCAGCCGAATCCTCAGGGTGCTACATTCCCCCCTGGTAAATCACAGCACGTCCTCGGGCTGTAAGAGAATAAAAACACCACAAACATACAATTTTTTTTTTTCATAAAACATTAACATATAAAACATATAAACAGCATATATATATTAGCAGCAATAGACTTTTTCATAATAAACTTTCTGGTTCCTCCGGCCACGGTGCAACTTGTGACCGGGTAAAGTGCGTCAGTTTCTTCTAGAAAAGAAAAACAGTTTCTTTATAAAACCAGTAGGGGGCGCTTTAGGAAGCGCAACTATGTACAAGGGGATGTGGCCGTTCTCAGTCCTCGGCCAGGTATTAGGGATTAGGAATGGCTGTTCACAGTCCTCAGCCTGGTAATGGATAGGGGACACACGGGTAACAGTTCACACTTTTGTCCCAACGGGGAACATATTTTAAATCAGCAACAGTTCTGGTACCCCGACGGGTAACTATATACAGTCTCTCTTTACCGTACTTTAATGACGGCGTCCTCCTGCTCTTTCTTGTTGGTAGGTTTCAGACCCGTCCGGGTCCTCTTGCTCCTCCTCACACCGCAGCTCCTCCTCCGTCAGCCGGTGTACATGGAGGGCGTAGGGTCCTTTGGCACACTTGTGCCGGGTGAACGTGACCTCGTCCCCTACGTATAGGTCACGACCTCTGTGTCCCTCCGGCAGATGGCTTTCAACGTCTCTGCGGGTGACAAAGACGTCGCCGGGGGTATGATGGTCTCTAATGAAGCCCCACCCATGCTGCAGGTTGAACTTTATCACAGTCCCGGTGGTACGGGGACCATGAGCTGCACGGGGATCTCTCCTGGTCCGGCTCTTCTGCTCCGCGCTCCTTATTTGCGCTTGCTGTTCCCGGACCCGCCTCTCTCTCCGCTCCCTCTCGAAGACCTCGAGCTGTTGCCGGCAGCACTCTGCACGCTCCGCTGCGGCCGCCCGAGTTTCCTGAGTGAACCCCATGAGATCTTCTCCGGTGGGGTCCCACTCGAACTGTGCCTCCTCCAGCGGGGGCGGGGTCCTCTTAACGGGCTTCGGAGCCGGAATCAGGGGCTCGCACAGGGGCCTTGCCCTCTGGAGTTCTAGTTCGTAGTACTCCTGGGGCCAGATGAAGGGCTGCCCATCCGGGCACGTATGCTGGGCAAATAGATCTTCACCCAGGTGCGGCACCCTAGATGTTATGGGCGCGGTGGTGGTAGCGGCGCCCGGGTTGACCAGGCCTTGCGACCAGGCTTGGGGCACCCTAAAGGAAAAGGGCACCGTAAGAACGGCGGCGCCCGTAGTTACTTGGCCCTGCGACCAGGCCGGTGGCTCCGCGGAGGTAGGGGGCGCTGTTGGCACTGCAGCGCCCGGGGGCACTAGACCTTGCGACCAGGCCGATGGTGTTTCCTGTTTGGCCGTGCTCAGGGTCGAAGCGTGTGACGTCACAGGGGTCGCGGCCGCGGTTTCCGGTTGAGGCCTAGTCCGGGGCGGTGACGGTGCAGCGACGGGCACGGCAGGGGGAATTTCGGGCTCTGCGACGGGGACCTGGGGCAGGCTCTCGGTTTCTCGACTCGGGGTAGTGACGTCCCCATTACCTGCCTCCGTCTCTGCAGCTCCCTCCTCAGCGCCGTCTCCGGCCTCGATTCCTCCTGCTCCATCCTCAGAGGCGGTCTGACACCTCGTCTCGGATGGCGTGCTCCGCTGACGGGCTTCGGTCTGCTGGGCCATCTCTCGGCTCCACTCCGCCAGCGCTTTTCGCTGCACCTGGGCCATCCTCCTTGCGAGGCCCTCCAGCGCGGTCTGTGCACACTCCCGGTCTCGGGGAAGCTGCGCCAGGACCTCCACTAGGCCTAGTGGGGTTGTCGCTTCCAGCAGGCTCCTGACCACTGGGTCGGTGCTGCCTGGCTCTCCCTCCATCTCCGGGTGTGCCTTCTCCATACTCCTCGCTAGACTTCTTGTCTCCGGGTGCGCTCTCTCCAGACTGCTCCAGGCTGCACCCATCTTCTTACTTTTGTTCTGTATCCGCCCCCTTTGGGGATGGTCCCGGGGCAACTTGGTGATTGTCAGTTCCAGGGGCAGTCCCCTCACGCTGATGGACATCTCAATCATCACAGTCTCTGCTGGTGGGGGCGGTTTCCGCTTTTGGCGCCATTCCTGGACCTGGCCCACGATGGGAGGTGGCCTCTTGCCACCCTCTGGCACGCCCATAATGGCGTCCGCTCTGCCAGGGCGGGAAATCTTCCGAGATGGCGGGAATCGTCTCCCAGTGGCGGGAAACACTGCAGATGGCGGGAAAAGACTGCAGATGACGGGCAAATGGCGGGAACCGATCCGAGATGGCGTCCGATGGCGGGGACCCTCTGGAATTGGCGGGAGACTTCGTTTTGAGGTAAATGCGAACTTTTCTTCAGGCACGCAGTACCCGGTTGTTGCGGGCACGTTATCCTGCCGACTACGCCAAAGTTGACGCGCCCCCTGGGCCATGTTCTTAGGGGGAATACCCGGAGCCGGATCAGATGGGGGTTGTAGTCTCCGAGTGGCGGTGACCCGGTCCGTGCCCAGGGTGTCAAACTCAGAGTGTGGCAGTCTTTACAGATGTTATAGATGTTCTTTGTGTCGACTACGCCACCCGTTGATTTGCGGTCAAAAGGCCGCCGCTGCACAAGGGTCCGCTGAGGCCGGTGGTGTGTGTGCAGCTGTGGTAGTATAACCCCCAACGGGAGGGGTATAGCCTCAGGGGGTCAGGTGTAGAGGATGGTGGTTGTGGAGATGCAGGAAGAAGACTCAGAGTCGGGCTGTGCAGTTCAGGGTTTTTACTTACTGCTGTTCTGTTGGTCACTCTGGCCTTGAGTGACCACCCGAGCCGTGCTGCGTCCACCAGGTCCTGGACTCGGCCAACTCCCAAGATATTCTGGAGCGTGATCCTGAGCTCCCTTTCTGACTTTTCCCTCTCTACTGGCCGTTCCCACCAGGGATCCACCTATGTCCGGCTCCCTCGGGTCTTTTGTTGGTTGAACTTTCTTTAGCTTCCCAGACCCTATGCTCGGTGTGCCTTCCGGGTGGATTTGGTGAGGGTCGTGGCAGATCCTGCCCACGACCTCCGGTTTCTGGCTAAGGATTAGTGGCCTCCACCAGTTCGGGTTCCGGTACCCGTGTTGCCAACCCTTCACCCTTGTGTTCCGATTCTGGGCTCTTGGGGTTCCTTCTTCTCCCCTCTCTGGGCCTTTCTTTTCTCCTCTCTCACTCTGGGCCTTGGAGCTGCCTGAGCTTCTCTGCTCTTCTCCACTGCTCTACAAAGGACTCACTGCTGACTGACTGACTGACCCTGTTCCTAGATGGTGCCCACCTTATATACTCCCTCTATGTGTGAGCTCAGGTGACCAGCACCCAATGAGCTCCTAGCTCTACCCAGACTGCTCCCCCTATCTGCCCCTACACTACTGGGATGTTCCAACCCCCTCCCACTCCAGCCAGGGACAGACGCTGTCGTACCTGCACATTTATCTAGTGGGAGTACAGTAGTTCTGTCCCCCGGAAATGGGATGTATGTAGTGTATGCAGCTATCTGAGCTCAGTCCCACACTCCATCCTTACCCGGGAGTGGAATACCACACCTCTGGGTTGAGGTGCAATACCCCTGTAGCAGCCGAATCCTCAGGGTGCTACACTTACATGCCATGTAATAGGCTACCCCTGAACCAGGGTACCCCAACCCTGCTTACTTACTGGATCACTGAGCAGCTGCACTGGTTGCACATTTCATATGTCTGATTCAACTTCCTTTTGCCTATGGGGGGATCCTTTTACTTTTGGTGATTTATTTTTATGCACTGTGCCACATGTCGTCTCAACAGTCCTGTCTTAAAGGGAATCTGTCAGCAGGTTTTGCTATGTAATCTGAGAGTAGCATTATGCAGGGACAGTGACCCTGATTCCAGCAATGTGTCACTTACTTTACTGGGTGCAGCAATTTTCTCTGCTGCAAATTTAGCAGATATCTGAATGCTGAGCTCTGTATAAGTCCATGCACAACACGTGATGTAGGGACAGAGACCCTTATTTCAGTGTCACTTAGTTTATTGGGTGCACAAGTTGTGATAGAATTTTTTCCAGCAGAGCTGTGAATGCTGAGTCCTGTATAACCCAGCCAACACCACTGATTGGCTGCTTCCTGTGTACACTGTGCATAGGCAGAAAGCTGGCAATCACTGGTGGGTTAGAGGTTGGACCAGGAGGCATCATACAACTAGTCCTGTAGTGATAATCTCCTGCTGATAAAACACTGATTGTATTGAAAGAGTAAAACACAGCCCAGTAAGTGACACATCACTTTAATCAGGGTCTCAGCCCCAACATCATGCTGCTCTCAGATTACATAACAAAAAAACCTAAAGTTGCCAACAAATTCCCTTTAAGGTCTCTTTCAGACATTTATTTTTCTCGTACATGCTCTATATGGATTTTTGTTGATATAACATGTATATTATACACTATGCAACTGTTCACATGCCCATGTTTTCTGGGTGCTCTGTCTGCAAAAAAAAAAAAGAAAAAATCTAAAAAAAATATGGAGACATTTTGATGGGAGCCACAGATTAAACTCATCCATTCAAATCAACATGTGTTTAAAAAAAATAAAAATACAGTACACAGATGATATCCATGTGTCTTTTGAGTGCTGTCTGTTTTTTACTGTTTAATGGGTAGGAAAATGTATTTTTTTATTTATTTATTTTTTTTGTATATAAGAAGAACAGATGAAACACTGATGGATGAAAATTGGATCCAGCAAACTGATAGAAACTGGTCCGATTCTTGTGTGCAAAAAAATACAAAATCCGGAGGACGGAATGAGGCTTTGCTCTGAATGCGGCAGTAGGGTATCTCCATACAATGCTTTATTCCCCCGTAGCACCAATGTATTCTAGAGAAGAAAACCTCTGTAATACAACATGCTCAGCTTGTTAACATTTTGTGCAAATCTCTGTATCCCCCCATATCTGTATCTCTGGATCTATCAGGCTGTAGACTTCTGATATACTTGTGTTTCAATTTAGCAACATTTACATGATCTCTGTTTGTTGTCAGTGAAAGGGAACATTTTTTTGTCTAAATCCAGAGGTTGAAAAAAACATCCAAAAGAGAAAAAAATGGGTGCTAAGAACAAAGTACACCAATATTGCTAAAAGTCAATTTTTATTAAACAGATTAAAAGTTATATAAACAATGTGATTGAACAAACACCGAAGAAGACAGACATAGACAACTAAAAATTAGTGGGTGAGCTAGTCAGAAAAGTTACACAGGTACATGTGTACATGGATGCACAATTCACAAGTAACCATGCAAAAAGGCCGGACTGGCCATCTGGCAATTCTGGCAAATGCCAGATGGGCTGCTGCCAGCTGTGGGCCTCTTCTTCAGGCACACCTGCATGACTGAAACCGGTGGTTCCTGGGAGAAATAAAATTTATTTTGTCCCGGGTGCTGCAGTTTCAGTACAGCGGCTAGGCACCTTCATAATGCTATTAACCTGCAGATTAACCCTATATCTGCAGGTAAATAGAGTTATCTGACCTGTCAGGTTCCCTTTAAATTTCACAGCAGTTTGCATTCTGTAAATGTGATATATATCTTGAGCGATCCACAAAAGTCGACGAACATATATCGCATTCACTTCATAGCAAGTGGTGCTCGCAAATGCCAGGGCTGAATTTAAGTCCCAGTCCAACCCTGCCATGCAATAACACTATATGTATGCTGGTGAATCCACTAATGCAGTGATTTTCAACCTTTTTTGAGCCGCGGCACACTTTTTATACTTAGAAAATCCTGGGGCACACCACCCACCAAAATAGCACAAAATGACACTAAAACAGTCATATTATACATATAGTTAATAATATAGATTCTAAATTTATTTTACTCACTCAGTGTGAAACCTGGGCCTGTTTCGATAAACACAAAAGGGATATCCTGGCAGGAATGGTGGAAAGACACACACGAAGCTCTTCCTCAACAGTTCTCAGTTTCTCCCTGTTTTTAGTTTTTATCGCAGTCAAGCTTGAGAAGCCCAGCTCACATAGATATGTGGTTGAAAATGGGAGCAATGTCAAAATAGCTTTGTTGGCCAGAATGGGGAACTCCTTGGCAACAGATAACCAAAAACTGTCCAAAGGAAGATCAGCAAACTTTAGCTTTAAACCGCGATCTTGCTTCAGTTCAACGAGTTCCTATTGCTCCTTTAAAGTCATGTCCTTTCCAGCAACGGATAATGAGCTGTATGGGTCCCTAACCCAGTCAAGGCATTCTGTGAAGGCTGAAGAGAAATAGAACGATAACTTCTCAATAGTTTTCAAATGTCTGCCAATCGCTTCGCACATTGCAGCAGTATTGTCATCATGCAGTTTCTCGGTGAGTGGGAACATCTGAAGGTTGCCACCCTGCACATGTTGTTGCCAGAGCTGCACCTTTAAACGGAATCCATTCATTTTATCAGTGCTTGTAAGCAGGTTTTCATTTCGACCTTGCATTCGTGTGTTTAGTTCATTCAGATATTGAAATATATCAGCCAGGTATGCCAGCTTTGCACACCACTCATCACTTGCAAGCAGCTTTGAATAATCGGACCTCTCGTTTGTAAGAAATATTTTAAGTTCCTCTCGCAACTCATACACACGGGCCAGCACTTTGCCGCGTGACAGCCACCTGACCTCCGTGTGGAGCAATAAGATTTTATGTTCCGCTCCCATTTCTGTACACAAAGACGCAAATAAGCGACATCTCAAAGGTCGCGTCTTCACAAAGTTCACTATGCGCACAACATCATCCAACACAGGAGCTAGATCTGCTGGTAAGGTCTTTGCAACGAGGGCCTCACGGTGCAAGAAACAGTGGGTAGCAAGAACATCTGGGTTTCTTTCTTTAACCCTACTTACAAAGCCTTTGATGCGCCCGACCATGGCTGCGGCTCCATCAGTGCAGACACCTGTGCAGTTTTCCCATGTAAGTCCACTTTTATCAAGATATTCCGATGTGACTTGGAATATTGCCTCTCCTGTTGATTTTTCTGTCAGTGCCTTGCAAAATAGGAAGTTTTCTCTAATGGCTTCACCATCCACAAATTCACATTGGCCAACAACTGACAATGTCCACTGATATCCGTCGACTCATCAAGTTGCAAGGCAAATTTCTTACTGATGCGCACCTTTTCCAAAACAACTGTTTCAATGTCCGCAGACAAGTCATCAATCCGTCTGGTAATTGTGTTATCAGAGAGAGGCACTTTAGCCATCTCTTTAGCTGCTTCAGGGCCAAGCATCTCATTTACAATAGCTTTACAAGCTGGTAGTATTAATGTTTCTGCCACAGTGTGGGACTTTTTTGATTTAGCTATGAGTTCAGCAACAAGGTAGCTAGCTTTGAGGGCTCTCTCATTTACCTTTGTGCTTTTTCTCAAAAAAGTTGCCCCTTTCTCATTGTTTGTACGTAAGCGTACAAAATACTCCATCGGTTTATTTTGAACGGAAGGGTGTTTCGTTTGGAGATGGCGTTTAAGTTTGCTTGGCACCATAGCGCTATTGGAAAGCTTCTCACCACACACCAAGCACAGTGGTGTTGGTGCTGTCGCATCCCCAGTGGAAGTAAATCCAAATGAAAGATAGCTTTCACTGTATTGCCTTGAGCTCACCGTCTTGTCTTTTTTCTTTTGTCGAACTCTCATACTAGGGCCTTCATTTGGGTTAGAATTGTGTCCAGGGTCCTGTTCGGCATTTGCCTTTTCCATTCTCAAACACTTCTCCATCACTGCTGAGATAGTGTGCGCAGCCACACACTAAAATAGAAGAGTTTTACATTATCTGCCACACTTAAAGGACCTCTGCTAGGCATCTTTCATTCCTGAGGGCTTAAAAAGCAGCTCTCGTGGTGACAAGAAGCTGATTTAAACCCCCCAAGAGTGAACTTCGCGAGAGCTGTATGTGTGTGATAATAACTTCTATTACTACGGTCTGCATTTCCTGCTTGAATTGACACTAGTGACGTAGCACTCAGCTTTCTCTATAAGTAGAATAGAGCCGGCTGCCAAGTGCTACGCCACTAGAGTCAATTCAAGCAGGACATGACTGCTGAAGAACGGTACTAATATCATTTATTATTCCATACATACAACTCTCACGGAGTTCACTCTTGGGGGTTTTAAATCAGCTTCTTACCACCACAAGAGCTACTTTTTTAGCCCTCAAGAGTGAAATATGCCTGGCAGAGGTCCTTTCAATAAATTATTTATTTTAAAAAAGTGAAATAAAAAAGGATAACCCCCTCATATATTCAATCCCATGTAACCTCATAAATACAGTCCCACATATATGAGCACAAGATTATCAGCATCATATACTGTGGTGATGTGCACTGTACAGCGCCACAGTATATGGTGCTGATTATTATGTGGCTCATATACTGCAATATAAAGGGGTACAATGAGAAGTACTATGGCCATGAGGCCAGAGTACAAGTGCCAGCTCATATACTCAGCATATGAGCTGGTACTTGTAGTACTCCAGCCTCATGACTATAGTATTTCTCATTTTACATTTCTCATTGTTATATGCAGTATACTGCTGGAGTACTAAAAGTACCAGCTCATATGCTGAGTATTCTGCCAACAGTTCATATACTCAGGCAAAAGCTCATATAGTCAGCATTATTGGCGGGCATTACCTTGGAGGCGGGCAAATGCGAGAGTCTCTCCGCTCTCAGGATGACGCGCCGGCCTCGGTGACGTCATTAAGTCGCGCGAGGTTCAAAGCTTGCGCATGTGTTATTGTACACGTCTCCTACATTGTAAGAAGGCGTGACTGCGCATCGAGCGCATTGCCGGGAAACAAAACACAGGGGGCACCATAGTTTGGGGAACTTTCCCCGCGGCACACCCGACCATGTGTCGCGGCACACTAGTGTGTCGCGGAACACTGGTTGAAAATCACTGCACTAATGCATATATGCATGTACATGAAACTGTGTACATATGAATAGCTATATCCGGGCCCCTGATGAAGCAGTGGTGAAACACATGTCGGGCCCATTGGTGAGTAAGCTGATCGTCTATATGCACTTTGACTGAACTCTTTATAACTTTGTATATTTGCCCAGTAACTGAAGAAAGGGGAAATATACAAAGGTACAAGCAAAGAGTTCAATCAAAGTGCATCTAGATCAGCTCACCCACCAATGGACCTGACACGTGTTTCACCACTGCTTCATCAGGGGCCTGGATATAGCTATTCATATATTTAGAGACTACGTTTCAGAAGGGGAATTACCTTTGCATTGGCAAAATTAATTAAGTACACAGTTTCATGTACATGCATATATGCATATGTCTTTTTCGGTGTTCGTTCGATCACGTTGTTTATATAACTTTTATTCAATTTAATAAATATTGACTTTTTATCAATATTGGTGTACTTTGTTCCTGTCACACGTTTTTCTCTTTCGGATGTTTGTTCAATCCTGTGCCCTAAGGGGACCTGCAATTAATTTGGTTTATCAGATATGTATCGGTACATTATATCCAGAGGTTGGAAACCAATTTAGACCTAATAATTTTTCCGGTTGAAAGATTGCAACCTACAATGTGTTCAGAGTAGGACATTTTTTTTTATCTAGACTGAAATATTGTAGCAAACCCACAGGACATTAAAAAATGCCGCTGTTTTGTTTAGACAGATTGTCGAAACTGGATACAATCGTAGCAAACCCTCAGTTGTGAAAAAGTTCTTGGTCTATAGGACCAAATTCTGGATTCACTGACATAAAGCCGTGATCTTGGAAATGATGAGGAGTTCAGATACAAAGTATATTAGGAGGTGATGAAGCTTTGACGCACCCCCTGGGCCTGTGCTGTGCAGGGGATACCCGGAGCCGGGTCTCTTGTGGGATGCTGGGGGTTGTAGTCCTCCGTGGCTGTGACCCGGTCCGTGCCCAGGGTGGTCAAACCAGTGGCAGTCTTAGGTAATAACAATGTCCGACTACGCCACCCGTGGATTGCGGTCAGTGGGGACCGCTGAGGCTGATGTTGTTTGCGCAGCCGAGTATGGGATAACTCCCCACGGGAGAAGTATTGCCTCAGGGCAGCTAGTGTGGATGATGGGAGTGATGGTGTGAGCGTCCCAATACTGATGGTGCTGGTGCGGCGATGAAACACAGAGATGTGTGGTGCAGTTCAGGGTCTTTACTGATGGTATAAAGCAGACCCTCCCGGGAGTACTGGTTAGCAGTAGGGGCCTGGTCAGTCTGTGAGCAAGCAGGATCTCCCCTGGCCAGGTGGAGTTGTAGGCCTCCCCGACTATCTGCACTCTTTCCTGGCTACCTTGCTCCATGCGGGTAGAAGTAGCCCACGTCCCTGAGTATACCGTGTGGTGCTCACCCGTATGGCCGGTGACTTGGGGCCTTCCGTTAGCCTCCGCTTCACGATGGCGGTGCTGGTCCCTTGCTTGTGACCGTGCCTCCGGGCTTCTAAGGCCAGAGGACATGGAATCCCCTGCCGGTTGGATTCTGCTGCTGGACCTGGATGTCCCCACAGCCTCGGACTCCGTGTCCGGGTTTAGTGTCTTCAGCCAAGGCGAGCTTTCTAGCTTCCAGCCTCTGGCACTCGCTCCTGCTCCTACAGAGCTCCTAGTTCTTGCTTTCCCTCTGTCTGCTGTCCTCCAGACCAGACTGCGTCTCTGTCTGGGACTTCACTCTGACTCTGACTGCTCTGCTTGTTCTGCAGGCTCTGTCTAACCTAATCCCGCCCCAGACCCAGTTTATAAGGGCAGATTCCTCCCCTCCCAGGTCTGGGTGGGCCGTGTTGCATGCTTAGGGCTCCTGACCAGAGAAAACTCCCACTTGCTCTCAGACATAATATTTCTATTACTGTGGTAACCAGACCCCTGGGGTGCCACAGCTTCATATACGCAAACGTCTTTTAATGGCATCTCGATTACATACAGAAGGGAATGTGAGGCTGAGCAGACATTTTTGTGATCTTTGAGCATTTTTGGGACAGCAACTAAATTTAATTTAAAAATATCAAAGGCGGCGTATGGACATTGAGCGTAAAAATAAACGGAGATCCGCACAGTGACAATTCTGACCTCTCGGCGTTTTATGGCACTGCACTAAAAAGTAACATTTTTCCTTAAAGTCATTGATGTTTGGGTCATTGTTTGGCCCATACAGATTTATGAATGTTAGTACTGTAGTTGTGTGGGAATATAAAAGACCTGCGTTTGGGGAGGAGGTAGAAGTCTGGGGCACATACTCTTCTCTTTGAACTCTATTGTTATTAACTTATTCTTGTTCTAAATATTTAAAATCTATTATTCTTGGATACGACTGATACAACTTTGAAACAAATATATAACAATAAACAATAGAGTGAAGAGATCACTTAGTGGAGGAGGAATAGACGTCTTCCATCTGCTACGTCACCCATCATTAAGGCACAACTCTTCTTAGGCAGTGTGGGAGAAGGTTTTGTTACCTGCTGAGCAATTGATTTACCGTTGTCCTATTTGCATATTCTGGAGGGTCTACACATAAATATTAGTAGCCCCACCCATATTGATAACCCATCAATATCTGATTGGTGGAGAGCAGACCCCCTACAATCGACAGGAGGAAGAAGCATTCACCTGAATAGGGCTGGGCTGCAGTACCAGGGATGTACCAGCTGTAGCATACATGTCCCGCTGTGGTGAGATCTAAGGGTTAACATCATTCCTTGTGGAGAGTCACATGCCAGTGTAAGGAGACTTATAGGCCATGCAGTTCTCCTAAGAGGAATTAAATATGCAAATTGCCTCTTCAGAAAGGAAGAGGACTCGAACTCTAGTGCCACCTATTGGAAGTAGCAATCCTAAGAGTCAATATCAACTCTTTAACCAGTCTTGCCAGATGTCTTAGGCTACGTTTCCATTATGAGATTTTGGTGAGTTTTTTACGCTAGTTTTTTTTTTTTAAACGCAAGTAACTTATTTTAATTAATGAGTGCAGAAAATCTGCAACATCAAAAGCTCACCAAAATCTCAATATATTGACACGTGTTTCGGGGTGTTGCACTCTCCTCAGTGCAAAGATTGAGATCTGATTTGACTGTATGAGAGTCCTCGGATTGGTGTATAAGGGGTAATGTCACTCCTTGTGGAGAGTGACATGCCTGACCATCGAGTGTAAGGAGACTTATAGGCCTCTGGGAAATTAAATATGTAAATATACTTTCCGGAGAGGAAGAGGACTTGAACTCTAGTGCTATCTATTGGAAGTAGCAATCTTAAAAGTGCTGAGAGTAAGGCTATGTGCCCACGATGCAGAAATGCTCCGGATTTTTTCCTGAGCGTTTCTGCATCTCCCTGGCATAAAAAATGCATGCGGATTGTACATGCGGATTGTATATGCGGATTGTACATGCGGATTGTACATGCGGATTGTACATACGTTTTCCTGCCAGGGACGAGCGGATGGGAAGCGTTCTTCACATGCATTTCCGCATGCAGGTTGACAAGCGCTTTCCAAGCAATTTTAGCATTACTTGGAAAGTGCTTGACAACTTGGTCACACTATATAAATCCATGCAAACGGCATAGATTTATATAGTGTGACCGTAAAAGAATGGTAAAAAATCAAAAAATAAATATATACTTACCTTACAATGGCCCCCGGAGTCGCTCTGTCCTGGCTTGCCGGAAGCTTGCGGTACACTGAAGGACCTGCCGACGTCAGTGTCGTGTGACCCGTCACATGACTAAATTACATCACCGCAGGTCCTTCAGTCCACCGCGATCTGCCGGCAAGCCAAGACAAGGAGACCGCAGGCCATCAGAAGGTAAATATAATATTTATTTTTTATTTTATTCTTTTTTTTACAGGTTCTCGGTACCCGGGTGTGGAGGAGAGTAGAGATGAGCGTTGTTCTACTCGAACTGTTCGCCAATCTCAAATTCGAGCTGTTTTGGGCGGTGTTCGAGCCGTTCGGCGAACACGAACAATTTGAGAAAAATTCGGCTGTTCGAGGTTATGTTCGATAACTGTTCGTGCACCAAAATCATAACTGGATTTTTTCTCAGTAATGATGAAAATTAATGTTAATACGCAGTTTGAGTGTACAGCGGGGTGGGGGGAGGGGCAGGGGATGGATCTCTGCAGGAACAATGAAGATCTCCATTTTTTTTTTCTCTTTCCTGCATTTACAGTGGGGAGGTGCAATCTGTCAGCCTATCAGCAGCGCACACACGGAGCGAAGTGCTTTTTTTCACACAAGCAAGGGCATGTGTCATTGGCAGTGTATGTCACATGTCCTTGCCCTATAAGACCAAGCCATTTTCCCCGTCGCCACCATTTTCTCACTGCTGCAGCTGCGTGTTAGACGGCACCCCTGTTGCTGTGTGCACTATACCTTGTTAATTTCAAGCCAATTTTCGCACAAATCTACAGATAGCTTGGGAGTAGGGAATAGTTGTGATTGCAGTCCTTTTAAGGACTAGGTTACAGCATTTCCTACGACTTTTATCAGGCAGGTCTGTGCTCTTAAATAGATAGATTGTGGGAGTAAAGACTAATTGTAATTGCAGTCCTTTTCAGGACTAGGTTACATCAGTTCCTATCAGTTTTTGCCAGGCAGGTCTGTGCCAGTGCTGTGCAAGTTTTTTTCACAGCATTTGGCTGAATCTAGCAAAGCTAATCCTTTTTGGCCTATTGCAGAGTGTGTTAGTCAGTGGAGTAGCCTATCTGTGTTGCAAGATATACCACCTGTGTATAGAATACCAATTTTTTTACTGCACCTAGTGAAGTAAAATCTTTTGGGCATAGCATCATTCTATTAGTCCATCTATACTGACCTCCATAAGGTTGCAAATTGAATATAATTTTTTTCTGCATCTAGCTCTGAAAAAATATTGGGCTTCTAGCTGTGTGTGGGACTTGTTCTATTAATCCATCTATACAGACCTCCATCAGGTTGCAAACTGAATATATTTTTTTCTGCATCTACCTCTGAAAAAATATTGGGCTTCTAGCTGTGTGTGGGACTTGTTCTATTAATCCATCTATACAGACCTCCATCAGGTTGCAAACTGAATATATTTTTTTCTGCATCTACCTCTGAAAAAATATTGGGCCTTCTAGCAGTGTGTGGGACTTTCTCTATTAGTCCATATATACTGACCTCCATCAGGTTGCAAATTCAAAATAATTTTTTGTCTGCATCTAGCTCTGAAAAAATATTGGGCTTCTAGCTGTGTGTGGGACTTGTTGTATTAGTCCATCTATACTGACCTCCATCAGGTTGCAAATTAAAAATAATTTTTATCTGCATCTACAGTACCTCTGAAAAAATATTTGGGCTTCTAGCTGTGTGTGGGACTTGTTCTATTAGTCCATCTATACTGACCTCCATCAGGTTGCAAATTGAATATAATTTTTATCTGCATCTAGCTCTGAAAAAATATTTGGCCTTCTAGCAGTGTGTGGGACTTTCTCTATTAGTCCATCTATACTGACCTCCATCAGGTTGCAAATTGAATATAATTTTTATCTGCATCTAGCTCTGAAAAAATATTTGGCCTTCTAGCAGTGTGTGGGACTTTCTCTATTAGTCCATCTATACTGACCTCCATCAGGTTGCAAATTGAATATAATTTTTATCTGCATCTAGCTCTGAAAAAATATTTGGCCTTCTAGCAGTGTGTGGGACTTTCTCTATTAGTCCATCTATACTGACCTCCATCAGGTTGCAAATTGAATATAATTTTTATCTGCATCTAGCTCTGAAAAAATATTTGGCCTTCTAGCAGTGTGTGGGACTTGTTCTATTAGTCCATCTATACTGACCTCCATCAGGTTGCAAATTAAAAATAATTTTTATCTGCATCTACCTCTGAAAAAATATTTGGGCTTCTAGCAGTGTGTGGGACTCATTGTATTAGGCCATCTATACCAAGCTCCACCAGCTTTGAAATTAATAATAATTTTTAGCTGCATCTAGCCCTGAAAATAATTTTTCCCAATAGTGGTAGCAATAGAAATATGGGGCGCGCGCCTGGCTAACAAAAATATACGCTTCATAACACAAAACACCAGCCTAGCGCACTGCATTAATAAGATGGCATCATCGTCTCTCCCAGTGCTAGGCCTACTACGCAGGCTAGTATTCCTGTGCCTAAAACACAATGTATGGGTCCGCGCTAGCCACTATGCTGAGGGGTATAAAGCTGCTGCTAACGCTTTATAACAATTCAATTGGCAGATTTTCACAGAGCTCTTCCACAACGCCCACCCATCGGGCAACAGTTGCCCACTCTCCCTATGGGATCTAGTGGCGAATAGTTGATGCCATTAATCAGAGCGTCAGTTGCCCCGTCAACGTGGCAAGCATACGGTAAGGCATGGGAAGAGTGGACACGACTAGTAGCAGGCAGACGGGTTGACCAATGTGAACAAGCCAGATCACAAGTCACCATAGAATTTCTCCACCAGCTAATGATGAGGGGCATATCAGGGGCGTCAGCGCAGCGGTGTCTGACCAGAGTAGCATTTCACTTCCAACTACTGAATTGGGGAGATGTGACAAAGATTCATCATCAGACAATCCATAAAAGGGTGGAAAAGGGGTCAGCCAAGTCAGGAATGTAGACGTCCCGTCCCGTGTCCCTAAAACTGATTTCTCACATCTTATCCCTAACACCATTAACATGACACTCACAATTTGAAGCAACACTAATGTCTACTGCATTTGTGATCGCCTTCTTCGGGGCGCTATGTATAAGCGAATTAGTCCCTCAATCCAAAATTACCACCAGTGGACGCTTATTACACCAGGAAGTAGTCATAGCCAATAATGCAATACGTGTACGCATACACCAATCGAAAACGGTTCCAGCAGGCAGGGGTACTTGGGTACTTCTACAACCCACAAACGGTACACTGAGTCGGGTAACAATAGTAAAAACATATCTAACCATCAGATCACAAAGTAATTTCTTCGTATCACACATTGATGGAACGCCATTATCAAGATACCTGTTCCAAGCTATATTTAATAAATGCATAACATCGGCAGGGAACCACCCCAAAGATTACGGGACACACTCATTCCGCATAGGTGCGGCCACGGAAGCAGCAAGAGCAGGACTGTCAGAAACGGAAGTTCAGAGGATAGGGAGATGGCGATCCACGTGTTTGGCGAGATACATAAGACCGGACTTGTTATCCTAACGTGGTTTGTTTCTTTTACAGGTGACGCTAAGCCAACAGTGTGAGTGATAGGCCACTCGTATATATATTGGGCACAAAAAAGGGCGAAAGTCCGCCCAGGCGGGAGGAAATTAGAGTTTCATAACACATATTTCAACTGGAGAGGTATTAGAGGCCTGCTATGGCCACAGGTACTAATGGAGGTAATCAAGGTAGGGAGAGAGGCAAGAGGTCCGGTCATCTTAGTTATACAGGCCGGGGGAAACAACCTAGGTCATCACAAAAGCGCATAACTAATGGCAATAATGAAACTAGACACTGAGCGCTTCAGAGAATTTTTCACAAAATTAGCTATAGTATGGTCAGAGATTGTGCCGATAGCGGTATGGCAAGGTGCGCGAGACATCACGGCCATCGAATGGACAAGGCGGGTAATAAATATTCGGATGGCAAAATTTAGAAGAGACAGAGGCGGTGTAGTGATACGACACCGACAACTGGAAGGAGATAAAGCAGGCCTCATACGGCCCGACGGTGTTCACTTAATAGATATTGGACTGGACATATTCCTGTCAGGACTCCAGGACGGAGTGGAACAAGCGTTAAGAGTGATGGGTGGGGGTCAGAGTCCTGCATACGAGTACGCTGGATCCTCCGTGGCCTGGAAATATAAAGGACATGTTGGAGAGTTACACTTGTTGGCCAACTTGCCGGAGTGGGGACCCAGGGCATGCTGCAACAAGCTGAATTATTTTAGAAATAAAATGCCTTTCTAATGGAATGAGTATAAAGAGTTAATAAAGCTGTGACCGATCCTCACCCATCCAGTTGTAAGAGTTACATTATTGGGTTGTCCATGAAAGGGGGGCGGTAGGGGGGCTGAGCATCTGGGTTTGGTTGGGGGTCCCCACAGTCTGCCTAGGCTAGATTAATTTAAAAATTCTTATTAGATACACAGGCGGTGCAGCTTGCTTCGCAGCTGGGCTACTACGCCCAAAGCATTGCCTAGGCTAGATGCAGTTAAAAATTCTACGCTGACTAGCAGACACTGAAGATTTGGAGCAGACCTCTGAGTAAACAGCTCTTCAGACTCAACCATCTGTGTTACCCCAAGCCATAGTGTATGTAGTTTCTTACAGTTAAAAGGGGGGGTGCGACCCAACCCACCTGGAATTGACGATGCCAACGTCACGTAAGACACAGCAAGGGGACTCCCAAAATTGTGGCACAGACACCACTTAACCCTAGAACGCATACCTGTGGCCTTGCAGGCCCGCCCAGTTAATTGTTTTCTATTTTCTGCAAGATTGCTTTAGTTAGAATTTTGAAACTCTAGGTATTCTTCATGTATATAGTTGTTTGTCATTTGAGTTTGAGTTATTCCATGTTATTTGCACACGGGCCTAAAGGGCCCCAGGTATGTGAAAGTGTAGATTTTTATGGTCATGCGTTCTAGGGTTAAGTGGCATCAATTGCCCCACTGTTGCTTAAAACGGTTGGTGAGGTGATTTTACCAAATCCCCAAGCTTTTAGTCTCCCAAGGATGACACAGGGGTAGAAATGTCCTTGCGAATCCATGATTTGATAATCTTTATGAACGTGAGTCTGTCTACATTCTCAGTGGACAGCCGCGTGCGCTTATCTGTCAGCACACCACCAGCAGCGCTGAACACACGTTCAGAGAGAACGCTGGCTGCATGGCATGACAAGATCTCCAAGGCGTGAGTGGCGAGCTCCGGCGATTTTTCAAGATTGGAATACCAAAATGAGCAAGGGTCCAGTGACACAGTCATGGCTTCGATGTTCACTTGGAGATTCTCCTGTACCATCCTCTCTAGGCATTGACTATGTGTCAGATTTCTTGTCTCCTGTGGCCTTGCAAAGGATGGTCTAAAAAAGTGGTGAAACGATTCCACAAAATTGCTGTTACCAGCAGATACTGTGTTACTGTTACTGTTTGAGTGATGAAGACTCGACAGTCCCACGGTTGGCAAGTTAGAACTGTGAGATTCACTACGTGCACCACTGGTGTTTTGTGGAAAAGCACATGTAAGATTCTGCAACAGATACTTCTGCATTCGTCAATACCTTTTTATGGCAGGAATTATTTCGGCAAATATACTTTTATATCGGGGATCTAAGAGTGTGGCAACCCAGTAGTCGGAATTACTCCGAATTCTGACAATCCGGGGGTCACGTTGCCGGTAGTGCAGCAAGAAGGCACTCATGTGTCTTGCGCATCCAGAAGGACCAAGTCCTTGTTGTGTTGGTAGCGAGGTAAGAATCATGCTTCCTTCCTCTGCCCTCTCCCTCCAACCTCGCACAACAGAAATGTGATCAAGGTCTCCCTCATCTGATGAGTCTTCCATGCCCATTGCCAGTTCGTCCTCCACTTCTTCCTCGGCTCCTGCACCTTCCTCAACAGTTTGGCTGCTACCATGCGCCCTGGTTAATCCCTCTCCCCCACCCTCCCATGCCTGCCGCCTTGGTGCTGCCAACCATCTGGACCTTGGAGATGTTATCCCTTCCGCATACGACTCCTCCTCTACTTCCTCCACCTCCTCTTGTCCCACCACCTGACTCCGAATTCTGTTTAACATGTGCTCCAGCATGTAAATCACCGTAATAGTCATGCTGAAGCACTAAACATCTTCGTCGCCATTTCAAGACTGTGCAGAAGGGTGCATAGGTCCCTGATCTGAGACCACTCCTCCAGCGTGATTTGCCCCACCTCTGGATCTCGTTGGCCCAGGCTATACGTCAGAACGTATTGCACCAGGGCTTGTCGGTGCTGCCACAGTCGCTGCAACATGTGCAGAGTTGAATTCCACCGTGTCGGCACATCGCATTTCAGCCGGTGAACTGGCAGGCCCAACGACTTCTTAAGTCGTTGAACTGCGGGATGCGAACGGCGGAAGTGAGCACACAGCGACCGTGCACTCTGCAGAAGGCCATCTAGTCCGGGATAGTGGGCTAAAAATTGCTGGACAACCAGGTTCAACACGTGAGCCATACAAGGCACGTGTGTGACATTGCCCCGGCGAAGTGCCGCACCCAGGTTTGCAGCATTGTCGCACATGGCCTTCCCTGGTTGCAGGTCCAGTGGAGACAACCTTTCATGAAACTGGGTCTCCAGAGCTGACCAAAACTCCTCAGCTGTGTGACTCACATTTCCCAGACATTTCAAAGTAAACACTGATGCGTTGAGCCCTGCTGCCAGCATAGTAAGGAGGTGTGCAGGATTCCTTCTGCGCAGTTAGAAAGCAGGTGGCATTACCAGACAGGCTTTGGGTGCAGGTGGAGGACCGAGAGGAGGTTGAGGAGGCAGAAGCATTGGAGGAAGTTCGAGATAAAGAGGATTAACACACAACTCGTGGGGACGGTAAGACTTGGACAGCAGCCCCTTGTCCTGCTGTCACCATAGTTACCCAGTGCCCAGTCAGCGACATGTAACGCCCCTGTCCATGCCTTCTCGTCCAAGTGTCTGTGGTGAAGTGCACCCTGTCACACACAGAGTTTCTCAAAGAAGCGGTGATGTTGTGTGCGACATGCTAGTGGAGCGCAGGCACACCTTTCTTTGAGAAGTAGTGCCGACTGGGCATCTGGTACTGGGGCACTGTGACGGACATAAGGTCTTGAAAATCCTCTGTGTCCTCCAGGTGGAAAGGCAGCATTTCTGTAGCCAACAGCTTGCAGATGGTGAAATTCAACCTCTTAGCTTTCTCATGGCTAGGAGGAAATGGTCTTTTACTTTTCCACATCTGAGGGACCGAGGGCTGGCTGTTGTGCTTAGACGGTGTTGAGTAGGGTGTCCCCGGCAACTGCCGGTCTGTGAGGAAGATGCAGGCGGACATGTTAGGTTGCCTTGATCCAAAGGTGGTGCTCTCGATGTCGGAGAGCGCTCAACACTAGCAGGTGTTTCCACTTCCCAATGAACTGACGACCTGCCAATCACACTGGCTGTTGCGGGTAAAGAGGTGGCAGGTCTGCGTCCAAAAACATGTGTGACTGCTGTCCCCCCAGTCACAGAGGATGAAGAGGCTGTGGATGCACAAGATGGGGCAGACGGTGGTTGGCCCAGCCGGCTAGGCCGCATTGTAGCACACTGAGCTTCCCACTGCAACTTATGCTTCATATCCATGTGATGGTACATGCATGAAGTACTCAAACTATGTATTTTTTGGCCTCTACTTAGCTTTTGCTGACAAATATTACAGATAACACGAGTTGGGTCATCCTTATCGATCTGATTAAATGCCCAGGCTATGCAAGGCTTAGAGCCCATGTGACCTGAAGAGCCACTACGACTTGTGGTCAGAGGCAGAGTTGTGGTTGAGGATGCAGTTGTTGACGTGCTTCCAGTACTCCGTCTCTGTTCAGGAAGGCGCAACCTAACCTCGTCGTCAATAGCATCTGTGATGCCCCGCTGCGCTTGGTATCACAGATCCTACAAGAGTGCATTGATGGAATCCTCCACAAGAGGCCCCCATAAACATTCACACATCTCCACCTTCCACCTCAGACCAGCAGAGGGAGCCCGTTAGGGATATAAATAGGGAAGGTGGAGCTAGGCAGTTCAGTTCCTCTGAAGAGTTCCTGCAGTAGAGAAGCCTAAGAGAGGTCAGTCTGCAGTGGAGCTCAGTCTAGTCTAGAGAACGCAGTTAATAGTTCAGCAGTGGAGCACGAGGCTCCTGCTTGCTAGATTCAGGGAGCCCAGATAGAGCTTAAGGTGTGCCGGTGCCGTAAGATCAGTGAAGCGCGGCAAGCTGCCGTTAGTGTGTATAGCCTAGTGAGGGCCCGAGTAGGCCGAAGGCGAGTGGCGAGTTAGTACATAAGGGGCAGAGGAGCTTAACCAGCTCACCCCGAAGCATTTACCGGACACAGGATCCGAGCTTACCGGTATCTCTATGACCCAGTAAGGCATAACCGGAATCCCTGGAGAACTACAAGTCCCAGGATCGCTAAGGTGCTGATATGTAACAGAGCCAGGAGACGCTTAGGCCCCGCATACTGGGAGCGTGAACTCCAAGAGAAGGCCCTACCACAAGGTCAGCCAGCGCAGGACAGAGACAAAGTTAGGCCTAGCTCCAGGCAGGTCAGAAACTTACTACGCAGAGGCAAGAAACAGGAGGCCCTACACCCGCTCATTGGGGAGGATCCTGATATGCACCCTTCACCCTACAGTGCTCCGGGATGTGCCTGAATTTCCACCAGTAAAAGGTACTGAAGTGACTACCGTGTCCGTTCCCGTTCTTGCTCTGACCCAGCTGGGTCTCGCCTGTCCTGCATTCCCCCTGCATACGCTGCCCTGAGACCTAGCTCCACCTGTGGGGAGCTATACCATCGAGCTGCCTTATCACCGGCCTCAGTGGACTGCTGCAGCGCTGGTGCTTGTCACCAGATACCACAGGTGGCGTCATGAACTCTTATAAAATTAACAATTATCCACCCTTTTAAAGAGAGACCCCAGGGTACGGGCCAGGGAGCCGACCACCGCGACATCCCCAAGGCCAGGCAAATGCCCGGGTACCGAGTCATCCCCATCCCCAGGGCTAGTCACATCCTCCTCCACCTCCTCTGCTGACCTCATCGACTGTCTGACTGTGGGTTGACAGTAAGTGGGATCTCCAACCTCGTCATCATCACCCTGTGTGTTATCACACCCGTCGCCCTCAGAGCCAACCTCTTCCTGCCCTGACCGAAAAGTCAAGTTGTCGCTCCAATCAGGTATTTGAGTCTCATCATCGTCTTCATCATTGTCTCCACCAACAGGAGTTACAGTTTGGGAACAAGGGTCTACATTATGCTCAGAACCTTCTTCATCTGGTCCTGGATCCAACTTATAAAGATTCTGGGCATCGGATCAGATCATTTCCTCATCTGGATTAACAGAAGCTCTGGAGCAGACCTCCGTTTCCCAGGCTATAGTATGAGTAAACAGCTGGGCAGACTCAGCCATCTGTGTTACCCCATACTCAGACGGGCAGCTGGAGACTTGGGAGCTGTGAGGAAGCAAGTGCGATTGGGGTGACACCTCTGAGGACTGGAGTATTTGTGATGTTGAAATTGAGGTGATGGAGAGCCCACTTGAAGGAGCACTTGATATCCGTTGAAGCACCTGCTGTTTTTGTGCCTCATCTAGAATTTGTAGCGATGGGCGTGTCCGTAAGAATGGGATCGTATCACATTGTCCACGAAAAGAAGTCGACATCTTAGTTTGGCTGGAAGATGGTCTTTCTTCTGCAGATGTTACCCCCCCCCCCCCACCGTGGGGGGCCTCGACCCACCGGCGGACAGGCACCAGTATTGGGATAGGGGGGCTGGCCGTCAGGGTCCACCGCGGCTCTGGCACAAACCCGGCGACACAGAGGTGGCACAGGCAGGAACGGACTGGCCGTGTCGGCTTCTCACTTTTTGGATTTTAGAAGGGCATGACATGCCTATATCTGTGTCTCCCCCTCCTTTTACTCCTCCACCTCTTTTCTTTTCGCATGACTATATGTACTTGTCACTTTTCCATGTGTTAGTTGTGTCTTCTGAGCAGTTTGTCAGCTTTTGGACACCTTTGAAGGTGTTTTCTATGTGTTTCTATGTGTTTTTGTTTGCCTGCCATTGGTTTTAACGGTGTTCGAAGGTGTTCGATGAACAGTTCGACGAACAGTTCGGCGAACACACGGGTGTTCGACGAACCGAACCGAACTCGAACACTACGGGGGTGACTCAACACTAGAGGAGAGTCTCCTCTGCTCCAGACCCGGGTACCATCCGCACATTGAAACGCATGGATTCTGCATGTACAGATGCAGTGATGCGGATTACACACGTTCCAATGCAAGTCAATGGCGGCGAAAACGCAGCGTTTCCGCAAAATAATTGGTAGTGCTGCGTTTTTTTTCCGCAATGATAATCCGCAGCGGAAATTTCCGCAGCATGGGCACAGCACATGCGGATTATCATTGGGGAACATGGCAGGCCTTCTACCATGCATTTTTTAAGTGTTTCTGCAGCGTTTTTGCCACTTAAAAAGCGCATGGTGGGCACACAGCCTTTCATGCCAGGAGCAGCTGTCCCTTTGTTCTTCTGGCCATGGGAGGGTCATATGGGCACTCAACAATCAAGTATCCACGGATTCCATCAATGGCATCCTGTGTCCCCTGTGTTAATGGAGCAGTAGTGCCAAAGCCTGATCACTAAGGATGAGCGAATTGATTTGAAACTGATTGTAAAAAAAATAAAACAAGACAACATCATCCTCGCCCCTCACACGTGCCTACTGTCCAAGCTCTGTGCTGGCACACACCACTTTCCTCCCCCAAGCTAGGAACTCCCGTCTTGTCATCACTCTTTGCTGGCACATTTTATAATGTCACAACGTCATAATGTGCGGCGTCAAACGTGGTCACGTGGACCAGCATCGATCATACATAGATCAGCTATTGTGTCCCATGGGTAGGTGACACATGTTGCCTGTAGGATAACACCTCTAAGTTTAGGCTTTTATCATGTATTTCTGGAAAACCCCTTTAAGCCTGCATTTACAATCTGAAAAAAACGACAAGAAGCAAAATGAACATAAACCTTGCTGTAAATAAGAAAAGAAAAAGCAAAAGTGTATTTAAATAAAATAGGGCTCTTAGTAACACTGTTTTTGATCAAATGGCTCACGGAAACATTAGACATAGTACGTTTTCTGTTCTTCATTTTCCAATTTAGGCTATGTTCATACCTTACATTTTTGGCCTCAAAGAGGCACAAGAGACAAGAAAAACGCAGCAAAAACGCATCAAATATTCAGCAAAAAACTCAGCAAAAAGTCAGCAGAACCTGCTTTTTTGAAGCAGCTTCTTTACTTCCAAGAGAGTAGGTTTTGTCTGCGGAAAAAAATGCAGCAAAAATGCAATGTGTGAACATAGCCTTAAGATGCATCGAGAAAATAAAAAAAAATCAGTAGTGAAGTTGGACAAAGCCTTTAGGAGTTATATTTATAGTTACAATGATTATATCTATAGCAGGAATCTCAAACTCGGCTGGGTATATGGGCCGCACATGGAAAAAATGTGAATTTGGGGGGCCACATTCTTTGCAGGTCAAAGTGACATTTTTAGTGATACCATTTTTTTTCGTATACACCGCCTGAACATTTTTGCTGTGTTTATTTTTTTGTAGCTTGGGTCGTTACGGATGTGGCGATAATAAACGTGCACTTTTTTGTGTTTACTTTAGTTTATATATAAAACAGCATTTTTAGTGGCAAAATATTTATTCATGCTTTATTTTTAATTTTTTTAAAATTATTTTTACAATTTTGTTTCCTCCAATTGACCACATACAGTAATATTGTTTTACTATTAGCACCATAAGGTAATTCTGGCAAACATCTAGTAATGTGCCCCATCCTGGTGGTCCCAATATTGCAGTAATGTGCCCCATCCTGATGGTCCCCATCTTGCAGTAATGTGCCCCATCCTGGTGGTCCCCATCTTGTAGTAATATGCCCCATCCTGGTGGTCCCCACCTTGTAATAATGTGCCCCATCCTGGTGGTCCCCATCTTGCAGAAATGTGCCGCATTCTGGTGGTCCCCATCTTGTAGTAATATGCCCCATCCTGGTGGTCCCCATCTTGCAGAAATATGCCCCATCCTGGTGATCCCCATCTTGTAGTAATGTGCCCCATTCTGGTCTCCACCTTGTAGAAATGTGCCCCATCCTAGTGGTCCGCATCTTGTAGTAATGTGCCCCATCCTGGTCCCCACCTTGTAGTAATGTGCCCCATCCAGGTGGTCCCCATCTTGTAGTAATGTGCCCCATCCTGGTCCCCACCTTGTAGTAATGTGCCCCATCCTGGTGGTCCCCATCTTGTAGTAATATGCCCCATCCTGGTGGTCCCCATCTTGTAGTAATGTGCCCCATCCTTGTGGTCCCCATCTTATAGTAATATGCCCCATCCTGGTGTTCCCCATCTTGTAGTAATGTGCCCCGTCCTGGTGGTCCCCATCTTGTAGTAATATGCCCCATCCTGTTGGTCCCCATCTTGTAGTAATGTGCCCCATCCTGGTCCCCATCTTGCAGTAATGTGCCCCATCCTGGTCCCCATCTTGCAGTAATGTGCCCCATCCTGGTGGTCCTCATCTTGCAGTAATGTGCCCCTTCCTGGTGGTCCCCATCTTGCAGTAATGTGCCCCATCCTGGTGGTCCCCATCTTGCAGAAATGTGCCCCATCCTGGTGGTCCCCATCTTGCAGAAATGTGCCCCATCCTGGTGGTCCCCATCTTGTAGTAATATGCCCCATTCTGGTGGTCCCCATCTTGCAGAAATATGCCCCATCCTGGTGATCCCCATCTTGTAGTAATGTGCCCCATTCTTGTCTCCACCTTGTAGTAATGTGCCCCATCCTAGTGGTCCCCATCTTTTAGTAATGTGCCCCATCCAGGTGGTCCCCATCTTGTAGTAATGTGCCCCATCCTGGTCCCCACCTTGTAGTAATTTTCCCCATCCTGGTGGTCCCCATCTTGTAGTAATATGCCCCATCCTGGTGGTCCCCATCTTATAGCAATGTGCCCCATCCTGGTGTTCCCCATCTTGTAGTAATGTGCCCCGTCCTGGTGGTCCCCATCTTGTAGTAATATGCCCCATCCTGTTGGTCCCCATCTTGTAGTAATGTGCCCCATCCTGGTCCCCATCTTGCAGTAATGTGCCCCATCCTGGTCCCCATCTTGCAGTAATGTGCCCCATCCTGGTGGTCCCCATCTTGCAGAAATGTGCCCCATCCTGGTGGTCCCCATCTTGCAGAAATGTGCCCCATCCTGGTGGTCCCCATCTTGTAGTAATATGCCCCATTCTGGTGGTCCCCATCTTGCAGAAATATGCCCCATCCTGGTGATCCCCATCTTGTAGTAATGTGCCCCATTCTTGTCTCCACCTTGTAGTAATGTGCCCCATCCTAGTGGTCCCCATCTTTTAGTAATGTGCCCCATCCAGGTGGTCCCCATCTTGTAGTAATGTGCCCCATCCTGGTCCCCACCTTGTAGTAATTTTCCCCATCCTGGTGGTCCCCATCTTGTAGTAATATGCCCCATCCTGGTGGTCCCCATCTTATAGCAATGTGCCCCATCCTGGTGTTCCCCATCTTGTAGTAATGTGCCCCATCCTGGTGGACCCCATCTTGTAGTAATTAGTGTTGAGCGATACCTTCCAATATCGGGAAATATCGGATCGGATTGGATCGGACCGATACCGAAAAATTATCGGATATCGCCGATTCCGATACCGGAAACCAATGCAAGTCAATGGGACAGAAATATCGGAATGAAAATAAACCCTTTCTTTCCTTGTAGGTTAATTCTACATGAAGCAAAACAACTAAGAATAATGTAGAATGTATTGGGGGAGGTGGGGGAGACAATAAAGGCATAGAGGTTTAGCCCAATCAAATGGAATAGCAGGAATTAATATTTTTTTTAAGACGTTCTGAGTTACGGAAATATTAACTATGTTAAGTATTTTTATATTTTGTCAGATATTTATGTTTCACTACTTCCATGCTCTTCACCTTCTTTTTTACTTCTCCCACACTTTCTCCTTCATCATCCTCAGCATCTTTTTCATCCACTTCTTCTTCACCTTCTTCATCTTCTTCTTCTTCACCTTCTTCGTATTATTCTTTTTTTTTACATTCTTCATATTCTACTTCTTCATCTTCTTCATATTCTTCTTCTTCATCATATTCTTATTTGTGACAGGCATTCCTGTAGTTGTTATCTATAAAAGGTTGGACATTACACCTTTCGTTCTGCCCGTCACAAAAGATTTACAACAGGATTTGTCCGCGTTCAGTTTGGCCTGCAGCAGCAGGTCTTTTCCAGGGGCACCACGAGGAGGAACGGACTCACCCCCATACACTGCTTAGTCATCTTCTGCTTATAATTTAGATATTATCTTTTGCTCTGATTTTTAGTCTTATGCTTAATGTTCTTTCGCTTTTTGTTCTGCAGCTTCTTGTATTTCTGCTTCTTGGTTTTCTGTCTCTTGCTCTTCTGTATCTTGGTGCTTGTCTTCTCTTCTTTGTCCTCTTGGTCAACTTCTTTAGTGTCATCTTCTTGGTCTTCTTCGGGGTGGTCTTCAGGGTCGTCGTCTTCGGGGGTCGTCGTCTTCGGGGTCCTCGTCTTCTTCGGGTTGGTCTTCTGGGTCCTCGTCTTCGGGGTCCTCGTCTTCTTCGGGGTGGTCTTCAGGGTCCTCATCTTCTTCGAGGTGGTCTTCAGGGTCCTCGTCTTCTTCGAGGTGGTCTTCAGGGTCCTCATCTTCAGGGTCGCCGTCTTCGGGGTCCTCGTCTTCTTCGGGTTGGTCTTCAGGATCCTCGTCTTCAGGGTCCTCGTCAGGGAGATCCAGAGTGATTACCAAGAACCATTTCAAAAAGCTTGAACTTGGAAATGTAGCAGAAGGTACAAGAAGGCTGAGGAACTACCGAGGACCAGCTGACGGTACTGGAACCCGGATGGGTAGCAGAAGGTACAAGAGCCAATGGAACTACCGAGGACCAGCTGACGGTACTGGAACTCGGTTACTAAGCAGGAGGTACCTGTGCCAGAAAGCACTACCAAGGACCAGCAGACGTTGGTGGAACTTGGATACCGAGAAGGAGGCACCTAATCCAAAGGCACTGCCAAGAACCAGCTGACGGTACTGGAACCCGGATGGGTAGCAGAAGGTACCCATGTAAAAAAAAGTTTCAAGGCCGCGAGCCGGACGCAGTTACCAAAACCCACAGTCCTACAGGGGGTGCTTGTCCTATTGGCACTATGGAACCAGCCTTCATTGCCAGATCCCGCAGCCCACATAGGAGTCACCTAAACTGCAGGCACCATAGAGTCGGCTAACCCGACCGCAACACGACAGGACAACGCATTGGAGGCAAAGTGACGTTGACACTACCCGGAAACAGCTGGCGTGCTGGAACCAGGCTGGGCAGGAGGGAGTACCCGTGCCAAAGACACTGCCGAGAACCAGCTGACGGTACTGGAACCCGGATGGGTAGTAGAAGGTACAAGAGCAAATGGAACTACCGAGGACCAGCTGACGGTACTGGAACCCGGATGGGTAGCAGAAAGTACAAGAGCCAATGGAACTGCCGAAGACCAGCTGACGGTACTGGAACTCGGTTACTAAGCAGGAGGTACCTGTGCCAGAAAGCACTACCAAGGACCAGCAGATGTTGGTGGAACTTGGATACCGAGAACTAGGCACCTAATCCAAAGGCACTGCCGATAACCAGCTGACGGTACTGGAACCCGGATGGGTAGCAGAAGGTACCCATGTAAAAATAAGTTTCAAGGCCGCGAGCCGGCCGCAGTTACCAAAACCCACAGTCTTACAGGGGGTGCTTGTCCTATTGGCACTATGGAACCAGCCTTCATTGCCAGATCCCGCAGCCCACATAGGAGTCACCTAAACTGCAGGCACCATAGAGTCGGCTAACCCGACCGCAACACGACAGGACAACGCATTGGAGGCAAAGTGACGTTGACAATACCCGGAAACAGCTGACGTGCTGGAACCAGGCTGGGCAGGAGGGAGTACCCGTGCCAAAGACACTGCTAGGAAACAGCTGGCGGTGCTGGAACCCAGGGTAAATACTAAAAACAGAGTGGAGCCAGAGGCGTAATTGGAGCAACTTTAAAATCTGTAGTAGTGTGAATGTGGACAGAGCAGGAGAATTTGCCGAACACACAGCTGGGGAACAGCTGACGTTACTGAACCCCAATAACACTGGAGCAAGCGTTGACTGTGCAGACGGCACTTCTGAGCAGCAACTAGCGGTATTGGAGCCCAGGGTAAATACTAAAAACAGAGGAGCCAGAGGTGTAATTGGAGCAAGTTTTAAATCAGTAGTACAGTGGATGTGGACAAAGCAGGAGAATTTGCCGGACACACAGCTGGGGAACAGCTGACGTTACTGAACCCCAATAACACTGGAGCAAGCGTTGACTGTGCAGACGGCACTTCCGAGCGCCAACTGGCGGTGTTGGAGCTCAGGGATAATACTGAAAACAGAGGAGCCAGAGGTGTAATTGGAGCAACTTTAAAATCTGTAGTAGTGAGAATGTGGACAGAGCAGGAGAAATTGCCGTCCGCACAGCAGGGGAACAGCTGACGTTACTGAACCCCAATAACACGGCATCAAGTGTTGACTGTGCAGACGGCACTTCCGAGCGCCAACTGGCGGTGTTGGAGCTCAGAGATTACAGTTCAGTTGGTAGAAACATGAACACAACAGGAGACCTGGATACTGTTGCCAACCAATTATTTATTCTGGAAGAGGACTGGCAAATTCATCAGAGATCCAGGCCTTGTTCATTTTGAGAAAAGTAAGCCGGTCAATGTTATCGGAGGATAGTCGCATGCGACGGTCTGTTAGTACACCACCTGCGGCACTAAAGACGTGTTCCGATAATACACTAGCAGCAGGGCAAGCTAGCACCTCCAATGCATACTGACTAAGCTCTGGCCATGTATCCAGCTTACAGACCCAAAACTTGAAGGGAGAAAAGCCGTCTGGGAGTACACTAAGAGGGCAAGACATGTAGTCTGTCACCATCTGACGGAAACGTTGCCTCCTGCTGACTGGAGTCGTCTGTGATGGTGTAGACATTTGTGGCGGCGGGGACACAAAACTTTGCCACATTTCGGCCATACTGGTCTTGCCTTGTGCTGAGGCGCTGCTTCTGCTCCCTCTTTGTGCAGAGCTTCCTCCACTGCCTCGACGCACTGAGCTGCTTTGTAAAGCACTAGCAGCACTGCTCTCGGTTGGAATGGAGAACATGATGGAATGCACCAGTGCGTCTTGGTACTCCCGCATTTTACGCTCCCGGTTCAACGGTGTTATGAGGCTTTGTAAGTTGTCCCGGTAGCGAGGATCTAGGAGGGTGGACACCCAATAATCAGCCGTGTTGAGAATGTGGGCGATGCGGTGGTAGTTTCTCAGGCACTGCAGCATGAAATCAACCATGTGCTGCAGACTGCCAACTGGCCAAGAAACGCTGTCCCCTGCTTGAGGCATGATCTCTGCCTGCTCTGCATCACTCCACCCTCGCTCTAGATACTGACTACTAGAGCATTGTGTACCTCCCTCCTCTGGACAGATGTCTTCCTCATCCATTGACTCCTCCTCATCCTCCTCACAAAGTGTCCCCTGCCTAGGCCTTTGTGAGGAACCACGTTGCGCAGACTGTAGAGAAGCAGATGGCATTTGTGACTCCTCATCCTCCACCTCTTCCAAAACCTCGTCCCTTAGTGCTTGCAGTGTTTTTTCAAGCAGGCAGATAAGGGGGATAGTCATGCTGACTAGTGCATCATCTGCACTCGCCATCCGCGTGGAATAATCGAAGGCACGCAAAACGTGGCAAATGTCCTTCATAGAGGCCCACTCAGTGGTGGTGAAGTGTGATTGGCGCGCACTGCGACTTGTTTGCGCCTGCTGCAGCTGGTACTCCATTACTGCTGCCTGCTGCTCACACAACCTCTCCAACATATTTAACGTTGAATTCCACCTGGTGGGTAGGTCACATATGATGCGATGTTCGGGAAGACGTAATCGGCACTGCAGAGCTGCAATGCGTGATCTTGCGTTGCTTGAACGCCGCAAGTGAGCGCACTCTATGCGGACCTTGTGAAGCAGTGCATCAAGATCTGGATAGTCCCTCAAAAAACTCTGCACGACCAAGTTGAGCACATGTGCCAGACATGGGATGTGAGTGAGGTTGCCTAGGCCCAGAGCTGCCACCAGATTTCAGCCATTGTCACACACTACCATGCCTGGCTGGAGATTCACTGGCACAAACCACACGTCGCTCTGCTGCTTGATGGCATTCCAGAGCTCCTGCGCTGTGTGACTTCGATTTCCCAAATAAATTAATTTTAATACGGCCTGTTGACGTTTGGCCACGGCTGTGCTCATATCGGTCATCATAACAGGTAACCCGTTCACGGGTCGATGTGGAGGTAGACCGTGACGGCTCCTGCAGCGCTGATTCAGAGGAACTGGAGTATGAGGAGGAGTCAATGTGTACAGACTGGATTCCTGCAATCCTTGGAGTTGCCAGAACACGTACAGCGCCACTCTCAAGATCTGTACCCGGCTCCACAATATTTACCCAATGGGCAGTGAGGGAAAGGTATCGTCCCTGTCCATGCTTACTGGTCCACGCATCGGTGGTCAGGTGGACCTTGCTACTGACGGCGTTTTGTAGCGCATGTTTAATTTTTCCCTCCACATGATGTTGCAGGACAGGGACTGCTTGCCTGCTGAAATAAAAGCGGCTGGGCACGTTGTATTGTGGGACTGCCAATGCCATAAAGTTACGGAATTTGTCAGTCTCCACCAGCCTGAATGATAGCATTTCAAGGGCCAGTAGTTTAGCAATGCCAGCATTCAGAGCCTGTGCTCGGGGGTGGTTTGCCAAGTATGGGCGCCTTTTCTCCCATGCCTGTGCTAACGATGGCTGTAGACTGGCCTGGGAGTGCGAGGATGACTGGGAAAGTGGTGCTGTGGGTGGAATTACACTGTGTCTCTGTACAACAGTGCCAGAGATTTTTCCATGGCGATCCTGTGAGGAAGCCGAACCAGCTGTGTGTGAGCTGGAGGAAGAGGCTACAACACGAGCTGAAGAGGTGGTAGGTGGCGCTGTAGGTTGGCCTAGGTCTTCAGTGTGTTTTTGTAACTCCACCACGTGCTTGGTCCGCACATGTTTCCACATATTTGTGGTATTGAGGTTGCTGACACTTTTCCCTCTTTTCACCTTCTGATTACACAGCTTGCATTTGACAAAGCAAATGTCATCTGCAACTGTGTCAAAAAAGGACCAGGCACTGCAAGTCTTGGGAGCGCCCGCTTTGAATTTTGGAAGAGCCATGCTCCTAATGGGTGCCGAAGTGGAGGCTACTGGCAACCAAGTCTGCCCCCTCCCTTTCCCTCCTTTTTGGGCTGTTCGGGGAATCTCTTCCTCAGAGCTGCTCCCACCACCTTCCTGTCACTCACGCCATGATGGGTCAAGGACCTCATCATCTACACCACCCTCTTCAAACAACTGCTTCTCCTGGGTAGTCTCGACAGCACAGTACGCACCAGAAAGTGGCACCTGAGTCTCATCATCAGATGAGTACTGAGGTGTGCTGCTGACCATAGGCACTGGCCCACCCGCCTCTTCAGATTCAGAGAGACAAAACGGTTGCGCATCACTGCATACTACCTTCTTCTTCAAATTCTCGAATTCTGCTTGGCTGGCCCCCTCTTTCCAAGCCAAGAGATTCAGAGAACAGAAGTAGAGATGGCTCCTGTCCAGGGCTCTCTGACTGCCTGGGCAATTTGGCAGGTGGTGAAGAGACAGATGGGTGCTCTTCAGTGCTCAGGACCTGAGAGGATCTGGAACTAATTGAAGTCGATGCGCTAGCTGCCATCCATCCGACAACGGCTTCAATTTGGTCCTCCCGCAGCAGTGGGGTACGGCTAGCTCCTACAAAGCTGCGCATAAAGGACTGTTCCCTGGTAAAACTGGGGGATGCTGAGTCACTGGTGCCCGCAGCAGGCACAGAATCCCCACGTCCTCTCCCTTTATAAAGTGTGGACTAGACTTTAATATGAGCTAATGTGGCCTACACAACTGTAAAGTGGAGTGTTTGGTGAACTTTATTTAGGTTTTTTTTGTCACAAAAAGACACTGGATGTGCCTAAAGATGTAATACCGATAGTATCACAAACTTTTTGTAGCTATTACAATGTAGGAAGGTAACCTACAATGCAATAGATGAGGCTACAAAAAATAGGCTAATACTAATCTGGCTGGGGCTGCAGGGCCCAATGCTGCAGAAAGGCTCCTCTAACTACTCCTATATAGTGTGTTTGGAACCAATTTAGCTGAATACGGATGGAACCACCACACTAATAGGAGATATCAGGAAAAATTATGAATTGGCAAAAAAGGACAATGTATGAGGCAGTGAGACACACTGAGTGCACTACAACCAGACGTGGTTGAAGCACACACTACAGGGTGAGCTGCACTCACACACAGAGACCTCGCAGACAGCGGTGAACAGTGCAGATGCAGAGCACTGTGCACTAGCGCTGCAAGACCAAAAAAATTTCTCTATCTACTCCTATATAGTGTGTTTGGAACCAATTTAGCTGAATACAGATGGAACCACCACACTAATAGGAGAAATCAGGAAAAATTATGAATTGGCAAAAAAGGACAATGTATGAGGCAGTGACACACACTGAGTGCACTACAACAAGAAGTGGCTGAAGCACATGACGCGCCCCCTGGGCCATGTTTCAGGGGATACCCGGAGCCGGATCTTGATGGGGGTAGTAGTCCTTGTGGCGGTGACCCGGTCCGTGCCCAGGGTGTCAAACTAAGTGGCAGTCTAAAGCAGTAAATGTTACTTTGATTGTCGACTACGCCACCCGTTGAGTGCGGCTTTGAAGCCGCCGCTGCAGAGCAGTCCGCTGAGGCCGGTGGTGTGTGTGCAGCAGTGATGGTATAACCCCCAACGGGAGGGGTATGGCCTCAGGGCAGCAGGTGTAGATGATGGGGGTTGTGACGGTGCAGTAAGAAGACTCAGAGTCGGGAGATGCAGTTCAGGGTTTTTACTTACTGATGTTCTTTTGGTCACTCTGGCCTTGAGTGACCACCCGAGCCGTGCTGCGTCCACCAGGTCCTGGACTCGGCCAACCCCCAAGCAATTCTGGAGCGTGGTCCTGAGCTCCTTTCTGACTTTCCCTTTCTCTGGCCGTTCCCACCAGGGATCCACTTTTGGCCGGCTCCCTCGGGTCTCTTAGTGGTCAAACCTCTTCTGGGTTCCCTGACCCTATACTTGGTGTGCCTTTCTAGTGGATTTGGTGAGGGTCGTGGCAAATCTTGACCACGACCTCCGGTCTCTGGCTGAGGATTAGTGGCCTCCACCAGCTTGGGTTCCGGTACCCTTGTCCGCCAACCCTTCACCCTTCTGTCCTTATTCCGGGATCTTGGGGTTCCCTTCTTGTTTCCTCTCTGGGTCCTTCTCACTCCTCTCTCTCTCTCTCTGCAGGCTCTGCTCTGGAGCTGGGCCCAGCCGGAGCCACAGCTCCCTGTCAGCCCTCCTGGCTGAGCTTCTCTGCTCTGCTCCTCTGGCTCTACAAAGACCCTGTCCTAAGATGGTGCCCACCTTATATACTCCCTCTATGTGTGAGCTCAGGTGACCAGCACCCAATGAGCTCCTAGCCTTACCCAGACTGCTCCCCCTATCTGCCCCTACACTACTGGGATGTTCCACCCCCCTCCCACTCCAGCCAGGGACAGACGCTGTCGTACCTGCACATATATCTGGTGGGAGTACCGTAGTTCTGTCCCCCGGAAATGGGATGTATGTAGTGCATGCAGCTTACTGAGCTCAGTTCCACACTCCATCCTTACCCGGGAGTGGAATACCACACCTCTGGCTTGAGGTGTAATACCCCTGTAGCAGCCGAGTCCTCAGGGTGCTACATTCCCCCCTGGTAAATCACAGCACGTCCTCGGGCTGTAAGAGAGCAAAAACATACAAAAACATACAATTTTTTTCAAAAACATGATAAACATATAAAACACTATATATATTATCAGCAGCATAAAACTTTTTCATATAAAACTTTTCATTATAAACATTCTTGTTCCTCCGGCCACGGTGCAACTTGTGACCGGGTAAAGTGCAACAGTCTTTAGAAGAAAAAACAGTTTCCTAAAAAACCAGTAGGGGGCGCCTTAGAAAGCGCAACTATGTACAAGGGGGAGGTGGCCGCTCTCAGTCCTCGGCCAGTGGGGATAAGGGAAGAATGACCGCTCTCAGTCCTCGGTCAGTGGGAATAGGGACACACGGGTTTCAGTTCACACTTGTCCCAACGGGGAACAT